>NW_017728936.1:1724734-1808320 GCF_001723895.1 Crocodylus porosus | reverse complement strand
AGATTGCCCCCTCAGTGCCCCGCAGGATGGAGTCTGAGGGGCTGATGTCAGCTGAGGGGCTGCCATTCCTATAGATCATATGTAACCATCATTTGAATCCTGTGGCAGTGGTGTTCAGGGAAAGATCATCCTGGCTAACCCTTCTCCTGGCAGTAATGTATCCATGTGCTACCTGGTAATGCTAATGGGAATAACAGGTGTTAGCTTCAAAGGGAAATCAGTCCTCTGCAATTAGGAGGCAGAGTATAGGATGTGCCAGCTTCATGCTGTGTATATGTGTGAGTGGATCACAGGAAAAGGTACAGTAGCTAATTAATTCTTTGTTCCACTAAACTTGTCATTAACACTGAGCTTGTTCCTGAATTCACCCCAACAGTTTTGTTTACACCAGAGCCCTAGAAGCAAACAGGTGCCTGTTTCCTTCAGAGCTATGCAATACCTTCCTATAGAGGATATTGTGATTTAAAATCCCAACATTTCAAAAGTAATTTGACAGCAACAAACCTGGTCCCAAAATGCACTGGGACACACGGAATAGAATTAGATTGATCCCATACTAAAAAAGGTTTCCTTGCACAGATTGTATCACATAGACTTCAGCACAGCCGGTGTCTGTATGCAGATGAGGGCAGCATCTGAGAACAATCACCCGGAGCAAGTGTACTGTGATGCCCTCATAAGCTTGACTCGTCAGCAGGAGACAAACATGCCTCTTTGACAAGGCCGCAACGTGATGCATGAATACACAAACACATTGCTTTGGCCAGAGCAAGCTTCTACAGCCTGACTCTGCACAGGGACACTGTTGATATTTGTTGAGTGTTGGCTGAACTGGCAAGAATCATTCAAGTTTAACCCTTTTTAGTTACAGCCCTGGGGTTTCTTGCCCATTGTTTAAGCATCTAGTAGTGGTCATTCTTGAAGACAAGATTCTGGACTGAACAGGGCTGATCTAATCTACCAGTTCCTGTATTCACACCAGGTGTGAATTACTACACCATTACCCCAGTAAAGGAATCAGGAAGATGTGTATGGAGGTTCTGTTATTATCTGATTGTCTATACTAGGACAGTGGCTAGTGCCTAGGAGCCTGACGGGCTGGGCATTTACATTCCCCAAAAATAACAATAGTTCTTGGGCCAGAAAGCATGCACTCGAAGTAGTCTGGCCCAGCATTAACAAATAAGTTGTGGACCAGTCCTGATTCATGGGCTGCTCATAAGGCCTTATCAAAGAAAAGATGGATCATTCTGAGCATATGTGTTGTCTAAGGAGTGCTGCCCTTTCCACCTCTCTTTGCGTGCAACAGATCACCTAATTCACAAGGTTTCTGCTCCATGACTGACCCTCTGTAAACTCTTGAAACAGGAGACTAGGAAGCAAGCATGTTTGCGGTCACATTAAAAGCATGGAGCTTTCAGGGTTTGCGAGCATTTTTGCTGTATAGCCAGGGGTCAGCTCTGCTCAGAGGAGTCGCAGTGATCCAGTGGCTGGGACAGGAGACTGGGGCCCAGGGGATAGAGTGCTATTCTTGGCTCTGCCACTGACCTGCTGTGTGACCTTGGGCAGGTCCTTGTCTCTCCAGTCTCCTGAGACTGGCAGCTCTTTGGGACGTGGGCTGTCTCTCTGTATATGTCCACCCAGCACCTAGTTCATTGAAGCACAGAGCTGCATTAGAGCCTCCAGCTACAACAGATATTATGAGCTGCCAGTTCCTAAAGCACTGCTCCCCTCTGGATAAATAACACACCAATGATTCTTTGCCTCGGGGGACATAACTCAACCCTTCCTTCCCAGACAGAGCCTTTGGAGACATTTGTTCAGAGCCTCTCTTCATCTGTACGGTGCTTCTTTCTGTATTACCCCCTGCAGGCCGCAGAGGCTAATAGATTCATACATTTCCACTCTGGCAGCCATGTGGCCACTTCCCATTAGTGAGCATCTGTGATGATTCTGTTAATACTTTTTTAAAAAGAAAAGGCATGTTGCACAAATTGATAAATAATGTGATGCAAAAAAAATGGCAATCAGAGTTAATTAGGGAGAAGTAGTGGTGCTGGTTGTTGTTTTTCCCCCCTCTCTGCTTCCAAAAGCTGGGCACTCCCCAGGGAACTCTGATATGCAAAGGAATATAGATAATAATTAAGGCCATCTCTGATTACAGCAGTGATGCCCAGATGACCAACTATCTGATAGCCAGGAATATTCAGGCACATCTATTTTATTTCTTATTCAACTGACAGCAGCCAGGTGTCCCCTTCCACTAAGCTGGAGTATTAGTTCAGTCCTAAACACAGCTGTGCACTGAGTAATTCTGCACAGTCCCTCTGACTCACATATGTAAAGGTTTACAGGGCTGAGGGATAAGCAGGAAAACCTTGAGCTGCCCAGCTAACTTACAAAGATGCAGCATACCCAAACGGTTATTCTTTTTTTTTTTTTAATTCAGGCACGCTTTAAAATGTGCCTTTCCCCAAAGTGTGACCTCGCACCCACCAAGGAGAAAAAGCAAAAACTGAAGAAGACCCCTGCCCACCTGGCTGCTCAGGCAGCCCACCCAACATGTAACATGCCCAACACATCCACCTCCCACACTAGGTTGACAAATGCTGAACAAACTCTATTTCATCAGAGAAACCTGAGCTTTGCTGAAATGAAATGTATTGTGATGAATCTTTGCTTTCCATAGAAAATTCAATTTTTTTGCTGAAAAAGGGAATGCCCCAGCCCCTCCAAACTTGTCAGTTTTCAGCTCATATCCTAAACGTGGGATCCTGATGTATTGCCCTGCTACCTCCACAAGTAGGGTAGCTGTGGTACATCATGGGAGATGAAAGCCAGCCAGGGAGCCCTTAGAGGAGAATAAGTGTTTCAGAAATGAAATTGGAATTGAAATTTTGTGTTGGATTTTTTGTCAAAAAAACCTGAACTTTCCTCTCCATGGGCGACTGGTGCTTCCCGAGTCTGGGGGGCACCAGATTGCTGACGGGGAGATTCCCCCACGGCCAATAGCTGAGCCAGTGGTGAAACCACAAGTGCACTTCTGCTGGCCAATCTCGGGGGTGGCATGTGCATCTGCAGCCACTGCCTACACGTCTCCAATGCTCTTCTCCCTTACAATTTCCAAATGAGTTTATCATCTTCAGTGACCTCTAGGGAAAAAAGATGCACATTGTGGGATTCCTTGAAGGTCAGAACAATACAGCTCCTTTGAACCACTCAGAATAACCTTCAGAACTTGTGACTAGGACCCAGCATTAGAGTCTAAACTTCTTCCTCTCCCGCACCTCTGGAACAAGCCTTGTTAGAAAGAAGTGAGCCTCATCCCATGCCACAAATGTAACCAATGTCAGGTGCTGGTGACCCTGGGTAAACCAGAGCTTTGAAAGTCATGTACCCTATACAAAGCAAGTGCTGAATTTAACAGGAACTAGGTATCATTCATTAGAACCACCGCTGAGAGGACTGGTGGGCTTTTGGGCTCTATGACTGCATTGAAGCTGGGGAACTATTTCAGATGTGTTGGTAAGAGTCTATGTGCATTTGTATGCATATATGTTTACAGGTTTGCCATGTATGGCTGTGTACATTGGAAGCAGGTGTGGATGCACTTGTTTGTGTGTATATGTGTTTGCATGTGTGCACATGTGTTCGTAGGTATGCATATATCTGTGTGATTATGCATACACTTGTGCCTGCAGAGTAATCCAGCTTAATAGATCAACAACAAAATAGCACTTTGCTAGAGACATTGTTTTCTTTTTTTATTTTAACTTTTCCAGCCACTTAATGGTTAACTCCAGTGCCCTTGCTGCCAACCCCTCCCTCCAAAAAAACCCCAACACTTCCTATTTATATCTCTGAATTAATCAAAAGGCTAACACTTCTTCCCTCTACATGATTAAAAATTAGGAGACCAAATTCGATAGTGGCGGCATTTTATAATAATAACCAATCCGGAGAATGAGACCAATGAATAATGGATCACGGCTCTGTTCTAGCAGTCCCTCTTTCTTTTTTCCCTTTTTTTCTTTCCTCTTCTCTCTCTGTCTCTCTTTTCTATGCCAGAGTTTGAATGGCAAAGTAATGAGTCCTCCTTCATCTGGTAAAAGTTACAGATGCTGAGAGCCACTGTTGATTTCTATTCATCAGACTCTCCCCTCCCCAACCAGATCTTCTGGTTAATGAGCCAGGAGCCAATCAATAATTCATGGCTACATGAATAACCAGGGGATGATAACCACTTATTTGGGAAGATGTAATCAGGACCTATTCTCTCTCTCTCCCTCACTTTGTGCTTTTTATCGCCTTATCAGCTCCTTCTGACTTGCTGCTAATCCAATAGACAGAAGCAGAAGCAGAACAATACATTAGAAAACAAGGTATTTACAGTATGTGAAAGAAAAGTAGTCCCATGCTCCAGCGTGTGTTTTCCCCTCTAACAACTCAGGTCTTTGGCAGTGCAGAGACAGATTGGGCAGCTTGGAAGAAATATTATTAGGACAGGCAGCTGCTGAAAAGTTTAGATTTCATTTAGCAAGATTGGCATTTTACAGATGTCAACAGGGAATATTAAGTGTCCCCGTATGAAAGCTCCTCCGTCTAGTCCTGAGAGTTTCCTGTGAGGAAGGTGGGGGAGGAGGAGGGGGTTCTGCTACAGAAGAACAGATTTAGTGGAAATGTCATTGCTTAAAAATGCCTTAGGTGTCTCCATCAGTTCATAGCTCTCGGGTTGATAGGAGCCACAGAAGAAGCAGCTACACAGAAAGATCATTCTTTATCAGTTCCAACAGGAGGTGGTGTCTGTCTGTCGTGTCTGTCTACCTGTCTATCTATTGCAAATGGACCATGACCTCCATATGGTTATAGGGCTAAAATCACTAAAGCATGCCAGATCTCTTGAGATCCTCAGGTGAAAGGGCCAATTATTTATTCATAGCAGCATGCCCCTGGTTCACAGTGTGTGCCAGTGCATGTGTAGAAGATCACGGGGCCATGAACAGCCAAGGCATATCTGCTTACTCACCAGGAAAGAGCCTTTTGTGTAATCTTTACTACGTATAGGAGCGCAAGTTTTGAATGAGTAGGATGACGTGCTCCGTTACTAAGGTCCCTATGACTTTTACATTCAGCTGTGGCATAATTCCAGTTGCAGACAGCACTTCCAGCACCACATTCACTTTTTGAAGGGACCAGATTACCTTCACTTCTGTCTCCGAATTATAGGAACTTCTTGTCTTCCCTCCAGTGGTGCTCCACTTATTGTTTAGTACAGTTTAGACTTGAGGTGCCTCTCACTGGATTCAAGGCACCCTTCATCAGGCTCAAGGCATCCCTACATAATGTTTGTGAGTTGAATGGCACCTCATTTCAAAAACTAATTTGTATATTACGGTGCTTGCCTCTTTACACAAGGCATGGGCAGAAGCTGTTGGGGATCATCCAGGTAGGGTTGAACCTGAGCCTGGTTTATCTGCTTAGCTTATCTGCTTATGGCCTCACACAGTCACTTGTCTCCTAACAACACCTTTCAAAGGATCTGGTGGCACCCCAGGGTGCCCTGGCACCCTGGTTGAGAATCACTGGTTTAGAAGGATGGCAATATCCAGGAATATGCTGCTCTAGCTTCTTTTCCACAGCCATGAGGTCTGGTTGATTGTGTTGCATGGTCTCACTTGCAATGGTTATTCTATACCAATACATTTTGGTTTCATCATCTTCCAGCCCTGATGGTATCCTTCATTTATGCCAAATTATTAGTATTACCGCTACTACTATAATTATTGTTCCTACTGGGTGCATCTACATGTGCAGTTGACTAATTGACTGACAAATAAAGCGTCACCATTTACACATACTGATGCTTATTGTGCAGTCAGTGTTGCCACAGTGCTGGATAGGGTCGAGGCCCTCGGTGACTCAAGGCTTGGCAGGACTCTGCTGTGCGGGACAGAGCTTCCCAGATCCAAGCACTTGACTAATGCTGCCCGATTCTCACCTGCCATAACTTGATGTTGAAAATCTTACTGTCGGGAGGTGGTCTGTCCACTGAGTGTTTGTTCTAGGATTCATCCAGTTGGTTTTCTTCACAGGGCTCCTGCCTCTCCTTTACCCCATCCATACATGAACCAGTTGGGAATAGGTGGACCACTAGTGCACGTGGACCCTGAGGCCAGCTGGCTCTCTTGTGCTGCTCCTTAAGACCAGGTCCATCAGTAAGCCAGGTGCCCAGGTCTGCCTCTCAGGAGGAATAAATCAGTTCTCTTGCCTTATCCAACATCAATAAAGTTCTTACCCCACTCTGGGCTTACACTGGTTAATTAACTATGGCCTCTTTCGAGTCAACCTGGCCGCGACTCAGGCATGGGGTTAGACCCCTCCCTCAACGATCAATTAACAGCAATGAAAAGAAAGCAAATGTCCATCAATTTCCCTCGCTTAATCAGTTCTTGAGCATTTCTTCTGAGCTGGGGACTTTAAGTCTGCCCCTTTATGAGCTGTAAAGTCCTAAGCAAAAATAGCATTTAACTCTTACAGAAAAATAAAACAGCACGGCTTTGCCGTGCCCGGGTCCCCAGGCTCCGCAAGTGCGTGACTCGTGCAGTGTTCCTGGCATCCTGGTGCTCCTGACCTTGTGGCACCTCTCAATATGTGGCCAAGTTTGGTGGTTATCTGGGAACTCCTCCAGGTCTTCAGGCTTAGAAGACGGCAGTGCTCTCCTGGTTTGGAGCCTCCCAGGGTTTCTCCTTGGTGGGACTCTGCTCTTCCCCTCCTGGCAGCTCTGCTCCCCCTTCTCAGTTTGTGTCAGGTTGTGGGAGTATGGCATCACTCCTAGCATGCTGCCTGACCCACATAGAGCAGGTAGAGATCAAATTTGGCAGTAACTCCACTCACTGCTCTGGTATCATCTGCTTCATACCTGGACACAAGTGGTGCCAGTCTCCTGTTCTTCCTGAGCTATCAAGGGAAAGCTTCCCTTTTTCACTACAGTCAATTAGTCAACTTCAGGGTTAATTTGGTACCTGCAAATGCAGGTAGTAAATTAACCATGCGGTAGTGACTGCACAGTAGCCCACATGTAGATGGCCGACCAGGAGCAAATTTGCTGCCGGCGAGCCTGGGCAGCAGGGGGTGGGAGCACAATCTCCTCCCCCAGGAGCTGCCTGGTGCTGGGGTGGGTTCCAAGCTCAGAGCCTGGCTCGGACAATGTCCCCCTGCCTCAGCAACAGGCAGTTCCCGGCCCCTGCTCCAATCATAGAGCCGGGGCCAGGAGCTCCCTGCACCAGGAGAGTTCCCTGCACAGCCCTGGGCTGTCCCAACGTACAACAGGTCACAACCAGTCCTCAGGCACAAAGAAGCCTTGCTGGGCACAGGGCTTGTCCCCATGTGCACGGGGCAGGGGAGCTCTGCAGCAGCAGCTCCGCTGCTCCATGCACATCAGGACCCCTCCTGATGTGTACGGGGCCAGAAGGCAGCTGTCTCCTGGCCCCATGCTTCTGGCGAGTCCCTAGGCTAGAACTCAGGGAGAGTCTGGAGCTCCCCCTGGCTGCTGCAGTGGGACAGAGCAGGGTGGGAGCAAATCTGCTCCCCAAAGGGAGCACAGCCAGATGTGCTCTGTCAGTAAGACTACTGTGCAGTATTCTTACTGCAAATACTGTGTGGTAGCCTACTTTGAATTAATAGTATGTGTAGATGCCCCCAATGGGGAGAACTGTATTGCTGTAATTCAGATTGCTGGTAAGTGGTAAGTGCTTATTTCCATCTTCTGGCAGCATAATTGTCTTCTGATCATTATGTGTCCCATGAAGTTTAGCAGGATTATTGATAGAGTGAACACACTTGTACTGTGATTCTTTCAGAATGGAAGTGACCCTACATGGGTTGTTTAGGTTAGATACTGTATCTACCTGTTATTTGGCTGTGCACAGTCTTGGAATCTCCCCTGCATAAAACTAGAGATGTACAGCCCAAAGGCCTAGAGACGCCAGCCTTTGTGTATATTGGGGCGCACATCCAGCTCAAAACTCTGCCAAAAGTCACCAAAACCCAATCTGCTCTGGGAAAATCTGGGAAAATTTAGATAAAAGGTCCTGAAGATCCGGTCACATCTCTAGACATATGGCCTGTGTGTTTCCACAGCAGAACAGGAAAAGGCCTTTTTCTCCTGAATATTATCAAGAATTCAAAATGTTTCTCTTCTTCAGCAGCGTGAACCCAAGACCTATTGAAATGTATCACAAACAAGCAAGCTAGTAAGTCCTGCAGTTGTCCCATGATCAAAGCAATTACCTGGGATGTGGGAAACCCAGGTTCAAGTCTCTTGTCATTATTAACCAGAACAGGGACTTGCTTAGCATGAGTGTCCTGGATCTCACATGAATCTCCTAATAGTTGAGCTACTGGCTGTATAAGTCTTTGTTTCTGTGAAAACATTGGTCTTGATTACGTGACACTTTCTTGATAAAGAGAGTTTCATTGAAAAATTACCACTAAGCTCTTTGTGACGAACATGTTGTGTGTTCAGTGTATATAAACAGATGCATATTTTACGTACACAGAGCCATGGACGAATAGCATTTATTGGAACTGGGCATAGTATCTTTGTGAAGATGTAGTAAATTTGCTGAAAATGCAGTTTGGGGGAGATCAAAACTCTCTTCAAAGTAAAACCAAATTCAGGGAGTAATTTTAGCACAAAATAGAATAGGGAAGAATATTTTTCAAATGTCTAAATTTCTAATTTTTGTTCTGAAACACCATTTTCTTTTTCAGAATTTGCACAGGTGGATGGATTAAGTAATTTAGAAACAAATCAAAACATCATGTTTCAGGTCAAATTTTGTTTTGGATTCATTTTCAAGGTTTTGATTTAGCAGGGAGAGAGGCCTGCCTCAGTTCAATGTGATATCATTTACTGTTTTCCATATTTTTGGTTCCACCTCTGCACCAGAAGCTCCACTATTCATACAGTTGTAACAGGTGTGTTTTGCCAATTTTGGGTTATTAGCGAGCTTGATTACTCTCTTCTCTTAAACTTAACCTTGCAGTGATGAAGCCAGGAATGATGTTCACAAGCATCTTTGGCCTGCTGAAATGAACCAGAAGCAGAGAAATATTTTGGGATCCAAGACTCAGATCCTCCCAGAGTGGAACATTGCATTACTCACAAAAGCAGGGCTTCACTAATATTTAAATTTCCTCTAGCCAAGTCCCCTAGGATAAGGATGGAGAAACATGCTCCACCTGCTCTGTCCTCTCTCTGGTGGAGAACAAAGTCTTACCTCGTACTGAACCATGTACTCGTGGGCGGTGATGACTCCGTCTCCTTCCTGTCTAGCCCATGCACATCACCAGGTCATCTGAGCACCGTTCCCTCCAGCCTATTTCACCATTCCCTCTTGCCTTCTGGCAATGTCTGTCTACACCATCTCCTACCTCATCTGTCTGTCATAAGGACTGTGCAAGCTGACTCTGAGAGGCACATTCAGTCTGAAATGTCTATTTGTGGTAAGGTGGGATTCACTTCTCTCTGGAGCATGCCTCACCCTCTCAGTAGCCAGCTTTGGTGCTGGGGAAAGGTGCTGGACTGGCAGACCAAGAGGCTCTGGATAATCCCCAAGCCAAGTACAAGACAGAGCAGCCACAGTCATGATGCCTTCCTGTGGCCATCCACGTGAAACCACTGAGGCCAGTGGTTTCACGTGGCCTTCCCGTGAGCTGCAAGATGTCCCTCCATGGGATGAAAGGGCTGTTAAGACTCCAGATCCCCTTGAGTCCTCAGCTTTTAGGCTGCAAATTATAGTTAGCATCAACTATGTTGATACTGTTTGGAGATGCAGCCTTCCTCCCCTGAGTCCCGAGAAACCTGACTGTGAACTTCACAAGTCATGTCACCCTCAACCTGCCTTTGCCCCATTTTTCTCACTCTGAAGCTTTGCTGAAAAACAGTTCATGGGCCTACAAATGGAAGAATTCCAGGTCGGTGAAAAACTGAGCTAGGCTGCAGCCAGTAATGAGGGACACCCGCTTGTAGTAGGCTGTCAGACTAAGACAGCTTGGCTGATGTAGCATTCAAAGGAAGGCTGAGATCTTAGGCATCTCTCCGACACCCAAAGCAAAATCCCTCTTCATAGAGGGAGATACTAGAAAAACTTCCTTCAAATGAATGCAGAATGAGGGCGTCGCCATCCAGATGAGTAGGACCCTATGTGTAATGAGAGGGAGGAAGTACAGTGCCTTTGATATATTAAAGCAGCAGTGGAACCAAAAAAAAAAAAAAAAATTTCCTTCCTCGTGACTAAGTCTGTTTTGGGTCCACAGCTTCATTTGCTAGTATGAATTAGGATTATTCCAAACCTGCGCTATGAACTACCACCATTGCTTAGAAACTCCCTGCATATGGGTAGAAACCTTCATGGTGGCACAGAAGCTAAGGTGCCCAAAGGCACTGCACTTGTCCATGGGATTGACATGTCATGTGCCTCCAGTGTGGGATCTGCATGGAGGCTTTTTTTGTCACGGTTCTGGTTTGGGGTGAGCCGGAGCAAATTACTTTACATGTACACACACCAGCCTGCACATCAGTTGTGGCCCAGCACTCAGGATGCCTGCCTAAAGCTAGAGAACATTATTCATTCAAGGGCCTGTTCTGCAGCAAGCTGCCTGTATGGCCTTATTCAAATCACTTTGAGTTTCTGCCATCTCTTAAATGTGGGTAAAATACCATTTCTCAGTTGGTTCTTCACAGGGGAACTGTGAGGAAAAAATCATGAGCCAGTATTGGTGCTGTCATACAACTGAGGTCCTGTATGTTCAGCATGTCTTTTTTCTGTAACTAGGCCCTTCCCCTGTTCTAGCACTCCCACACTGGGGTGGGTTTGAAATTTGAATCCAGAGACATGACTTTGCATACACACACACCTCTCCCCCCTCCACACACACATGCACACACACACTGTTTCAAATCCCGATCCAGCTCAGACGGCATGACGTTGTGTCAAATGCCCACAGGAACAGAGGGTTAGATTGCATCTTAATTTTGTGTCATGAGGAAAATCACTCTGGGAAGCTGGCAATGAGGCCTCCAGTCTGAGACAGCTGGTACCAGCAACTCCAACTGGTGTAAATCAGTGTAGTTCTATTGATTTCCATTCGCATTACGGAGAATGTTGTGCCTTTTCCCACTGGATCAGCCAGAAATCCTGGGCCAGATTCGTTTCTGGTGTAGTTCCACTGAATTCAGTCACTTTTCTGCTAGGGATGAATTTGCCCCATAGTCCGGTTGTACAAAGTCATCTCTCCTTGTCACTGTGTAAAATGGACTGAAATTGTGCCGGCTCACTGCTGTTGTCTGTTCTATTAGACTGAGCACCTCGCTTTGCTTTGCTCATATCGCTCTTGAACGGAGAAGAGTAGATTGCCTGACAGTTCTCCCCCTGGGGCCCTCAATAAAATTCGACGTGTGTATTTTGGTAGGTGAGCCCAGTCAGCAACATTATAAATAAATGAATGGGGGAAACGTGCTGTGGTTGGGTCTAATGTTCTGAGCCATTTCAGCCATGGTCGTAATAAAGGTTTCAGCACAAAATTCTCCACCAATATTTACTGCCTCCTCAGCCATCTGAGCTCCCTGGGAACCAGCAAATAAATGTCAGGCAGGAATATCCCCTCCCCTTATCTTGACCCCACAAACTACGGACACAAATTGCAGGTGGATGAACCTCTTCATTTCAGTTTGAATCATTTCCCAGCAGTGGTTCGACAACACATGTGCCCCTCTCTCTGGTGGATGGTGAAGCCCTCGGGCTTCCGGTACCAAACTCACCGACACATTAAAATAGATATGAGTCGCCCCTACAGAACAGACTCACTAAGCCACAGCTCCTCAGAGCATCCCCCAACTCAGGGACAAATCCCTTGCAAGCTGCGACATAATCAGGTCTTTACAGGTGAGTGAAGCCAACCCCATATTGACTCTCCACCCACCAATCTTTCCAGTTTCTCCTCTCCTCCAGTCTAGTGCATAGTATTAAAACACCTTTCCTGCATTGCAGTCCATCTGCAGTGGAGTGTGCAGTTTCGGGAGTGGGATTTCCATGTGCCCTACTTCCGCTGTCTAAGGATCGCCCCTACATGCCCAGTTCTGCGACTGCCGTTGTTCTCATCTTTGCTGCAGACTCTTACAGAGGAGCAGCACATGCTGTTCTCCCCATAACCGTGCAGAAAACTCCTTTCACTCTGAAAATGTATATGCTCTGCTTTGTACATGGTAACACAGTGTTGTGGATTTGCCCTAGCAACCTCGCAGATTAGGCCTCATTTTCTTTTGTTTAATCTCTGACTACCCTCAATGCATTGATCCATTCCAGCCCCTTTCCCTCCGGCTCCTCTGAGGAGAGATTTCTTCTCTACTGCACACGTTTCCCTGTACAATCGACTTTTCATCTCATTTTAGAGCTCAGCTGAAAAACTATCCCTTATCTCCTCTCTCTAAACTTCTTGAATATTCACCAGGCTCTGCTGCCATGTTTGATTTGACTCTGGGACACGGTCTATATGTAAGCAACAACAGAAAATCAAGTAGTAGTGTACTAAATTGGGCCATATTCTGCTGTCAGCCACAGGTCCACTGTAACTACATTGGAAGTTGCACGGATATGCCTGACAGCACAGTTTGGCCTGTGGTTACTAGTGTCTTTGCATGCACCCAGCTAAATACCAGTTAGAGGCATAGAACTTGACAGCATTGGACATCTCCGCTTTAGCTTGTAAACCACATCCTCTCCTTGTGTGCTTTCTTTGCAGTTCCACCAGATGACCCAGTTATCATTGGGGGACCGGTCATTAGCATGAGAGCAGGTGATCCCTTGAACCTGACCTGCCATGCAGACAATGCCAAGCCAGCAGCCTCCATCATCTGGATGCGGAAGGGAGAAGTTGTCAACGGAGCTACCTACTCCAAGGTCAGAAATGCAGGGGGTTGAAATTGGAGCATAATTCAGGGGCTCTTTGACTCATTTCACAAAGGTAGCCTAACTCGGCACTGCTCTTAGCAGTATATCCAGCGAGGGCAAAGGCCAGCACGTCCCACCCAGGCTCTGCCCGGGTCCACAGGCACGCTCCAGACCTGGAGGTTTCTCTGGGTTTGTCCTCAAGCATTTGCAGGCCTACCAGAAACTGGGGGCTTGAGAGTGCGTACAGAGAAAGAAGACTGCACTGTTCACTGACATGTTTCCAGGTTTGGAGTGTGCCTGCGGGTGCAAGTAGGTGAGTCCTGCTCATCCTCATCCTCACCAGGACCAGCTGTCAGCATGGTGTAGACAAGCCCTTAGAGTCCCTTACGCTCATACCCATTTGGCGTTGTGGAATCTGTGTCCATTAGTTGTGACTTCTGAACATGACTCTGAACAAAGTTGAGTAAGGTATATGGCAAGAAAAGCAACTACCATGAAGAAGTAAGAAGGGTCTGAATTTGACTGTCTGCCTGCCTCCGGCTCTTAGTTCTTCAGCTCAGGGAGCTGTTATCTAAGCATCTATTTGTACCTTCTGTGAACTCCCTACGTCTTACCTGAAAGCACAATGTGCCTCAAATCACCCCGAGACACTGGCTCAGTATTGACTTGAGACAGGAAATCATCAGTGCATCTTTCCAGCATCTCCCTGACAAAGATTGGCCAGAATGACAAACAGCTTTTATGCTGAAGAACACCCTTTTTAAATGGAAATTTTCCATGAAAATGTGTTGACATTCTCCGCATTTGTAATTTGCAATGTGGTGCCTTTGTTGGGCTTATTTTTAGAAAATGATCAAAAGTGTTAGCAAAACAGATATCAACATTTTTTGTTTTGTGTTGTTAACTAAAAATCTAGGGCTTGATAAACTGAAAAAAAAATCTATAATCACTTGATATTTTCAATAAAAATTTACCCAAAAAAATAAATATTTGCAAAAAATTCAAAAGGCAAAAGTTGGGTTGGTTTCAGCCCCTTTGAAATGAAAGTGACTTTACACATTTGAGTTCCTTTTTCTTTTTTTTGCAAAAGTAGCTTTTTAAAAAAAAAAAAACAACTAGTTTCACCCTCGAAGTCTTCCCTTCCGGTTACCCCTCAGGCAAGAGCCCAATTAGCTTGGGACAGCAGATAACCTCTTACTGTCTGAAGCAGTCTCCACTGCTACTGATGTAACTCTGTTACAAGTTCTGGGCATACAGGATTGTGGCATTATAAAAACTGGCCTAATGTGAGTTAGCCCGGTGTTGATCCATCCTAGTGACAGATGTTCCCAAAGAACCACTGAGCATCATAACCCCTGCAGCAGGGAGAACCAGGTCCTTTATTAAAATGATTTTCTCCTCTGACTCTTTCCTGGGCTTGTCTCTGGGAGTAGATGATATGGGAATCAGTTGAGCCTTGCCCTTCACCCCCCATCTAGGTATTGGTTGTTCCATTAAATATGACTCAATGTGAACAGGAATAACCAACCAGGAAGACTACGGCTACAAAGCCTCAGGCATCTACCTGAAGGTCACACTGCCCTGTCTAGAGATGATGGAGAGTTTCACAGCAACCTGAAAGATGGAGCTCCAGTCAAGGAGGTGGATGAGGAAAAAGTGCTGCCTCCCCAAGTGTAACACATGTCAGGCAGAGGGCAGAAAGGGCTGCTTGTTCCCTTGGTTGATATTCCCAGTCCAGAGTGAGCAATGACCTCTGCTAGATATAGGTGCCTAAATCATAGTGAGGTACCTAAATACGCATGAGAATCAAGGCCAAAACACTTTGGGTCATCTGGAACTTGTCCACAGTAGGCTTTAAAACAAAGTACTGGACTATGCTTAGCCATGCCAAAGTAAACCTGGAGTCATTGCACTCAGGTTCGTAAGGAGCAATGTAAACTGGATCCCATAGGGATGAGGGATCGGGGTTGGACATGGGGCGATGTGATTACACTGTGTGTGTCTGTGTGAGAAGTCAGGCAGCAGCATCTGCTCATGTTGGCAGCTGGAAAACAGGGACTAGCAGTTTCATTAGTCAGTGAGAGGCCTGTGAGAGCATTTCAGGAGAGGTGGATACAGGGCAGAAGGGTGCATGGACAGTGCTGGCCAGGGAACAATAGGCAGGTTTGCAGACATGGAGAAGCCTGTTCCAGGCAGCAGAGGTGGCAGCTCCCAGGAACAGAATTTTAAAGGCATCAGACAGGCACTGGGAAGGAATAACTACTCCAGCAAACAGACATCCAGCAGGCAGGTGGATGGGCCCACATGAGCTGCGTGGCCTCGCACTGCCCCCTGATGTTGCTATGTTCTGTGTGTGGTGCAGGCTGTAACTTCTCAGCAGCATCTCTCCCTGGTGGGTGGTGCTATTACTGTCTGATATAGATCGTTTCTCTTAGAAAACAGCTACAAATGCTGCCAGACTGTCTTGCAGGGAGGTTTAGCATTTGAGGAAAGACTACACCACAGAGATCATTCTATCTCCTAAATGGCATTTAACCAGGGTTTTCAGGCAAAGCTATAACATAAACATGAGCACCGTCTCCTTTACTGGGAGTATCTACACATGCATTAATGTGCTTTTACTAATGCACATTAACTATAGTACCTCCAATATGAGGTACTAAATAAATGTGCATTAGGCTGCACTAATGCACAGTAGCACAAATGCATATTTTTTAGGTTATGCTTAATGGACAGTGGCCTAATCTACTGTGCATTAGCATATTAGCATGATTTTTGAATAGGCTACTGCACATTAAAGCACATGTGTAGATGTGTTCACTGTGTATTTGTTGGAAAGGAGCTTAGTTCTCATAGAAGCAGAGGGCACAGTGTGGTGCTTAGATACCCTGGTGACAGCCCCCTATACAGATACCCTCTGGCCCATGCCTCTTGTTGGCCCATCCTACCCACCCTGCATCCTCAGTCCTGGCAGGGCCCTCCCAGCCTGTCTTGGAGCACCTGCTGCTGTTCCTGTCATGAGCCTTGATCCAGCTCTGCCAACATACTGGGACACTAGGATGCTCTGCTGCTTCTCTATATGGCATAAAGTGCACCATCAGCAAATTTGCAGATGACAGCAAGCTGTGGGGTAGTAGTAGATACTCTGGAAGGCAGGGCTAGGATTTAGAGTGACCTAGACAAATTGGAGGATCGGGCCAAAAGGAATCTCATGAGGTTTAACAAAGTCCTGCATTTAGGATGGAACAATCCCATGCTCTGGTAGAGGCTGGAGCTGACTGGCTGGGCAGCAGCTCTGCAGAAAAGGCCCTGGGGGTGACAGTGGACAATAAACTGATAATGACCCAGCAGCGTGCCCTTGTTGCCAAGATATCCTAGGCTGCATTGGTAGGTGTGTTGCCAGTAAGTCAAGGGAAGTGATTATTCCCCTCTATTCCACACTGTGTTCAGTTTTGGGCCCCCCAGTACAGAAAGGATATGGACAAATTAAAGATAGTCCAGTGGAAGTCAACAAAAATGGTGAGGGCGCTGAGGCACATGGCTTATGAACAAAGGCTAAGAAAACTGGTCTTGTTTAGTCTAGAGCAGAGAAGACTAAGAGGGGATTTAATAGCAGCCTTCAACTACATGAAAGGGGTTCAAAAGAGGATGGAGCTGGTCTGATCTCAGTGGTGGCAGATGACAGAACAAGGAGCAATGGTCTCAAGTTGCAGCAAGGGGAGTTTAGGTTAGATATTAGGAAGAATTTTCTCAGTAGGAGGGTAGTAACATACTGGAGCAGGTTACCCATGGATGGAAACTCCATCCTTGGAGGTTTTCAAAACCTAGCTCGGCAAAGCTTTGGCTGGGATGATCTAGTTGGAGATGGTCCTGCTTTGAGTAGGGAGTTGGACTAGATGACCTCCTGAGGTCCCTTCCAAACCTAATTTTCTACAATTCTTTGATTCTATGATAGTTCAGCCCAGTCCTGACCTGAAGCACATGTTGCTAATTGTGCCAGAAGAGACTTCGGGTCTGGCATTAGTCCTGATTGGGCTAGATATCAGGCTTCTGCATTCAAGCATGTGAGTATAGTTCTTGCACACTTACCCACTCCCTTACTTTTATGCTATGTCCAGTTCCCTGCCATGGGCTGGGCCTGCAGTACTGTCACGTTGGGACACTGAAAATCTCCAGATGGTGAGATCTAGAGCAAGGAGAGCATTCCAAAATGGACCTTGGTGCCCAGGAACCAAGATGTCACTGTTGTGCATGATGGGAGACAGCTGGAGCACTCATCCAAATGAAAAACATGCCATGGTACCCAGGCAGGTAGCTCTGTCCCACCTCAGCACTATTGCCAGTTCCTTCCTTCTACCACTGCAGTAGCTGCCATCTCACCAAAAGTGATAGCTCCCAGCCCTGTCTGAGACCCGAGGTACGGCTACACAAGATGCTAACTGTGCAGTAGCTGAATAATACTGCACAGTAGCGCATCACAGCACCAACAATACTAATATGCTGTTGGGCAGTATTATAGGCTGCTGTGCAGTAGTGTCACTTAAAGGGTGTGTGCCAGCGCTACTGTGCAGTAACTCTGTTTATTGCAAATGTATTTATTACTTGATTATACAAGCACTAAATAAATGCACAGTAGCCACTGCACAGTAACTTCTCATGTAGACATGCCCACTGGGTCCTACAGTGGGTAAGAAAGAGCCCTGAAGAGATCTATGCCCTCCAGAGAGGGAAGGAGGATAAACTTCCTTGGGTGTCTGATGTTCTCCAGCACAGCTCACAAGGGCCCAGGACAACCCAGATGAGACCAGAGGAAGGATCTTAGTGAAGTCTCTCAGCCAGTGAGGCTAGGGAGCCATGACCCAAGACCGGGGTGACTACTGGGGCACAGACTGCAGGGAAGGTGGTGGATGCTCTTGCCTGATATAAGTGGAGAGTCCAAGACATGCAGGAAGGCAGCAGAGGATGGACCAGGGGGAACATGCTGCCTGGAGTCTGTGGGAGAGAAGAAGTCTGGTCTGCAAGCTGAGGAGGTCCAGAAGCTAGTGGGGTAAAGATGAAATGTGGAGAGGGATCCACAACAGCTGATGAAAGCAGGGCTTCGGTGCCACAGGGGAATGCAGTCCATAAACCTAAGTGAGAAGGGGAGAAGCAGGACCAGCCTCAGAGGAGTAGGGGAGAGACGTACCCATTTAAGCAGAGAATGGCAAGGTGAGGGCAACCTTGGACAGCTCTATCCCCAGTGGATATTGCAAGGGATTGGAAACGCACTGATCTCCCGTACAGGGCATGACACACAAAACCTAACCTGATTTCAGCCCTGGAGTTAGTGCTGCCCCCGAACTCTTTTCCATCCACCTGGCTTCTCACACCAAGTAACCAGCCTTGTCCTGCAGGCCTTCTGGCTGCTGTCTCAGAGCCCCAGATCCAGTTTTCATAGGCCACATGCCCTTTCCCTTGTCACTGTCTGCTCTGCAGTTAATTCCTGCTTTGATTGCGCCCAAGCTCAAAGACATTTCATGTCTCCTGCTATCAGCAGGTTCTTAGCCAATGTGCTGCTGAACACTGTGGGTGAGTTTAAATGCCCTACCTGCCAGGAGCAAGTCTGTTTTGGCAAGAACAAATCCACCACCCACGTTCCCTTTACACACCCTGCTCTCCCAGCCCCTGCAATATCACCTCCCCTACTAGCGTGAACACGGTCTCTGTATTGCAACAAGCCATGTGGAGGAGAGAAATATGAAGTCAAACTACCCTTGCATGCCCTCATCTCCCAGCATGCAGTGCAACAGACAGCACTAATTAAAACTGAAAAAGACTGACCTCTCCCTATACCAGTTCGGGTGAAATTAATTAAAATCTAGGCCATTCACATGTAATCTTTTGTTGCTAACTCCAATCTCTCCAAACCCTTCTGTCTTCTGTGAGCTAGGTTGGTCTTTTCCCTGGGGAATCAAGGGTTAAGCCCTCTCCATTTCCAACCAGCCAATAGCTGTTGGAGAGGAAGAATAACAATCTCTTTTTTTTAATATCTGTGTTTGTGTTTGTATTAATTCCAAAGCCAAGCACTCACACTGCATACAGACTGCAGATCCATCCCAAATGAGATGCTGAGACTTCCTGTGCATCTTAAGTAGGTGATGTGGAAAGGTCTCAGAGGAGGAGGCTTTGTCCCATCCACAGTGCATTCAGAAAGGATGGTTTCATACTACTCAGGGCCAGTAGGAACAGGGCAGTGTCTTCAATTATCTTAATTTAATCACAGCTCTCATGAGAATTCATGTTCCATCTTCTGTGTAAGCCCCAGTTCTTGGAGTCAGAAGCCCAGCAGAACAGGTCTGACTGGTGCTGTTGTTGGGTTTGCAGAGCTACTGGAGGGGCATAAATCTGCCCTGCCTTGCAGAAGATTTTTACTCAAAAACACAAGTCCCTTTCATAAATTCCTTCCTTTGTGTAATGACAGCATTGGGCTTTTTGAGGCGAGAATCATCAGCATCCAAGCAGTAAACATTTTTTCCCAAAACTTTTTTCAATTAAAAATACACATGCATCAGCAGTAAAACATTTGAGAATAGGAACTGAGTTTGTTGCCTTTCTATTTAAAACAATTCCAAAATGCATTCTGGAAAGTTTGACGTGGCCAGTTGTAACATTTTCAACATGAGGCGTTTTGTTTTTTCAGCTTGAAGCACCTTTCCATTTTGAAATATCTTTTCATTTGATTTTTAAACATTCTTACGTGGTTAAAAACCTGAAATCTAAACAAAGTCTCTTGATCAACCCAAAATGAAATTGTTGTCAGATTATGATTTGTTGGAAAGTTTTGAACTGATTTGTTTTCCACAACTCTTAAATCACCAACATGGATATTAATATTTCATCAAGCTCTAATTACATACAAAGTACACCCCCATCCAGGCTCATTTGCTCTTCTTGTGGCCTCAGGTGTCCTTTGGGGTGTTCTAGGTGGTGGTTATTCATTAGTATTAGGCTGCACTACAGATCTTTTAATTAACACTACAAGTTCAGTTCAAAAGATAATACTCTTGGTGTAATATATTTACAATTTTTTAAGGTATTTGACTTGGGACTACATGATATTTTGATTAAGGAAAACAGAAAGATACAAAATTAACCTGCCAGACATTAAATGCATTAAATGACATTGTAAATAGGGTATTATGACCACATACGTGTGATTCTAGTGATGGACCAGTTTTTGATCCTGCACTCATGTTTTGTCAATGACCTGAAATACTCTGTCCACTTCTGGTGTCTACCATTCACAAAGGATGTTCCATTATCAACAAAAAGGTTGAGATATGATTTGATCATGATTTGTAAGCCCCAACTTGGATCTTTAGTCAAGGAGACCAAAATCCAATCACTGGGTAAAACTAGGCAAATTCAGACAAGAAATTAGGGACAAATTTTAGGGCATTTAACTATTAGATGCCCAAGGCCAAGGGTTGGGGTAGATTCTCCACTGCTAGCAATGATAAAATCAAGAGTGGATGTTTTCCTGGCTCTGGTTCAAATAAGAATTACTTCTTATGAATTACTTCATAATGGCCCGCATTATGCCAGAGGTCAGAGTGCATGATCACAGTACTCCCTTCTGGCTTCATGATCTATTGAACTATGAATCAGAGGGCAAATAACACCATAGCTGCTGCCCTGCACTTGGTGTTCTAGGACAAAAAGCTAAACTGAACACTTTGATTCTTCACTGACCTGCAGATCATGTCAGCATTTGCACCAGTGCACAGTGGGTGTGAAACACTAACAAATCTGAGTGGTTACAATTAACACCCATCATACACTGGTGCAAACGTCTGCACAGCTAGCCTTCGACAACCTTTGGCAAGGCAAGTCCTAGACATATGGTAGCTCTGGGACATGGTGCTGTCATGCCGTGGAAGCTGGTGGCCTCAACCCCATCCTTTCACATTAGCCCTTGCAGAACTCTTTATACTGCTCCTCAGTGATATCTTTAATATTCCCTCTCATTAGCATGCACTCCCTGTCTGATTGACCTAAAGTAAATGTGCAGAATGAAAGCAAACTCAATAATAATAATTAATTAACACAAATATTAATTCTCATTATGTCTGGTGAGGTAGTTACTGCAGGGCAGCTCAATCCCCCATGGAGAGTTCAAGAGGTGGGTTCACAAAGGGCTAATTCTCCAAAGGTTACAAAGTGAGTCACTGGGAAACCCAGAAGCAGAAGCCAGGAGACTTCAGGCCTGATTCTGACGAGTGATTTCATGCCCACGGTGGATTTGGCTTCTCTGCTCAGTTCTCTGCTATAAGCAGCAAACCACAAATATTCCTCCTCACCTTCACTCTGAGCAAACAGGGAAATGCATGGCAAGAATGGGTGACTTTATGCTTCTTCCCAGTCTCCCAGGTGCTGCAAATTTTGGGGGGAATCTTGTTACTCCTCATAGCACTGAGATGTGTCTTATCCTTGTGTTATTGCTGGCTTCTATGCAGAGCAGATGAGGAATGCAACTATATCAGCATGGCAGCTTTTCACACTCATTTTCCACAGGTGTAAAAGGCAGCACAAGGTGCAAAAAACAAGACAGTGCTTGATTCCCTGCTAGCCCTCTCATGGCCTGCTCACAGGAAAACACCAGCACCCCCTTCTTGGGTTGGCGAGTGAAATCAATCTCCACAGAATTGTGATCCTCAGGTGCGCAGCACAGCAGAGTTTTAGAGAAGCAGATAAGAGTCAAGTAGCCAAATCCCACTGAAATTCACTGGAATTTGCATCTAACTCCCACACGGCTACTTTGTGAACCATGAGAAGTGCAGTTCGATAGGCTATTATTGCGTTTGCAAGCTCGTGAGGGCTTGGACTGATTGCCTCTGTGTTTGTACAGTCTAGTCCAAAACCACTATTTTGGTGGATCCCTAGGCACAACTGTAGTAAGCATGATTAGTAAATAGTATGGAAGAGAATGCCTCTTTCAAGGAGTGTTAATTGACTCTTACTTTCTTCCATCCCTACTTCTTCCCCCCCACAGACCCTCCTCCGTGATGGCAAAAGAGAAAGCATTGTGAGCACGCTCTTTATTGCGCCATCTGACATTGAGACTGGAGAAAGCATTGTCTGTCGCGCCACTAACAAGGCCATTCCTACTGGAAAAGAGACCTCTGTCACCATCGACATACAGCGTGAGTAAATGTGATCTCTGCCTACTATTAACATTGCAGTGGCACGCGAATATCCACTCAGTGGCCACGTCCACACAAGATGCTGACTGCACAGTCATTCCTGCGCTGTCTTTTAGTACTTGTACAAATAAGTACTAAATGACCGTGCAGTAATCTGAGTTATTGCTCAGCAGCACCAAAGAATAGTGTTTCTGTGACGCTGGCTGTGCAGTAACGTCTCGTCATGGTTGCTGCCACGTGACACTACTGCGCAGTAGTCTTGGGCTACTTTGCAGTCAGCATCTCCTGTAGATGTGGCCAGTGTGACTTGACTCAGCCAAGGTTGGGAATGTTCCTGGACTTATTCAAACCACCAGCTTTGGAGCCAGGAAGAAATTTTGCCCCCTGGCGAATAGGCAGGGACCATTGGAGATGTTTTGCCTGCCTATTTAATGTGGAACGTGGTCCATTTCCTAGGCTCTTCTGGGTGTATTTCACCTAACAAATCCCCTGCCACTTCACAAGCTCAAGGCATGGATGGGGCCACTGGTCTCTCCTGCAGGACACGGGAGTTTTGAGGCTTTCTGTTTTTTGTAACAAACATCCTAGTTTGATACAGACTGTGAGGGTGCTTTGTGTTGTGGCATACAGGAGGAGCCAAACCAAGCCTTCTGTTGTACCTTCTCAGATTCAACATCTCTTCCATACTTGCAGGTGATTGCGGGGGTGCTTAGATATCCGCATGCCTGTGCTTAACCAGTCCTCTTATGGCAGCATTTGGCTATCATTGGCCACCAATGGTATGCTGGTACCAAGCCGGCCTGTTAGGATGGTGTCTACCAAGCAAGGGCTTGTCTGAGGCCACCCCCTTACAAACCAGTTCATTCTTATGTAGCACAGTATGGGCAGGATTTGAATCAGCTACCTAGAGCTCTGTGTCTGAGTTTAAAGGGACTTCAAAGCAGCATCAGATTTGTCATCACCTGCTGTTGAGATTCTGTTAGTTAGGGAGAAAATTTCAGGGCTCAGGAAAATGTTTTAAAGGGAGGTGTGATATTCCCTGCCAGCACATGACCTAACCCACAATACAGAACTTTTGTAGACTTATTAGTTCTTGCATTCAGGCTCCCGGTGACAGTCCAGTTTAACACAATCTGTTTAGAGCTCAAGGTTTCCAAGTGCCTTAAGAGAACGAGGCTGCCTAGACTTTCCCAGAGAGCCACTAAGCAAAACTTTCCTTCCCTGGAAATTGAGATACATCTTGAATCCCACACTTGTTCCTTTTCAATATCTGTTGCCATAGGGCCTCTCCTGCCCCTTCTCCAGCCCCACATCATCTGCGCACACAATTCCTGCAGCTGTATTTACCAACAATTTGCAATTGCAGGGTGTTAAATATTAGCATGCCAGCTGCTTTCCTGAGTCCAATTAAGACTGGCTGAGCAAACTTGAGCACAGCATAAAATTCTGCATTTAAGACTTCCAGCTTTTCTGCCAGAGGATTAACAGGCTCCCAGGTCTCTCTGTAGTGTGTCCTGACAGAACCAGCAAGATAAAATGAGATAATGGCACGGGTTATTTCACAGCCGGCAAACAGTTACAACAGCTACGGACATACACACACACACACACAGAACAACACAAAGCAAGAGACATCATTATACTGCACTGTACAGTACCAGGAAGACAACGTGAGCTGAATCGCTGAATCATTGGTGGAGTCTGTTTCAAAGGAGAAAGACCCAATAAAGAAGACCAACTTCTACTCTGAGCCATTAAATACACCATGCTGTGAAAGTAATAATAATAATATCCCATCCAGCTATTAAAAGAGTGTTGTTCTTAATAGGCTCTAATGAGGATATCAATTTACCAGTGCTGGATGGATGATGGAGGGATATAATAATACCATGATATATTAATCAGCCTGTACTGGGCTGAATTTACCCCTAAAAGGAGACCCGGATCCAGGGTCTGTGCATGTCTCAGGCATCACACACAGAGCCTAAGTCTGCACTGCCTTGCAGCATGAGGGATGGATTTTCTGATCAGCTAAATTCATTCTGCATCGATCATGAATCACCCACAGATCACCCTGCAATAACTACCCCTTTGGAGGGGGCATCTCTACTATTATGCAGCTGGGGAAGGCAGCATAACCAATCTAATCCCTGCTGTCCTCATGGCCTGAGCAGGAGAAGAGGGTGTAGCCAAACTCAGCTGTGCCTGTTCCCATGTGGAATTACCTGTGGGCCCCTGACTGCAAGGGGCAAGTGACCAGGCTCCTGCAATCACAGCTGGGTCGCCACAGTCACCACTGTCCTCTCAGGTATAGCAGAGTCTGTGTTGTCACTGCCATCCCTCCACCCATCTGCCTGTATCTCATCTTCTGTCCACATGCTCACATGGCCCATGTCCTGGCAGCTCATGCACAAAGCAGGTGTGAAATGCTGCCCAAACAGGAAGGTAGTGCTCCACACAGCTGCTTTGCACTCGCAGAAGTGGAGACACAGGATGAAACATGACAGCATGGAGTCAAGCCTGACAGTACAGGGCTGGTTGCATGGTGCATGGGGCTCTGCACAGGATTCTGTATTGAGATGGAGTGAGTGCAGACAATCAGCATGAGTCCTAACCTGAGGAGCAGGACTTCCTTAGGGGGCAACTTTCACCCGATGGGGGATGAACGTATGAGGCTCTACTTCCAACAATAGCTCAGGTTTCAGTCATCAGCCTTTTATCTCTAAGCTGAAATTTTCCAGGTCTCTGCCAGATGGTGATCTTCTTTTCCCCTCCCCGGCAGCTTGAGCAAAAGGGATGGTGCCCTTTTTGGAGCGAGGAGGTAGTAGAGAGCATTCACAACCCCCACTTCAGGAACAAGGGAATGTAGAGAAGGCTTTCTTGGAGCTGCTTCAGCAAACCCAAATGCCTGGGGCTCAACAGCTAAAATCTGGCTTGGAGAGAAGCTGCACTAAAGAGAAGGATGATGAGGGATCCCAAAGACACAGCTCTTCGTTTGAAGATAACAGGCTGGGCCTTATTCCCAGTTACAGAGCAGCTCACTTACACCCCATGGACAGCATAAAGAGCCCTTACCACAAGTCTAATTTCACCTTCCTTAAGGATTCTTTGCACTGGCGGGGGAGGAGGAAGCTTAGTGCCGCTGAGAAGCAGGAGCTAGTCAGCCTGTCCCACCCGAGTCTGAGCCCATGCTGCACTGTCATGCTGGCCCTGATGCAGAAAAGCACTTTCATAGGTAAGCAGCCCATTGACTGTGATGACACCAGGATCAGAGCATGCAGCCACTTGAGAGATTAGACTCGTGCTATCTGATGCTGTGGGCATTGGCGTGTATCATGCATGATGGTCCTGCTGCATTCTTCAGCCTGAGACGAGCTGCAAGCAAGCCCTTGCTCCATTCGCTGCCATCCTGAGTGAGGGTCTGTGCTGTGTCCTTATCAGAACCTGCAGCTCTGGAACCAAGGGGCCAAGGTGACTTAAGTCGTCTTTGCACTCGCCAGATCCTGGGCTGCTCTGGGGGCTGGAAAGGGAGCCAGCTTTCCAAAATAAAGACAGTCCTGGGAGCCTATGTACCTTCCAGTGACCTGCCCAGACAGCCCTGTCATCCTCGCACTGCCCAGAATCCTTCTACAGCCCACCTTTCCCTTCCTCAGCCCTGCTTTCAGCACGGCCGGCCATGCAAGGGGTTCCTTGGAGGACAGCCTTATCGAGTGTTTTATAGTACCTGCAACAGAGGAGTCTTTCCTCCAACAGATATTGGACTTTTGTGGCCCCTTAATGCAGAGGTGAGCATCTCGCCCCCAGTGAGGGACAAAATATTCCAGGAGTCTAGATAAATCCTTCCGGCTTACAGAGGATCTCTTTTAACCCTAAAAAAATGTAAAGGGACAGACTTGACTTAAGCACCTTTATGTCAGAAAATGTCCCCATTGCATGCTGCTCATACAGCCGTAGCTCTGCTTCTCATGTGGGCTCCACTGGGAGACTGTAGGTATTGCCTGGTTGCCCTGATTTCTGCACAGCACTGTGCAAAAGCAGCAGTGATGGGCAGGGATTTCCTGATGAACATTTTTCTTTTGGCAATGCCAGTTTGTCAGAAGAAAAATGTTTTGCCTCAGTATGTCAATTGTGATGGAGTTTTATATGAGGAAAAAATGGACAGGAGTGCTCTGAGAAGGTTGAAATGTTATATTTTGACCTTTTCAGAATGGAACATTTCAGTTTCCCATTTTGAAATGCCTTTTGATTTCAATATTTATTATTTTATATTAGATTTTTTTTTAATTGAGAAGGGCTTGGATGTTTTGCTCCCAGGACCTCATTAAATGGGAAAATACCAGATTTATTGGGGATGGTTTATTTTAGAACAGGAAAAAATTATAAATCTTGGGATGTCTTGTTCAATGGAAAATCCAGCTCCTGCCCACTCCCAACATCACACCATGGCTCCACATGTTGTTACACGACAAGAACCATGGAGAAAGCAGAAAGAAGAACCATTTTAAGAGATGGAGAGTTTGCACATGTCATCTACTAGACAGGAGGCAGAGGGAGTGGACCCCAGAGACGTGAGGCTAAGACCTCAGGAAACCTCAGCGTAAAACTTTGCCCTTATATCCAAGGCTAGCAGGATTAATTTAATAGTAACCACAGACTGGAAGAAAACTCCTTTGAAATACTTTTTGAGATGGACAGCACTCAAATGTAAACAGTCCCAGGGTGGAGGCAGGAACCCGGGCAGTGGCAGGCCTGAGTGGGTACAATAGTATAGTGCTGCCCCTTTTTGCA
The DNA here is from genome assembly GCF_001723895.1 of Crocodylus porosus. Classification (NCBI taxonomy): domain Eukaryota; kingdom Metazoa; phylum Chordata; order Crocodylia; family Crocodylidae; genus Crocodylus; species Crocodylus porosus. The sequence continues at coordinate 1,781,397 of NW_017728936.1, read as the reverse complement.
ATATCTGCGGTGATGCCACGAAAGCCAGTGAGGTGTGAGAGTGCTGAGCAGTTCTGCAGGCAGGGGAGGGATCATCAGGGGTTGCAGCTTCAGCAAAGCCAGGCCCTCATAAAGCTGATGAGAGCTAGGTGCCAGTGTGGCGGGCCACAAATCTCTCCCTGCTCTGCACAGCCCTCCACCCTCCACAGCAGCGCAGTAGTTTGACCAGCAAGTGTATTTTGTTGCATATCCAAAGCTCCGTACCTCCTGTGCCCCATCCCTGATGCTGGCTACTCCCTGATACCATGGCCAGTGAAGGCCGTGGAGAGCATGTGCAAGCATCCTCTTTTCTTCCCTGCTCACACCCAGACCTGCCATGACCTTTATGTAGCCCAAGGGATTTGGCATGGGCTCTGAATAGTCCAGCCTGCCCTACGTGTACCGTGCCCAGTATCAGTTTCAATGCAGCTGCACAGAAGTCACTGCCCAGACCAACAGACCCAGTTTTTCCAAATAATCACCGCAGTGAAGGAGGCCATCCCATGAATCCACCACCCAAATACTCACTCAGCAAAAAAGTTATTTTCTTTTCCAGTTAAAAAACATCCTAAAAATTCTTCACAGTAAAAAAGTTGGGGGGAGGGTTCCTCCTCATCTCTCCCTGTCTAAAATTGGAAGGGAAAAATATCTTATTTCATTTGCTGGAGCGGAGGGTTTGCCTTCAAGAAATCTCATCAGGGCTCAGGATTGGTATGAGTTTAACCATGAACTGCAGTAAAATAGCTGAGTCATATGCCCCCTTTAAAAAAAAAAACAACCCAGAGTTTGTAATGGAAACGTTAAGTGACTCCAGCTGGAACATCTGTTCAATGTGATTTCCGTTTCACCAGCCACATCAAAGCTGGCCTCCAGTGAGTTATGCGCTGAACATCACAAGTGGGATTAAAATCATGTTTAATAGTTTGATATGCCATAAACTATTTATATTGCCAGAGACTAGTGGCTGTATGGAAATTCACATCCTGTAAGGGAGACTAGCAGAGTTATTGCTTATCCAAACCCAAAGCTTTCTCACGTGTGGCTGCTCATTTTAACACCTTTCTTTATGGGCCTAAAGGGTTTTACTTTTTATTCTTTCTTAGGCAAAAGAACAGGCAGTGGAAGGAAAAGGATGAGAGTAGGGGATCAGTGACACCCAGTTTGGGGTGAGAACACTCTAACTGAGGTTGTCATATAGCCTCAGCGTGCCATAATATTTTAAGACCTGCCAATATGTTTATCCCCACAACCAATGTAAGGTAGGGCACTGGTGCCAACCATATTTTATAGTTTCCACTGGGAAAATGAGGCGCAAAGGCCAACCCCACAGAGATATTTAAGTGCCCAACTCCTCTTTAGGCACCTAATCCTCTCTGCTTTCAACAAAGGTAGGATTAGGAGGCTATGTGTATTTGCAAAACAAGGCCAAAGATTTGTAAATCAAGGCCAAGACTAGGGCCCAGGTTCCTACCCTTATCAGTAGGAGCTATGTACCAAAATGCCTTTCAGATCTGGGCCAAATTCAGACATCTGTATTCATAGAGAGTAAGTCAAGGAAATAGCCCTGGTTCTACTCCTTCCTGACTTATCATCCTAACTGCTGAACCATCTTTGGCTCGGGCAGGTTGGCATGGAAGTGAGAGCTGGTGATGGTGGGCCCCAAAGTGGCCATAGCTGTTAGGGCCTGTGGGGTTTGCCGCTGGACCTCTTATACTTTGCAGGTAAAAAGCCAAAGCTCTGGCACCACCAGTCTATGGGGGCCGAGCACCTGGCCCAGCTCAGCCAGCGCCTTCCCATGAGGTCCTCAGTGGGGGGGTCGGATGACCTGTATGGACCAATGGGGGCCACAAGCTCCTGATTGGAGGGCTATAAAAACCTCCGAATTTCTGCAGGACTTGTCCCAGCATTAGTGTTGTTGGGGTTGCTGTTGTAGATGTGTTTTACACTTGTTTCTGTCTTGATCAGCTGCCTGCCCTGACTATGACATTGGCTTAACATCTGGAAGCCTGGATGGGTACCTGGCTTTGACTCTGGCCATTTATGCTCTGGTAAACCTCTGATTCTGGTCCTAGTCTGAACCACTAGGCATGATTCCCTATGCCTTGGTCAGCCCTTACAATTAATATTGGGTGCTTTTTGTGCAGAAATTCCCCAAGTATTTTATGGGCATTAGTGTATTCACCTTCACAACCCCTTTGTCTTGTAATTATCCCCATTCTGCTGTGAGTGTACCCCTATGGACTTGGTCCGTAAAGGATGTTTCAACAGAGGAAGTAGATACTGAGTGTCTCCTATTCATCATAGCGGCTTCTTCCCAAAGACAGTCAGGAGACCTTGCAAAAAGTGGTCCTGGCTTGTTGCTCTTCTATCAGCTCCACTCGGTGCAGGTGTTAATGCTGGGGTTCTTCCAGACGGTGCTGTCAGGGGGCACCCTGAATATGAGAGACCCCATCCCAAGCAGACTAAGGTGCTCATATGAGCCTTTGGATGGAGTGGGAGCTATATTGTACTCTGTTGCGTGTCCATAGTGACTCAGGATGGGATTATCTTCTTTTCAGACTAAAGTAGGGGAGTCCAGCACAGGTTCCCTCCTATTACTCAACAGGAAGTTTCCATCCCCCCTGCCCTCTCACATCCACAAACACAGACATGGTCAATAGTGTCCATGCACTCACTTCCTCAGCAGCTGGCATCCCTGCGTAGGGAAGGAAGATCGCACTCTGAGCTTTTGCTATGAGTAGTGTAGAGCTACTTGAATGGCACTGCAGAGGGCCTCAGCTCGTCTCTCTTACTTGGTCAGCTTCATAACTCCTTGCAAAGTACTACTTGATGTGAAAAAGGGTATATGAATCTGCCCCGTGTTTTGCTCAGGCTGTAGTTGTTGTTTATGTGGAAGCAGGAGAGAGATTATTTCCCTTAGCCCCAATTCCAAGCATGCCTTGAATTTGATGGTTTGGATTCTCCCTGCCAAACCGGAATGAGGTAAATGGAGATCATGGCCCCAATTCTCAAAAGTACTTTAGCATGAGCCTAATTTTAAGTCATTGATGCTAATGGAGGTACTCGGATGTTTAAAGAGAGATACCGATCTTGCTTAATCAGGGCCCAGGTGGTAGTCTTGATTTTGATCATTCTAATGAATACCAGACAGATAAGAAGTGTGTGTGTATGTGTGTGTGCGCGCGCGTGCATGTGCATGTGTCGTGCATGTGTGCCCTCCTCCCCATTGGCTGCAGGCTGAAGCAAACTGATTCAATAATTCAAATTAATTACAAGAACCCAGGCAGGAATTATTATTGTAGCCAAGTGGATTTACAGCATGATGAGTTATCATTTATGCAAATTTCTTCTTAAAAAAATATCCCCAGCATCTTGGTTTCTGGTGGGGAGTCGCAGAAGCCTTACTGAAGTACTAGCAAGCACAATTTCACTTGTGAAAGGAAAGATCAAAGACTTTAATTCATTTCCTTCTTGCTTTTTTATCAACATTTTTAAGTGCAGGAGGGAGCGCTGCTCATTTTAATACAAAGAGACTCCTCTGTAAATCCTAGGCACAGCTACTAAACCATCAAACAATGGGGAAGCTACTAAAAAGAAGTGTGATTCATACTTAACAAAGGAAGGTGATTAGCCGTTGTTGTATAACAATGGGAAGTGTCAGGATGCCTGCAAATGAATTAGAAGCATGCTATATATCTCTGGGCTGTTATGTTAGTGTGTCTCATTTATATTCCCAACTGCGCCCATCTTTATTGTAATTTGAATTGCACATTTTAAAATGAGATTAGGGTAAATTGAAAATACCTATAATTTCCCGTCATAATTTCCCATCCAAAAGGCAGGTGGCTTCACTTTCAACAAAGCGGGGTTCTGGCTGTGTAAATATCACACGGCCTAATGAGGTGGGAACATGGTGAAGGAGAAGGGATTGCAGTATCCAGCCTCACTGTCCAGATTGCTGTTGCTTACTACTTCTCCCTTCTGTCTTTCGGAGCCTAGTGCTGTTGACAGCTGCTGGCACTTCTCTTCACTCCTCTTAGAGACCAGCTAAGGTCACTCCCAGGGGACAACTCATGCATTTCTTTGGTATGGGTCGCGTGGCAGGCCCCCTGCCTTCCTATTGAGGTGAACTCAGGTCAGCTATTTCTCATTAGTGCCTCCTAAGGAACCATTGCAGGGGAAGAGGAGGCTATAGTAGTATCTAGGTTACTTGCTCCCACCCTGCAGGGCACTGAGGGCTATCATTCCTGTAACTGCAGATGGACTGTCACCATCCCATCCACTGCTCCTCAGGCTCACCCTTACTTTAGCACCAGCCTCTTCTCTGCTCTTCCACACAGAGGAGGTAACAGCCATCTCCTCTGCAGAAGAGGAGAGTCACTGGGTGACCACTCTGTGGTTTGGATGACATTGGCGCCTGTTATTCTTGTAACACCGTGCCCATCTGTGCCTTCTGGTTCTAAAAGCATGAGCTTACGGCCAGAGCTAATAAGTCCCAAATGACGCCGTACGGCTCAGCCCACCATGAGAGGAGGACAGATGTCTGCACGGGGCAGTCTGTGAAGAATGCGTATTGCCTGAGGAACGCAGGACAATGTTCTGTGACCTAGTTGTTGCACAGAAACTCAAGCAAAGATGGTCAGAATAGTCCTCTCCAGCCTGAGAATGCATAAAGCCCCTGTTGTAACCTAGGGGGGGGTTTCTTTCCAGTTCACAGTGAGAGGCAGGGCAGGTGGGTGAGACGGAAATGTGCCCGTGCAATAGGAATACATGGAGGCTGATGTCTTCCAAGGCTGTTAACCTTTCCATCACTGAAAAAGCTGGATTTCATAGTTTCATACTTGGTAGCGTCAGAAGGGACCTGAGCAGATCATCTAGTCTGACCCCCTGCCTTGGCAGGAAAGAGTATTGGGGTCAAACGACCCCAGCAAGGTGTTCATCCAGCCTCCTCTTAAAGACCCCCAGGGTAGGAGCCAGCACCACTTCTCTTGGAAGTTGGTTCCAGATCCTAGCCGCCCTGACCGTGAAGTAGCGCCTCCTGATGCTAGCCTAAATCTAACCTCTGCCAGCTTGTGACCGTTATTCCTGGTCACTCCTGGCAGTGCTCGGGGGAACAGGGACTCCCCCAATGCCTGCTGGTCCCCTCAGACTAGTCTGTAACAGGCCACTAGGTCCCCCCTCAGCCTTCTCTTGTGGAGGCTGAACAGGTTCAGGTCCCGTCACCTCTCCTTGTAGGGCCTGCCTTCATTTAAAGGAGATGAACTGAGGAAGCAGTGCCATGAGTGCTGCGAGACATCCCATTCTTCATCTTCAAATTTCTAATGGGGGAGCCACGCTGGGGAGCATCTGTCTTGTATTTGCTGACATTGCCAGAAAGCGTCAATGGTGGGATACCAAGCCTTGAAATCAGTCGCATTGCCATCTGTTCTGTTGTGCAGTTCACATAGACAGTCTTGGTCATGAGAGATGTGTGCTTGGGTTATTGTTCAAATTAGAACCGCCCATAACTCAGCGTCTCTGCAGGAGTGGGGGGAGAAGACTGTTTATGGTATGTGGAGAATAAAACAGGCTTTCTCCAGTTCTTTATAAGGGACCATTTTACAGTTGCCGGGTGCACAAGGCCATACTGATTTAACAGGACCAATACGTTGTCCTGTCCAATGAACCCGTGGCTGCAGAAGGCGCTAGATCCTAGGAGGGTGAGTGCAGAGAGGTGCAGCATCAGCTAACGTTCCCTCCTACCCCACCCTGATACCATGTCCTGCATGAAAGCATGAGCTCAGTTCTGACAAATGAAAACCTGGCTCCAGTAAACTCCATGGCTAAATTTCTGCTGCCTTTAGTACAGCCATATATCTTGTGAATAAACATAGTGCAATGTCCAGGGCAATGAAAATAGCACCTTTCATCAGCACAGCACTCTCAGACATGCACAGTTCAGGGGGAAATCTGCAAGAGCCAGGTCTTCCCTTGGTGTAAATCATTATAGCTTCCTCGACACAAGCAGACTCATACAGAGCCATCTGCTCAGGATTTGGCCCATGCTTTCCACTTATCTCATTCTCTGTGACTCAGATTGGGCCCAGTTTGTTTCACAGATAAAAATCCAAAATGTTCTCATTAAGTGTCCATGCGGCGTGCAGTCATGCTCAGCAGAGGGTCTGAGAGGTACCTTTCCAAATGGCAGCACTAATCAAGATCCACATGGATGTCCTCTGCATAGCACATGGCATGAATCAGCCCCATTCGGGTCCCGTCGACAGGGTTTGCTTTTCATTTGCCTTTGCAAAGGAGGCAGGTGTCTCATGCATAAATGATTGTCAGTCAGATGATGAGCAGGAAAGCGCTGAGCATCTAGGCTCTGCTCCCACCTCCTGGAAATCTGAAACTTCATTAGGGACAGACCCCACACTATACAGGAGCCCCAGCTCTGCCTGCTCATCTGATTAGCGTTAACGAGCAGCAGTCCACTTCAGGAGTTGTAGTGAGACAGACTCTACTGCCTATCTCCCATCCAGTGGAAATGCAAAACTCGTCCCTCTCTCTCCAAGCCCCTGTCCAAGCTTGTAGAACCTCAGCTGCCATTGCCACCCACCGTACTGCAAGACCAAACGTGGTCTCCTCTTTCGGCAGCATCACTCGTATTGCCCCATATGAACACGAGTACACAGGGCCTCCTGTCAGCAGGTTTCTAAAGGACAGCCTAAGAGAAGCTCTGTTGTCAAAATGTGCGTGGCTTGAGGTCTTATGAGAAAACAAGCTAGTAATAGAGAATAAGGCATCTATGTTGATTCTGTCACATGACTCACCTGTAATCCTGGCACAAAAAGTTGGCTTTGGAAAAGACCAATTTCTGCCCCAGAGAAGTCTACGAAACATGCACAGTAAATGCCTTCCTGGTCATACTGTAGCCCTGTGTCCTGACCTGTCCTTTGTGAACACTCTCTTCGCAAAGTGCCTTCAAGTCTTGAACCTACTCCTGTGGGTATTTGAGTCAGAAACAGGTGCTTCTTTTGGATTTCAAAATGAAGCTTTTGTAGCAGGATACCGTATCCAATTTTGCAGACAAAATCACTGCACAAGCTTGCATACCACAAGTCAGGCTTCCAGCACATGACCTTAAAGAGAGCTCTTTTCATGGGGTCTACAAGTAGCAGATCCCATGTCCTCAATATGGGGCAGACACTGTCTGGGAATATCACAGAATGAGAGCGAGAGAGAACTAGGTAGTTATATAAAGTCTAGTCAGGAATAATCTTGACTTCCTCAACTTATTGACAGTCACGCTCTACATTTTTTTTTTTAACTAAACGGCATATGAACATAGGATTTGTTAAATTGAATCAGATGGAATGAACCAGACGGATCTAGTCCAGTGTCTTCTACTACTGATCAATACCAGATATTTTAAGGAAGGTCTCAGAACCTAAGAATAACAGACATAGGATAATCTATCTTTCTTATATGGTCTCGTTCTGCTCTCTAAAAGTCTGAGATCAGCTTAAAACTAAAGAGGAGATTCATTTTCCCTTCCAAAATTTGTTCTCATTAATAGTGGTAACTATGGATATTCTTGATGTCTGTATATATATATCCAGTCCCTTTTGAACCTTCCTTCTGCCTTTCTTCCTTGTTTTCTCTTTTCTTTCGGTCTCCTCCAAATTGTATTTGGCACTGAGTATTTTAGATGCTTATCATGTAAAAGGAAAAAAAGAAAAAGAGCACCCTTCTCAAAAGCCGAAAGGCCTGTGACACCAGTATGGACTTGGCAGCGATGATTAGACTGATGAAAGAGCATAAATGCCACTTTCAAGTTAACAGATGCACAAAAAAAAATCATCATTACACAGTGTGATATTAAATGGAAACATTTCAAAACAAAAAAATTATTTCCTTAAATGGGATTCAGAGTCTCCCTTTATTATTCTGATGTGAAATATTATGCCTAAGCATGTGCACGCATTAAAGCCTGGTAGATTGAAAAAACTCCCACTCAGTGTGGGAACATTATCAGGGCCCATGCAGTGGGGGAGTGCCTGGCTTGGAAGGAGTTTTTAGATCCTTTAGGTATGCAAGATGACACCATTATAAGAGCAAACCCATCTAATGAATAGGGAGATTAATTTTTCTGTTCTTATACTGTGGTCATCATTGGAGGGCATTAAGCAACTGTGACTAACACCTGTCACGTATTTGTTTGTGTATCTTCCCCCCAGGGGGAGAAGCATACACCAGAAAAGGTGTTGTCTTGGAAGGATGGATGGACAGACAGACAGATTGATAGACAGCACCTTCACTGGCTATGTATCCACAAACACCCAAGCATATAATTTAGATGACAATCTGGCCCCAGATCCTCAGCCAATTATTGAATCTGCAGTTTCCTTGCCACTAATGGAGTCAGACTGATCTACACACTGAAGCACTGACCACCGCTTTTGAGTTGTTTTCTCCTTTTTTGTGATTTGAATATGACCTGATTTGGACCAGAGATAAAAATCGTAGTTTCTCTCATTCATTTCCCATGAGATCTGCAGCCCTCCTGCAGGTTTCCTCACATGCACACACATGTGGATTCATGTTTGTAGTATGGAAGACAAGAAGATCAGACCACAGAAATGGCCCTTGTACTTGAAGTCATGATGATCCTTGATTACTGTGGGACTTCATTTTGCTATCCTGGGCCAGTGTTACCCTTCATCCTCTGGGGAGGGCCTCAGAGTGAATGCCTGATAGGTAGAAGAGCACCCACTCCCAGAACAAACCTGGCTCAGGTCAGCTGTGGCCAGCAGTTGTTACGGTCCATCAGCTGTTTGGCCACTTGGTCACAACCAGGAAGCTGCTAGAGAACAAGGGTCACTTTCTGTTGCATCGTTAGGTGTCTAAGTGCTACTTAGCATTCGACAGGTAGATGGACGAGGACCCCTTATGCTAACTTCAGATCCTATTTCCCTCTGCACGACTAGACGAACGTAACAGAGAGACAGGGGCTTTGTGGTCCTTTAAGGAAGAAACAGGCTACCAAGGGGGCACTGCAGGCCAGGCAGGTGCAGCAGGACAATTAGGCCAACTGGCGGGCACCTCCAGGCAGCCCAGGGAGTCTGCAGACAGGAAAGGGGCAGGGCCCTGGGGCTGGCTGCCCCAGGGTGAAGGGCTTCTGGTAGCAGGGCTCCTGAAGGGGCTGTGGTGCTGCCTGTGGATCCCCGATGAGGCTCGAGGAGCTCACTAGGATGTACCCCGGGGCTGGGGGCTATCCTAGCTAAGCGGTGAGGGAAAGTTTTCCCTCTTAAAAGGCAGAGGGCTGCTCTCCCTTTATGTTTATGTTAAAGCCCAGTCTTAGGTTTATATTATAGCTAAACAGGTGGTTTAGAGTGGGATTGTACAGATGGCATATGGAGGTCCCATTAGCGCCCAGGGGAGCATGTAGTCACCTTAAGCCCTGCCAGGGGCAGGCTCAAGTGACTGTGGAGCCTGGAGCACGCAGCGACTGAGGCCACAGCCAGACAGGGGCCAGGGACCTGGCGCCTGGAAGGGCTAGACCAGATCTAGTGCCTCAAGGCCAGGTTCAACACAGCAGGCCCAGGATAAAAGGCTGAGAGAGAGTAAAAGGGTGGAGGCCAAAGCCCCAGCAAGTGAACAACTGTAATATAATAAAAGCCTTAATCTGTCTGTCCATAACACTTTTGCCCAGCTGCACATGCACCAACCTGCTGTGCCGGCCAAGTGGGTGAAGGCGGGCCCGGCTGAGTTAAAACAGGAGCCCCTCTGCCACACCACCTCTTCCTGCAGCCTCCCATGCAGGGGCTCCCCCACCCTACCTCCGCATATCAGAAATAAATAATTAGAAATAAGTCCATTGGGAATCGCAGTTTAACAGCCTCCTCCAGCCTCCCCACAGCAGCTCCCTCAGCCACTTTCCCACCCCTGGCGGGGCAGCTCAGGAAAAGCGGGAGAGGGAGGCGGCAATTGGCTGCCCACCTGGACTGCGGGGACCCAAGTTTGCCCTGCTGCCAGGGAAGTTTGGTGGCAGGGAACACACGCCCCCTGCCTCCCTGCCTGTGATCACAGTGGCGGCACCCACCCAGCCCTGATGCCCCCCAGAACAGCCGCCAGAGAGGAGAGGGGAGGGGAGGCAGGCAGACAAGGGCCAGGCGGACATGGATCTGCGGGGAGGGGAGAGGAGCGGGGCTGGACGCACCTGTGTGGCCGCCCTTTCCCCATGCCCAAGGTTGTTGCCCAGAGCTCGTGGCCCCCACGAAACCACTGCCCCCCAGCCCTGCAATGGATCCAGCCCCACAACGCCCAGGGGAGGCCGGAGCTGGGAGCTGGAGCAAGGCCAGCCTTGGCTGCACTGACGAGCTGGAGGGGATGGAGCCCCTGGCACCCCCACCCTGGGTCATCCCTGCAAAGAGCCCCGCCTAGCCCGGGCATTTGGCTAGTACTGCATTAATACCGATGAGGCTTGGGGTGTGCTGTAGGGTAAGATTGGAGCCTTTAAGGCTTCACATGCCCAGCAGGGCACAGTTAACTAGAAATACCCAGTGAGGGGCATGGGATTAGAGAGGCCCCGGGCTGTGGGCAACCTCCCTCTTATTACTAGTATTCCATCAAGGTGTAGCAGGCGAGAAGGCAAGGCACCCTAGGGGCAGAGCGGAGCATCATCAGGGATCCACCAGGGAGTGTCGTGGCTACCCCTGGGACCCTGATGTGCTACAACTTATCCTTCTGAGCCTACTCAGAAGGGATCCACTCTAGTCATGTACGTCTTGGTGCAATGCTATATACTGCCTGGAAAAATGTGTAACACCATGCAAGTATCTGAAACTGTAGCTGGAGAAAATAGTGAGGGGGGGAGGAAGGCCCTCTCACCTCTTAGCCTAGTGGTTTGGACACTTGTCTGTGGAGTAGGAGACCCAGGTCCCTCATCCCTTTGGCTAAAGGGGGCTTGAACCTTCTTCTCCCCGTGGGTCAGCAATGTCCCCTAACCACCAGACTGCGGTGAGCCAAGCCAGGGGGCTGAGAGCACCCTCTACCTCCACCTGTGCTGGAAGGGAGGATACCTTGGCGTATGCTCCCACCTTTCTACAGATAAAGAGAGGTCTTCAAGGTTCAAAGCTTGCAGTCCTGGCAATGGAGGTTGCAGCAGGTTGTCCTGATGGTAACAGAGAGCTGTGAGCACAGCTGTCACCGAGAACCAGTGTGCCCTGGTCTCCCTCCCTGACCAAAACCAATGATGTCTTCTGAAGAGAGCCCTGCCATACTTTGAGGTTGTTGGAAGAACAGGGTACTTTCATTCCCTGTAGAAAGGAAAGCAATTTAAAGAGTGGAAGAACAGGGTACTTTCATTCCCTGTAGAAAGAAAAGCAATTTAAAGAGTATCCCATCATACCCTTGAATCATTCCCAGTATACTGCATTAAGCACACTGCTTCCATTGACAGTGAGGAGCATTGTGTCACAACCCATGAAGCTGCTGAAAGTTTCACTTGGAAACGCCCCCCCACCACCACACACACACACGGCTCAAACAGACCTGTTGCTCAATTCACAGGGGTCTTGGGCATCCACAACTGTAGTTAAAGCTCCCAGACACTTGCAGGGCAGGCTACAGGAGAACAGAGGACAGTGAGGGGGTAATACATGAACAGCAGGGCCATAGAGATACTCTGTGCCTTCTGGAGTGCAGCCTGACTACAGGTTCTCTCACTGCAGAGCACAAATCCAAGAAGGAATTGACATCGTCTTCTTGAGGCAGCTCCCAAGGGCACCGAGAGTTGGGAGTGCTTAGTGGGTCAGGAAGTCATCATACATAAACCAGAGCTGTGGCTCGGAGAAAAGCAAGCCTCTCTCATCACCCTCTGCAGAATCCAGCTTCTCGCTTTGTGTGTGTGTGTCTGAGTATGTGCATGTCTGTGCACAGTGTATGTAGGCATTGTGTGTGTCTGTGTGCTTGCGTGTTGAGCTTCTGCATTTATATTCACATTGTGTGTCTGTATAGGAGAGGGAGGTACTAATACGTGTGTGCGTGTGTGCATGTGTCTGGTATACCCTGGGTGCAGTGCATCTGGTATTTGTGCAAGTCTTTGTGAGTTCTGATGCATTTGTGTGTGTGAGCCATCTCTATGAAGATGATGCATACCATCACTGAGTGTATGTGTGCCTAAAGAGTTTTCCTTTCCCCCCAGCCCCTAAAATATGTGATCACTATTTTGTGCAGAGCTGTGTACTTCCCGTTTCTTCCACATCTTTCAGCCCTTTAGCTTGTATTGTTTCCAGCAGAGACAACCCCTGATTTTCTAACCTCCCAAGTATTGGCACTCAGCCCCTCTGCTACTGCCTCTGCCTGGTTTTAGCACAGATTGTGGACAGGAAAACAAAGAAGGCAGGGAGAAAGCAAGTGGAAATATGGGAGGAAAGAGAAAAATCCATGGCTCTAAGCTGAACTGTGGCTGCCTGAATGATCCAGTGACTTGTAGCGCACCTCACAGGGAGACCACAACCATGGTGACTTACTTGCCATTCACAGCTGCCATGAATAGACAGATTGGTGGGTGATGGTCTGAGTGCAGGTATTTAAGAGGTACAACTATCTCAGGCTCTTTTGCTAACAGCTGCTTTCCACAGTGGCAGGGTGGGAGAAGAAGGAAATGGCTGGATGTTACAGTGTGCGTGAACAGTACAAGCTGCTCTTTTTGGCACGATTCCTGATGCGCAGTCTCAGCCTCTGGAGCTGGGAAGAGAAACCCAGCTCCAGAGCAGCAGCTGATGAAGGTGCCAGAGCCGAGATCAGGGCTGAAGTGTCATCCAGTGCCAAAAACAGCAGCTGGGGACTTAGGACACTTGCACTGTGAATAAGCCACTTTCCATCTTCATGGTTTTGTTTCCCCTCTTTGTCTTATTGGTGGAAGAACCGTGTCTGGAGCAGGTTTGCACAACCCCGAGCACAATGGAGCTCCCCATGGCACACTGAAGGAAACAGAGTGTGCATGAGATCTAACCAAGTGCTGCAAGTGAGCCCTCCCATTGCTCTTGCACTGCTTTACCTTAGATCAGCAGGTGACACAGCAGGTGTTGGAAGGCCTCCAGATGGCTGGTGCTTGCTCCACATGGAGCACTGTCATTGCCCCATTGCTCTTCCAAAGGCAGTGTCCTTCTCAGAGGCACATACCGGGCTGACCACCCAACAGCAGGCCTGAGACTTCGTAGAGGTTACTAGGTCCTCTGCTTCCTGGAGCAAAGGAAGTACCATGGGCTCAAAGCCACTGCCTGTGTTGGGAACAGTATCACAGTGAAGCAAAGTGACCTGACCAAGGTCATGCAGCAGGTCCATCAGGAAAGGCAGAAACAGGGCTCCAACTCTTGGGTCTCAAGCCCAAAAAACCACATGCCTTCACTAAATTTTTGTTTTGGGAATTCTGGGCTTCTGGCACTAAAGGGTAAAGCCATCGCATTGCTTACCTACCTGCCAATTAGCATACACAGTAGACAGCCTGGCTGTGCAAGTGATAGGGCAGCTGTGTGACGCTGCAGTAGCCTACACTTACCTGTGTGAACACTCATGGGTTTTCACTGTCTCTCTGCAGACCCACCTCTCGTGAACCTCTCAGTAGAGCCCCAGCCTGTCCTGGAGGACAACACGGTGAAGTTTCACTGCTCTGCAAAGGCCAATCCTGCAGTAACCCAGTACAGGTAAGACTGCCTCGGTTGTCAGCTGTTCTTTGTGGGCAACAAAGCCCCCTCCTGGAGTGCTGCTTCTCTTTGAACAGGTCCCTGGCTGGCTACAGGCCAGCACTAGCTCTGGAAACAGGTTCTGGTCTCCCCTCCCAGCTGTGATGAGCCCTATCTGGGATGGCCAGGCAAAGCTCTAGCTGGAGCAGAGAGCTACCACCATTGTCTACTGAAATGCACCAGACCAACACGGGCTCCCCCTCCTGGCAGAGCTGCACTGCCCAGCAATGGGCCAGCGCTGTTTGACACTCCAGCAGCAATCCCTTGCGTCTCTGATGTTGTTGCTAATAGGCTTCCATTGTCTCTCCATCGGGCCGGCTGGTGCATTTTGTTGCATACAGCATCTCCTCAGTCAGAGATTCACTGGCACTTTCAAGAGGATTACAGTCCTGGCACCGAGCTAGCGGAACCATCTGTTTGGGGATGCAACTAGCAAAACATAGGCACCGAATGAATGCTCTATTATGGGGAAGTTTGGTTTATTATATTTTTTTGCATAATCTTTTACATTTTGAAAGATACAACTTCATTAGCATCTCTGTGTATCTCCTAACGATCACGCGCCTGGCACCCGCCTCTCAGCCCACTTAATCGGATCAGCGCAGAGCAAACCTCAGGCACTCAGCAGAGACTCCAGATCAGGAGAAGACCGTATGGCCTAGAGCATGGATTTTTAGGGCTTGATTCCAGGGTAGCTGTCAGGGGATCCTCACTGCAGCATTGCCCTAAATTGGGGAGGAAGATCTTGGCCTGATCATGAGGCTACACAAAGGAAGGTTGTAGGTGGTAGGTCACAATACAGAAAAGGTTGAGGGCCTTTTCGTGTAGATCATAAACTATGTGTAAGTGTTGGCAGTGGGGGAGCACAACTTCATGCTACCACTGCCGCTTGCACAGCTGCCAGGTCCTGGCTCCAGCCAGGTTGCAGCCCTATGCCCTGCTGTCAGTGCAGAAATTTGCCCTATGCCCCTCCATTGGTGCAGAAATCAGGGGGAGGGGAGGGGCACATGCCCCCTGTGCCTCCCTTCCACCTATGCATTGCCTATGGCATAGAGGTCAGAGGTGAAAAAGGACTGGGAACACATGAATTCTGGTCTTAAATTTGAAATTGGCCTTGGGCAAGTCAGTTAATCTGACTGTTTGTCAGTTTTTCCATCTGTGGAATACAGATCCTCCCTTCCTCCCAAAGGGCCTGTATTGGGTAGTTAATTAATGCTTGTAAAATCAAGGGTCATATGGTCCAAGAGTGGGTGAGAGGTGTCTTTTGCCCCAGGATCTAAACATTTTGCTTTTAAACCTGCCCCTCTAAGTCTTCAAGCCCTTATGAGTCTGTATGTGAAATTGGTATGCAGAGTCTGCCTGAGTCTGCAAGCAGCCTGAAACAATAGAGCTGAAAAAGGCCCATTTACCCGCAGGAGGTGGAGATGCTGAATCCTACTGGTGCTGGATCCTAAATGTCAAAGGGGTTGAGAGGTATCATGTGGAGCAGTGCTGGGGGTGTCAGCAGGCTCAGAGTTCTTACCCAGCTCTTCTGGGTTATTTCATCTCAAGTCTGCTTGTCCCCTGTCTACACTTTCCCCCACCCCCGGCTCCTCATGCATGACATGAGATGGACGCATTGGGCCTGTGGTCTTTCCATATGCTGTGCACTATGTAAACATTCAGTATTAGTGAGATCTTTTATTGTTTCATTGCTGCTTGTAGTATGTAAGAAAGGAAAGAGGCCTCTGCACCATCTTCTCAGGGCAGCTGCTTTTGGCAGGAGGACCCCACCTGGGGCTGTGAGCAGAGACGAGAAGAATGGAGCTCTGATCCTGGAGCTAGAGACTCTGAGGAACGGTGGACTTCATTAGTTATCACCAGTCTCTGCATGAGCTTCTCTAACCCAGCCCAGGAAAACTGAGCTCAGCTATTCCCCCTCCAAGGAGGTCATATTTAGGACTTTGGGTTTGGTTTCCATGTAACCTCAGCCAGATCAGATTCCCAGCTGAAGCTATTCCAGTGCAGGACCCTGTGATCTCTTCAGGCATGTCTACCTGGCCCCTGGCAGGCTGTGAACCTGCCTGTTGTGTGCATGCTAACACTCTCAGTTGAGCCCATGTAGTCACACTGGAGTGGCACTGAGCATGTGCCTGGCTCCGCTCCAAGGTCCTCAGTCTCGGATTTGCTTAGAGCCACTCTAAGGTGGTTACATTGCCTCATTCCTGGGATTTGGAAAGCACTGAGTGGGAACAAGTAGATGCAGTGTGCCTCAAAGTGAGCTTCTGGGTACAGCGCAGAGGTGGTGCAGAGATGTCCTTTGTGCTCCCCTGCTGCTCACAAACAATGGCTTTCCCCAGTTGGAGCTCTTGGGACAGTGGCCAGTATGGCAGGCATGGTAGCCTGCAGGATCTGTCTTGCAGTTTCCTGGCCAGGACACTGGAGCAACAGAGGAAGAGGCTGCATCCATGAAGCATATGAAATGCTTGGATTTGCTTTCAGCTTCATGAAAACCAAGATACATTACCAGCCTACCCCAAGCCAACCAGCCACTCCCCAACATATTACAATTAGAGGAGAGTCCTTGGAGAATGTTGAGCATTTTCCCTACCTGGGTAGTCACCATGCCCAAAAAAGTAAACATAAAGGATGAATTTCCACATTGAATAAATCTGCCAGTCTTAACTTAGGACATCTCTGAAATCACATCTTCAGTAATCATGATATCAGGACCCAAACCAAACAGCTTGTCTACCAGGGTGTTGTCATCCCTACCCTGCTGTTTGAGTGTGAAACCTGGACATACGAGGAGAGGCTACGGGACCTGAACCTGTTCAGCCTCCAAAAGAGAAGGCTGAGGGGGGATCTTGTGGCCTGTTATAAACTATTCAGGGGGGATCAGCAGGCATTGGGGGAGTCCCTGTTCCCCCGAGCACCGCCAGGAGTGACCAGGAATAACGGTCACAAGCTGGCAGAGGGAAGGTTTAGGTTAGATATCAGGAGGTGCGACTTCACTGTCAGGGCGGCTAGGGTCTGGAACCAGCTTCCAGGAGAAGTGGTGCTGGCTCCTACCCTGGAGGTGTTTAAGAGGAGGTTAGATGAACATCTTGCTAGGGTCGTTTGACCCCAATAATCTTTCCTGCCATGGCAGGGGGTCAGACTAGATGATCTGCTCAGGTCCCTTCCGACCCTAGAAACTATGAAACTATATCTGCAACACCTGAAAACCTTGGAATGTTACTATCAACAATGTCTTTGGAAAATCCTCTATATCGGTGTATCAGTGGTCACCAACCAGATGATCGCGATGGACTGGTCGATTGACTGGCTGAGCCCCCCAAGACTGATATCGACTGTCAGAGGCTCTGCAGTCAGGAGCAGCAGGACGTACATGGGGAGTGGCCAGGACACAGTCCGGGAGTGGCAGGACGCATGTGGCTGAGCTAAACTGTGCCCCCTGCCGCCAGGACCGGGCCAGGTGAGTGGGATGATCCCTCTCCATGCCCCCTGCCACTAGGTGAGTGGGGCCCAGGCCAGGCTGGGTCAGGGGAGAGTCATGCAGTAGGGCTCCTGCTGCTGCATGTACCCCAGTGGAGGCCCAAGGGGCACGTGCCCCCTGGTCTGTGTTCAGGGTGAGGCAGCTGCTGCTGCATACTGGGCTTTGTGTCCTGAGCCCCACTGCAGCCACTCAGAATGCAAAGCCCAGTGCACAGCAGCAGCTGCTTCACCCTGCACATAGACTGGGGGGCATGTGCCCCCCAAGCATAGATGGCAGAAGGAGTGGGCTAACGGGGTTCAGCCCACCCAAACATGAGGCAGCAGTAGGGCCACAAGGCAACGCACCTGCAGGCTTCTGGTGGCTGCAGCAGGGGTGGGGAGGGAGGCATAGTGGGGCATGTGCCCCCAGATCGGCATGGGGGAAGGCAAGCTGCAGCTGGGGTCAGGGGCCGGGGCTAAGCCAGGCTCTTCCTGGTGTGGGGCACTGGGCCAGGCTGCACTCAGGGCGGGTGGCAGTGGTGTTGGGAGCGGGGGTACGGGGTGGGTGGGGGCTGCAGCTACTCCAAAATTCACTGTAGCCCCCTCCCTGACCTTCCTCCCAGTGCCACCACCGCTAGCCCCAAGAGCAGCCCAGCCCAGACCAGCCCAGCGCCACCCCTGCTGGAACAAGGCCAGCTTAGCCCTGACCCCAGGCTGCAGCTGCAGCCCTCCTTCCCCCATGCAGACCAGGGGGTACACATCCCCATGCCCTCCTGGAGTATGCGCCAGCTGCCCCCCTGACAAGCCACTCGCTGCTCTGTCCTGTGCCTCATTTAGGGGGGGCTCAGCCTCCCCAAATAATTTTTTCTTCCTCCACCTATGCCCCTGGGCCTTCACCGGGTCCATGCACCTGGACAAGCCACCTGGACTCTGACCTTTCCCCAGCCTGGCCCAGCCAGGGTGCCACTCACCCCTGCTCCACTCCCTCCCTCACTGTGGGGTCCTTGATCTGCCCCATCCCCCAGACTGACCTGCTGGTTGGGCAGGGCGGGTGGGGGAGGGAGCATGGTAGATCCTGGGTTGCCCCTTACTTCAAAAAGTGACCTTCATCTTAAAAAGGTTGGAGAGTACTGCTCTATATCAATTAGAACAAATTCAAGAGTTCTGGCTCAAACAAACACCACTAGCATCAAAGTAATGTTTATACAGCACCAACTCTGTTGGATACACCATGTCATAAGGATGCCTGACAACCAGCTCCCAAAACAGGTCCTGTGTTCCCAATGGTCACTGCTCTAGAGGTGGGCAAAAGAAGAGGTGCAAGGACACCTTTGAAGGCCAATCTGAAGAAATGCAATACTAACATCAATATCTGGGAGACTCAAGTTCTGAATTGTCCCCAGTGGTGCTGTGAAGTTCTACAAGGCATTGACTATTTTGAGCAAACTCAGCTCACTATGGAGGCAAATAGGCAAGAGAGACAAAGGGAAAGAGCTGTGATCCAACATCAGTGGGATCCACTCCTTCCTCCTGGAACTGTATGCCACGTCTGCAGTCGAACGTGCAGATCTCAAATTGGCCTCTTCAGTCATCTCTGGACTCCCCTGTCTAGTGGAGGACTCATCTTCATATTGCGGGATTGCAACAACATGCAGAGAATCCATCACATCCTGAGCAGGCTGGACCAGGACTTAAGTAGTATAGTCAATATAGCATGCAAAGCTGATCAGTAAAACCCACAGTCATAGCTCTGACATGATCAGTGTTGCTCCTTGTGACTAAGGACACAGCAACACCCACAGGAAGAGCAGCCACTGGGCAGAGAGCTCCCCTCAGGTGTTACCTCCCTTGTAACATCCACCCAAGCACCAGCATGAGAAGGAGGAGAAAGGACTGGATAGCCTGTGAGCAGTATCCTGCCACTATGCTCAGGGATGCTGGGACAATGCGGTCTCTGGCAGATGGTGCTCTCCACTCCTGCAGCAGGGACTGCGACTGGGTAGACAAGTGTGATGAAAAAGAAACACAGATTCAAGTGGAATCCGATTATACATGCTTTGAACTGTTTCCTCGGCTCTGATTGACATGGCTTATCCTGAATGCAAAGCTGTTGTATGCACCCCACCTATCCTGCAGTCCTGGCAGATCTAGCATAGCCGTGAAAAATAGCAAAGAAGAGAAGTTGGTTACATCTCTGTTCTTACCTATGATCCCCTAATTGTCCCGAGAGGAGGATTCTTAGAAACAGCACACTGCAGCATCAGGTTTAGCAACAAGCATTTCCCACATGGTCAAGCTACTATCCTACTACCTTCTCCTTTTGATATCCTAGGAAAACAGGACTGAGGGCTGGCACAGGCCTGCGGTGTCCTTGAGTCCAGTCGTCTGCTATCGCAGATGCTCCGTCATCTAATTCTGTTCAGAAACCATCAAGCTCTGCCTTTAACCCATTCAGGTCGTTTGTCCTACTGCTTCTGGCTGTGATGGACAAAAACCTCCTGGTTCCAGCCAATGGGTATTTACCTGCCAGCCCCTGCCCAGATTCAGGTCTTCCCCTCCCTTTCCATGGACCACACAGCTTCTCACCCCCCTACCCCCAACTACCAGCATTTCCTTCCAGCACGTGTCCGTATGGCTGAGCTGTACTAATCAGCCCCTTCCATGCTTCTTGGCTGGGAGACAGAGCATCAGAGAGAATCACTGGCTCTGTTTGTCTGTCCAGCAGCCTCAGTGGAGAAACCTATTTGCAGTCACCACCGCTGAGGCCTCTTTTCTATCCCAGCTATTCCTAACATTTGCCAAAAGGAGGGCATCCTTTCCTTCTTTCCCTGCTAAATCAGCATAGTCCTGAGAGCAAGAGCTCCAAACTCAGGCTTTCCCCTTCTCCCACCCGCCGGGGATAGTGTTGCTGGATAGGCCCAGTTGCCTGCTCCCCCCATGTCTCTGGGGGATATCTCGTGTCCAGTTGGTTCAGGCTGGCATGAAGATGAAGCCTGTGGCCACTTATCTAGCATTAGCTGAATGGCTTCCCCCTGCCTGCTGCCCAAGCTGAGGCATTTGCAGCATGATACTCCCTTGGGGGAGAAGTGGAGCTGGCTGTAGCTTTGCCTCTGCAACGTGGTGTTTGCCATGCAGCGCCACCTCTCCAGAGAGCTCCTGTGTTTGTGTCAGGGCCCAAGCTCTTAATTTGAGCTTATTCAAGCGCATCCAAGCATTCGCTTCAAAGGTTGGGGCTTGTTAGAAACCGCAGCCGCACGCTGCCCCATTTACATCTTGCTGTTGCAGCTCCAGAGAGCAGCAAAGGAAACTCTCAAGCCCTCGGACTTGCTACAGCCTCAGCGCCAAGGACATCATGGATCCTATCCTGGAAGGTGGTGACCTCTTCCCAGACTCGCCCGCACGTTCACACAAACACACAGCGAAGTCATGACCCCCTGTGCTGCAGCAGCCCACACCCACCAAGCAAGCCTAGCGCTTATTATTCCTTCCACTCCATGTCTGATTGCCACCCCGGCTGTTGTCAGTGCAGCAGCCTGCAAACGCCAGTTGATCTATGGAGTCTGAGAGACCCCCAGCACGGCTCCGCCGACTTCAATAGAGCTCTGGCAAATTCCACCAGTTGAAGATCTTACCCTTATTGTATTAAGTCCAGAGGAACTCATAGGATGTGAATGTAATGTTAAGCCCAGTTCACAATGTCTCCCTGCTGTAGCTCTCATCCGTCTGTCCAGCACAGACATTGTGTTAGGGCTAAGCAACAGCAGACAGGGATCTTTTATATGATTTATCTACAAAGTGCCATATGCTTCATGCTGGAGGAATATCAATAATGAGCTGGTATTGTTGTAGCACAGAGCAGCGTGTGAATGAGAATGGGAGGGAGACGGGGCAGGTAGAGCTGTTCCCTGTGTTAGCGCCGGGTCTTTGACAAATGCTCCACTGCAGGCAGAGGTGAGCTCCTAGCAGAAGTCGGTTCTTCTTCAGGGTGCCTAGCTGCTGATGGCACTGGGGTAGAGGGTGGGTCTGAGGGCATCGGCAGTGCTAGGCATGCTGGCTCAATTTCTTTTAGCAGACAGAGAGGTAGTTAGCCGTGTTAGTCTGAAGTTAGGCAGCTAGCAGGGTAGATTTGCCTCTTTATAGACTAACTAAATCAGATATATATAGCATGTTCTTTCACAGCATCTGATAAAGTGAGCTTGATCTCATGGAAGCTTATAGTTTACAAGCCCTGTCATACTATGGGGCACAGAGTTCATCACACATCCCTGCAAACACATTCCCTTCATCAGTTTTGAATGTGCTGCTTTTGTGCACCAGATGAGTGGTGAGCATTGGAAATGGCCCTTTTCTTGGAGCTGAGCCCTCTGCATACACTCAGTCATGGTCCCACCACAGCACACTGAAGCCTCCACTGAGGTGAGGTCAACTATTCAGATCCATAATGAAATGTCCTTGTCCCCCAAAGGCTCCAGTCCAAACAAAAATGGGGGAACACAAAAGGATGTAACAGGAGAGGCAGGAATAGACCCCACATCTCCTACCCCACGGACCATGACACTCGGTAGTCTCAGCCCTAATGCATTCCGGAGGGACCAAGAGCTCTCCTATTCACAGCTGTAATCAGCTGTTCGGTGTGCCGGACTTGATGTTCTGTGCGCACACACACACACAAACATGCATTTATGTTTTTACAACAAAAAGTTAATAATAACAGAGCAGACACCTCTGGGGACAGGTTACCATGACCTACCGCCTGTTAGGCTTTTACAGCTTAATTAGTACAATCAAGTGCACTGGTAGCAGCTATTCCTGCTGGCTGGAAATACAGCTATCAGTGCAATAAAGCAATAATTGCATTCCTACTTACACAGAAGAGTTATTAATTTAAGAAGTCAATTAATGTCAAAGATACAAATCGCTGAGTTTCCATATTTATGGTTTAAAAAAAAAGCCAGCAAAGAGGCACATGAAGAGCTGGGCTGGGTGAACTTTCCCAGCAAGTGTCACCCCAGCATTGATTCATTCACACACTCCAAGGGGAAGCAGCTCCTCTGGCCTGAGTAATGAGGTGTTAGCCGCAGCCTGACAAAACTCCTGTATTAAGCTGCTTTTCTTCCATCAGCTTAAATAGCCTTATGTGACCTTTGTATCTCCCACTGCCCCAGTAACTCTGTGCAGGATTAGACCCTATTTACTACTGAGACATGTTAGAGCAGCCTCAAGGCTGCTCTAATTTGTACTGCATATTAGTGGTCCCATCTCTGAATATCACCCAACCAAGGGAAGTTCAGCCTGCCCTCTTCCCTCCCACCATGCCCCATGCGCTGACAGCAGGGAGGCCTGTGGCATAGCATCCTATGGACTTATCGACATTGTGGCAGTGGCAGGTCCTGGCAAGGATAGGGCCAAGCGCACCCCACCCACCTGTATCTTCAAGCATACTCCAAACATGAAATACATCAGTTTGGCCTCAGTCTCTGAGTTGTCTGAGAGTATCCGCTAAGGACAAACTCAGCATTGGCACTGGTGTACACGGAGGCTCAGAGCATGCAGGTTGGGGGAAGCTAGTGCCAGGGCCCACCATCTCCATGGAAGAGATAAGTCCTCTGCCACCTGAGGTTCCCCTACCCTGAAAGGGCTTCCTCATGTGCTGAGGTTTTAGGGTAACTGGTCCACTAACAACACAGGTGTAGCCCTGTAGTCTTCATCTGCCCTGGTGTGTGGAAATACCACAGGGGTTCATTGTCCCCTAATCCATGCCTGCCTCCCTGCTGTAGCACTGGCTTTTTTTTCCCCAGCTCATCTCCCTTTTCATCCCTTCTCTGCCCTCTCAAGGCATGCTTCCTGGTTGTCTGTCCTCAGTTCCATAAAGTCCTCTCCTTGCTTTCACAGTATTTTATAAGACCGTAAGAAATGCAGACCAACAGTCTATCTAGCCCAATATTCTGTGCCTGACAGTGGCAGAAATGGATGCTATAGGGGGAAAGCATTGAACCAGATATCTCTATTAAATCTCCCTATTTAATGATATATTGAGTGATGAACTTTATATAAAAAATAATTGCACATTTTTATGAATTAGATTTTTCTTGTAAAAAAAAATGTGTTTTTTTTTAAAGCTTAAAAAATGCAGGTTCTTTGGGGTTTTTTTAGATTTCTTAAGTTCCATTAACATATTATCATCATGCAACACTTTTTTCCTGGACACCGGAACAAACTAAAGGGGTTTTTATAGTTTCCTTTCATAGAAGAGCTTTGATTAAGTCTGTTTGGTTTTTATGTTAAAGGATCACAACACGAAGCATGTGACAAATGGTGGGTCACTAAAATGCTGCCGCCTCTGGTGGAGAGCACAGCAGCTCCTAGACAAAAGCCAGCAATTTAAGATAGCAAGTGAAGAAGAACAGTAGATCCCCTTGAAACTGCAGTGGCAAGTAGGCAGGCAGGATGTAACTTCCCCAGCTGGTATACCATCGGGACCTAGGGGTTAATGGTGTTTGAGTTCCTTAGTGACTGTTAGCAGCCAGGACCTTGTCTTATCCAAGCAGTGGTTGACAAGATTTTCCAAAGCTATATGACTCAAATTGGATGCCCAAAATGACTAGTGACTGGACAATCCCAACACCACTGCAGGCCCCAACCCCCAAGGCTACCTCCACTGGTCTTGGCTCAGATTTCTGGCTGTGGGTGAAAATGTCCCTTTGTACAGTTCATCATTGAGGACATTGAAAAAGGAGTGTCACGTGACTCAGCACAACATAGGGTAAAGGATGTGGTGGTTCTCTAGGGCTCTCAATAAGAAGAGTGCAAGAGAATGACATTTTCTTATAAAAATCAACAGATTTTATCTAAGCGGTTCACGCTTTTGGAGCTGTAAGCGTGGAAAACACTCACAGACCAGGCTTCTGAGCCTCATCTCTGCCCTGGGAAGGAAACCATATTGAGGAATGGAACATACATAAACCCACAGGATGCAGGCATGGGTCTCAGAGGCATCAGAGAGCAGATGAATATGAAATCAGCTCTTGGTTTAAGTCCTGGCATCCCTAGGGTCATGCATCTCATACAACTCAATCTCTCCAGAGATGAGCCTCTGGTTGTAAAGGAAGACTTCAGTTAGGTGATCTTATGAGATCTGAGACTAGAGAGAATGAACACTGTCAACTTGCAAGGAAATAAATATATAAATGAAACTAGGATCAGAAAAAAAAAGAGATGTCTTTTGGGGTTTTTTTTTCCTTAGGCGACTGAGCTGCTCTGATTTATTTTATGTGGTTTCTCTCACTCTCCAATAGAAATATCAGGTCTTGGTCTTCCGCCGACATTTATTTTTAATACCTCCCTATGTGTTTGTCAGTAAACAATTCTGAGTACAGAGGAAATGGCTAAACAATATAAATCCCCTTTTCTGGGCATGCATCCACTGCCAGGAAGAGCCAGTACAATCTGTCACCTCTTTTCACACTACACCACTGCTTTGCAAAACTGGTGCCTGTATTCTCCAGGCATAACAGCAGAGGCCATAAGGCTGGCAAAGTGCATTTGTTCACGAGAGCATACTGGGTGCCTCCATGTGCACAAATCTTGCTTGTGCACTATGCAGATGTCCCCACTGGCAGCCTCAGTGCGTCTATTTGTACCCCTAGACACATACCTTCTTGTGCATACCTATGCTAGGTGCATCATTTGTGAAGCAAATTCATCACCCACAGCCCTGCCACAAAGGAAATAACTCAAATCTAAGTGAAGTTACTCCATGAAAACTATGTAGTAACGTTAGCAGAGCCAGGAGTCAGAATACAGGGTCTCCGCCTTTCCAGGGCATTATCCCTCTCATTGACATTGAACTACACTCCATCCTGCTGGCTGTCCTCCTTCTGGCTCTACGTATCTTCCTCTCTCGCCTACCTAGTAGGCAGATTCAAAAGGAGAGTTGGAGAGAGCCATAGGCAATGCCTAGCCCTTCGCTCAGCGATTAGAGCACTCTGCTGGGATATAAGGAGGTGCAGGCTCAAACTCTAGCCACTAAAGTACAGGGGCTTTTCTCCTCCAATTTTGCACTGGGCAAGTATGTGCATGGATGATCCTGTTTCACCACGGGGAAAATAAAAGCTGCCTAAGCACCACTTAGGCATGTAAAGGTGAAGTAGGATTCAGCCTTTAGTGATCAAGTCACTGTTCAGCCCCTGCATGGGGTGGCCGACAAAGGGAACACTCAAAGCCTCCCATCAGAGTCTTAAACTGCTGACTCCAGGACTAGCCCTAACCCTGTCCAACAGTCCTACCCTGCTCAGAAGGATATTCCAACATTTCGTTGCTTTAATAACCAGAAACCTTCTCTTGGCATCTCCTTTAAAATTATTCATGAGCAGTTTATACATGCTTGATCTAATACCAGATCTAATGCCTAAATAGCTTTTCTCCCTTCCTTGTATTTACACTGAATGTATTTGTAAAGGGTAAATACACCCGCCTCAAGCTTGCTAGGCTAAACAAGCCAAGCTTGTGATATCTGTTTTTGGACCCCCTGTCTAGTTGGGAGAGCTGGTGGACAAACTACCAGCTACAAAGTGCCTGTCTTCAGGTCTTGGAGAGAAGCAGCTACAGGCTAAACCAAAGAACAGAAAAAACAATGGCTTATGTTTAATGTGTAAGTGCAAACAGTCACTTAAAGCAAGGCTGTCCAACTTCTGAGTGGCCAGGGCCCACACATCCCTTGGGCCACACGCTGCACTGTGCACCCACACTCTCACAGCATAGAAGGCTCGCTGTGCCACA
The DNA here is from genome assembly GCF_001723895.1 of Crocodylus porosus. Lineage (NCBI taxonomy): Eukaryota > Metazoa > Chordata > Crocodylia > Crocodylidae > Crocodylus > Crocodylus porosus. Next base: position 1,755,418 of record NW_017728936.1, on the reverse strand, counting down.
TGGGTTGCTCTCAGTGCCCCACCAAGGGGTCCCTTAACCCTGCAGGCCACACCGCCCTGCCCTGTCTGCCCTGCTGTGTCCTCAGAGGCAGAGGCAGGAAGCCAAAGCTGGAGGAGGGATGCAAGCCCAGAGGCAACAGCATCAAGAGAGCAATGAGAGGAGTCACATGGTGTCTGGATGGGGAGCCTGGGTGGGTAACCCCTCGAGGCCACATGTGGCCCACAGGCCACCATTGGGATAGCCCTGACTTAAAGGCATGGAGGATGGCTGTGACAGCACCAAAGAAAGATGATCTGAAGTAGCTTCAAAGCTGGGGGAATGCATGGCCACCCTCCATTCCTTTAAGTGACTGCTTTCTTTTACATGGACCCAAGAGAGGGCAGGGGAGAAAGCAAGAGGGGCTATGTACCATTCATATAGTTCATTGAGATACTATTGCTCTGAAAGGGAGCAACCCTGCGTTCCATCCTGAGTCTTTTATACCCAGGGGGCAGAAATCTCCCCACGGCTGCTCTTTGTCTATTTTATCCCATGACTATTAAATACAAAGGGCAGTGGCTTGGCCTCAAAAGGAGCAGTGGAGCAGCATGTGGGCAGTGAATAGCCTATAATACAGTGGTTAGACCTCCCCCCGGTGCTTGGGAAGCCAGAGTTACAGGTTCACAGCCTCTCCGGGTGAGGGGTGGCCTAGAGCTCAGGACATTTGATGCACAAAAAGAAACAGCATTTGTGCTAGAACCCCCCATCCACTCGGAAGCACAGCCCTACAGCCCAGGTGGGATTAGAAGAGTGAGTGAGTAGAGCAGCACAGAAGAGTGAGATCTTTAGATCCTCCATTAACAGTGGTCAGGTCCATACTGAAGTAGGATGCATGCAGTGAAGGTCAATACCCCTTTACTACATGCTATAATTTACTTAGTAAAAGGCAGGCACTCTCCTGAATAGCTTCTAGGTGAATGAGGCAGGATAGATAGGAAATGTGAAGTGTGCCATTGAAGGTCCTGCTGGGTGGCCAACCTAGAATTTGGACCTCCTTAATGCCAGGTTAATGCCTTCACAGCAGGACTGCCCACCCCCTGATGATACCACCCAAACACTAGAAGAGCCGTCACTGGAAGTGCCCTCTGGCAAGGGATGGGGTATCCAAGCACAGCCTTGTTGTGCTGCATATGTTGGCTCTGTTCTGTGACTTAAGGCCCCTTCTGCAGGGCTGCCAGTCCATCCCCTTTCACTGCAGCTGACTGGATGGTTTAAACTTTAAAGGGATGCTAAATTTCATGGGCAGGATTGCTGGTCTCAGAATATGCCCCGGAGCCTGTCAAGGGCCAGGATTCCCCCTAGCCAGCAGCCTCCCGAGCATGTCCTTTGCTTGTGTTCTCCTCACAATGATGGAGAGTTGCTGCAAAAGCCCAGAAAGCGAGGCCAAATTAAACTAATCTGGACCTTTCAACCCCATTGGCTTGAGCAAAGCAAAAAGGACTGAGCATTTAATAGGTTCATGCATCTTCCTTGGCACCGTGTTGAAGGGACAAAGAGGGACTCCCTAGAAGGAGCCAGCTCTGACCTGCTGGCCTGCCACAGAACACAGCCATTAAGACTTTATGGGAAGTCCAGCTTGGCTAACAGAGACAAATGCCCTCTGCAGAGAGGAAGGAACTGGCCTGCAGAAAAGGTCCTGTATTCCTGAAGCTGGAGTGGAAAGAAAGCTCACACACTTCCCCCCACAGCCCAGCAGCTTCCAAAGGAATGGATTCAAATAGGATGCAGCTGGCCTTGCTTGAGGGCAGGTCCAGCAGTGTGGGTGAGGCAACTGCTCGTTGGTCCCAGTGGGAGTGGAAACGATCCATGGGCTTCAGCCAGGATAAGCACGGGGTAGGCTTAAGGCCTTAGCAGACAATACTGTAACACTTGCAGAATCATCGTTACACCAGTGAAAACAGTCCTGGACATACAGTGCCAACCCTAGACAGAGGCAGTTTCACCCAATCCAGGGATAATGGCCCTGAATGAACCCGGGTCAGCAGTCTACTGGCATAAGTTATACAGGTTTAGCTTTCATCTGCCCATGCCAATCCTGATACAACTCTTTGCTTATGAGAAACAGGCTGTAACCTATCTTCCCCACTCTGTTGCTTTGTGGTAAGGTGCAGTAATACCGAGTCACAGGGCAGAGCTGGAGCCCAGGCAGAACCATGTTCCACTCCCTGCACGTCCCTGTGATGGGCACCAGTTCCATGGGCAGGGTCCGGCCGGTGCCCACAGAACCAGTGCCCACAGCAGGGGAGTGCAGGGAGTGGAACATGGCTCTGCCCTGGGTCCTGTGCTTGTCACTGCCCAATGATCCCAGCCCCAGCCCCACCTGTCCCAATCCCAGACACCACTTTCCCCCCACCCATAGCCCCATCCCATCGGCCTGGCCGAACGCACCCTGCCCATAGGGGTCTCAGGCCATTCTCCATGCAGACCCAGCCTGCCCACCCACTCAGTCCAGCATCCCTGCAGTAGGTGCAGTGTGGGTGGGCCAGGGTGGCTGGGCAGTGGGACTGGGTCTGGTGGGGGTGGGAGACACTGGCAGCAGCCACTGGAAATGTGTGGGCACTGCTGCAGGGGCTGCTGGGAAGCCCAGTCCAGCTGCCACACTGCTGTGCTGCTGAGCCCCATGGACTACAGCTCCCAGTGCACCCGAGAGTTGCATGTGGTCCCACCATGGGCCAGGTAGAATCACTTGGTGGGCCAAATTCAGGCCATATTTTGACCACTCCTCCTTTGGCTGTGGACAAACCTGCTTGAATCCTGGTGTTAGCTCTCCTCGGACTGCTAGTTGTTGCTCTGCATGCTGCCGCCTTCAGAAAACTTGTGTTCTTGAGCTGAGGCCCTAATCCATCCTCACTGCGAGCATGATGCCTTCAGAGCTGTGGACAGGGAAGGTGATGGGAGCTGTAGGCACTGGTTTGTAGCACTTCATTCTTAGGCTTTAATTCTCTTTGTGTGGGGAAGAGGGTCTCTGGCTGATTCCCAGGGGCCCACAAATAATGGCACACTTTCCAGCTTTCTCCTTTCATCCATGCCCCTCTGGCCCTCCAAATGGGCTTAACAATTGCCTTTTCTTCTGGTCCTGCACCAACTCAAAGTCATTCCCTTCTAGCCTGATGTGTGTGATGGTAAAACATCAGCAGAAAGCCATTTCAAAGGTAAGTGGCAAGTGATGAGCTGCTGTGCCCAGGACTGACTAGCAAGAAGCAGCAGCATAGAGAGCTGATGGGAGACAGCTACTCCAAGGCCAGGCAGCAAGCATATGTGTCTGCAAATTGCATTAACCAATCATCCTCTAATAATGCACCTGCCACGTGCTGCAGTCTCAATGGACAAATCCAGGAAGGGAGGAGGGATTGGAAATTTAGCTCTCATCTGCTCCAAGCAAATAAAAGAAAGCGAGAAGAGAAAAGAGAGAGAGTAATTAGTTGCCATCATTGTTCCACCACCTGTGATGGTGGGTAAAATTAATGGGAAACAACAGAAGTCAGAGCTACGTGAACTGCCTCACAACCAGGCCGCCTCTTTGCTCACTTCAGATCTCTCTATTTGCCAATCTTCTCCTGGCTTTTGATGTCTGTTGTGTGACTGTGGGGTGTTTTTAGCAGTTATTATTTATCACTCGCAGTAAGAAAAAGAATCTTTAAAGTGGCAGAATAAAATGGGAAGGTTTAATATTGCAAAAGGCAGAGTCCCTCAGCCTTATGGGTTGTTATGATGATGATTATTTCTGTGAAGGGATGGGGAGTTGGTGCAGGCAGGGCAGTAATAAATATCTCACGCTCTCACACTGATACAGTGCTTCGCATCCCCAAGGCTAACAAAGGCCTGTATGAATGACATTATCTTTCTCCACAGTGGGAGGCAGCAACACCCACTCACAGCTCCCATCAATCGCAGCTGGAGTCCTGGGTGCTCAGCACCTCTGAAAATAGGGTGAGAGAAACAAAAAGCTCTGGGGATGGACAGCGAGCGAGCGTAATGATGGGAAGAGAGACAGCCAGGGGGATAGACAGAGTATGACCATAGCTCTCTCTTACCCCATCGGGCTCTGGAGTTGGGGACAACAGCTGTCTAACACCAGGCAAAAGTTAGAACTGGAGTGTAAATGAAAAAGTTGATACTACAGTAGGGATTTAGGCCCAGAGAATGAAATAACTAGACTGAGAAGAATTCAGAAGCTGTTTGTATAATGGCTAGAAAATTTCAGGACTCCAGAGATGGTCCCAACAATGGCTGGAGAATTCCCCCCCTTCATCCTGCACTGGCACATGACTGATATGCAGGCCTGGATAGTTAGCAGCACCAAGGGTCTCTTCCAGCCTGGCTTTGTTTGTTCAATTAAAACCCAACGTGACTGTGCCGGGTGTGCCCCCCACCCCATGGCTACCTGGGCATGGTGCATTCCTTAGATTTGGCAGTGAACTGCTACAATGTGCATCGCTACTGGGCTCTTGTTGGAGTGAGGTCAAAGGGGCTCCAGCTCCTCAAACTATTGAAGCAATCAGTTTCTCTTTGCGGAGTCAGACTTTCCATTAAAGGAAACACCCCTGCAACATGCAAGTGCCTCTCTGGCTCATGTGACATGTCAGTGGATTCTACATGGCGCTGACCTGGATAATCAGACCAAACATCACAGGAGCCAGTCAAAGGCTCCTCACCCCATCAGCGAGGCCTTCACTGGGCTCTCTGTTTCATCACAAGCGGCCTTGCTGCATTGTATGTACACGATCCATTGCCTTTCCCAGCTGGAAGCAGACGGGAGTGGGGCTCAGCTTGTTTGTTTGCTTAGGGGACTACACTCTGCAAAAGGGCCTTCTTCCAAGACACCGTCTTGAAAACACTGTTTTATCTCTGAACCTACAGAATGGTTGGCTCATCAAATATTAATAAAAACTCAACCACTTCTTAAGAGGTTTTCTTTCAAGTCGTGGGGCTTGAATGTGCCTCTAATATGAGACAGGATCCCTGCCTTCCTCCTATTCTAACCTGCTTAGGGGACAACAAAGAAACATTATTGGCAGCTGTTAACAAAGGGTATCGGGGGAGAGCAAGTGTGGGGGACGGGGGCGGGGGGGCCCATCTCCGTCTTCTGTAGCATGTTCCCTTCTCTTTGCAATACACACTTCAAGGCTGCTGGGGCAGGGACAGGATGTCGTGGCCTAACCCCAAGGAGATGGTTTGGACTAGCAGGCCTGGAGGCTAAAAGCAATGGTCCAGAACATAGCAACTCTCAATCCTGAAGTATTCCATGCAGAACAGTACCCATCCACCAAGGCTGGCTGGAGGGGTGCCACTGAAAAACACCTGACAAATGCCACCAGACAGCAAAGTTTGGGGAAAGTGAGAAAAGGAGAGAATTGGGGAAAAATGTGGTGGAATATGTATCTAAACCTTGGGACTGTAACCTCCTGTCTCCTTAACATTTTTTTGCGGTATTAATCTGTTCTGGTTGCTTAGTCCAGGTTGCAGCAGGCCATTTCTCTGTGCCTGAGTAGTGACGAGAGAACTGCCATATCGAAGGTCCCAGCTCAAGCAATGAAGACGTATATTCTTAGAACCACACGTCCCTTGTAGATGACCCAAACAGGCATCTTCCTGGAAGCGGGGGCCTGAACTGCTGTATGCCTTTGTTGTCGATGCTGTATGCCTTTGTTGTCCCCTACGCTATTACTTTTTTTTTTTTTTTTTTTTAATTAAAACCTTATTTGAATCTGCAACAAGTTTCCTGACAAGACTCTCTTCAGTCCCCTCTGGATTCTAATTGGACTTTAATTTGTGGTGCCTTCATTTCTGGGGGATATTCACTGTTGCTGAGCACCCAGTTTCTCAAATGAAGTCAGTGGCCACTATGGCAACTAATTTCCCCTGAAAATCAGGGTCTTTTACCCACATTTTGAAAAAGGGACTTGTGATTTTGTGTATCAGTTGTTAGGTGCCCATGCTGAGATGCCTTCCGCCTGATTTTCATGTGCGAAGAGTGTCCAGACATCCTATTGATTTAGGTAGAGGTGGGAGTGCTCAACACCTCTGAAAATCAGGCCCAAGGTGTGACAAGTTGTGCAACCCAAAATTAGAGAACAACTTCGTGTTCGTTTTCTTACTGTAGGTTTGCTTATGGGCTATGCATGCTGCTTTGTTATGGTAGCATCATTCAGGGCCACTGAACATTTATTGCAGGACCATACCCACAGACTAAGCTATGTGCGTTTTGGCTGGCAGCTTTGGTGGAAAACCAAGACAATATATTTCATGGGGGCAGGGGAGATAATTGTAAAAATATAAGTAAAAATAGAGGTCAGTAGGGTTTTGACATGATTTGCCCCATTTTGTACTATATAAAATGTGTTCGTACTGCAGGATTTTGTTTCCACATTGTTCCTACCTCCTGTTTTTCCAACCCCAGAGGACATTTTCAGTAATATGCCAGAGTTTTGCCCTTTTTCTTTTTGTCTGAATCCTTTTGCATAGTTCTTTTGGAACCTCACAGGAAGAATTATTAACAACACACTTCAAGTTGTCTCAGAGAGGTCAGGCTCTCAGAGACCAGGTGCCCCTTGTCACACTGGCAGCATCATGGCACTGACTTGGAAATTCACTCAGATGCTTGAACCACCTCCCTCCTGGCCTGGCATCATTCCCTCCACATAGCACTGGTGAAAGACCATGAGAAAACAGCCAGTAAATAAGAACCTGTGTGCTGCTGAGTGAAACTGGGCTGTGGAAAAGCAATGTCAGATCCTTGTCAAGAGGGAATTGGTAGTGAATCATGGTGGAAGTGGACAAAAATCCTGACTGTGGCCAGTGTAAATCAACATAGCGCCATTGACTTCAATGCCAATTACTGCCAGCTGGGGATTGGACTTGCTAGACTGATCGATAGATAAAAGTGCAGCTGTAGCATCAATCATGGGTTCAATAAGTGTAACAAAAAGTTAGAGAAAGTCAACTGAAAAAACTGCCCCAATCAAACATCCCCAAGGCCTGGATAAAGAGATGAGCCATGTACCCTCCTTTGGAAAGCATGGATTTCTAGTTATTACCAATCTCCTAACAGAGAGGTGCCTCCTAATGTGAAGGTCAGTGAGCTCTTCTGGGATGCTCTTATAAATCACTGAGAGCCTGGAAAATATCCTCTGGTATTGTCATTCCCATCCTTCTCACATTTGCTTCTTAGTGGCCAGGCCCTTAAGGTCTCACTTGTGTGATGAGTCCCATTGATTTCAAGTGTCCCACGGGTTCCCAGAACGGCTGCAGTACTAATCCAAACTGCAGTGCTTGATATAGGGCACAGCTGCTTATTCCCTACCGTGCCATATCCTGCCTGGTGTTTGGTGCTCTCAGTCCTTAGACAGACACAGGCTTCGTCCTAGCTCCAGTTTGTTGTTCCTTTCCTTCCAAATCTCACTTTAGTTCCAGTCCTGAACTCTCTTTGTATCTGATCCATGCCTCATTAGAGTCAATGGAAGGGATCCTAGGATAAAACTGCGGTCCTCATTGAGGTCTATGGCAAAATTCTCACTGACTTCAGTGGGACAGGGATCCCCTCCCCATTGTTTCAAAGGAGTTCTCAATCAAGCTCTCCATGCCGTCAATCCACCTACTTTGACTTGATGTTAAAAAGAAATGGAATGCTCTTCCCTGGCACTAAACACATTTCATCTTCTGCCTTATAACTGCTGGGAATAAATTCACAGATCCATAGATTTTTAAGGCTAGAGGGAACCCTTATATCATCTACAGATGATGAATAGAATTAATATGATGTATTCCAATGACACTTTCTGATGGATGAGCGTCAAATGGTCCATTCATTGGGCACTCCTAGCGTTACCTGCAGCCAAACCACTGCAGTCAACTGGAATTAGGCAGTATTTGCTATGATGCCTCCCTGATTCAGCTGCTAAAGGAACAGGATGTAATTTAATGTTGGATTTTAAGGCTGAGATTTTGGTGTTCAGAACCATTAGGCAGCATCCCTGCCTGAATGAGTTGTGCCTATATGCTTTTTTTTCAAGACACTCAGGAAATAAAAACAAACATTTCTCAGAGTAGCATGTTCCCTAGAGCTGCTGATAGCTGGGACCAATTCTTAATTGGCACTTTTTTTTTGTCTCTCCAGCAGTCTGTGCCAATTAAAAGGGATCTGCTATATTAGGCTCTTTTTAAATAACAATCACATCAGTATTAATATTTTAAAAGGGCTGTCACAGGTTTGAAATGTGCAGAAAAGCAAAGGGAGATGAGAAACAGGAGAGGTGCAAACTGCACTCACACTCACACACGCCCATTTGTCTCAGTAGTGTGTAAACTTCAAAGGTGGTTGTATCCATTTAACTGCTGACTCTTTAGAGCATGTAGCCAAGATGCAAACTCCCAGCTTGAGACTTAAAAATGTAGTCATCAGAACAGCTGGCTTTATGGATCAGGGCACCCATGAGGATCACAAAGGGAAAGTACCCAAATGGAGCCACCTGGAACAGCAAGGGAGCTGGCACCTGGCACGGCAGATCCAGCCCCCAGGATGCCAAAGCTGCTGCTTCCCACCTGTATACATCGTATTGATTCTGTTCATCATCTATAGATGATATAAGGGTCCCCTCTAGCCTTAAAAATCTATGGATCTGTGAATTTATTCCCAGCAGTTATAAGGCATCCTAGTTTGAAGGTGGACCTGGCTTTGGGCGCCATGCTTTTAGAGACATGGTGTCAGATTCTGCCCTTGCTGACACCATTTTTCCAGTCTGGCCACACAGATAGATTTGCTGGGGTTAGCTCTGATTTCCACCAAGGGAAGAGGCCTTAGAATTGGATTAGCTTGGGGTGGGCTTGGGTTGCTTTGTTTATATGTGTGTTTTTGTGAGATGAAAAGACAAAGACAGAAATCTGAGCACTGAGAGCACCACCAAGAGATATGGAGGGGGGAGAGAAATCAAAACTGAGATACAGGGTCTCCTGAGGATCTGGAAGCCAAAGGGAGATGAATCCTGGAGCTGTCCAGACCTGAATCATGGATAATTGCATTTCAACCCCTGCATCCTGGACAAGCATCTCAACTCCTGCATCAGGAAGGGTAGTGGGGAGGGTTTGTGGCTGGGTGGCCTAGTAGCACAGGCACCACATCATAACAGAATGGCAAGGCACAATGCAACCAAGCTGGGCAGTAACTCAAAATACAACGTGCCAACCCCACCTTCATCTTTAAGACCCTACCACCCATAAGAGGGGGTGGGGGGAGGAGGCACAGATAGCCTAGATACCTAAAGCCACACAGGATGGGTGCCTCAGCCAAGCTGGTTAGGGAGACTGCTGCAGATGAGAAATCAACTGTGGGGCTCTGGGCATTGCTTGGTGAAACTGAGGAAAGCTAGTTGGGGTTGATTGTCATGTGCAGCCTCCTCCCAGCACTCCGATGGCTTTCAGTCACTGGAAAGTCAAAGCAGGGATTAAGGATGCCAGTGTAGATGAGACTTTATCCTGCTCTATCTAGAGGGGAGGTGTGAGGAGAGAAAAGGGGCTCTGAAGTATTGCAGAGCCAGTAATGTCTGCCCCTTTGAGAGAAGTTCTGTAGCTGGGATTTGGGTGGGGGCAGAAATGCCACTGTCTGGCCTTCCTGAGTGATGAATAGGTGTAAGTGGCCGTGTAGAAGGGATTCGTGCCAGTTGAAGAGCAGCACAATTGGCACCCCAGTACTATTGCCCGAGGCACATGTCTTAGCATCATCTGTTAGGTTTTCATGGAGGAGCCCATGGCAGAAGCTCAAGTTCTGCCCAGCAGTTACTGGTGGTTAGCTGTGGCATATTCATACCATCTTGGTGTGACTTACCTTAGCACTTGGGACCAGATCCCGGTCTGAATTCTGCCCACCACTTTCAGATTTACACCAGCGTACGAGTGCTCAGGCTGTGGCCCTTGTGCTCTTTATTTTCAATGCTTTCCTCAGTGCCTACAGAACGGTGCCATCCCACCTGGTTTTGCCTCCTCTAAAAGCTAAATTTGCCTTATGTACAGTATCCGCAGCATCCATAGTGCCAGGATGCCATGATGCCATATGCTATCCCTCCTCTGCATGGCTGTGCTGCCTATTCCACTGTATCGCTGGCCAGCCATGAAGAGTGAAAATAGCAGAGAAAGGGCCCTCAGGCCTTTCATGGAAGCAACAGAAAAAATCTATTTTATTGACATAGGCAAATGCAGATAAAACTAAAACTGGAGTTAAAATAAATGCAAACCACACTGAGGTCTCAAGTTATCAGCGCGGTAACATTTCCGTGACTATCTCGCACTTTCCCTGCCTGTTTTTGTCTTTGTAGCTTTCCCAGACAACTGGACCTTTGCTCTGAAGTGAAAATGAAAGCCGGGGAAATAAAAAAATAGCTGGAAATGAATTCTTCAGATCTCCTTCACGATGCATCGGCCCCATCTGCCAGTTCCCTCTGACAGGGAGTTGAGCGTGGGTGGGTGGCAGAAGTGAGGTTAAGGCAAGTTTTACAAAAAGAAGAGTGAGTTTCTACACCGCTGGGAAATGAGGCTGGGCTGCTGGATGCACTCTGTCTGGGCGCACGGCTCCAGGTCCCTCTGGGGAAAAGGGGGTGGAGAGCAGCAGCCTCCAGCAGTCAGAGATTTGTCTTCGCTTTACTTGGTGTGTCAGGGGAATGGGAGCAAGCATGCAGGAGATGCTCAGATGCAGGTCAAGCTAATTAGGAGGTAGGGCAAGGCAGAGAGGTCAGGGGAGGAAACCGCTCTATTCTTCTGAATGCCTTCCCCTGCAAAAAAACATATTAATGGTACAAAATCAAACTCTTGGCGGGGTAGGAGTAAAATATCTGTTTGTCTGGCAGAGGCTTTCCCACTGATAGGAAACACCAGAGCGTGATGTTAGATGGAGAGGCCCAGAGACTGTCTGGGCAGTATCCTGCTTCCCTGACATGCTCAATAGGCAGCCTTCTAGCTGGGCACATGGCATTTCTGGCACTTACACGGAGTTTGCGATGATGTTACTCCGCACGTCAGATGTGCGAGATGGATGGTGTAAAAGACCTGTGAGGTGCTGGTTGTGGTAACAGATGACAGTAGTTAAAAATCCCTTTCCTTTCCAGCCCCACTTCTCCTGCACTGTCTACAGTGAATGACCAGGGCTTCTCACCCATGCTTGTTGAACCTACACCCTCAGGCCTCTTGTTTCATCCTAAAAGACCTGTCCCAGCTAAGGTAGGAGTGATGAGCTCAAGGCTAGAACCACTATTGGAGAAGTCTCTGTTAGGTGCTGCGCAGGAGGGCACACTGCATGAACTCCGCGTTGCCTCTGGGTTGTGTGCTGAAAGTCACCTCCAGCTCCTCTCATGCCTTCTTACTAGCACCTGAGCAGAGTGCCTGCCTCAGAACAGGGCTGATTCTCTGTGCATGGGTTAAATTCTTGTCCCCCTAGCTTAATACACTGGTTGCCCTAGCTGGGACCCTTGCATTCCCAAGCTATGGAGAGGGCTCATAGCTTTGTGCAAATCTAAAAGCTCACCTGCCTATCCCATCATGAGCTACAACACCTGTCCCAGCTGGAACCTGGGCAGCCATGGCTCAGTCACTTGACTGCCTCCAGTTCCTCAGGCAGAGAGTGTCCTAGCACCTGAACTTTGCTCTGGGCTTGAAGTTGCTCATGCAAGCTTCTCTCCTGTACCTATCCTGATTGCTGCTTCCTAGTCCCCTGGATTTTGACTCTTGCCTCCTGGTCCCTAGTTGTAGCCTGGTGATTAGGCAGGAATTAGGCTTCCAGCCTGTGCCTGAGAGCCTGGCATTAGACTCCTAAACTTGCCCTGGTATATTGGATCAGCTTCTTACCCCTAGACTCAGTATGTGCAGGCATGTGCAGTTTGTGGCATCATAAGCTTCTTTGTGATGCCACAAACCGCATGTGTTGCATGTTAAACTGTGCGCAGCACTGCTAATTTGCAGCATGGGGGCAAAAAAAAAAAAAACACCCCGGAAAAAAAGCAGCACAAAGCATGTGAAAATAACGTGCCAGGACAAATGCGGAGACAGGGAAGCATGTCTACACATGGCGAAGCCCAAGACTGCCCTGGGCTGGTGCATCCCTGTCTCCATGTGGGGGGGGCACAGTGTGCCTCAGCTCAGGGATTCCCCCATCTCTATGTGCCTCAGCATGGGCCCTGGGCTACCTATTCCCCCATCTCCACGTGTTGCTCCCCAGCTGGGCACAGGGTGCCTCAGCACAAGGGCTGCCTGCCCGCTATACCCAGCTATCTCCTCCCTACCCCCTGCAGCACACGGAGCCTGAATTGGAGCCAGGAGGAACTGGGCACGGTCGTCAACAAAGGGCACATGTGCTGTGGTACAAAGTAGCGGCACAAATTCATGCTGCTGCAAGCGCACACCCCTGCTCATCCGGATCAGCCAGTGTGTCCAACTGTTCACCTCCCATTCAGGACTTCTGCCTGTCTCCAGATCACCCATGGAAGCCCCAGCTGTAGCCACTCAACCAAGCAACCCCGGTTTCCCTGTCACTTGGGCTGTTGAGGACTGAGCTGCAGACCGTGCTACATTTTTACAGCTAAGCGTATGGCATGCCAGAGCATTTGCAGAGCACTTGTTTTGCCTTTCATTGGGCTACTGAAATCAGCAGTGGATGCTCCTCGGACAAAGGTCAGAGGGATTGAACAGGATTAAAATGGAAAACTGACCTTTTATAGCAGGAGAAACAGTGGCATTGAGAAACAACATCCAGTTTAATTTGCTTGTGATAAAAGGAGGGGCAAGAAAGAATCAGCCAAAAACTCCACTTGCTGCATAACAGCTGCTCCTATAAGCTCACAATGGTGCTTGAATGAGTCTGATGCTTGGGTGAGTATATTGTAAAGCCAGGGCCTTTCCAGTAAGGAATCCACAAGATCAGGCTAAGTGGGCTTTGGCTTATTAATCCAAAAGACAAATAAATTCACTGACAAGAGGTACAGAATTTGGCCCTGGCCTTGTATAGCTTCAGACCAGGAGCACTTCTGCTGGCAGCTGTGGAACTGCATTGATATGCAGTTCGCGTGCAATACAAATCAGGCTTCCCTGTGATTTTGAGCAGTTGATGGCACATCTAGGTGGACTCCTAATATATGGCTTCCACCAGAAATACCAAATCTCATATCTCGAATGTTGCCAAATACCATATTTATAAATGGGCTGGAATCAGGGGCCTCAGAAGACTTTCACTCATCTTTCTCAGATAAATGATTCGGTCCTAGCTTCCAGGCTTTCCCAGCACTTAAGTGAACCCAACTTCCAAAACATCTTTGGTGCCTATTTTTCCATGCTTTGTACTGCTATCAAAAAGATGGGTGTTAATGATGGATACTGAACAGAAACTTCTAACATTCCTTTTAAGCTTTCTTAAAAATAAGAGAGATCTGAGTAAATATGACATGGGCAATTTGTCTTTTAAAAACGGAAGATTTTTTTTTAAGGAAGCAGCCATTTTTTTGAGTCAATAGGCCCTTCAACGGTACCGTCTTTGAGCTGAGGACAAAGCTCTCAGTTAGGACAGTCCTCAGCTTCCCTGCATGGAGGGTTGAAGGGAAGACTTCTTGACCAGTCTTTCTTGTTTTCCTTTCTGTGTAAGAGAAAGTGGGAGATGCAAAGACCTAATTTAGCAGTCTTTAATCTAACTTATTCCAAACCATGCTTGTCACTTCCTTCATGTGCTCCCAAAGGATGATGGCCTGATTTCACAGAAGGAAAAGCCTTAAGCAAATCTTGTCACACAAGAAAATTGATTTTTCAAACTGACTTTTACAAGATTACTGCTTTTTCCTCCTCCTCTTTCTTCTATATCGTTCCCTTACAGTCTCACGAGGCCGTTTCAGATCTAAAGAAATTAGAGATAATGTGTCTAAGTTGAAAATGTAAAAGGGGGGAAAAAACACACCCCTTTCAATCCCTCTACTCCCTTCACCTTCCTCTGCTTGGCACCGCCCTATACATTTGTATTGTGAAGTATCAAGAACAAATCCTGTAATCTCCTGCTGTAACACATCTGCCCATTGCCCGCTACCCCAGGGACTCTGGCAGGAAGTGATCTCAGAACTCCACAGAAACAGCCCGAGTCCCAAGGGTCCAAACCCTAGTGATGTCATTAGCAGGAGCAGCGTGGTCCAGTGGTGAAGACCCATAAGACATGGGTCCTGTTCTTGGCTTGTCTGTCAAACAGTGAATTGCTCTGGACAGGTCCCTTCTCTTTTCACCATTTCTCGTTTCTCTACATTCCTGTTGTCCGTCTCTTACCATTTATATATACAGGCCTAGCCCAATGGCTGGGGTCTCCAGGCATTACACCAAGATGATAATGATGGTGAAGATGATGGTAATAATAATAATACCTTTTAAAATAAGGTCATGACTATCTGTGCCAACTATGTTCCCCAGAAGGGGATGGTAGAGCCAATTCTACCCTGACGGCATGCCCTAGGTATATAGTGCTGGGTGAGACAAGCCCACATGCGAATATGTGCAGCTCCAATAGAGTTATGTCAGTCAGTGAGAGGCAGTGGCCAGCAGGGCAAATAACACGCTGGCATGCATCAACCGGTGCATCTCGTGTAAAACTAAGGAAGTGATACTCCCACTGTACTCCGCACTGGTGAGAGCGCAGCTGGAGTACTGCGTCCAGTTCTGGGCACCGCACTTCAGCAAGGACGTGGAAAACCTTGAAGGGGTCCAGAAAAGAGCCACCCGTATGATCAGGGACTTGCAAGACAAGCCATATGAGGAAAGGCTGAGGTTCCTGGGCCTCTTTAGCCAAAAGAGGAGTCTGAGAGGGGACTTGATAGCAGCTTACTGCTATATCAGAGGAGCTTGGTGAACAACTGTTCACCAGGGCGCCTCGGGGAAGACCAGGACCAATGGATACAAACTCCTGGAAGGCTGCTTCATGCTTAATAGCAGGAAAACCTCCTTCAGTCAGGGTGTCCAGACTGTGAAATAAACTCCCTCCAGAGGTGGTGCAGGAAACCCTGGAGGTTTTCAAGAGGAGACTGGACAGTCACCTCACTGGGGTCACCTAACCCCAGTTGTCTTCCTGCCTAGAGTGGCGGGGCTGGACCTGATGATCTGCAAGGTCCCTCCCAGCCCCTAACATCTATGAATCTGTGTGCGACACATTGACACATTTGGCTGTTACTCAGGATAAACAATGATTAGTCCCGTTAAACTCAATGGAGTTACTCCTATGAGTAAGTACAGCATAAGTAAGAGTTACAGAATGAGGTCAAAGATTATTTGCCTTGGGAGTTTTCTCCAGTACCTGTAAAAGTTCACAATGGGGGATGATGCCATGACATTTAGGATGAGATGTCCAACCATTGCACAACCTCTCCCCACCCCACACACACACATGTCCCAGCATCACTAAGCTGCTGTTCAGCGATATCATACAGCTTCCAAAAGGTGTCCAGGAGTCACACTCATAGTTTGTGAGACAAAATGTATGAACCCCTATATTAAAACCAAGATTACATTTCAGTTAGCAAGATAGGCGACAAACTCATGGAGGTGTCTCCTGGTTGGCCCTCAGGCACTACTGGCATTATGGCTACTTGCCTACTGCCCTATGCCAGATCACTTCTATTGCATTTCCACTGTACAACACAGGTGTAGTTACTGCCTTGGTATCAGACTTGGCAGAGGTAGGAGAGTCCTGGGTCAGAGAGGAGATTCCAGTACAGGGGAAAAATGGTGACAGGCAGGGGAAAGAGGAAAAGCGTCAAACTAGGGACGTCACAACTGCTATTGATTTTATACAGTCATGGCCAGTCATATAAAGCCCTAAAAAAAATTGAATTTTCTCTCACTACATTTTGCTTGCTCTTTCTATGAGGTTTCCTCCTCGTTCTCAATCACGAGACAACTCAGTGTGTTTTGTAAAAGAAAAGATTGAACAAGGTTGTATTCAGACAGCTTCAAATATGCTAAGCTTTTTTGTTTCTGTGGTATAAATATTTAATCCCCTCACAGCTGCTGAGTTGAAATTAGACTTCAGTTTGAGATGGCTCCAAATCACGGTATGTGTTACAATGGGGGTGCAGAATGAGAAAGAAGGAGGAGATGGAAGGAGATGGGGATCAGAGCAGTAGAGTTTTTCACCATTGAGCTGTCTCCAACACACTAACAGTCACAAGGTATCAAAACCCTGCCTGCTCCAAAATGGAGCAGAAACAGATGCATGCTGTTTTAGGAGACGCTCCTGGCTATGGTGTCTCTCTGATGAGCTTTACTTCTTGGTTCCCTGTGAGCATGTGTACATGAGATGCTACAGCTACAGTGGCGGGCACGAACCGTGACACTACCAGTAGTGCACAGTAGCTCATTGCTACTGCACAGTCGGGTCAGAAACATGCCATGCAGCGCCAGGACTGCGCAGTACCAGCGGTTATTGCACAGTCGTATAGTACTTGCTAAAGCAAGTACTAAATGACTGAGCAGTAACAACTGCGCAGTCGGGCGCTCTTGTAGATGCGCCCACAATATTGTTGCGTCTAGGCTTCCATCATTTCAAGACTAAGTTTGAATGAAAGAAAACATTTGTTTCCATCTGCTCCTTTTTGTTTCAATCTATTGCTTTTCTCAGCACAAGTATTTCTGGGCCACTGTCTCTGTTGATGTAAATCAGTGGAGCCTTGTTGACTGCTGGCGGAGAATTTGACCCTTCCCTTCATATAAGATTCTGTATAACCATTCTACAGACAAACCCATTGAAATGTTCATGATGCAACATAAGCTAATAAAATTCCTACAATATTTTGGACTGTTTTGAAGCATCATGGAACAGCAGTAAGCGAACACTGCTGACTGGATCCTAATCTCACCGATACCGAGATAAACCTGGAGTAACTCCATTAGCTTCCGCTCACCCAGTTGCTAAGTGGAGCACACAAGCATCACTAACGTCCTCTGTGTGTGACTGTTGTTAGAGACAGATGAGAGGGCTCAGCTTGCCATATGCATACTGTTGACTTGTGGATCTAGCTCTCTGTTTGGGCAAATATCACACTGCCCTGCTCTAACTTGGGTCAGTCTCGAAACACTTTGTAAATAATGAATCCTATAAAAAAGCAAAAGAAAAAGGCTTACACAGCAGATGGACCTTCTGCTTGCAAACAGAATTTCTCTGCAGCCGTCATGTTCTGAAATGGGTCAGCGAGCTGGTGACCAAAAATAAGGCTTTCCCGGGCAATATCCTCAGCTGATGTAGTGACATGGCTTCACTACATCAGTTTACACCAAATGATGCTCTGGCGCTGCTGTGCAGATCCTGAAATTCTGTGGGCTGGATTCTTACCTTATAACAGGAGGTCTTCAGGCCCTAAGATCCTCTCTCAGCTTTCACTCTGTTGATTGTACTCTGGCAACTATCTATCAAAGACAGTGACAAGCATAAAGACAAAATAATTCAAAATGTCATATTTGCATTTTTGAGTCAAAGGGGTGGGGACCTCTTATTTGCTTTTAAGCACCAGGCAGGTCAACAGGAAAAAGAAATAATAGTCCAAGAAAAGAAAAGTATTAATCTGTCCAAGGTCTGATTATGCTATCCAAATGTTTCATTTGCCCCCAGTAAGGATCCAGGCTCATCTAAGAAGTAGCATCTCTAATTGGGTCCAAATTGATCACAGAGACCCATGTCTGAATGTAAGGTCTTCCTACGCTTGTTGATAACAGAAGCACTACAGAGGCAAAGCTCTCCATTCTTGGATAGGAGGAGTTGCTGTTTGCAGCTGTCAACAGCATTTCAGGTTTGCTCTGTAAGCTTCAGCCTGTTTACGGAAAAGGCCCCAAATGCAAGATCTCATAGCAAACAGCAGTCTCCTAGAAGAGGTACTTGTTTGGGATATCAGTGATAAAGTGAAAAATAATAGCTGTAGTGATTCTACAGCAAGCTTGGTGACAGATTCAGAGATCTAGGACCTGAGGAGATACCCATAAA
Source organism: Crocodylus porosus (assembly GCF_001723895.1). Lineage (NCBI taxonomy): Eukaryota > Metazoa > Chordata > Crocodylia > Crocodylidae > Crocodylus > Crocodylus porosus. The sequence goes on along the minus strand of NW_017728936.1, from coordinate 1,737,405 downwards.
AATGACAAGTGGGAGAAAAAAGGGAAAGCATGAGATCAGCAAACTCGGGACACTAGATTTCAAAAAGACAGATTTCATCTGACTGAAGGAGTTAATAGGCACGGTGTCGTGGGAGGATAGACTGAAGGATAAAAGTGCCCAGGAGGACTGGGAGCTTCCAAAGGGCATGGTATTGGAAGCCCGACAAGAAACTTTCCTGACACAATAGAAGCACAAGAAGAATGGCAAGAGACCAATGTAGCTACACAAGGAGCTTTTAAATAGCCTCAAATGGAAAAAGAAAGCATACAGGCAATGGAAGAATGGGCAGGTCACCAAGGATGCATACCAGGAAATAGCAAGAGCCGGCAGCAACAAAATCAGGAAGACAAAGACAAAAAATAAGCTGCACCTGGCAAAGGAGGTTCAAGACAACAAGAAGAGGGTTTATAAGTATGCTGGCCAGAAAAGAAGGACTGAGGGAGCTGTGGGTCCTCTGTTAACAAGCTGGGGGAACTCCTAACCAAAGATGCAAAGAGGGTGGAGCTACTCAACAGCTCCTTTGCTTCAGTCTTCACAAAAATCATGCTCCAGCCAGACACCTAATAGAGATTACCTGGATAAGGAAGGGGGCAAGCTGAGGGAGGAGATAACAGAAGAGACAATCAGAGCTGCTGTTGGGCCTGAATGAACGCAAGTCAGCAGGGCCAGATAAGCTTCAGCCCAGATTCAAGAGTCCTAAACAATGATCTTCATGAAGTCATGGGAGACGGGGCAGGTACCAGATGATTAGGAAAGTACCAACGTAATGCCTCTCTTTAAAAAAGGCAAAACTGGGGAACTATGGACAGGTTCATCTCACCTGAATACCTGGGAAGTTGTTGCAGCATATCATTAGGGAGGCTATTTGCAAGTATCTGGAGGAGGAAAAGCTTGTGGCAAGCAACCAATGTGGATTTACTAGATACAAACCCTGCCAAACAAACCTGACCTCCTTTGACAAAGTAACTACTTGGATAGATTAAGTGAATGCTGTGGATACAGTGTATCTAGACTTCAGCAAGGATTGTGACAAAGTCTCTCACAACCTTCTCATAAACAAATTGGAGAAATGTGGCCTAGATAAAACTACAACAAGGTGGATAGATAACTGGCTCAGTGGCCACACGCAAAGGGTAACGATTAACGGGTCCATGTCAGAATGGCAGAAGATTTTGAGAGGATGCTGGCATAGAAAGCTTCTTGAGCAAAGTTGCAGGTGACACAAAACTGGGAAGGATTGTGAACATGGTGAAGGATGTGAGTGCAATTCAGAAGGAATCTGACAGCTTGGAAAGTTGGACTAGAGCTAACAGGATGAAGTTTAGTGCGGACATCTGCAATCTGGTGCACCTTGGGAGGAATAATCAAAAACACAAATATAAAATGGGGGGCACCTGGCTGGATGGCAGCTCCACAGAAAAGGACTTGATATTCTTGGTAGATGATAGACTCAATATGAGTCTACAGTGTGACACAGCTATGCAAAAGGTGAATGTGGTTTTGGGATGCATCCATAGAAGCATTAGGTACAAGACACAGGAGATGATTGTGCCTCCCTACACAGCACTGATTAGGCCTCGTTTGAAGTAGTGTGTGCAGTTCTGGGCTCCACATTTTGAAAAGGATGTGGAGAAGTTAGAGAGGGTCCAGAGGCAGGCAACAAAGATAACAAAGGACTTGGAAGGCAAGTCATACGAAGAGAGACTGAAGGAGCTAGGCATGTTCAGATGGAGGTGCTGAAGAGGGGACATGATAGCAGTCTTCAAATACTTGAAGAGCTGCCCTAAAGAAAAGGGAAAGCACCTTTTTTCTACCCAGGATCTCTTGGGCATATATTGACAACATAGAAGCAGGACACGGGTTGTCATGGCTCCCCTGCTTTCCCTGTGGTAGGTCAGGGTGTTAGAGCTGTGTTGTGTTAGGGCTGATGGTAGTCTTATGTAGAGTTTAGGTTATGGCTTGTATGGGATGGGTTGGATAGGGGTGATCCTGCCTCAGGCAGGGGGTTGGGCTGGATGACCTCTGGAGGTCCCTTCCAGACCTGCTTGTCTGACTCTATGATATGTATTTGGAGGAGCCAGTGGTGGTTGGGGGGGGGGGTGTTCAGACAAAAACATTATCAAACTTTTCTCTTCTCTGCCATAAGGAACACTTAGAAGGAGCAACCTTCAAAGTAGCTCCACCAGGGCAGACCAAGGCTCAGCCATCACTCTTGAAAAGCCAAGCCCTGGAACAGGATGGGGCTTAAGTGGGCTGGTAAACAGTGACATTACTGCCAGCCCCTTCCCAGGGTTGCTCCAACTGCATCTTGCCTGGAGCAATAACTGACAGTAAGCAGTTACCACATGGTGGCTGCTGGGTGGCGTGTGAAATCAGATGGATGATCCCAGACCAGCACCTACTGTAAGAGGGCCCTCATCATTTAAAATCCACCACACAAGGGGCTCTAATGAGTCCTTGGGAGCAGTTCCAGTAGAGAAGCCAATGTATGAATGAGCTGTGCGTACTGAGCTCCTCACGCCGTAGAGGGAATCCCAACCAGGTTAGGGCTGCTGGAGACTTGGTCGGGTTGGGGGGCTAATGCTTTATGCTGCACCCCATGAGCGTTTCCAGATGGAGGTTAGCAGGGTTCTATAGACATTGAAGCAAGTCCTTTTAAACTCCATCCACTGAACATTGTAGGATGGTTCAACAACTCTATACAACTATGTCCACAGTTTTCAAAACTGGTAGGCTAACATTAGGCTCTAAAACCTGTTTTAGGGCAGGTTTCTTAAGGGTGGAATTCTGTTTCCCCTTTGGCACCTGCATGACCTTTTTGTGGTTATGTATTTGGTCATTTTTGACCCTTAATACCAGCTACATACGTGAATATCTAAGCATAAGGCCTAGATAAAGGAGAACAATCCTCCCATATTTTGGCATCAGAAACTGAGTGGTTGCGGCGCTCACCAAGGAAGTGGGAGAGCAATGTTTGAAGTACCCCCTTGCCCCAAGAGAGTCTGAACCTGCATCTCTGACTTCCCAGTAAGGTGCTTTGACACTCAGGCCACAAGCTAGGCACTATCCCTCTAGGGCTACTTTTAAGGCTGAGCCACTGCCTCTTGTATTTTAACAGACATTGGATAAAATGGACAGCAGTGCAATAGGGAAGTTTCTGCCCCCTTGAAGCCAGGGATTGCTCACTTCTAGAAGAGCAGTAGCAGGCATCTCACTGAGCTACACACCCTCTAGCTTGTTGTTTAACCTGGTCTCACATATCACTAGCTTTTGGTTATCCAGGGAGGCATCTTCAAAAGGAGTGCTAGAAAAGCCATTGGGTAATGCCTAATGTAATGTGATGGATAGTGCGCTGTGCTAGGAAATGGAAGAGGTACAGGTTCAATTCCCCCTTCATTGATGAAGACCAAGAACTAGGGTCTTCCTGCGTGAAAGCTCCAGCTGCTCAGCTGTTACAGCTAAAGCATGGGAGCAGCACTCTTCTTCATCTAGCATGATGGCTTGTCATGGGGGTGTGCCCAGCTATGTTTTTGAGACTTAGGCCCCCAAAATGGGAACACATGCATAGCTACTAGGGCTGTGTGAGGCTTTGGACAGAGCTTCAAATCCGGAGAAGTTTCGGATGCTTCAGAGTCCAAGGCAGCACGTCCGGTCGAAGTGCCGACTCGTTCGACTTCCCGAAGCGGTTCAGAGCTGCCTCTGAGATCCGGCCATAGGGTATCATGGGGAAACAATAAAATATCTATAACTTTGTTGTTTTTTGTCTGATTTGGATGACATTTTCAGGGGTGGTAGGCTCTGCAGAGAGGATGAAGCCTGCCAAGTTTCAAGAAGATCGGTGCAGGAGTTTTGGGGGAACAGCACCCCAAATTCTTGAAAGCAAAACTCCTGTCACGTCTATGTGTTACAACACAGGGGGGTCAAAACTGCAGGGGTGGTAACTCCTACTGAGGCCACAAAGCCTGTCAAGTTTCAAGATCAGTGCAGGGGTCTGGGGGGAGCTGCCCCGCAAGCTGCAGACAAGCAAAACTGGTGCCATGAGTGCTGCGGGACTGACTGTGTCTGTCCTGGGGCGGGAGGGGGACACTGCGGCAGGCTTGGCTGCTACACCGCTGTCTTCCCAGTTACTGATCAATCATTCATGATCCACTCAGGGACCAGGGACTCAGCTCAATACACAGGACCCAGCTACAACACAACGACTTAAGGAGCAGCAATTAGCACCTACAAAACCAGGCTAAGGAGAGGAAAGACTCAAGACAGACAATCAGCTGCCCCAAGACTGCCACAGTCTTGCCACCAGTTTTGCCCGTCAGCAGCCCGGGGTGCAGGGCCCCAGAGCCCCCTGCACCGATCTCCTCCATGGCTGGCAGCGTCACAGCAGGGGCCACCACCTCTGCGGCTGTCACCCCGCTGTGCCCTAGCACACGCAGTGTCACCCATGGCACCAGTGTTGCTTGTCTGCAGCTTGAGAGGCAGTTCCCCCCAAACTCCTGCACCGATCTCCTTGAAACTTGGCAGGCTTTGTGGCCTCTGTAAGAGCTACCAGCCCTGCAGCTTTGACCGCCCCCCGTGCTGTGACACACAGCTGTGACATGAGTTTGGCTTTCAAGAATGTGGGGTACAGTTCCCTCCAAACTCCTGCACTGAAGTTCTTGACACTTGGCAGGCTTCATGCTCTTAGCAGAGGCTACAATTTCTGCAACTTTCATCCAAATTGGACAAAAAACAACAACGTTATAGATACTTCATTGATTCCCCCATTATACCCAATGGCCGGATCTCCAAGGCGGCTCCGAAGCTTCTGCCGGATCAAGGTGGAAACCCGGTCCCAAGCTCCGGATCGGATCACCGCCATCCAAAGCGGCCGGATCCGAACCTGGATCGGATCGCCGCCGACTCACACAGGCCTAATAGCTACATACCTACTTGACCAGCACATAGTCTGCAATGTATGCCCAGTCTATGTGTGTATGCTTGTGCGTCCAGCCTGCAGGGGAATAGATTTGAAATCTGCCTCTAAGTGGTAAAACAACCACTTAAGTAGCTAGCAAACTGCCGTACAGAAGCACAAAGGGAAATAGAAATGTGGTCCAAGGGCCTTCCTGATTTTCCTTGACTTCAGCAGGAGCTGAAGAATGTCTTGGGGCAAATCTAAAATCAGTTACTTACTTTAAGGGCTTAATTAACAATGTAGGAGCCGAACATTATGCAGTAAATCTGTAGGTGGAGGTCTAGCCCTTCTCGTTAACCTGTTACATTCCAACATAAGCCTATGAGGGTGTTTTAATGTGAATAACAAAGATTTATTAGGGAGAAAGAAGCTTTGACTTGAAGATTAAAATTATGCGTGCAAGAAGAGAAGATAACCAAACTAAATATCAAAAAAAGGGAATTAAGAATTACCAGTAGCAATTTAAAATTTCTTTAGAATTTTTCAGTGAAACCTGGCTTCTGCAGTGACAACATTTCTCTCTCTTTTTGTTGCTTGAGTTTTTTCATGCGTGTTGGGGCAGCTACTGTGTGAAAATAAATTCTAACGCCAGCTCATGAGTTGCCAAATCTCCAAATTGCCACCAAGTCTACTGAAAGGATGCCGTCTTGGATTATTATAAATCTCTTCTCTTGGCATCAGCTGAAAGAAGATTCCCAAATAATTAGTATTGCCCCATAATACCATGGGGCAGCAGACTTTATAACACAGTTACATATGTTGATATTCCTAATGTGTGCAACTTGATCTAGGCACGATTTAGCTCTGAATAATTACTGATCTGGAAGGACTTGACTAATGTCTTGCCAACGGAGAAGCTGGGTCTCGTCCAAAATGAGGATGAGCCGATGTCCAGGCAAATATGACAAAAGCCAAAAAGGTGGCTCAGGGGACCCAGGCATAGTGTGGACAACAGCCGGTTTTGTAGCTATTTAGTCAAAGCCAGTACTGAGGGAGACTCTGTTTGCCTTCCCTCAGACCAGAGCTACAGCACTAAGGAGAGCCACAGCAGCAAAGATAAAATAACCTTGGTGTTCTTGATTCCTGAGACTATTTTTTTAAAGGTCAGTTTAAGAAGCCTATGCAGGGTTAGCAAATTATGAATAGGTCCTTTAATAAAAAATAAATAAATCCATTGTTAGAGATTGTTGGAGAGTCTAGCCAGTCACTGACTAAATTGCTTCTAACCGGGGCTCATCCCTCTGATATCTTTTCATGATCTGCTTGTCATTGTCACAGACTGTTAGTATAAGGAGCTTGCAGCACCCTTCATAAGGCTATATTTGTGTCCTGCTGATATAAATTGTGACACCCTCTCACTCCAAAGTCCCTTTCAGCCCCCACCTGGGACCCTACAGCACAGAGTTGCAAAGTCACTCTTCTTCAAAACCCTCCCCAGCCAAGGGAGCTATCTGCAACTAGAAGGCTTCACATGCAAGGGTGTGCAGTTGCCATGCCAAAAATAGGGTCAATGTGGGGCAATTTGTCATGGGTGGTGTAGGGGGGGTCATGGGTGGTGTAAGGTGCCGGCCCCAGCAGCCTTACCTGGGGTCCTGGGGGCTCCTGGGGCAGCAGCAGTGGTCATCTGGGTGCTTGGAGCCTAGCCAGGAGCCAGAGCATGCCAGACTCCACTGCTGGTGACACACACTGCTGCTGTGTGCACTACCCTGCTTTTTTTAGCAGCAGTTTTTTTTGGCACTGGGATCTCCTGGTGTCATAAAAGCCCACCACACTGAAAATTAGTTGCACAGTAAATGAGTTTGGAGTGCTACAAATGGGTCTGAGGTGCCGCAAACCATACGTGTGCGCTCATTGGGATGTGCTCAGAGAGGGCAAGCAGCCAAATGAGTGGTAGAAGAGTGCTAAGCAGCTGTGACTCTTTACCAGCCTAATAGGTTCACAGCCAACAGAAGGTTTCCCCAGAATTGGTCCAGCAGTTCTGCTCTCCTACATTTGGCACTGGACAGTAATAGATAGCTCAAAGGGAGCCAGAACTTCTCCCCTCCCCCAAGTATGTGGCTGTCCATGCATCCCTGCCTATGGGAGAGAGGAATGGTTCATTCCTGACCCCCGGGGCCATCAGTTTCTACTCTGAAGCATGAGGTGTAGCATGTATAGAAATGGAGCTTTTAACTAAATCTAGGCCGTGGCTCCCTGGCCCCTCACTGAAATGGATTCCACAGGCTGACAAAGCATCATCTTCTCAAATAACTGCCCTTTCAACAAATCCCAGAGGGGGTGCAGGAGGGGCAAGAGCCCAGATAATCTCATGGAAGGTCAGAAACATGGAAGAAATATATTACAAGATAAATACAAGGAGATCTGACATCTGCTGGGAGGAGCAATCAGCCAAATTGAACTGTTCAACATAGGTTCGTAACCTGCATACAGGACCTTCATCTAACACAGGAGGGATACGGTCCCACTAGGCGGAATGCCTTACTGGACTTAGTGTCGGCTACGGGGGCTGACCTGGTAGGGGAGCTGCAGCTTCGTGGTCACCTTGAGGACAGTGACCACCAAATAAACAAATTCACCATACGGCATACAGTGGGTAAGAAAACTAGTAGGGTGGAAGTGCTTAATTTTAGGAAGGCTAACTTCAGTGTGCTCAGGAGTCTACTTAATTTCATAGATTTCATAGACATTTGGGCTGGAAGGGATCCGGGAGGATCATCATAATGATGCAGTGCAGGATAGGAGTATTGGTGAGATAGGAGTCCAGGCAGCGTGGTCGTTCCTAAAGGAAGTGATTCTTCGGGCGCAAAGGGAGACAATCCCAGGGTGAGAGAAAGGAGGGAAAGAGGCCAAAAAACTTCCTTGGCTAAACAGAGAAATCCAGGGGAGCCTAAGGGCAAAAAAGGAGGCACATAGGCGGTGGAAGCAGGAGGAAGCTACCAAGGAGGAGTATACCTACTTGGCACACACTTGCAGGGAGGCAGTCAGAAAGGCCAAAGCAACTACAGAGCTGTGGCTGGCAACACAAATTAAAGACAACTAAAAGTCTTTTTTAGGTATGTAGGGAGTAAAAGGAAGGTGCAGGACAGCATAGGACCCCTACTGAATGAGGAGGAGCAATTAGTGACAGACAGGGGGACAAGGCTTCAGTGAGTTTTTTGCCTCTGTGTTCCTGAACAGGGCTCAAGATAAGTCTCCTAACAGGTTCTTAGATGGGCATCAGAGGAACCCCAGCCCACCAACTGTTGATGCTGACTTGGTGCAGAGTCACTTGGATGGACTGGGTGTGTTCAAGTCGGCAGGCCCAGATGAGCTGCACCTGAAAGCACTGAAGGAATTGGCTGCTGTCATGGCAGAACTGGCACGGCTGTTCGAGTGCTTGTGGCACTTGGGTCAGGTCCCAGAGGACTGGGAAAGGGCCAGTATGGTCCCTATTTTCAAGAAGGGGACGAAGGAGGATCTGAGTAATTATAGGCCAGTCAGTCTCACTTCCATCCTTGGAAAAGTCTTTGAAAAGATTATTAAGGATCATATTTGTGGGAGTCCAGCGGGAAAAATAATGCAGCAGGGAAACCAGCATGGATTTGTAGCAGATAGATCATGCCTGAATAATCTGGTTTCATTTTATGACCAAGTCACAAAATGCGTAGACGCAGGAGTAGAGGTGGATGCCGTTTTCCTGCATTTTAGGAAGGCCTTCAATACAGTATTTCATCCCATTCTCATAAATAAATTAAGAGGCTGTGACTTAGTTGTTTACACAGGCTGGTGGGTGGCAAATTGGCTTGGGGTCGCACCCAGAGAGTGGGATCGGTATCGACCTGGAAGGATGTGGGTAGCGGAGTCAGTCCTTGGACCTGTACTCTTCAATGTCTTCATCAGTGACTTGGACGTGGGTGTGAAGTTTACTCTGTCCAAGTCTGTGGACAGTACTAAATTGTGGGGTGAAATGCACACTCTGGAGGGTAGGGAACGATTAGAGGCAGACCGGGACAGGTTGGAAAAGTGGGCAGTACACAACAGGATGCAGTTCAGGAAGGACAAGTGCAGAGCGCGGCACCTAGGGTGCAAAAATATCCAGCACATCTACTGACTGGGAAGTGACCCTCTCAGCAGCAGAGAAGCGGAAAGGGATCTCGGAGTCATAATGGACTCCAAGATGAACATGAGTCGTCAGTGTGACGAAATCATTGGCAAAGCTAACTGCACTTTATCGTGCATCAGCACATGCATGACAAGTAGATCCAAGGAGGTGATACTTCCCCTCTGTAAGGCATTAGTCAGGCCACAGCTGGAGTACTGCATCCAGTTTTGGGCATCGTACTTTAGAGTAGGATGTGGAGAGCCTTGAGAGGTACTCGCCTCTACTTTGGGGGTCTTTAAGAGAAGGCTGAGTAGACATCTGGCCAGGGTCATCTGACCACAGCACTCTTTCCTGCCCAGGCAGGGGGGGCGGACTTGATGATCTGTTGAGGTCCCTTCCGACCCTAGCATCTATGAATCTGCTAGAGACGACTGAAGTGCGGACCTGCATGGAAAAGGTAGATTGAGGGCCTCCAGTCTCCCTGTTTCATTAGGAGGAAGGGGATGCGCACTGAAACTGGAGGCAGCGTATTCCAAATGATAATAGGGAATATTTGTTGTCATGCCACACTGTTAATCCATGGCACACACTGTCCCAAAACACTATTGATCGTAGCAGGATGTGTGAAACAATTGAGAATCCAGAGTTGTTACAGCAAGGGTGAAAAACACTCAAAGAAATCAGAAGGGATAAAAACCTTCCTGCTTCAAGACACAGCCAGCCTCTCACTAACTGGCCAGAAAGATTATCCCCAGGGCAAATTATCCCATAGTTGCTGCTGCTGCTGCTGCTGTTACAGGGCACTGCCCGATACAGTGTACTGGACACCGCTGTGTGATCCATTAGGACGATTCCCGTGCTCCTAGAAACGGAGAAGCTGAAGAGGAAAGCAGAGACCAACTGGGCCCTCAGAAGGACCCTGAAAGCAAGCACCCTTTTGGGTTGTCTTCCCCCCAGTAGTTTTGAACTCAATTCTCCCCCTCCCCGAGGAGTTCACTTACCTATGCACTGAGCACAATAATAAACACATTACCAGAATTAGTGGGCTTACATGCCAGTCACAATAAATCCACCTAAATAAATTCAGTTAAGGGGGGGGCTGGGAGGAAACTTACTTTGGAATAATCCCATTAAATGATTGGAGAAAACATGAATCATGTGACAAAATTGGATTACCCAATTTGTTTAAGAAAAATAAATAAATAAACTTATTACGTCAGCCTGTTGTGTGGCAGGGCAAGTCAATGGAGGCAGGAAGGAATGAAATCCCTCTCATGGCTGCTTCTCAGGGATGGGATGGGAGGAGACCCGCAACATGTTACTTGATCAGTAAAAGTCAGCCGCTGAGAAGGACAACAGTCTGAAAATGAGGCAGGACTGGACAGCATCCCAGCTACATGGCAATAAACCTCACACTTTGGGCCTGCTGTCAGGGACCAATGTGTCAAGCTGCCTTGATGAAGGGCCATAAGATAGGGAACCTGCAATTATTGCTCACAGCTCTGCAGCCAGAACCTCTCCTTCAGAAATCATTCATCAGCTCTTCCCACCCCCCTGGGAGCAGGCTGTGGTGAGATCAATTAAATAAATATTGGTATCTGCTTTCTTTGCCTCCTGTTTCTGGCCTGAAGTCACACATCCAGCTTTTTTTCCATACCAGCAAGGACTAGAAACTCACTTTGGGGGACAGGGTGAAAACCAAAGTCTTTGCGTGATCCACTGACTCCAGAGGCTAAAGCTTTAAGAAAAACAGAAGTTACTGCAGGAGGTACTACACTATGATAGAAGAGAAAAAAAAACCCTGTTTCCTCAGTACGTAGGAAGAGCAGTACCAAAGGGAGGGGCAGCAGGTGCTGTAGTATACAGCACTCTTTGGCTGTGCGCTAGGTATTATGCATGAGATTCCTATCAAAGGCCTGTGCAGTATTTAAACCCTAGTTAGAGGGGTTAAATGGGCCATAAGTAGTACACAGACCTGGTACATTACATATCTCCTATAAAGAGGTGATGGTGGGGGGGAATATTAAATAGTAAAATGAAAAGACTTTCAGATCTGAGGCTTTTGCATTTTTGTTTGATCTCGAAAAGCAAAACACAGCTTGTGAAGTGATGTGAGTTTCTCCTTTGGAAAAAAAAATACTCAGCTCCCACACCAGGCCTTTCATCAGGTCTTAGCTGACTTTACAGAGGAGGCCAGCAGCATTTTCCTCTTTTGCAGGGAGGAAACCAGAGCATAGGTGGGTGACTTGCCCACAGTCACTCATGAGGCCAGTGGCAGAGCCAAGAACAGAAGTAGGGTCCCCCGAGTTCCAGCCCAGTGCTGTGTCCCGCAGGCCAGAGCAACTCCCTAACAGAGCCTTTCTGTGTTCGATGTGATCTGTATTTAAGCACAGACCTGCACTGTTTCAACCAAAGATCAAAATCCTTTGCAATTAAATTGTGCTATTTCTCCCAATTTACAGCTTAAGTAAACTCTCTGGAAAGAGGGAAGACTTCTTGAGGGACACATGCTTTTGCAGCAGAAAGAGACATCCCAGGAGATTTCACACCTACATGCAGGTTTCTTATTTCAGTTTTGGATCCAATGCCTCAGATTCCCTGCTGTGCTGAGCGTCTGCCCGGCACAGCAAAGACAAGAGACTGTCAGAGAATTGGTTACAGCTGCCTGATTTTTCTGGGCGGATTTGTACCATGCTAATCCCCGACATAGGTTAGAACATCCTACAGGCTGCTGTGACCTACGTCAATTGACTACTCTCCATCAGGGACTCTACACAGCTGTGCATATTGCCCACTCCTCACCCACTACCCTGAGACAGAGTAGGGAGCTGCCTCAAGGGCTACCTGGTCCAACTCTGCACCAGCTGATAGCTCCCGTCTGCCAGGGGAGCTCCTAGCTACACAATCCCGCTGCTCACCAGTTCCTTTGTGCCATTCAGAATATGCAAATGTGCCAGAGCACAACTAAGAACCTAGTTCCCGCTTCCTCTTCAGTTCTTGGCTTAATCAGGCTCAGGATGTTCCAGTGGGCTCTTAAATAGCTTTGGTTGCAGAGCGGGCTGCATTTAACAGCGAGGCAAGTGATTTTTGTGGGACATGAGAGGTTCCAGGGTATAATTCATGAACCATAGGTTGCGTCTGTGGCCTTGATAGATGGTCCATGAATCATACTCCCCCACTCGCTCCTATTACAAGTTTGATCATAAGGCTGCATGGTGTCTTTGAGAAATTTGGAGGGTTGACAGAGGTCTGTTGACCCAAAATGTCTGGGAGCCACTGGAGTATGTAATGGGTTGCAAAGCACTTGGGAAGACAGATGTTGTGGAAATGTAAACTATTGGCCACAGTCTTGTCAACTTTTACTGCTGGGGACTATGTGTGAAAGGGGAATTCAGTGTTGTTACATCTAACACATATACTGCTAAGAAGCAGATGCATATATGTTGTAGCCACGTTGGTCTAAGAATTATAGATAAACAAAAGCCTTGGGTTAGAGGCAATATCTTTTATTAGACCAACTAAATAGCAGCAAAAAAAATATTTTTCTTTGCAGGCTTTTGGGTCCAAACATCCTTCTTCAGGCTGCAAAGTCAAAGATTTATTTTCTACCTGGGA
>NW_017728936.1:1716273-1724634 GCF_001723895.1 Crocodylus porosus | reverse complement strand
TGTGAGTTTCTCCTTTGGAAAAAAAAATACTCAGCTCCCACACCAGGCCTTTCATCAGGTCTTAGCTGACTTTACAGAGGAGGCCAGCAGCATTTTCCTCTTTTGCAGGGAGGAAACCAGAGCATAGGTGGGTGACTTGCCCACAGTCACTCATGAGGCCAGTGGCAGAGCCAAGAACAGAAGTAGGGTCCCCCGAGTTCCAGCCCAGTGCTGTGTCCCGCAGGCCAGAGCAACTCCCTAACAGAGCCTTTCTGTGTTCGATGTGATCTGTATTTAAGCACAGACCTGCACTGTTTCAACCAAAGATCAAAATCCTTTGCAATTAAATTGTGCTATTTCTCCCAATTTACAGCTTAAGTAAACTCTCTGGAAAGAGGGAAGACTTCTTGAGGGACACATGCTTTTGCAGCAGAAAGAGACATCCCAGGAGATTTCACACCTACATGCAGGTTTCTTATTTCAGTTTTGGATCCAATGCCTCAGATTCCCTGCTGTGCTGAGCGTCTGCCCGGCACAGCAAAGACAAGAGACTGTCAGAGAATTGGTTACAGCTGCCTGATTTTTCTGGGCGGATTTGTACCATGCTAATCCCCGACATAGGTTAGAACATCCTACAGGCTGCTGTGACCTACGTCAATTGACTACTCTCCATCAGGGACTCTACACAGCTGTGCATATTGCCCACTCCTCACCCACTACCCTGAGACAGAGTAGGGAGCTGCCTCAAGGGCTACCTGGTCCAACTCTGCACCAGCTGATAGCTCCCGTCTGCCAGGGGAGCTCCTAGCTACACAATCCCGCTGCTCACCAGTTCCTTTGTGCCATTCAGAATATGCAAATGTGCCAGAGCACAACTAAGAACCTAGTTCCCGCTTCCTCTTCAGTTCTTGGCTTAATCAGGCTCAGGATGTTCCAGTGGGCTCTTAAATAGCTTTGGTTGCAGAGCGGGCTGCATTTAACAGCGAGGCAAGTGATTTTTGTGGGACATGAGAGGTTCCAGGGTATAATTCATGAACCATAGGTTGCGTCTGTGGCCTTGATAGATGGTCCATGAATCATACTCCCCCACTCGCTCCTATTACAAGTTTGATCATAAGGCTGCATGGTGTCTTTGAGAAATTTGGAGGGTTGACAGAGGTCTGTTGACCCAAAATGTCTGGGAGCCACTGGAGTATGTAATGGGTTGCAAAGCACTTGGGAAGACAGATGTTGTGGAAATGTAAACTATTGGCCACAGTCTTGTCAACTTTTACTGCTGGGGACTATGTGTGGAAGGGGAATTCAGTGTTGTTACATCTAACACATATACTGCTAAGAAGCAGATGCATATATGTTGTAGCCACGTTGGTCTAAGAATTATAGATAAACAAAAGCCTTGGGTTAGAGGCAATATCTTTTATTAGACCAACTAAATAGCAGCAAAAAAAATATTTTTCTTTGCAGGCTTTTGGGTCCAAACATCCTTCTTCAGGCTGCAAAGTCAAAGATTTATTTTCTACCTGGGAAACCTTTTACAATCTTTGACCTCTCCTCAGCCTGACGAAGAGTGTTCTGCTTCTTAGCAGAATTGAAAACTGCAAGTCCCCAGATTTCCTACACAATCTGAGGGAGAGAGAGGTGCCTCAGAAGGGAAGTCACAGATGTCAGCATAGTGAGCAGGAAGCCACCCATGCCAGCCAATAGAAAAGCCCAATGGAGACTTAGATGCCTTCTTCCGAACTAGAAAGAGGCACCTCTCTCTACTTGGGATTTGCAGATCCAGAGCCAAGTCCTTCCTCCTCTGCCTTATTTAGAACTGGATCTAAATAATCACTATTGGACTGGCTTCAAAAAGGGAACACACGACTGCTTTGCGTATCCCCTGCTCCTCAGGTGTGAGAAAGGCATAAGGCAGCTTGGTGTTGTCAAGACTTAGGTGGTTCTGTTCAGGACACCTGGCAGGAATGTAGCTGAAAAGCAGATTGGCTAAGTTCGCTGACGACACCAAGCTTTGGGGAAATATATCCACGCTTGAGGATAGGCTGGTGATCCAGGCCGACCTTGATAGGCTTGCAAGGTGGGCAGATGAAAACCTGATGGCAATCAATACAGAGAAATGCAAGATGCTCCACCTCACGGGGTTGCGGGGGGACCCCACATCACACGTATAGGCTTGGCAACGCAACACTCACTAGCACTATGACTGAAAGAGACTTGATTGAGAGACCTGATTGGGAGCCATGATTCAGCACAAGATGAACATGAGCCACCAATGCGATATCACAGCTGGCAAAGCGAATAAAACTCTGGCTTGCATCTACCGATGCATCTCAAACAAGACCCAGGATGTCATCCTCGTGCTGTACTTGGCATTGGTGAGGCTGCAGCTGGAGTACTGCGTCCGATTCTGGGTTCCACAGTTCAGAAAGGATGTGAAGAAGCATGAGAGATTGCAGAAGAGAGCCACATGCATGACCAGAGGGCAGGAGAACAGGCCTTATGATGAGAGGCTGAGAGCCATGGGACTGTTCAGCCTGGAAAAGCGCAGGCTCAAGGGTGACTTGGTGGCAGCCTATAAGTACACCAGGGGTGTGCATCAGGACCTGGGGGAACATCTGTTCACCAGAGCACACCAAGGGATGACAAGGTCCAACAGTTACAAACTCCTGCAAGACCATTTTAGTCTGGACATAAGGAAAAACTTCTTTACTGTCCGAGCCCCCAAGGTGCAAACACCTACGCTGGGCACTTTTAAGAAACATTTGGATGCTTATCTTGCTGGGATCCTTTGACCCTAGCTGACTTCCTGCCCTTTGGGCAGGGGGCTGGACCCAATGATCTTATGAGATCCAACCCTAATGTCTATGAAATCTATTAACTTTACTAGTGGAAACCTAAGCAGCAGGGCACTTTTAGGTGGTGGCTGAGCAGAGGGCTTGTGAATGCCATTGTCACCTAGATGTTGGACTTAGGTACCGAAGTCTCCCGTATAACTCGATTCCTAGGAGTCTGATCCAGTATAACCTCTGTGAGGACTCAGGACTTCTCCTGTTATTTTTAGATGTACATTGCTCTCTGTGCAGTGCATGTTTATCAGTGCAGGCAGTAGTCAACTACTGGGGGAGTGTTCATGTACAAACACGCATACATGCAGCATGGGCTAAATTCTCTATTTCTGTTCCAGGCATTCAGATGTTGCAAAGGGCTCTGTTCCTACCTAGCCCTTCAAAAACTCCCTTGACCTAGTGTTATGCTTAGTTGATGTAATGCAATGGGACCAGTAGAACTAGTTCCTGGACCACTACTAGTAGCTGGTTACTACATTGTGTCCTTCCCCACCCATCTTGAAGGTGGAACACAGCTCACTTCTGCTCCACCCATTCTCAAATGGTAGTAAGTCCTTTGGGGATTAGTGTCAGTATACATAAAGAGGATCCTGAAGAGCTCTAAGATACAGGAACCCTGTGATTGCAGGTATCCATGTAATAAACACTTGTCCAAAAGACTCCTCAAAACATCCAGTCTGGTCCCTCCCACGTGTCCTGGCCACGTGCTTCCCACTAGCAAACAAAAGCCCTACAGTGGGCCATAGGAGGAGAGCGGGAGAGGCTCGCCCTGGTCTGTTATGTAAATTATGCTCAGATGATCCTAAAACATGGACTGTTGCTTATGCTACTGAAGGGGGCAATCCCCACCTCCTTCAACATTGCTTTCCAGTCTGACCTAGTGAAAATTATGCTGGAGGAGTTTCAGAGACAGGGGACCAATTCTTCCCCTGAGCCCTTATGAAGGAAGGTCCAAGCATCGTGACAGTGAGGAAGAGGATCAGACCCCACATAGTTCATTATTTTGCCCCTTTAAGATTCTGCAGCCTGATGAGCAATCAAAGGCATGTGAGACCTCCTGGACTCACAGACGTAGGAATTATCACACTTAGATTACATGGGAAATCAAGACGGAGGTCTCTTCTGCATAGCAAGGAGTTATTATCATCAGAACCTGAGTGTGTTTAAAAACAATCAAGCATTGGAGGTGGTTGACATCTCACATTGGGGCCAATCAAACCCCCAACATGTCCATGATAATAGCCTGACATCCTGAACTCTTGAAATTCTGGAAAGCCTGCAATTTCTTCTTTGTATTTGCTTGTTTTCATGGAAGGAAACTTGGAAAGGAAAAGACTGACAGAGTGGGCTAAAGCCTGGGCAAGGCAAACTTCTTCACAGTCCCCCCATCATGAGATGTAGCACCTCTATTTTTCTCTGGCAGTCCTCCTCAGCCTAGACATGAAACATTGGGCTTCGTGCGAACCCTGGGGATTTCATGGAATACCTGCTGTCATCACACAAGGACACAGGAGATGACTATAAAAGTCTGCGGATGAAGGCAGTGCTCCAGGGCTGCTCAGCTAAGAACATGCCTTCTGTGGTATTTGATGTCCATCAGCCACGGTGGAGGACACCAAAGCAACCATTTTTGAGGCAAAGCTCTCAAAATGGTTCACTAATAGACTGAGCCTATTTAACCCCCTTATGCTGTGGGAGTAGCCCCAACAGAGCTATATTTTACAGTTCTAAAAGAAACAAAGTCCCACTAGTTTGTAACTCAGTGAAGCCTAGCAAGGTCAGTGCTAACCCCATGGCTGGGGTCTACACCGAGGTGAAAGCTCCCAAGCCTTGTCTCCACTAGGGACTTGAAATGATGACCAAAGCATAGACACAGCTTTCTGGGCAGTGAGTGTGTGGCCTCTCTATCACCATCCCCATTTTATAGATGGGGAAATAGAAAGCTGAGGAGAGCCTAAACTGAGATGTTTGGATTTGTTTATAATCCAAATCTTGACTCTTCAGGGACACATAGCCTTAGACCCCACCTCTAACAGATATACATGAAGTTAGAGTCAGGTTCTACACACAAAATCTTCCAATCATGCCAAGTACATAGTGTCTTGTGGGCAGAACAGCAGGAGATCCCCAACTCCCTGCTCGCTGACAACCATACACAAACCACTTTCCCTGGAGGGGCTAGCTGAAAGCACTGGCTTGCTGTTTCAGGCAAGTCTCCTGGGGAGGAGTTGTTTTCCTGAACCATTCAACCAGGCTACAGAATTCAAGCTCCAGCCACCTACACTAATAATCCAATTACTTAAGAACTTGGTCTGTGAAGTTCTAACCAACAGAAAATGAGCACAATAAATTCCCATTGCTGCAGCTAACAAGCAAGATAGCATCTCGCTAGCAAAGCTCTGAAATAAGAGTTCCGTTTGCCTTGCTCCTCAGTTACCTGCTTCTTAATTAAAACTCAGAAATGTCTCTGAAGCCCTTTATCAAAGGTGCTAATTGCTAATCAGGCCTGGGATGCAGCTGGCTTCGCAACCCTGGAAAAAAGCAAGAGACCCACACTTGACCTGCAAAGTCCTGAGAGATTCCCTGCTCCAGATCAGTGTATGAAGGGAGTCTGCTGGGAACCAGTGGCCTGAATCTGAGCGTCGCTGAGCACCCGCTGGTCTCCCCGGAGTTGGCAGAAGCTGTAGTTGCTCAGTGCCTCAGCAAAATCAGGCCACAGGCCTTCGTGGCAGAGGAAAAGTTTTTGTTAAGAGGCATTTCCAGCTCCCCTTTTTCCCAAGAAAAGAAAGTGAGTCAAGTCCTTGCTTAAATGAGAGACTTGCCTATGTGATTCCTGGGGCTCTGAATGAGTCAGCCAGGTAAGTGGTAGGAAGCTGCAGGCCTTTCGTATGCTCATGTTTGTTAGAGATTCACCTGAGCCGGTAGCCTGCATCTCAATTTAGCACCAGAATTTTTCCCAGAAGTCTTGCATATCACTAGCCCTAATCCTAACAAAGACGAGCAGATCTTGGTGAGTGCTGTGTAATGATGTGATGGGGAGCTTTCCAGTCATGCTAGGCTGGCTGTGGGTCATTAATAGCTCCTTGATTACTAGGATGTTCCCTAATTGACACTGCATGTTTGATGTCTAGAGGAAACTCAGACTGGTATGTGAGAAGTAATAGCCAGGAAAGCAGGGAAGTACCAGAGGCCCCTGGCAGAACCCAGCCTTGCAAACTACTGTGTCCTTGCCCTTGGTGCCAGCAGCTTCCAGGCTGCATGAGGCTACAAACTGCTGCCTCCTTCAGCTCGTGCCAATTTGCCATGCTGCCTTATTTTGCCTACAGCCCTCTTGTATACAAAGAGAAGCTCCGATCTCCTACATGGCAGCAATGGGACAGGGGACCCTTCAGAAGCTCCTGTGGTGTCTCTCCCATCCTCAAAGTATACAGAAAGGGCAGGAGTTCCAGATAAGGGTCTTTGGGTAAATCCAATACCTTTTATAAGATCAACTCAAATAGGATTTCCAGGGGCACTCAGCACTGAGCTAACTGCTTCCACTGAGGTCAGTGAAAGTTTTAGCATTAACTTCTGCAGCTGGCTTTACTGGCTGAGCAATTCTGAACTCCCTTCCCATGCTGTGGGTTGCAAGAATAAAAGCCATTGCCTTCTTTTAGACTCCGGGAAGTGGCTATGCAGACCTACAGAAGGTGGAGGGTAGGCAGATGTAGCATTTTTGTTGCTGTTCCGATCCTGCATGTAGAATCGAGCTCTGATATCGCCCATCAAGCCTCCCTCTCATTCTTCCCAGCTCTCCAACACCCTCATGCCCAGAGCCAGCAAATTGGCAGGTTGCAATGTAAGGGCCTTGTTCAGGGCCTTGCCCTCCTGGACTTGATTAAAGCTCTGATGATGCAATCTAGGAGGCCCAGGCATGTAATTTAGATGGCAGGGAGATTACTTATCGCCTGTGCCAGCTGATAAATGAGCCCGGCCACATCAGCACTGTGGGAACAAGTCTGACATGCAGCTAGGGAATAGCAGAGGACTCTACCAAGGACCACATGTCTTCATTAGGAAGGAGGCAGGCAGGTGAAGAGGAATAACACAACATATATCACCATTATGGAAATTTACTCTTAATAAAGAAATAATTTGTGTAATACATCATGCTGGGTGCAGGCAGGGGGAAGTGTGACACAGCTTGGCCCAGGATGCTTAGTCAATCATCTCTTGGTAGCATGTCATGCACTGAAGGCACCTGGGCGAGAACACACCCAACTACCGTAGCTGGTGTTAGCAAGAAGGCGCACAAGCAGCCTCTTCTGTGCTGTTCAGCTGGAGCTGTGTATGTGAGGCTGAGATCCCAGGGGCCTCCATTGTGAGAGGGAAGAAGAGAAAGGAAAGAGGCACAAGGCAAATGAGTGGAGAAGGAAGGGACTGACAGGAGAAGAACAGCTTTACTAGGTTCAGTTCAAGCTCCACTGGACAGCCCAGAGGGGTGCATGACAGCTAACACGCGCTCAGTAGCAGGGCAGCCCCATCCTCCGCAGGGCCTGTTGTTGGCCCAGGGCTGGCCCCTACTCTTTGCCAGCGACATTTCCTTCTGCAAGGGAAGCAGCCCTGCAGAGAGGAGAGCACTATCCCACACTGCTGCATAGCAGTGGCATCCTGCTGACACCCTGGCTGCCTTGAGCTTGGTGTGGTCACTCGCCCATGTACAGAGCGAGGGGGATAAGCCCACGGGCTAAGTAAATAATATGCTTCCCTGTCATAGCACTTGGCACTGGCTTTGACCTGGAGTAGAACAGCTTAGAGAATCAGGATCCTGGATGCCCTGCCACCACGTGTTTGAATCATAGCTGAATCACCTCAGCCCTTGCAGCAGCTGCTGACGTGATACCTGGAGCCCTTCTAATGAAACCGCTGTACATGGACACTCTGTGGGATGTTAAATGGTCCTTGGCACAACTTACGAGAACTGGGGTTTATCCTGTACTCTTGTCCATTGTGCAGGGTGATATGCTTCTTGGCTGCTGCCCTCTACTCCAGAAATGGCTACACTGTAAAGGCTTTTGGATCTTAGGGATAAAAGACATCCATTATTCTATTATTCTTGTTTTTTGGAAGGACCTTGTCCTAGAAATGATTTTCCAGCTAGTTCAGTGCAGAATTCCCAGGGACTGAGCTCCTTGCAACATACCCAATATTAAATGTCTCGCCCCCAAGGGCTCAGGACAAGCCTCTTGAAAATTATGTGTTCTGTCTCTCTTTAGTGCCTAGTCTACAGAGATAACTGTCTACTGCTGCAGCTTGCTAACAGAGTTGTTCCATCAGCTCCAGTGGCAGTAGTCTCGAGTTCAAGACCTGCTATGGCTCATAGTGATTCCACTTTAAACCAAGAGCAACAGGTGCTAGATTTGGGGAGGCAGGGGTTGTTGGCTTAAACAAATTTATAGTTTCATAGTAGGGTCAGAAGGGACCTGAGCAGATCATCAAGTCCGACCCCCTGCCATGGCAGGAAAGAGTACTGGGGTCAAATGACCCCAGCAAGGTG
>NW_017728936.1:1705348-1715888 GCF_001723895.1 Crocodylus porosus | reverse complement strand
CCAAGGTGCGGTTGGCCTTCCTGACTGCCTCCCCACACTGCCGGCCCATGTTCATCTTGGCATCAATGATGACTCCAAGATCCTTTTCTGCCTCCATGCTGATGAGAAGGGAGTTCCCCAGCCTGTAGGGATGGTGCTGGTTCTTCCTCCCCAGGTGCAGCACCTTGCACTTTCTTGAACTGTGCAGTTTTTAAGGCCTCTGCAAACTATTCTTCCCATAGAGATGCAAATGACACGGTACCCAGTGGAACTTAAGGCTGAATTCCTCCTACAAAAATTAATCTAGCATGTAAATTATAGTCTAGATGTTTCAGCCTTGATGCATATCATAGGATTGTAGGAAGGTAGGGCTGGAAGGAACCTCAGGAAGTCATCTAGTCCATTCCCCTGTGCAGGATGCCATCATCCCTCTCTAAACCATCCTAGATAAGTGTCCATCCAGCCTCTTCCAAACAAAGCTGCATGAACAACCCTCTTGCACAGCTATGGTGCACAATGTCCAACAATATCAAGGGCACCCTTACTTACCACAGGTGAAACAGGAGGACAGTGCCCTGCTACTGCAAGGACAGGAATTAGTTGGTTAAAATACCCTTGAGAGATCCAAGGAAGAGGACCATGTTACCTGCTACAGAGGAAGGCATAACCACCATAGTCCATGCCAAACTGACCATGAGGTAAAATTCCTTCCTGCTCCCAAATGTGGCAGCTGGTCAGACCCTGAGTGGAGGAGCAAGTCCTGTTGGCCAGGAATTGCAAAGTTTACGTGCCAGAAGAAGCATTGGCAAACCCCAGTTGACTAGCACCCAAGGCTTCTGAGGCAGATGACCAGTTGTAAAATGAGTGTATTATGTCTCCTAGTTGCTAGTCTACATAGTCATGTGTTGCTGGGGCCATATGGCATACTGCAAGGGCAGGGGCTTCCTGCTGAATGGCTTCTGGTAGCAATCATGACACTTCAAACTCTCATCTCCGCATACAGAGGGAAGGGACTACCACATTATAACAACACTAATTGAAGGTACTGCTGGTAATAAAACAAAAAATCCATTCTCCAAGCAACTTGTTGCAATTAATAGCCATTCTCAGGAACAAAATGCTAATTAATTTGTTTCCTGAGTCATGCATCTATTTAAGGTATTTGTGGGTGTTCTCTGCTCTTTTATTAAGCAATTAAAATGCATCCAAGAAAATATTTATCCATTTTAAGTTGTTCTTAGTAAACACAATTTGTATAGCAAGCAACCACTTTATTTTGCATCATTAATTAAAAATTACAACATACTCTGCTTAACTGGAATATGCTTCAACTGAATGGCCATTCTGTTGGGACATCTCAGTATAAGGACAATGGATAACAATGCCAGCTGCTTCCTTAAGGAAATATTAAACAAAAGTTCTGCCTAACAAAACACATTGAGCCATCCCAGTGCCAAGCGGTTAAGTGATGGTTGACCAGGCATTGCAAAAGTCTGAAATTCTGAGCTCCAAAGTCTTTATGAGGAAGTTGCCACCTAGACTTTAGGTACAGTATAAGGAATAGAAAGTTGTTACACAAGTGGCATGTAGTAGCAGTTGTGTGATAAACTCTGTAAAAACCCCCAGAAGTAGCAAAGATGGAATATAGCAAGGGTCATTTTTGCTAAGAGCAGTATTTGTCCAGCAGTGGTCTCCTCTACTGGTGTCCTTCTCGTTCAGCTGTTGATACTTCTGGTGATTCATGATGCAAGTTCTCTCCCTGTTGCACAGCAGCTGCCCATTGCTCATCATAACTCCCCTGCTCTTGCAGGAGCTATTTCATGTCAATACTAGGCAAGGAAGTGGAGAAAGAGGTGGAGGGTAAGAGCACACCAAATAGTGTTGGGCTGAAGGCCACCAAGGAGTCAGGGTTTGTGGTGAGAAGCAGGTATGCAATTCAAAAGCCAGGAGGTTTGAAAATCTATAGCACTTCACACACATTAATCAGTCAAACTGTAAAACAGGGACGTTATCTCCTCATCTTATGGCAGGTAAACTGAGACAGGGAGAGTCAGTGAATTGTGCTAGCCCAAGCATTGTGGAGCATGGACCCAGCACCAGTGTGAAGCACCCCATAGTCCCAGGAATGTGATTTCATTGCCCTCTCTATGGGGATGAATCAAGGGCAGAACTGGGGGTAGAGGCAGAATCCTAGTGCCCAGTCCCCAGCTATAATCCTTATCCTTGGGATCACCTAATCAGGATCATACATTCTCCATGACTGTCCCGGATTAGCAGATTATGCTGAACCAAGGGCCTGATTCACAAGTCCTGGAAGTCAATGGGAGCTTTCCTATTAGCTTCTGTGAGCTTGGGCCCAGGTCCTAGGTACTTGTGTTCATTATTTGCTTGAGCGAGTCCAAACCACACTTTATTTCTTGATTTCAGAAATTCTTATTGAACCGTTCTTGTTTGCTCTGATCAGCATTAAACTGTTAAAGTAACAGTTTGTGCCTGAAAATGGAGATACTTAGTACTAAAATGACTTTAGATACTTCTTAAGTAATTTGATCCAATGAGAGAGACAGCCTGGACTATTTTTGCATGTATCTGTGGTTGGGTATTGATGGTTGCAAACTGGAATCAATATAATTGATGCAATTGCCGGGTAGGAGTTGATGGAGTGTGTGCCTCTAGAAGGAGCAATTACAAAACAGGACCAGTTAGAACTCATTTTCTTTAGGGATCACTGGCTGGGGGTGAGGGAGGAGCTAGAGCTGGACTTGGAGGGAAGGTGAGCTCTGGTGCCACAATTTGGAAACAGAAAACAGACATCGTCGATGAAGTGCCCTTCACAACCCCCCCCCCCCCAACTCTGTAGATTTTGAGTAATATAGGCAACCATTGATCCTCTGGATCATGGTGTACATGTAAGAGGTCTTGTCAGTCAAATGCCTAATTTGTGGCTGAAAAATCCAATTTGAGAGCAACACAGCTCTTTATAAGTTTCATATGCAAGTTTCAGATGTCTGCGTTGAAGTCCAAGTTTGCAGCATGCTGCTTTCTTGTTTCTCGCTTTGCTTCCAACCTCTGGATCAAAGCCATTTTATGTTGACCTGTACCAGATGTTTCCTCCAGATTGGATGGGATTCTTTACACTCTTCCCAGCTTTTTATGTTGGTGTTGAATGATTGCATGTAATTTTTGTACACATCATGGTACCATCATAGAGCTGTCTCAAAATACAAAACCGTACAAAATATTCTCGGGGATACAGTGTCCTCCCATTCGACTGACATGGCCAATCCATCACAACCTTCTCCTCTTAATAGTGGTTTCTAAGCGTGTCAGTACCCGTGTTTGGTATTGACAGCATACAAGTCTTATAGATTTGCATCGTCACTTTAGCTGATAGTTGCTGTTATTCCATGCATGTTTCTATAAGAGCCCAAAGTTCTTAGCTGCTTTTCCAATTCTGTTAGTCCAGCCTGAAGGTCAAGATACATGCTGATTGTAGAACCCAAGTAGCAAAAACTGTCAACAACACCAAGAGATTTATCCTCCAGAGTGATGTCAGGTATTGGTTATTCCATTTTTTCTGATCACAGTCTTGAGACTAACTGCCATCCAGAAGCTCTTGCATGACTCCAAAAAACTACCCAAGAGATTTTGCAGGGAAGATTCACTGTGGGCAATCAAGGTCACATCATCCACAAACAGAAAATCTCTTAGAACCAGTTCTCTCACCTTGGTTTTAACTCTAAACCTTGCAATGTTGAACAAGCCTCCATCTAGTCTGGTTCAATGATAAATGCTATCATTGCTGCTCTTGAATGCTTGAAGAAGGCGGAATGAAAAGTAGATGTTAAAAACCATGGGGACCTAAACACACCCCTGTTTTATCTAGTTGTTGGTGTCAAAGGTGTTTGATTCTTTGTTTTTATACATACAGTTGCCTTCATACCTTGATGTAATGAGTGAATGATGTTCTGCGATTCAGGGGACAACCCAGTTTCTTCAGAATAGTAAAAAGGCCCTGTCTGTAAAGGCTATATATGGTGGTATTCATTTTGCTCTACACTTCTCTTGCAGTTGCTTGACTGAAAATATCATATCATTGGTGGAGTATCCTGAGCAAAAACTGCATTGACTTTCAGGATAGATTCTTGCACCTAGAGATTGCAACCTAGGGAGCATGATACGAGTGATAATTTTTCCGATTATGTTCAACAGGGAGATACTGCTATAATTGTCACAGTTGTTTCTTTCTCCTTTGTTTTTATATAAGTGTAGAAACCAAGCATCTTTGAAGTCTTGTGGTACCGCGTCCTCTTTCCAACAGAGCAGTATAAACTTCATTTAACTTTTGAAGCAATTTGTTGTTGGCACATTTGTAGATTTCATCAGGCAGACAGTTGTTGCTGGATGCCTTGGTCCTAGGAATCAATTTCATAGCTTTCTCCAAGTCTCCTAATGTAGACTCATGGTCCAAATCCATTATAACTTCAAACTGTTGATAACTTCCTTTGAGCTCTTCATGTTTGATTTCAGACTCATTGGAGTATAAAAGTCCATAGTGTTCAGTCCGATGCTCAAGTTGTTTTTGTTCATCAGTAATTACGTTTCCATTTAAGTCTTTCAGTAGAGCTGTTTTCTTCTTACCTGAACCGATTGCTCATTTGATGTCTCCGTATATTCTATGGCTATCACCTGTGTCAGCTGCTTTCCAAATATCATCACAGACTTTTAGTCAAAAATCTTGGACACATCTCTTTGGCTCCTTTTGCATTTCTCTTTGAGCCTTTCTCAGATTTTCCTTGGGTTATGGTGCTAGGAGATTTTTTATTGGGTAGTGGTGTCATTTTGTTCTCAACCAGTTGGTAGAAGGGTTTCAGAGTGCTAAATGCTGTTACAGCAGCATTGTACATGTTAGTTTTTAACCTTTCCCAAGTCTCAGTGGCTGAGCTGTTAGGTAAAGGTGCTTTCATGACTTCTTCATTGAAGAGTCTGCATTTTTCTGTGTTTAGTCTTTCTGAGAATAACTGGTAGTTTTGTTACAGTGGATCCTTTTGATGTTGATTCTGACTTTGCAGTAGACTAATGTACTGTCAGTTTTAGAGTCAGGACTTTGATAAGATGTCATAAACAGGTGATTATACTTGGTCAGTACTAGATTTAATTGGTGCCAGTGTCCTTATCTTAGATGTTTCCACAATGTCTTTCTTGTGATTTTTTCCCAGCGAAGTAGGTGTCGGTAACAAATTTTGATTTGCTTAAAGTTCTACCACTTGCTTGCCATTTTCTTTCATATTACCAGTTCTGTGCTTGCCCAGAATACCAGGCCAGTCTTTATAATTTCATTCCAACTCTTGCATTGAAGTTGCCAAGTATTATAATAGTCTCATTTCTGTGAGTTTTCTCAACCTCTTTTTCAAGTTGTTGGTAGAAAATGTTCTTGTCTTCATCATTAGTTTGAAGGCTAGCTGCATAGACACTGAACAGTGTGATGAAGCCATTCTGTGTATAGACTCTGAGCATCTTGAGTTGAATAGACACAGCAAGGGGGCTTTCACAAAAAGACAATAATCTTTGTTTCTAAAAGCAAAGCTTACTGCCTGTTTTCTCCTTTCTCCTGTTGGCTTCCCATGGAAGAATATGGTATAATCATTCCCTTGGATAGACTCTGTACCAGAGAACTGAGTCTCTGATAATGCAGCAGTCTCAATTCTGAGCCTAACCAAGTCATAATTTAGTAGTGCCATTTTTCATAAATCAGTGTCTGAATTGAACCGAGGGGTCAGAGTCCTAATGTTCTATTATGCGAGTTACTTTATTATTTTGGCCAGTATAGATTACACCAAGACCTTCAGCACATACACCTGAGCAAGAGTACAGAGAAGTGGAGGCTGCCCTAGACCTACCAGAGTCCAGATGTTCAATGCCTCAGTGGTTATAGCCTCTGCCAGAGAACAACAGATTAAAGCTGTTGCTGACAGCCTAATACAGGGGTGGGAAAAATAAAGCCTGCAAGATGGGTCTGGCCTGCCAAGAGATTTTGTCCAGACCGTGGCAGGTCCCTCACCCCTACTTGGCCCAGGTGCAAGAGGCAGTACGGGCCATGGCATGTGCAGCCAGTCCTGTTTCCCCTGAGTGGACAGCAGGGCTGGGGCAGCACAGTGGCCAGACTCTGCTTCCTGGCAGCCCCAGTGGCAGCATCTGCTTCCAGCTGCCACTGCCAGTCTCCACCACCATCACTGGAACTGGCTGTGCTGCCCAGGCACCCCAGCCCATCTGCCTTGCACTCATTGCTGGGGTGTCTCATGAAGCGGGTAAGCCTGGGAGCCACACGGGCAGGGCACACGGGCAGGTGGATGAGATGGGGTCATGGGCAGGAGGAAAGCAGCATCTGGGAGCAGGATGGCCAGCTGTGGCGGGATCGTAAGCTGGGATCATGGAGCAGTGCAAGTGCTGGGCTGGGGTCCAGTCCCAGGACAGAGCTGCGATCTGCCACCTGCAGGTCCCTGCAATGGGTGCCAGTTCCATGCGCATGAATGTGCAAGGAAAGGATTACAGCTTTGCCATGCGCCATGGTCCCATGCCGTCACTGCCTGGTGATCCCAGTCCCCGGCCCCAGCTGCCCATTCTGTTCCTAGATGCCGCCCCCACACACACACACACACCCTCACAGCCCCATCCCATCTGCCTGGCCACACGCCCTGCCTGTGCAAGTGCCAACCAGCCTCCATGGAGGCCCCAGGATCGCTAAACGGTGACAGTGCAGGGCCATAACCACGATCCACTCCATGTCCGCACGACCTGCCTGCAGAACCAACACTCATCACAGAGGTATGTGGGGAGCAGATTTTGGCTTTGCCCTTGGCCTGCACTGTCACTGCCCCACAATCCCTGTGTTCACCCACCTGGCCCACTCCTAGATGCCCTTCCTCCCCCCACAGCCCCATCCCATCTGCCCTGCTGAGTGCAGGAACTACTTCAGGAATTTTAGTGAGCTGTTGCAGGCCACAGCCCTGCCACATCAGGTCAGCACCCGCCTCCCCCACCTCCCTGCAACAGCTCATAAAAACTCCCAAAGTGACCCTGCAGCCAAAATAATTGCCCACCCCTGACGTAACACCTCACCAAGGGTGCATTTCTGTTCAGGTGTTGTCCTGTAGCCTTTTTCCAACCAAGGAATCGAATTCAGGATCCTGAGAAAAGGAAGAAAGAGCAGCAGAGTATGGACCCTGGATTTCAGAAAAGCAGACTTTGACTCCCTCGGGGAACTGATGGGCAGGATCCCCTGGGTAACCAGTGTAAGGGGGAAAGGAGTCCAGGAGAGTTGGTTGTATTTTAAAGAAATTTTACTGAGGGCACAGGAACAAAAGATCCCAATGTGCAGGAAGACTAGCAAATATGGCAGGTAACTAGCTTGACTTAGCAGAGAACTCTTCAGTGAACTTAAACACGAAAAGGAAGCTTACAAGAAGTGGAAGATTGGACAGATGACTGGGCAGGAATATAAGAATATTGCTCGGGCATGCAGGGATGAAGTCAGGAAGGCCAAAGTGCAATTGAAGTTGCAGCTAGCAAGGGACATGCAGGGTAACAAGAAGGGTTTCTTCAAGTATGTCAGTACACGCTGCCCAAAACTGGAGCCTGGCCAGCACTGCCAGCCGGACTCCCAGCTGCAAGAACACCATGGCTGCAGCTCCCCAAAGCCCCCAGGACCCCAGGTAAGGCTGCTGGGGCCAGTACAGTTGCTGGCCTCAGCTTTGCCTACCCCACCTGGGGTAACCTGCCACGCACTGGAGTGTGCATGGCAAAGGCCTCCCCTGTGGACAAGTAGCAATGGCACAAGATGTGCTGCCGCTACTTGTCCCTGGGGAAACGCACATTCCTGTTCATGGGGACATGGCCTGAGGGAGGATTTTATACCAGTCTTTCACTACCTGAAGGGTGATACCGAAGAAGATGGGCTAGACTTGTTCTCAGTGGTAGCAGATGACAGCAATGGTCTCAAGTTGCAGCAAGGGAGGTTTAGGCTGGATATTAGGAAATACTTTATTATCTTCACCACCTTCCTAGTGAACACCTTCACTAGGAAGATGGTGAAGCACTGAACGAGTTACCCAGAGAGGTGGTGGAGGTTTTTAAGGCCCGGCCTAACCAAGCCCTGGCTGGAACGACCTAGTTGGGGATGGTCCTACTTCGAGCAGGAAGTCAGACTAAGTGACTTCCTGAGATCCCTTCCAACCCTCATTTTCTATGAGTCTATGAATACACGCAAGCTAGCAAGGGCTATGGTTTTGACACTCTAAATTCACCTTGCTCTGGAAGTTGCAATATTGTGGTATTTAATAGGAGCTACTCCACCACAAGTAGCCCTACAACATTGCCACAAAGCTCTCCAGTCAGATGCAGCTTACAATTATACCCAGGACCATGTTTTAAGTAAAGCCAGAGTTTTAAAGTGTTTGGTTTCAAGTAATCTGTGAATGCCGGGTGCAGGCAGAAGTGCAGCTCCCCGCTGTAACTCAGCACTTTGCAGGAAGCATTCTGAGTTACGACGATCCCTGAGTTTCCTCCAGCAATGACCCCTCCTCTCTCCCAGCCTGTCCCTGTTTCAGAATGGGAGCAGGGAAAAGGGTGCAGAGGGAGCTCATTGTAGGGATTCCCCAGCTGGCACTGGAGGGTGGGGTGGGTG
Source organism: Crocodylus porosus (assembly GCF_001723895.1). Lineage (NCBI taxonomy): Eukaryota > Metazoa > Chordata > Crocodylia > Crocodylidae > Crocodylus > Crocodylus porosus. The sequence goes on along the minus strand of NW_017728936.1, from coordinate 1,707,226 downwards.
AATTCAAGCTCCCGCACCTCGGGGAAGCTCCAATACAGGTTTATGCTGTACATAAGTTCCAGAAAAACAGTGCATAACTTGAATTCATATAAAGGGAACCCACTTGGCAATGTAACAAATAAGGACACGTTCCAAGACCTTGACTGTACTGACCTCCAGACCCATTTCTACCACTTTTACAAGACAATTTTGGTACTCACAAACAGCAGACAGAATGCACAAGCACAGGGCACTGTCATAATGGGGATGGCAACTACAGAAACATGTGTTGCAGACAATGAGCAAGGAGCAAAGTTCCAAGCAGGAGACTATAATTTGGTGCATGTCACTCCCACAATGCACTGCACAAAGCAGCTGGCTGTGGGCTTCCACCACACCTGTCGTGTAAAGAGTGAATTTACCTCACATACAACGCATTTTTGGTGTAAAAAGGGTCATCACATAAGAGCAAATTCACACATACAGAACACAGATAAAGTGAGAGAAACCTGTACACCCCCCAACCCTTCAGTGGAGGATGAACAACCCCCAGACCAAGCTCCCTCCTCCCCCTTTCCCCACTCCCATTCTGAAAACAGCTTGAGGCTGGCAGGCAACGCAGACAGAAGTTACAGAAGATGCTCTATTTTGAAACATCTTCATCTGACCCCTCACTCAGTGTTTTTCAGGTTTTCACCCAATTGGCCATTTTTTAAGCTGTCTGCAGCTATGCGCTTGTGTTTGATCATGACTATAAAAGTGCTTTCTGTGGCCAGATTGGGTGAAAATTGTCACTTCTGTCTGCACCCATAGAGATGGATGACTCAGAGGCTCATTGTTTAAAACAGGAGGAAAGGGAATGGCTTTGCTAAACTGCACATACATAGAAGGAAGCTTCAGAAAAAGATGGGAACAACATCTGTGAAAATTCACCATATACCAGGAATTAAAAATGCTTTGTAATAGCGTTGCTAGATAACTACATACAAAAAATGTGCACGTTCTGATCCCATTTGCAAAATTGTTCATGCCTTTTTCTCATTCACTGATTGTGGACATTCAGGTGGATTTTTGCTCTGAGGAATGGCTGCAATACAAACAAGGTATGCAGTGCAAAAACAAGACAGTTTTTCATTTACTATTAGTTTAGCTTTCTGTTTTGAAAAGTTTCATTCATTCAGTTAGGCATCAGAGAGAACATCATGTTACACAGGGGGCTTATGGCATGTCCTGCATAGGATCATTAGTCAATCAAGTGAATAGTTTGGCTGCCATTTGTTTGCTGAAGTTGTCTGTTGGAGGATTGCACACTTTTATTACAGACAGGAGACTGGATTTGTTGGTCATAGCTCAGCCCACTCTGAGACAGATATAGTGCTATCCTAGAGATGCTGCTCTGCATAACTGTGCTCTATTAAACATGTAATGTTCTTATTGCTGTTGAGCCACCACAATTATTCAATGGCTCCAAGAGAATTGGCTCAGCCAGCTGGGTGGATGGCTCTGAAGCCCCCAGACTTTTCAGTAGTACCTACTCTACTCTTGTCTGATTTGGTCAGAAGTGTATTAAAACCATTTCCATTGTGCCTTTCCCTTCCCCCCGACTTTCAGAAATGTTCCAAAAACAAGCACATTGCTTTGGGTTTTGCTGAAGTTTAATTTTTCCCCCATATGTCACAAATACAGACAAAAAGCTACCCATTTTCCTGGACAGAAAGGATGCCCCTCTCTACTACCAGGATATGCCCCCTCTTTCACTCCTTACAATAATGTTTCTTTAACTTCTTCTAACAACCTGGTGGCCTTTTACGATCGGGTCACCAAATCATTAGACGCAGGGGTTGCTGTGGATGTAGTCTTTCTGGACTTCCGGAAGGCTTTCGACACTGTCTCTCACCC
>NW_017728936.1:1692348-1704563 GCF_001723895.1 Crocodylus porosus | reverse complement strand
TTTAAAAGGAAGTTAGATGAGAACCTTGCCGGGGTCATCTGACCCCGGTGCTCTTTCCTGCCAAGGCAGGGGGTTGGACTAGATGATCTACCTAGGTCCCTTCCGACTCTAGCTACTATGAAACTATGAAACTATGAAACCTGGTCTGACAGCCACTGAAGGCAACAGGAGTTGGCTCAGGACAGTAGTGAGCTCACATCCACACTCATTTGCTGAGAACAATGAGAGGTCTTAGCCTAGAGTTTGCTATTGGCCCCTAAACAACAAAAACTCAGTAAGAAAGAAGACAAAGAGAAACTACTGCCGAAAAACCACTTTGTCCTCTCCCCACCTTCATCCTTCTCATCTCTTCCTCGCCTGCCCGCTTGATACCACAGTCTTGCTATTTCAGGGCCTCTTCAAGAGCGTACTCTGCCCTGTCTTGTGCCCTCTGAACTCCATTTGCATTATTGGATATCATGGGAATGTAAATTGGAGTAGAATTAGATTTTAGACTGCTGGGTCTGCCTCCTGGTATGCTTGTAAAGCTAATGCTCCTTGGTTTACATTTATCTCAATTTTACTTTTAAAGGAAATCCAGGTATTTGCCTGAAGAAAACAAATGCATCTAAGGAGCATGAAAGTAGGTATGTGCTCAGGAGGCTGGCGTATGAAGTGTTTTCTGAGGCAAGGCAATGCTTTTTCTTAGCTGTGACATCAGCAAAGCAAATAGTTGAAGCAGATTAATTATCTGGCTCTGAGAACCTCCAGCTCCTGTGCCTCTCCATGCCCTTCTCTAGCCTATTTCCTATCTGGCATGTCTGCAAGGCGACACTGTGGCTTCATGATGAATTTGGGCTTCATGCTTTTACCCATGCTCCTCTACATTATGATGTAACCCTCTCGTCACTGTGTGTAAAGCATCTCTCCATTCCCCTGCTCCACACCTCAACCACAGCATACTGCCTTCAGTTTCCAAATCCTGCATTGAGCCCTTCAGTTCGAAGAGCAGTGTAATGGGTTCTCACTCACATTTTATTATGCCTGGGCAGCCTTGCCCTACAAGATACAACTTCATTAATAAACAAAAAATACAGTCAAGAAAGGGTTAACTTAGTGACCGTCATTTCTCAGACCTGGAGAGAAGAGCCCAGCAGCTCAATGCTGCCTTCTTTGCACCACCCTCCTCCCTCTCTCCTCACAGCTCCCCTTCCTGGGAGCTTTTAACTTCCTCTGGGCCAGGCACTGATTGCTGTCAGCTGGTCCCTGCTGACTAGGCAGGCTGTCACTTTTAACAGCCTGCAGCTGCACTGTCATCCCTGAGCCTCGCCTCACCCAGTTACACACAGCAACTCTTGCATGTTGTCTTTGGGGATTGCATGAAGGTCCTCAGGGATTAAACCAAGATCAGTTTCTTTGCTACATCACTGCACCTCCTCTTCAGCTATCCTTAAGGACCCTTTAATGTTGATTAGGATCTTAGTCATATGCTCCAGGCCCTGACTGGTCTGACAACAATCTTTCACTCCATACTGAACTCCTGGATCTTAAAACTGCCTGGCTTTCCAGGTCTTACCCCCTCTCTGCTTGCTAGGATCCCCAGAATCATCCTATGGAGCTCTGACATGCCCATGCCATGTTCTCTCAGCCACTCAGTCCAGCGGGCAGAGCTGCCAGGCACACTGATCACAGCTCTCAGATAAAAACAAGTGTCTGTCTAAAATCTATTATGCTGAATAATAGATGCAGCCATGAAAAATTTAAAGATCATTTGTAGATACAAATAGGTTCAGTCCAGACAGTCTTAGGTCAGTTTAACCAGAGGTTTTCTGAAAGAATAGGGTCATGGTCTCTCAACAGTGGTGCATTAAGAGGAGTTAGGATTGATGACTGGAAACTGTGGATGCATCCCCCTCTAGAAGCAGCTCCAGGCTCCTCTAGCCTGAAGGTTTGCTGGCGATGCAATGCTGGATTGCGGAGGAGGATTAAAATGGTCTGGTTTGTTTGGGGTTTTTTTTAATCTGATTGTATTTATAGTTTATCCCAAAGGCGCCTAGAGCATGAGGTAGAGGCAATATATCTGTCTGTCTGTCTACCTTTGTGTGACAAGTCCAAATAAATACGTTTGCTTTTCTTATTCATCAACATTAAGGCCGTGCTTTGCTCAGTGCTTTGCTTTGTCTTGCTTTGTTAGAAAAGGTCATGTACAAGGTCTCTCTTTGCCAAGATGCTGATTCACATAAAGCTTGAGGTGGGGGTCTCATTTCCCTCTGCCTGGCAATGGCATAAGTCAAAACTGACTCAATTAACATCACTAGATTTACCCAGGTCTCAAACCAATATAACTGAGAGAAGAATTAGCCCAAGATGTGGGAGTAAGTGGCTGAAAGCGAAAAGACACTATTCCATTTTTTTTGCATACTTCACCCCCTAAATCTCCCTCCTGACTGAATGGAGTGGCTGCCATTTTGTATCTATGCTGATGGGTTATGGACACTTTGCAGTTGCTTTTACTTTGCTTGTATTCTTCCTTGAGTATGAAATTAAAGTAAGCTAAACCAAGAAGTGCTAGAATGAGAATAAAGTCTTGGCTGGGATAATATCAGTGTAGCTCCATTGCAGTCAGTGGATCTGTGTCTGTTTATTCCCACTGAGAATCTGGCCCAAAGGGTTTTGCCCTCTGGATATAGATAAATGTAAAGACGTTTGCAACAACTCAAAGATGCTGCTGCATGGTGGCTTCTGGGGGTGATGTTTGAAGTGTGATGCAGATACGTATCCACCTCACAGTATTGCTGTGACTTCCCCCTGCCTCAGAAGAGATGACAAGGACAAAATGGGCTATGGTGACTCTGTTGGTGTCTTATCACTGGAGATTTCCTAGGCTACTCAGTGCTGAAGACAAGTTAGTCCATGAAGGATCAGCATTTGGCCTCCAAATGGCCTACCCACAGAGTTAAGAAATAGCAGTGGGTAGTACAGGGCTACATACCCTCAGTAGAACAGCTCCATAATGAATGTGAGCGTGTTCTCCATGGTCTACCCAGGTCAGTGGATCGTTCCTTGAGCTGCATCGGCCTGGTCCCAACACTCATTAAAGCCCTGAACCAGGCCTCTAAAAGCTGATGCTGAGAAGGACCTGTCCAGGTCTCAACAGGATATTTTGACTTTTTTTCCAATCATCTTTTTCCACATTGCAATGAAATGAATGCCATTAACATGAATACAGCTCCCCCCACTCCAACCCCTTCAGGTTTGTCAACATTGCATTTTCTAATGAAAAATGGGTTCTGGACAAGCTTTCCAAGCAGCTTTAAATAAAACACAGTCAAGAAAGCAAAGGGTTCAGATGTTGTGTTTAGGCTATAGTACTGTACCCTAGTGAGCCTGAGCATCAGTCCTTTGTGATGTCCACGTCTTAAGCTACCTTGCCTTCAAATAGCAAGAAAAAGAGCAGAAGCAGAACTGACTTGTTTAAAAAGCCAAACGATCGGTGAACAGGTATCTCCCCAAATACTCTTATTTATTTACTATTTCTTTTTTATATTTTATTTATTTCCTCTCACTGTTAGCTGGGAAGAGGTCAATGAACTCACAAACATGCTCTTTCTCTGGGGCCTGTCTCCTTATAAGAGGCTTCCCCCTTGTTTTAAATGGTTCATACTTAAAATGACCCAGCCAGTGTATTTTTCATATTTTTTTAGTCACCCCTTCCTCACTGTTGTTTTTAATAACCTCTTTGAAGTTTAGAAATAAAAATTGGTATCCTGGTTAGAATTTGTTTTCCTCCATCATGCATGCCAATTAAATTTGCAGAAGATGCTGAACTGGGAGATGTCACATGCACCTGGGAGAACAGAGGAAATAAATATAGAGGGACTGAGAGGTTAGAAATATGGGCAGGAAAATAACAAAATGAGAAGCAACCTGATAGGAAATAAACATTGCACATCTGCAGAAAGCTAGGCCAAGCAGTGATTTTCAATGAGAAGGAAATACTTGAAAAGCAGAGATGCCCACAGAGAGCTGGGGTAATAACAGACAGAAAATGAGATCCGACGTTGTACTGGCATGTGGGAGTTAAGAGGACAAGTTAGTGTACGTTGGGGCCACATCCTCTGAGAACCTTTACGGCATAGACTCTTCTCCCTGTGACACCACGGGGATAACATCACTGCCTGTGGCCCCTGGTGCTTCAGTATCAGGCAGATGTCTACTACTGGAGAGCTCAAGTTTGCAGTAGCCTAGGGGTAACGGTGACATGGGTAAATTGAGTGAGCTCCGTGTTCATAAAGGACACACTGGGTGCATCTACATATGACATTTACTGCACAGCTAGCTAAATAACTGACCAGTAAACAACTCAGCATTTACACGTGTGCCCCATTAGGGTGCACAAAGCTAACAAACCCGTAGCTTGTACTTGTATATATAAAGCACTACCCTGCTGTGGAGGGTTTTTTCTGTACAACAGCACGCTTGTAGATGCTGACCTGGCTGGTTGGGGCACAAAGGTACTGCCAGCTAGCCCCATGATGAAACACCCTTGTGCCCCAGCCAGCCCCTCCGCAGCACATTGAAACTGGTCGGAGCAACCCTAGGCTGGCAGGCTGAGCCCCGAGCCCCCTGCCAGCTGGGGATGATGTGACCCAGCTCAGTGTGCTCTGGTCTGTGTAAATGGTGCACCCAGGGATTTCCCAAGAGCAATAAACTGCAGAGCAATAAGCAATAACTGCAGTGCACTAATGGCACATGTAGATGCACCCACTGCCTCCTTTCCTTCACCGGTAGTTAGAGGCTTCAAGGAGCACTGAGAATCCCACACACCATCTTCACAAACTCAGGCAAGCAGCCTTGTTATATGGCCTGAGCACAACTTCACTCCTTCACTCTGCATGCTTTCTAGCGTCTGTGGTCACCGCTGTTCCATCCTGGCTGAGGACATGGATAATTCACCGAATTCATGTCAACTTAACTGCTATAAAAGTGATCTTTCAGTGAAATGCTGCTGTCTCTGGGATGACACTGAGCACTGAATAAAGAGCAGCAGAAATGAGGAAGAGTCTTATAATATGTTTTGCATGTAATAATAGCAGCAGTTTGGGGGAGGGGTACTTTTAGGTTGATAATTTGAGGTAGAACTGAGCTAGGCCATCAGAGGCACAGCCCAAAGCCCAAATGCTGAGATCCTGAGACATAAAGACTGTGAAGAATCTATTTCTATCACTAGAAGTAAGACTCTGGGCTGTGAAATGGTCCGAGACCCCTCTGTTGAGCTAACTCCCCCATGTTACATGAGTGAGAGAGTGCATTCGATTCCAGAGATTTCTACAGCAGAGCAGGAATTTACTACAAAAGAGAGGCCGGTGGAAAACTTCACCAGGATACTGAAATGCCAGAACTCGTAGCCCCATCTCATGATGTGGATAAAAGCCAAAAATCTTTAGTGCATGTGAGAGAGACTATCTCTATCCCATAAAACGAAAGGCAAAGATTTTTTAGGGTGACTGGCTTCTTGTGATCAGCCCTAAGGATAATGCCTTGCATTCAAAAGGTTGTCTAACTCTATCCCAACAACATAATAGCTTGAATACAAGATATCACTGTAAGAAATCCACATAATTTCTAGACCATCAGGACTACAACATCACTCATATACTAACTTAAAACCAGAGAAACCAAAGTGCCTATGAAGGGTCCAGCCACAAGTGCTCCTGGAATATTCTTCAGTTTAAGAAGAATATAGAAAATCTAGCAGCAAAAAATGACACAGGGATTAGAGGGTAAGTTGTATGAGGAGTAACTAAGGGAAGTAAATGTATATAGTTAGAAAAGACCTTGGGCAACATGATCACAATCTATAAATACCTTCAGGGAAACAATATAAATGAAAGAAGGGACTTGTCCACAATCTCAAAAGATGGTTGGACAAGGAGTAATGACCTGAAGCCAAGGGAGGAAATAATGAGGCTGGCTAGATATTAGGAAGAGGTTCTTAACAACAAAAGCAGTTGAGGTAGTGGGATAGACTCCCAAGGGAAGTGTCTGAGACTTTACCACTGCAGAGATTCATGAGCAGGGTACATAAGATACCGGCAGGACTCGAAGTGAGCAAGTCTTGCAAAAAGGAGGGAGCTGAGTTGAAGGGGTCAAGCAGCTTTGTCTAAGCTAGGAAGGTAGGTATAAGTCGGTGTTCGTGGTGATAGACAAGTAAACAGATCAATGCGGCAAACAATGTAAAAATGAGAGAAAAAAGAAGAAAACCCCCTGAAATTAGTCTCTGTCTCTCTTCTGCTCTGGACAATAACCTGGACAACAAAACTTGAGCAATGGATGGGGGGAAGAATTTTCAGATGAACTAGCATCATCTCATGAGATGCATTCATACATAGTAAAGAAAAATTAAAAGCAGAAGGTGAACAGACTTGAGGTCACAAAAAGGACCATTGACCAAAACTTGAACTCAACTCTCACATCATCTAGGTCACATGTTATTACTTCTTATTACAGATTGTGAATAAAAGGTTACAAGGTGATGAGTAGGTTTTGTAGTGCACAGGAGTAGGATGTGGTAGAAAGGGTTCTAAGCACATCGCCAGAAGGTGTTACAGATGGTTATGAGCCGTGGTATGAGCAACCTGTTGAGCCTTCCATCAAGCTATAGCAGTTGATTTACCATTTATTTTAAATACCTATTAGTAATGTGTGAAACCTCAATAAGCTCTTTATAAATGGAATTGTAGTAGAGGATGTGACCTTAATAACTTAGATAGTTCAAAGCAAATACACTGACTCTCTTGTGTACCTCTGCTCTCAGCCAGTCTCGGTCTGCAACCATAAAACATTTTGAGCAAACTTCTCAACGTATCTGCTTACTGGAAGCAAACTTGCGGTCTGTGGTTTTCGTAGTTTATCTCTTACTCATAACATGTTATTCAAGACCTGTATGTGGGAACATAAGAGTTCTAAAAAGCCTTCAAGAAGAAGGATGAATCTGGACAGTGTACCCGTGGACGGTATTTCTGCACCAAGGAATCCATGAAACAAAGAACGAGATATTTGCCAATCTTAACACTATTAATTATGTTTCAATCATTTCCCCAAATATACTGGCATATTGGGGATGATTTCTCTGCTTGTATTTCAAAAAAATTGCCTTCTAATCTTTTTAACAGAAAAAGACCCAGAGCGAACCCAGAATCCACCAGAGTCAATTTGACTTCATGGGGCATTGCGTCAGTATTACTACTACAGTTATTATGGTGCATAAGATACCAATATGCTGGGTGCTATCCAACACAAAAGAAAAAGATGGCCATTGCTTCAGAGTCTATGCCTCATTTCTGTTCTTACTATTAAAAGCAGGACCCTGCTTTTGCAAAATTGGAAGTTCTCATTAACCAAGCAAAACAGTTATGGACCTGAGTGAAAACTTGACCTTCACCTCCATTGGAAATTCCCAGAGCACAAGGTCTGAAGGGTGAGACACGGATGTAGGATCCAGGAAAACTGGGTTCCATACGGTGCTTAGTCATGGTCTTCCTGCCTCCATTTGGGCAAATCAGTTAATTTTACCTGTTGCCTCAGTTCTGCAAGTTTGAAATGGGTAATCCATCATTACCTTGCTAGAGTGGTCTGGGGATAAAAATCTGCTCGCTGTTGTGAGACTGCATAGCGATGAGAGTCATAAAAGCACCTCAGAGAACAGGAAGACTTGAGGCAAAAGCACAGGTTGTTTCCACTTTCACAAAACTGTTTCTTTTTATGTCAGTTTTGTTGTATAGAGGTTTCACGTTTTTTGAACAGCAGGTTCAACGGGGGGGGGAATAGAGACTTCTCCCACCCAAACATGGCAAACTGTGAAAAGCTTCTGTGGGAAATCAAAGAAGACATCACCAATAAACACCAGTCTCCCCTAGAACAGTCTCTAGAGGAAGAAGAGCCCCAAGAAAACAGCGGGTGTGGGATTGCCAGCAGATGTTCTCCTATATGGACAATGATGAACCAGTAATAAAAAGAAGAGACAGGATCTAGCAGGCAGCTGACGAGTTACGCTGACAGCTCTGCAAGGGAAGCTGCTAGGCACACACCAGAGTTAAAGGATGGGTTGGTTTGCATGACCCATATGTGGGGAACACAGAGGAAATCTGAGGGGAAAGATCAGTGATGGAAGGACCTCACGAGGTCTGGTGGCTTCTCTTTGTTCAAGCAAGCTTCTTTTATGGATCCTGTTTATCCAAATTTGTCTGCGTCTCTTTGGCCTGCAACCCTGAAGGAATCATTCTGCCTCTAAGGCAGGGACGGGCCCAGTCCGGCTCGCAGGCTGGATCCGGTCAGCAGCGGACTCCATTTCTCAGCCGCCCATGTGCGTGGCTGGGGCTGGTCTCCAGGCAGACCCCATCCACAGCTGCGCGCGAAAGCTCAAGGCTGGGGTTGCCACGGAGACCAGCCCCAGCCATGCTGGCAGGGCGCACACCAGAGCAGGGCAGGGGGCTGCTCAGGAGCCACTGGGATCTTGCGATGGGGGCAGCTTGCTTCAAAGCCAGAGCAGAGCTGCAATCTTTAGCCTGCATGCTCCGGACAGGGGCGCACAGGCAGAGGATGGCGGTTGTCAACCAGATCCGCCATTTTGCCCACCCCTGCTCTAGGGACTCTGTTTACCTCTGGTTCAGAAATGTTCCCAGGATATCCTCTTCTATGGCTACAGGACAATACAGGAAAGGTCATCAGCATGAAATATATACGCAGGTCTTTGTATACATAAGAATTTGGGAGAAAGGACTAAGATAAACCTACTATCAAAGGCTAGCTTCAGAGGAGCTCAAGACCATTTAGGTTAAGGACAGGGGTGCTATAGACAACAGCTAGAGGTTTCCACGTATTTGAATAGAAGGCCGAGAATGTGAGTCAACCAGTCTCACTTCAGGCCTGCAAACTGATCCTAACAGACAGTCCACTAGGGACTTTCCTATTGATTTTACATGGGAGGTGCTCACAGTGTGGCTTTGTGTCACAAGGCAGTGCCATGTAGTGATACCTGAGCTAGTTCTGAACAAGCTAGCTCAGGCACTGGAGGTGCATAAGCACAGTGCTTTATCTGGGCAAATAAGCCCGGCTAAGATCTCTTCATGGTACTGCACTACTAGGCAAGCAGACAGATAGAAGACAGATGATTGCTTGTTTGACATGCCACCAGTCCCTGCAGTAATGCACGAATGCCACCTTAGAATTTCTTTTTGCAATACTTTATATGAAAACTCCTTGAACCTGCAAAACACTGTTAAACCCTTCATACTCAGAGAAAATCTTTCCGTGCACATTCCCTTGGTGATGATAAGTATGATGGCACATTAGAGTATAGTTATATGATATAATGTGGTTGCTGGCTGTATAAAATGGGCTTGTCTACCTAGATTAGCAGAGATGCCGTATATGGGACTCACCTTGGCCTCTCTGTTAAATGTTCTGGGCACAGGCTTTCATGAACATGAGGCTTCACAGCCCAACTGCCTTAGATGCCCAGAACTGCATCCTGGTACTTTTATCATTCCCACTCCTAGAACTCCAAGCAGGCGGCTGCTCTGATTTTACAATGTAATGCTTTAGCCACATGTATTAGGTGTATGTAGCACACAGTGCTTTGCAGTGGGTTTCTAAACATAGTTACTCTTTACTGACCAGCAGTGAAATTTCAAAAATCCAGAGCAAAATAATAACAGCTATTACCACTTTCCAATTGTTTTCTCCATTCTGAAACATTCTCTGCTTTTAAGTCAGGATCCTCAAGTGGATCAAGGATCCGTCTCCGGCAGCTCATAGTTTGATATGCAAATCATAGAGAAGTGGCTAGCTGCATTAGTCTAAAGTCAGATACAAGGTAGGGCAGAGTGGTACCTTATAAACTAAAAGACTCTGAATCATAGGGCACATCCAGATGAGCACGTGGTCGGTGGCACTGCAGACCCATCTGCACCATCACAAACTGCATGTGCCACACATGCACGCATTCACCACACTGCTAACTTGCAGTGCCAAGGGGGTTTTTGACACCCAGAGATCCCAGTGTCAAAAAACCTGTGGCAAAACAAAGTGGGGTGGCATACATAGCAGCAGCGTGTGCTGCCAAAAGAAGAGTCTGGCTGGCCAGAGCCATGCTCCAGCTGCCAGCCAGGCTCTGTGTGCCCAGATTGCTGCTGCTGGAGTCCCAGGAGGCCCCCAGGACCCTAGGGAAGGCTGCTGGGGCCAGCCCCAGCCTCCCCTAACCCACCCAGGGCAACTTTCCATGTACCAGAGCATGCATAGATGGGCATTCCCTGGGGACAAATAGCAGCTGCACAACTATGTGCTGCTGCTATTTGTACCCAGGGAAATGCATGTGAATGATCATCTGGATGTGCCCATAGGTTCTACCATTTCCCTCTCTCCCTCAGATCAGGTAAATCTGATCTTAGCAAGTGTCATAATGAAATAGGACCCCTCCCTATTGCGCCTGATTTCTTCACACTAGCCACCACAGCAATCCATGTTATAACAAGTTCATAACAATGGCATCATGGCTTCACCCAGAATGTATAAGCTGTACTAAAACAGAGGGCTTAAATGGTCACAGATGCACTTCAAAGAGTCACCACAAGCTTCTTCCACCCAAGTGTTACTGCTTGGATTCAATATCATGCTTCTCCTCTACCCATCCTCTCCAGCCTGTATTCCCTAACACACGCCAAGGCAAAAATATCCTGAGACAGAGAAGAAAATGTAAAATCAGCTAAGAAGGACAACCGCTGAAAAAGACCCTGTCCAGCACGGACCTGAAGATCTCAGGGAGCAGAGTGAAGAAGCATGGAGTAGCTGATTGTGCAGAACTGGAAGGTGAGAAAGGAATGAAGAACCTTGGAGAAGTCATCAGCCGTCTTGATGAGGGCAGAAGCTGTGGTTGCAGAGTATCCAGGAGAGAAGGGAGAGGGTGTCAAGATAACAAGACTGGATAGGACCCCTCAAGAGCTTCTGAACAAACGGGGAGGGAAGGTGTGCAACAGCTGGGGCGGCAGTATGGGGTGAGGTGAGTCACCGAGGCCTGAGCACTCTGAATCCCCGTCAAGCGTCCAGCAGCAATGCTACGTGTTGCTTAGAGCAGGGGCCTGGGAATCAGGGCTTGCAAGTTCCACTCTCAGCTCTAACTTCTTGCAAATCCCATGACCAGGACTTCAATTTCCTCACCTGTGCAAAAGGAGACTAATATTGATCTGTACCAACTAATGACTGTCCAGCCCATGAGGTTCTCAGAGAGATGGGGTCATGTAGAGAGTCAAAGAGCTGTCTGTATCCTCTGGTATCTACTGAAGAGCTGACTTCCTTCTAAGGGTGTGACAGTCCTCCCTCTCTCCTTAACACACCAAAGGCAGCACCAGAGAGAAAAGCGAAGTCACTTGATTAATTATTGAAGGAGTGGGAGAGGAGGGAAGCTGATTCAAAGCCCCAACCTAGCAGAGCAGAGCGGTTGAAGTGGCCAGTCAGCATCTGTTAGAGACGCAAAGATAAATGAGGTAAGAGAGCAGATAAATGCATATGAATAGGCTCACATCTGTAGTGTTAATACATCTCTTTCAAAATGCTCGTGTCATCAGATGGTGTGTGAAATCTCACAGGTCATCTGTTAGGTTCACTTAAATGTGCTCAGGGGAAAATTCTTACAGTACCAGAGCACCTCCCATATGCAGCCAGTAAAAGCTCCTACTCAGCTTCAGGCCCCATGTGACATCCCCTCTCTGCTGCACGAGACTGCTGGAGTGATACAAACCCCAACCCAAGGGGGCAGCCTGGGAATTTGTCTAGGTGAACTCAGGAATTCCACATTGGTTGTGGGACCTCACCACACATTGGTACCCTTATGGTTGTCTGCCACTGCTTACTTGCACACGCGTCTTGGTGCTAAAGGGACAGAGATGGGCAACTGGGTCTTTGTTCCTCAATAGGAAAAACATTAAGGAACATCAGTAACTCAATAACCTTCCCCTAGTGCAGGGGTGGGCAGTTATTTCAGGTGGAGGGCCACTTACTGAGTTTTGGCAACCCATCGAGGGCCATATGACAGGCAGCCAGGGACAGATAGAATGGCCTGGCGGGCCGCATCTTGCCCACCCCTGTCCTAGTGGATACCAGTGACTTCCTGGAAAGAGTGTAGACTTGTTAATGTCCCCCATCTAGTTCAGGACTCCTCTGTGAGACAAAAGGGGTTT
>NW_017728936.1:1681356-1690198 GCF_001723895.1 Crocodylus porosus | reverse complement strand
GGACCTGAAGATCTCAGGGAGCAGAGTGAAGAAGCATGGAGTAGCTGATTGTGCAGAACTGGAAGGTGAGAAAGGAATGAAGAACCTTGGAGAAGTCATCAGCCGTCTTGATGAGGGCAGAAGCTGTGGTTGCAGAGTATCCAGGAGAGAAGGGAGAGGGTGTCAAGATAACAAGACTGGATAGGACCCCTCAAGAGCTTCTGAACAAACGGGGAGGGAAGGTGTGCAACAGCTGGGGCGGCAGTATGGGGTGAGGTGAGTCACCGAGGCCTGAGCACTCTGAATCCCCGTCAAGCGTCCAGCAGCAATGCTACGTGTTGCTTAGAGCAGGGGCCTGGGAATCAGGGCTTGCAAGTTCCACTCTCAGCTCTAACTTCTTGCAAATCCCATGACCAGGACTTCAATTTCCTCACCTGTGCAAAAGGAGACTAATATTGATCTGTACCAACTAATGACTGTCCAGCCCATGAGGTTCTCAGAGAGATGGGGTCATGTAGAGAGTCAAAGAGCTGTCTGTATCCTCTGGTATCTACTGAAGAGCTGACTTCCTTCTAAGGGTGTGACAGTCCTCCCTCTCTCCTTAACACACCAAAGGCAGCACCAGAGAGAAAAGCGAAGTCACTTGATTAATTATTGAAGGAGTGGGAGAGGAGGGAAGCTGATTCAAAGCCCCAACCTAGCAGAGCAGAGCGGTTGAAGTGGCCAGTCAGCATCTGTTAGAGACGCAAAGATAAATGAGGTAAGAGAGCAGATAAATGCATATGAATAGGCTCACATCTGTAGTGTTAATACATCTCTTTCAAAATGCTCGTGTCATCAGATGGTGTGTGAAATCTCACAGGTCATCTGTTAGGTTCACTTAAATGTGCTCAGGGGAAAATTCTTACAGTACCAGAGCACCTCCCATATGCAGCCAGTAAAAGCTCCTACTCAGCTTCAGGCCCCATGTGACATCCCCTCTCTGCTGCACGAGACTGCTGGAGTGATACAAACCCCAACCCAAGGGGGCAGCCTGGGAATTTGTCTAGGTGAACTCAGGAATTCCACATTGGTTGTGGGACCTCACCACACATTGGTACCCTTATGGTTGTCTGCCACTGCTTACTTGCACACGCGTCTTGGTGCTAAAGGGACAGAGATGGGCAACTGGGTCTTTGTTCCTCAATAGGAAAAACATTAAGGAACATCAGTAACTCAATAACCTTCCCCTAGTGCAGGGGTGGGCAGTTATTTCAGGTGGAGGGCCACTTACTGAGTTTTGGCAACCCATCGAGGGCCATATGACAGGCAGCCAGGGACAGATAGAATGGCCTGGCGGGCCGCATCTTGCCCACCCCTGTCCTAGTGGATACCAGTGACTTCCTGGAAAGAGTGTAGACTTGTTAATGTCCCCCATCTAGTTCAGGACTCCTCTGTGAGACAAAAGGGGTTTTGCAGGAGAATGTGGCTTGGCCAGGTCTAACGATGGGGACTCATGACCAAAGCTGCTCGTAAGCAGAAGGGATTTTGTGTATGCATGAGCACAGAGAGACCATACCCAGATGACAAGACTGGGCAGAAGAGGGGTGAAAAAGGATTTTGGATCTCTATAAGAGATCAGGGGTTTGGCAGCTTCAGCAGAGGTGGGAGATTTTCGAGATCTAGGCAATGGGACTGCAGGGTCCTCCTTGCCAAGAGTCAGTCATACAATGTTCCTGGAGGATATATCTCAAGTCCCAAAGCTTGGGTACTTCCTGTAGGGCTTTGTCCTGACGAAAGCATTGCTGGGTGCTAGGGGTGTGTGAAACAGACCCTATTCGATTCAGATTCAACCCAAATTGGGGACAGTGATTTGATTTGTTGGTTTCGATCACTGTCCCTGATTAGATCTGGCTGAATCCGAATCTGAAGATTCAATGCTGGTTTGGAGAACCAGTGATTCAGGCATAGACATAGCTTTAAATGTTTTTCCTACATACCTTAAGGTAGGGTGCGGCTCGTGATTGCTGCGATGCTGGGGCTCATGGAGCATCCCACAGGAGTGTGTGTGTGTGGGGTGGGGGGACCTGGAAGCAGACTAGAAGTAACTTCCACTCCACTTTCAGGTCTGCCAGGGAGCACGCTGCTCCCCGCCCCATGCCTCTCTGGCTAGATGATCAGCCACAGAGGTACCCCGGGTGCCCCCCCGACCCAGCAAACACCAGTCACTGAGCCGTGGAGCCATGGGGGGGCGTGCCCCGCGCAATCCCCTGTAGACCCGGAAGCAGACAGGAACTGCTTCTGGTCCACTTCTGGGTCTGCTGCCGAGCACACTGGGGACCACCCCCATGCTCCTGGGAGACACTCTATGCACCCCAGTGCTCATGAGCCCCCTGCTACCTAGAGGCATGTAGAAAAAAACATTTAAAGCTGCGTCTACATCCAAATTGCCAAATCTTTCCGAATCTCTCTGAATCGATTCGGAGGGTTCCAATTCGATTCAGAGAGATTAAAGGGTCTCCTGATTCATTTCAGATTCAGAGATTCGGCCACTGAATTGGGTTGAATCCCTGCCAAATCGAATCAGGGACAGCCCTACTGGGTGCTGCTGCCTTAGACCTTCTTGCTTCATCCTAATTGTTCTTGCTCCTGTCTTAGACCCCCTGGCCCTGATTGACTGATTTGTTCTGACCATGATCTTTTCTTGACCCTCAGTTTGATATTCTGGAACCTGGACCTGGCTTTGATCTTGGCTACTTGCACTATGATAAACCCCTCATTGGTCCTGGCGTGAACTGCTAGGCATGACTGCCTGTGCTTTGGTTAGGCATTACACTTTCTCTGCCTTGTTGTGTCAGTGCAGCCCTGGCCCTTTCTGTGCCATGTGCCTTGAGGCATGCATACACCCCACCTTCTTGCAGCCTCCCTACCACCTGCTGTGAGCAACCCAGGCTCCATGGTGGGTGGCAGGGGCCTGCCCAGAGCCCAGGCCACCTGTGGCAGGCAGCTAGAAGGCTGCAAGAAGCTGCACTGGGGTCTACGTAGCCCTGGCCCAGCTCACTGCTGGGAGTGGGTGCACGTGTGCCTCAGGGTGGATGGTGAGAAAGAGTCTGGAGCTGGGGCTGGGGCTGCACTGCCACAACAAGGATTGGGCCCCTCATGGCTCCCTCACCATCCATCCCTGGCACACCAACGTCTTACAAGTCCAGGTTGTGGGTGTTTTTAGCACTCTGCCCAAAAACATTGCTGAGCCCTAGGCAAAGGGATTTTCCCATGGGCAGCCAAGGAGCGGCTTGCATTTGAATGGGCCCTGTGGCTGAGTTTTCATCCTCACACACGCACACGGACACACACACACACAGGTGAGCAGGGGCAGTCAAAACATCCAAAGCAGATAAAATGTATTCTTTGACTTTAAAGATAAAGCTCGTGGTTTGGGAGATCTGGCTCAGGAGTTCTGATCTCTTGAGATTGGCAGCACTGCCTGACATGGGAGAGGGCTTGGGAGGGTAGATGAGCAGTTTGGAAGTTGTCAGGCTCCATTCACTATCCCAAAACGATGGGCCGGGAGCGCTCAAACTCCTGCAGGATCCCTGCTCGCTGTGCTGCCTGCAATTCTGTTTCTACCCAGAAGAGGACAGTGGCACACATCCTTTCCCAGTCCTTACAGAGCTGTTTAATAATCTAGATTGATAAGTATTACTCATGAAAATTTGACTCTGCCTCCTTGCCCTGGGAATGTAGAAGCCCTTTCTTCCCTGGGGCTCCTGGGCTGGTCAGAATATTGTCTGAATATTAAGCATCTTCCTTGCCCCAGCAGCTACCTGTACCAAGATGTAGAAATCATCCTCACTCTGTTACTACTGCCTTGCTCCCAAACAAGGCCACAATCAGCTTTCCAAGGCCATGAGCTTTTCCCAAGCCCTTGGGGCATCTATAAACACACCTCCCACACCTGAGTGCTGCAGACACAAGCCAGTGAGTTGCTCACATCCCCTGCAAATCATAAGCAGTGGGATTCATCAGAGAGGATTCTCATCTCCTATGATTTCACAGGAGGTCTTTGCTGGTTGCTGTCTGTTACTTTTGCTTTCCATTGAAGAGCTGTTGGAATTTCACACACTTGGATAGCCTCTCTCCCTCCCCCCACCACCTCATCACTGTCTCCCATGCCAATTTTCCAACAGCCCCAGAGTGGCAGGTTGCCAGATGGTGCCCCATTAGGTCACATTTGCTCATTGTTTGGCAAACAGCAGCTTAATTCAAGTGCTGAGTTGACAGCTTGTCCTCAAAGACAGTTTGCAAGTTGCAGTGTTGCAAATGCCAGCTTTGCTTTTCAGTGTAATGTTATTTCAACTGCCTTAAAGGGATAAAGTTCCCTTTGATTGAAAAAGTGGGGAGGTGGGGAGGTTTTTAGATGTTTTTTGATACTGAAAGACTGATAGAATTGATTGGCAGGCGCTGTACACACAGATCAGTCAAAGCTCCTTGTTCCTGTCTTGCAGTAACTCTTGCTGTTTTACTAGTCCAAGACCAGAGTCATCAGGCAGGGCTGACGATGACCCACCAGAGTCCAGGAGGGTCAAAGCTGGGTCGAGGTTTTCTGTCCACATGGTTTTAATCAGCAAGTGATTTATTGAAGCCAACACTTTCCCTTGCAATGTCTGTGCCATAGTCCATCAGACCAGAATGTCTAGTCTGAACGAGGAGAGTACAGCCTTGCGCCCTCCAAAACAGCCAGTCAGCCAAGGGAGAGGGCTTTCAGTTGGATGGAGGAGAGTGAGATTCAAGTCCCCGCTCTTTCTGATTCACACTAAGGATCTGAACCCTTGTCTCCTGCACCCCAGTTAGGTGCCTCAGGCAGAAGACACCAGGCTAGTTTTATACAATGTCCCTCATTAGTCCATGAAAAATGCTGGGGCTCGTTCAAATCCTGAAGACGAAACCTCCAACTTCTGCAGTACAGGGAAGCCATCTCCTGGACTACTGTAATCCAAACCCACATGCCAGCCTCTGTTTTTCCAGCCCTAGTACAAGCTTTGATCCTGACCTGTACATAATAGGCTACACAAGATGCTAACTGTGCCGTCATTACCGCACAGTTTTTTAGTACTGGTATGGTATAAACAAGTACTAAATGACAGCACAGTAACCCGAGTTACTGTGCAGCAGCACCGACAAATGGCTTTTTTGTGATGCCTACTATGCAGCGGCCCAAGACTACTGCACAGTAGTGGCACATCATGGTTTCTGCCACGTGATGCTACTGTGCAATCAGCATCTCGTGTAGACACAGCCACAGACTGACAACTCTGCTTTGCTACTGCAGCATGAGCAAATACTGGGGAGAGAAGGCTGAGACCTCCAAACTCAGTTCAGCTGCGGCCCTGATGGCTTTTGAATTATGAATTTTAGTAAACCCAAAGCTGTAAAGACATAAAAAGTTACGTCTGTGGTCCACCCAGAACCATTGTATAACAAACCCAGTGGGTTCTTACATGCAACAGTGCTGGGAATATAAGGAAAACCTGGCTAGATTAAATTAGACTAGGAGGCAAAAAGATTCAGCTAACCTAAACTGGATTCGTTACCAGGGCGGCAAATCTTACAGGATGACTTTGCAGGAGCCAGCGTCACAGATGGTCTCAACCTCAGGAGGTTGGTTAGCAGCTTCCTCCTCCACTGACACCTTCCGATCATTCAGGGTTTGCAAGTTTGAGGCCATCTGCATCCGAATGAAAGGCATTTCTCACTGCAGAACTTACCCACAGGAGCTTGCCCCAGCGAAGAAGCACATAGATGTTTACTGGGATGTAGCACAAATTGCAGTTGATTTAAAAGAGTGTGTGTGGCAGGCAGGAAACTGTGGGTTGTGTAGTTAATAAGGGTCATTAATAATAATGATGACAATGATGATGAGTCCTGCTTAATAATAGTTAAGGGGATGGACTGGGAAGCATTCATTTTGGAAAGGATAAAGTATCAATGTGGTGCTGATGACAGGAGAGGCTGAGGCCTTCTGTGATTCAGGCAGGTCTTTAAACAAGTTTCCTACACGCGCCTATGCTTGCCAAGATGCCTCACTCTTGACCTGCAATCCCCTTGCCATACCTTGTCCTGCCCCCCCGGCCTAGCAGCGTCCTTCAGTCCTGACCTGGAGTTGAGTCAAAACAGTCAGAAGTGCTACTCACACCTTCCAGCTGTGTTTTCTCGTGTCCATCCAGCTTCAGTAGCTAATGGCACATCTGCGTGCAGCCATCATTGGCTTCCCAGCCAAACAACCCAGTGCCCAGTTGCAGCAGGGATGGTTGAGCACAAGTCCAGAAGAGGGGCTCAAACTCACGTCTTTAGACATAACAAGACAACTCTCTGCCCTGCAGCCCTGAGCACTTGGCGGTTGTCAGGTGGCTTACGCTGAAGTTATGCTGATGTTGTATGATGTAAAAACAGGCTGTTACGGAATAGGTTGAATTCCTCAGATTCATGATCCCAGGTGTGCCCAAACTATGACTTTGATACAGGGCTCAGAAAAGCAAAGCCAATACCATCATATCCAACACTGCTCTGTGCTGAGCAAGGTGTCTTATGTGATGAGCATGGCCACAGCAAAACCCAGCTGAGTGGCTCAGAGCTTGGCCTTCAGAGCTGCAGCAAGGTGCAGGCAGCAAGCATGCTGTATCCAAGCTCCTTCCCCGACAGTACCCTCTGGACTTTCTTCCCAAGCTGTGAGGCTACTTCATTAGTCGCGCATGGCTCCATTATGCTCTGTTGCTCAGCAGTAATGTGAAACAACAGCTAATTGCAAGTTCTGCTTTCTACCAGTGCCATGGCATATTCATGTTAGGGCTATAAGCATGTTGATGCAGCTGCATGGGTGCAAGCACTCGGCTCCAAAGCTCAAAATGTAGAGGAGGTGGGAGCTAGATTTGGCTTTCTAGACCTGTTGTCTAAAGAAGCAGGAAGTACAAAGCATGCATCTGGATCTCAGCTTCTCTTGAGCTTGGAGGTTGGGACAGCCTGTGGCTGGCACCTACAGGAAGCACCAGTGCCGCATCAGGTATTAATTGCTCATTCTGGTTCAGTGCTCTCAAATAACACATGATCCAGAGCTTGCAGGGCCAGTTCATCTTCTAACTCCCGCTTCTCTGTAAGCCACAGATTTGGAAGCCTGTTTAATCATGACAAAAACATCTGGGCAAGCACTGTCCAGGTGATTGCTTCAGATAGGTCTGCAGTTGTTCCAACTTGGGAGCTGTCAGCCCAACCTGCTGTGAAGCACTTGAACCTGCCTTGCTCCTCAGCAGGTTGGCATTTCTGGCACTGTCTCCCTGCTGACTCCTTACCTGCAGCAGGCCTGGCCCAGCAGCTCCCTGCAGCTGGGGCAGAGAGCTGGGAAGGGATGGGCTGTCCTGCTGCACTGTCACCAGGACCTGTGAACCAGAAAGGCATCGACTTCCATAGTGGGGAGAATGCATTGAAGAACTACACTGCCTGTTCAGAGTCTTATGCTGGGCCTGTCACCACAAGGCTTAGTAATCAGAAAGGTCTCTCAGACATTCAAAAAGCCTCTGCCTGAATTGATTTGATATTTGCAGGTTAGTCTAACCTGGCTAGGCTGAAGGAGTTTGTAACCACACAGCCATCCCTCTGGACTGAGGAAATTTAGGCACATGCCTGAAGTGGCTCAGGCTAGAAGCTAGGGGGCACTAGAGTAGCCCTCCGTTCCCCGGCACAGAGCTGAGCTGAGGGGGTGTGGCCAGGCTCCAGCAGGATGCTGTGATTAGGGGGGGTTCCTTCCCCGCCTGAGCAGTCTAGAAGGAAATGTTTATCACCCCTAACTCAGTGTTTATCACCCCATTAAGAAAACAGAGGGACATTACCAACTATCTGTTGATTCTGCCTTTGTCCCATGTGCCACAGCTTGGAGGTAGCCAGCATGTGGTATGCTAGCTAATGCTAAGAGGAGTCTGTGAGGGATGGGGGAATGCCTGCTTAGCAGAGAGTGGAGTGGGAGGAGCAGAAGCCAAGCAGACACCTGCAGAGACTGCCGAAGTTGCAGCCAGGGAGCAGAGGGGAGGGGCCAGCCCTGCTGTGGAGCAGAGAGCCCCAGCCAGCCCAGAGAGCATGCTGGGATGCTGGGAAAGTCTGATTTAATTTAAACCATCAAGGGGTCTGGGACAAACATTGCATAAACTGGTTTGAGCCAAATCAGTTGAGTCTGAAACTACATTCAACCAAGTTTTTCTCAAACTGGTTTATGTGCACTGGAAATCTGTTCTGTTACAGGTTAAAACTAGTTTCTGATCACTTAAATTGGTTTATGTGTAATGTCTGTCTCTAGCCTTGAAGGCTCATTCCTACACACCTGGTTCTTGGGCAAGCCCAGCGCTGCAGAGCTCTTGGCTCTCATTCTGTGAATCTAGTTCAGACATCATGGAAAGGTCCAAAGTGCCCAGCCTGATGGCCAAAGTATTTCCAGGAGTGGCACAACAGCAATTCAGGCCTTCCCAGTGTGTTGCCAATGGGCCTCAAACACAGCCAGCAGGAGGAGGGAGGAGGAGTTTGATCTGCAGAGCTTGTCCAATCCTGCCACTGCCATTAGCCCCAATTGAGATGGGAAATGGGAATTTTTCATGGGGATCCAGTTTCTCCCTGGTGTCCTGGGACTCATCCCAGGATGGGCTGTTCTCACAACAGTAGAACATCCCAAAATCGCTTGTTTCCACCTAGGAAGTTCCCATCCCCTTGATTAGCTTCCCCCTGCACATGGCACCAGTATCAGGAACCACACAGACAGGGACTAGTACTCCTAAACACTACCTAACTCCAGAAAGTGGAAGAAGAGCCTGGCTGGGTTCTCCTGCCTCTGTTAATTGCTTTGAGG
>NW_017728936.1:1678697-1681256 GCF_001723895.1 Crocodylus porosus | reverse complement strand
CACACACACACACACCCTATCCACCCCCCACAAAGCCCAAACACACAGACACACCCTCCCACAATATACAAGAGTAAGACTTCATTTTAAGCTAGAATACTATTACCTCTATGTACACTATACAAACACATGTAAATCAGGACAAAATTATTTTTTTAAATGAAATTAATGAATGTTGTAGTATGTTTCATTTTTAGAATATAATTTGGTATTTTTCTGATTCAGAGATGGCAAAACCCCTTGCTCAAAGGAGTAATTCTGCAGGGCAAGGGGAGGGACTTCTGGTGCCAAAAGTCAGGGACTAGGGGGTGGGACTTCTGGCCCAAGATGGCGACCAGGGGGTGGGGCACCTGTCAAGGTGCAGGGCTACCTGTGCAGCCCTCAATGGCTTGCCAAAACTCGGTAAGCGGCCCTCTGCCTGAAATAATTGCCCGCCCCTGGCTTAACCCCTGCCTTGACCCCTGTAACAGAAGAGCCAGGACTCTGACCTGAACGTGCATTTCATTTTGAATAGGTTTGTGGAGGGATGGAGGGGATCTTCATTAATCCTGCTTGTTGCTACTTGGTTTCCTATAACATCAGTGACATCAAAGAAAATGTACTCAATAAACAGCTGTCCCCTGTGCAGTGCCTACTGTGTCCTCTGTTGTTCTTCATCTGGTATTCAGAGCCAGCCTGGCTTTTGTCACCCAGCAGAGCTACACCAAGGCTTGATTTTGAGATTGATGAAGTCAATGGGAATCTTTCCACTGTCTTTAATGGGCTTTAGAGCAGTCCTTTGGGTAGTCAGGTGCAAAGCATGCTTCCATCTGTCCATTATATAGTGCCACTAGCTGTTGTTGCTTCAAACCCTGAAAGCCTGATAGACTGAGTCAAAGAGAATCCTTTGTATGGGAGGCCTCCAAGGAACGCCCAGGAAAAAAGCTGGAGCGTCTACAGTGAATGCAGGAGCTGGTGTCTCAGCAACTAGTGCAGTGTCCTCCTTTAGTCCAGAATCAGAACCTTAGTGTGATGCAAGAGGGTGGAAGTTTCCTCTTCTGCTTTTGCAGGTTTCCTCTTCCACATACCTACAGCCCAGGTCCTGGGCACTTGAGGCTATTCAAGGTTCTTTGTCACTTTAAGGCAGGAGTTTTCAACCTTTTTTAAGAACTTTACCCCTTCTGGGGATGGCAGCCAGACATGGAGTGGAGGCTCACACGTGGTGGCATGGGGCGGTGGGTTGCAGTGGCCATGTGAGAGCTCTGCCTTCCCCCCACCACACCTGGCTGTCCTCACCCCACTTCTGCCCTGGCCCTGCTCCTGGGGGATAGCCGTGCAAGGTTGTGGGTGGTGGCACTCCATCCCCACCTGCCCACGTGTACCCCCTAGGACCATTCCAAGTACCCCCAAGAGTTCACGTACCCCCAGTTGACAACCCTTGCTTTAAGGCTTTTCAAACACTATCACTTGGGTCATTTGAATCCCAAATCCCTTGTGATATCCCTGCAGGAACTGACACCAGATACAGCTTAGCGCTTTCCTGAAATCCTTCCTGCTACCTACTCAATATAGCATACTTCAGAACTTCTCTTCCTAACCTATTGCATCATGGTGGTGTGGATCTGCTGCCTTCCAGCAGAGAGACTGCTACATTTTGGTGGCAAGATACACAGTCTCAGTATGCAAAGCTTGTCCTGACATTTTTTAAAATGGAAAATGTGTTTTACGTGGCAGCAGGAGATGCCTCCAAAGAATTGGTTCTTCCTGTATGAGATCTGCCAGAATGATGCAGCCCTGCTATTTTTTATTCTGCAGGTGGGCAAAAAAAGGCCAAGTTATAAAGGAAGCATCAGGTGACTTCTATGAAACCGTTGTGGACCACACGTTTTTCTTCGAGCCTGTATCCTGTGAGGTGACCAATGCTTTGGGCAGTACTAACATCAGCAGGACTGTAGATGTCTACTGTAAGTAATCTCTTCACCTTCACACCCTCTGGAATATGACTGCCTTGGGTTGACTCTTGTCTACTGTGCCATTAACTGATTTTAAAGGGCTGCACTTAGCAAAGCTGCATAAATTAATCAGTGGAAACAGATCCCTTGGATGGCTCTGACAATCTCAGCATGGAGTCAGAGGGAACAGGGCTTCCTGCATAATTTAGTTACTAAGGTTTCATTAACCCAAGGCATAATATTTGACAGTACAAATTCACTTCCTGGCATATCCATTCCAAGCCAGTGTGATGGGATTCATGGACCCAATGACTTGTTATACAGGGAACCAGGCACAGTCTGGGGTTGATAATCCATGTTTTTATCTTTGGCTGCCTTGGCTGAGGTAAGAGACATGCCTAATAATTATGTTTGTTGGTATAGCTTGTATACTCATCACCAGGCATCTCCAGGTGACATCATCAGCTCTGTGCTACCTACTTCTGCACCTCATGGTATAAGGAGCTTAGTGGAGCTGAGAGGTGGCATGGCTGAAATACATTCTGCTTCTGCAATCCTACCTCAGCAGTGTGGTCTTTTGAGATTATGCCAAATGGTACAAGTTCCAGTGGCTGCTGGTTGCACCCAA
>NW_017728936.1:1673633-1678162 GCF_001723895.1 Crocodylus porosus | reverse complement strand
CAATTCAGAGAGATTAAAGGGTCCTATGATTCAATCCAGATTCAGGGATTTGGCCACCGAATTGGGCCAAATCTCCAGTGAATCGAATCAGGGGCCAAAGCTTCGCACAGCCCTAAAAGCTACCTGTGCTTGCCATCTGGTTAGGATGCACCAAGCAGAGCTCAGGCACAGCTGTATGTCTGCTCTGTATCTGGTCATATTGATGGGTGGATTAAAGTTAATTTTGATCTAAAGCAGAGCAAAATGTAGCTTGCTCTTAAGGAGAGGATGGGGGGAGATGGTGAAACTCGGCATGCTTGGCATTATGCTGAACTGTGAGAGTGTCTGCCTCTGTTTCTCCAGACAGTCACCTTCTCTTCCTATCTCCTTTGCACAGTTGGGCCCAGGATGGCAACAGAACCACAGTCGCTCCTCGTTGACCTGGGGTCAGATGCAGTATTCAACTGCGCTTGGACTGGAAATCCATCTCTGACCATTGTCTGGATGAAGCGGGGCTCAGGCGTGGTAAGAACTACAGTCACAGGAGAAACACCGCACACATTTGAGATCAGGGGCTAGAGCCCAAGAGGCAATGCAGGGGAATGGGTTTGTCACAGCATTCAAGTTCAGACAAGCTGGCATTGAAGTCTGCCTCTGCTACTGATTTGCTGTGTCATTTTGCTTCTCTGAGCATATTATCTCTCAAAACTTTTTCCATTTGCTCCATAGCTTCTTTGAAGGTGGGCTGCTTCTTAGTGTGTATGTGTGTGTGTGTGTGTGTGTGTGTGTGTGTGTTGCCTTGTAAACCAAGGCCCCAACAGACACTGGAGCTATTGTAATACAAATAATAAACTGCAATTTTAAGGGGGGAAAAAAACTTCCATTGAAATCAGGCCAAGCACCCACTGCTCAGTATTCATTTATGGCTCAATCTTGTCAATCAAAGAGAGTCTCTTGAGGATGTTAAGTAGAAGGCAAGGCAGGACAGCATCTTAGGGCATTTATACATGTGCTCTGGGAGTAGGGGGGACACTTTAATTAAAGCAACTTGTTGCCTTGTAATTAGCACACTCCAGCAGACTCAATTAATCGAGTCTGCACTGATGCACTGTAATTACAAGGCAACAAGATACTTCATCAGCTGCTCTGACAAAGTAGGTTGCTTCCTGGAAAAGCTCATGTCATTCTGAACCAGTTAGTTTCTCAGGTGGCAGCCTGCTCTGTCTTCTGCCTGACTTCAGACTAACTTGGCTAGCCACCTCTGTCTTGAGGATGTTAAGCTTGCTCTGCTTCCAGTGACCAAACTGAGAGTTGAGGACTCAAAAATTGAGACCTCCTCTGGCTCTTGTATACCTGACCTAATCTTACAAGACAAGGGTTGGCAACATATGGTTTGCAGAATTACTGGATCAGGCCCATGGAACTAGGGGAATCTAGTAGCATGTTGCCAGTGGGGGGCTTTGCCCACATTGACATCAGAGCTGGGCAGTAAGGTGCTGTGGCAGGGCCTGGAGGCTAGGATCTGTGCCTGTCCTGTAGCCAGGGGTCAAAGTCATTACTTGAAGATGACAAAGATTGCAATGTGGTAAATACCGAAAAGATGGTCATGGATATGGGCCAATCTAGCTTGGTTGATAATCAGGGAAGAAGCAAATAATATGTGTTTTAGAGCTAAATGTAAAATTAGACATACAAAGAATGTCAATACAGGATTGGAGACTGTCCTGAGACCAGAGAGTCTTGGTAAATAATCAACAGAAGTTGAGTTTCCAACTGCGTTAGCCAAAAAGCTAATGCAATCCTTGGATGTATAAGTAAAGTGTTCTCTGCTAAGAAGATAGGTTCCATTATCTAGGTATCAGGAAGTGGTACAACAGCTACTGGAATACTGCATCCGGTTCTGGTGACCATCATTCCAAAAGAATGTTGGTTACCTGGAGAGGGATTGGAGAAGAGCAGCTTGAATGATGAAAGGATTGGCAAACAAATCTAGCAATGAAATGAGTCCCCCAGAAGGGTGGTAAGTTGATCACAGTCCACCTGTACTTCCACAGGGAACAAAGCTGTGCTAATGAGGTCTTCAGTCAGGCACCCAAAGGTATATCAAGAGGGAGAGGGAGAGGGGGAGGAAGCAGTAAACATTCAAGGCAGAGGCAAGCAAACTACAGCCTGCCAGCCTTACTATCCAGCCTGTGGGGCCCCTAAAAAATGAAGAAAGTTAGCATTTATCTGCTCCTGGCTGCCTGTCAAAGATGACAGGAGTCGGGGGCAGTAGGACCCAGGGGGGCCAGCAGGACCCAGAAGCCCAGCCCCACCTCACCTGCAGCCCTTTCCCTGCCTTGCTGCCACACACTGCTCCAGCACCACATGGCTGCATTGCCAGACCAGGGAGCACAGGCCACACTGCTAACCTGGGATGGGGGTGTGTGTGTGTGTGTTATAGGGTGAGTCCCACATGCACTACTCACCCTACACATATACCCACACCCCCTTTGCTCTGACATACACACCGACCCCCACACCACTCAGACACCCCAGCCACCCTCCCCCATTAATTCATTAAATTAATGGATATTGTAGAAAATAATTTGGTATTTTTCTGGTTCAGAGATGGCAAAACCCCTTGCTGAAAGGAGTACTTTCGGGTGCAAGGGGAGGGACTTCTGGTGGCAAAGGTCAGGGGTTAGGGGGCAGGACTTCCAGTCACAAGATGGCGACTAGGGGCGGGGCACCTGTCACGGGGTAGGGCTATCCATGCTGCCCTCGACAGCTTGCCAAAACTCAGCAAGTGGGCCCTCCACCCAAAATAATTGCCCGCTCCTGTATGAAGGGTGACCCTGGTCCTAGGCATAGGATACCCATGTTTAATAAAGAGGGCAATTAACCATTACAATAACTTCCTAAAGCTTTCCAGGGAGTCACCACAACTGACCATTTTGAAACTGAGATGTAAACGACAGATTAATTCAAACCACAATGAATTCAGGGAAGGCCTCTGGCCTTTGTTATACAGGAGGTCAGACTGGATGTTCACAATGGTCCCTTCTGGCATTATAATGTATGACTCTGCAAAGCCATTTCTACAGACCATGCTGTTTGCTGCTGCATGAGAAACAAGCCCTCTGTGAAACAAGTGTCATAAAGAATCATCTCTTTCTGTGTGAAACAGATCTGCTAATGTGGGACACCATGAAAATACCGATGCCAGGCACTCCATCTGCAGGAGGGATTCCCTCCTGTATCACAAATACAATTGTTCCTCTGTTCCTCTGCCAGTTGTCATTGTGTCATGTCAGTAATGCAGTAATA
The DNA here is from genome assembly GCF_001723895.1 of Crocodylus porosus. Taxonomy (NCBI): domain Eukaryota; kingdom Metazoa; phylum Chordata; order Crocodylia; family Crocodylidae; genus Crocodylus; species Crocodylus porosus. Next base: position 1,674,874 of record NW_017728936.1, on the reverse strand, counting down.
AAGAGATGGGGGCTGGGCACTGTGGAGGTGAACTAAGGTTCTGTGTAAGTTTTTGTATGTTCTCATCACAATATCTGAAGCCCTTTCACATATGCATTAAGCAAAGTAAATGACCTCCGTCTCTCTTTCTGTCCTGAAGGGAAGAATCGTGTGTGCAGTGGAATAGGTAGTTTTGATAGGGTTTTACTCACTTTTTAGTGTCAGCATTGCTCTGTGTTGATGTTCAAGCAGGCAGGCAGGCAGCACATTTCTTACTTAGAGCAGAAGGTTTGTGATGCTCTTTATAGTTTTTGCAATGGTTTGTGCCGCAGCATCAGACTGCCCCCCAAGATGGCTCTGACCCTGGCACAGAAGAAGACATACCCTCATTTCAAAGCTTCATTGTGCCTGAAGAGTAGAGTCGTTGATCACAGCCCTCACCCTGAAGCTACAGACTATCCCAGGGATTCACTAAGCCTTGGCTGCTGACCATTTTAAAGATAAGGGCCAAGGCCTTCCTCACGATAGGCACTGGGAAACCAGGGTAGCAGGCAGAGGACAGGTTTGACAGGAGGGCCAGCAACAAGGAGGCCAGAGGAAGTGCTGGAAGCTGTATCCTTGGAATATACATGCTCCCCATCACTATAATGTCTGAGCACATCCCAGTCAGGAATAAGTTTATGTTTATAACGTGCATGCATGGCAGGGCAGTGCTATTGTCACTATAGTACTGAGGAACAGAGAGGCTAAAGGCAAATGCAGACTAGCTACTTAGATGCCTCCATTTTAAGCATTGGCACACTTAAATTAGGAGCTAGGCCCTGGGAGGCTGAGTCAAAGAAATGAGGTTAAGTGCCTTGGCTCCCTGTGCAGGCAAAGATGAGAAGATGATTCAGAAAGCACAGGCTATAAGCAAGAAGTTGGCTAGAGCTAGCCAAGAGCAAAAACTAAGCACACAGGTGACTCTAAATCCCTCTCTGGAGCTTTGGTGTATCTGTTCATTTGAGATCAAGAGCTCTGAGCCTCTTCTTAGGGGACCTGATGGTGGTACCCACCTTTTTCATAACAGCGTATTACATGTAGGAGACCTAAGTTATAGTGCTGTCTTCAACCAGAAAGGATTCAAACCCACATCTGCCACTGCCCACCACCCTCCACTCCTATTGAAGTTAGGCCACAGAGCAGATAAGACTACAAGAGTCCTGAGGCCAGTGAAGAGCAAGCAAGAGGGAGCCTGCTTCTCTAGCCCGGTGGTTCATGCA
>NW_017728936.1:1672749-1673533 GCF_001723895.1 Crocodylus porosus | reverse complement strand
GCTAGCTGCATTCCCAGGAGCTCCTGTGGAGCAATGTGAGCAGTAGGCACCCATCAGCAAGAGAAATGCTAACAAATGTTTATAGGGAACGATGTCACCTCTTAGGCATGAGTTCCCTCCTTCAGTACCACTTCTGAAGGCTGTTCCAAGTGGTCTCTAGGATTCTTCCTCTCTCACACACCATTTCCATCATGACTTCTGCCCACCCCCTCTAACTTTCTATATGTCTCTGAATATAGAGGGGAAGAGGCTAGCCAGTACCATTTTAGGAAGAAAAGAGATGCATTGAAATGCTCCTTTGCTGTTCCCAAGACTCATGTTGGACCATGTCCCTAACTGAGGAGACTACATGAAGCATTGTCTTACTGTGTGTATCTGCAGGGCATGTCTACACAAGATGCTTCAAGCACAGTAGACTAATTCTATTGTGTATTAGCACAGTAGGAAAAACCCATAGTAATGCACAGTAGATTTAGTCTACTGTGCATTAACATCAAAAAAGACTGTTCGTTTGCATGGTAGCACCGATTATTGCACATTTAGTACCTATATGGGTGCTTGTACATGTGTTGGGGGTTTAATCTTGAAGGTTTTTTTTATGCCCCCTAAATTGAAATGGTAGGTTTTTAATTGAAACCCACCATTTCAATTTTTCTGTTACGTTTCAGCAAGGGGCCCAATCTTTTATATATATATTTTTTTTGAGCCAGAGCCTGCCCGCAGCCAGGGGGCAAGCTGCTGGTGGGCAGAGTGGCCCCTGAGCTGCGAGGGGACCCAGTCCTTC
>NW_017728936.1:1628267-1671744 GCF_001723895.1 Crocodylus porosus | reverse complement strand
AAAAAAGGATCGGGCCCCTCACCACTTCTGCCTTCAACCAGGTACCTACTGAAGGCAGTAAGAAGTCTTTTTCTATGGAGCCTGCCCCTTTCCCCCATGGCCAGGGGGAGGCAAGCTGACAAATGCATCGTTGCAATTTGCAACATTGCAAACTAAACTACATCAAGATGTAGTTTAGTTTGCCACAATGAGAAGTCATTTAAAACTCCCCAAACTGGTGCATGTATAATGCGTGATGCCATTAAGCCACACAAATTGCATTTTCATCATGCGTACATCTGGACGACTGTCACGTGTACAAGCGCCCCATCATGCAGGTACTAAACTTAATGCGCCATAATTACAGTTCATTAATGAAGATGTAGATGTGCCCATAAGCATGCTCAGCCCTTCATAGCTCAGCTGGTCAAACTGTACTGTAGGATAGGAAGTTCTCTAGACAGGCTTCACAAGAATACAAGGAACATCTGTCATTAGAGTCTGGAGTGATGGGTTGCAGGAAGTTTTCTGTGACTATAGAGTGTGAGAGTCCAGACCACTCCTGCCTCAGGACCTACCTGCTGTACTGGCTTTTGTGCCCAATATCTACCTGTTCTATTCCAATTTTGAAGGAGGCACAAGGGAAGTCAATATACTAGGAAGGATGGAAGGAAGAGAAGCCACAGGTTTATACAACAGATCCAAGCAAATCTGAGAGAGCATACCCAGAAGCTGCAACACTGGTTTCTATAGCACACAGCACTTCGATGTTCTCTTGCCTACAGGAGATCTTCATACAGTAGACGTAACAGAAGCTGAATTGATTTAGTGAAGTCCAAAGCTTCATTTAATCTCTTTCTGGCAGGTAGTACCTTATAAATTGTCTGTTTGTTAAACAATGTGATTGCTCCTACCAAAACATGTAAAGCCATGGTTAAACCTCTAGGCTTGACACTGCCAGGCTGCAAAGGAATTCCTGTGCCTGAGACCCCAGACAAAGCAGTAAATGGAGACTGGATAATGGAGGAGATTGTGGAGCCCAAAGGTGAGGTAGTTCCTGAGATCTGTGAAAGGAGCCTGGAGAAGCACTAGGTTCCCTTGGCTGCATTGTAGTGAGCACATCCAAAACGCCTTTGTTCCCACCAATGGGTTGTTATCCTGCCCTCTGGCTACCTGCACCCTAAAGTAAGGTAACAACAGGCTTCAGAAGAAGCATCAGTGCAGCTGTTATCTATGGATTAGAAATACCTTTTTTCCTTTCTCTCCCTCTTGTCCAGTGACTGGGAACTCCCTCATCTAACCTTGCCTGCAAGTCCCAAACAGCACTGCAGTGTGCCAGGTGTAGAAATTGTTACTGTCCAGCTGTGTGGTTCCACATGGGGAATGTCTCCAGGCAGGAACCCATGGAAGTTTAGTGAACTTTATTGTGTTCAGAAAAGCAAGGCTGAATTAACACATAGGCAAACTAGGCACATGCCTAGGGCCCTGAGCTGTGGGGCACCCCAGTCCTTCCCTTCACGGCAGCAGCACAGATGGCCCCATACACCTCCCTTCCCTTCCCTTTCCCTCCCCTCTGCCAGCCTTACTGCCATGTTTGCTTCCTAACAGCGGCTCTGAGCCCCACCCCCTGTGGGTAACAGCACCGGGGTCTGGAGGGGGGTCTCAGCCAGCCCGGGGCCCATGAGTTTGTTTGCCTAGGGCCCACTAAAAGGTTAATCCAGCCCTGCACAAAATCCCTTGTCTGCTCCTAGGTATCATGCTTCTGAGAATGCCATCAGACTCACAAGATAGTGGGACAGCATTTGAGGACTGCTCTTTCAGTTGGCTACTCTGGTTTGGTCAGCCATATAAAGTGAATGTAGAAACCCTTAACTGAAATTTTATTGCCTGCTATGCAGGGGTTAGGCTGGATGGCCATCGTGAACCCTCCTGGCCTCTGAATCTTTCAACATTCATCTTGCCTAATAACATGTAAATAAGAAGTGGCTGCAAAGACTCCAAGGTCATGCCAGTTTAGAACGATGACTCCACTAAAAATTGCTTCCCCACAACTCTCTGAGCCATTAACCATATTGGAGGGGGCACTCCCACAAACCAAACAGTAAGCAGGGAAGTGCCAACTTGGCTGGAGAGATGCTGAGAACCTCCAAATGGAAGAGACATCTAGGCAGGCTGTATATTTGCTGACACCCTCCCATCCCCCCGTTGGCAGCTCAGCCTGCAAATTAACAATGTTCCAGACAATCATGATTTAGCTTCCAGAACAACCACTCACCCTCCCAATGTAGTGTGAGTTCTGTGTCTCCTGCTGCTCCACTGACACATCATTAAAACCTCAGTACCCGCTATTTACTCAACACTGCCGTGGGCATATAGACAGTGCTGTATCCCAGAGATAGCTCATGGATTGTAGAGCATCTTAAAAAGTTTCCAGTATGGTCAATCTGAGCATTCACACAAGATAGCTAGAAAAGCTGAATAAGCATTCTGTTGTCCCACTGCTGGTCAACATATAGACATCCACTCCTGACCCCAACATACCATCCCAGAGCCTCTTAGCAAACTTTACCCTTCCAAGAAGTGAGCTCTAAAGCCTGTTGAAGTCAATGGCAGTGGAGTCTTCAAACCTAGTCTTTAAAGGGAGAAGGGTGTTCACCTACTTAAGAGGCAGACAAGGTTCTTTGGGTGAATCTGTTATCTTTTATTAGACCAACTTAAATAATTGGAAGTTTAGGTTGGTCTAATAAAAGAGATCAGATTCACCCAAAGAACCTTGCCTGCCTATGTCCTTAGACCAGCGCAGCTATAACCTACACACCTTTTTAAGAGTTATTTAACATTGTTAGTGCAAAGATTCCTAGGAAAAAATATTTGATGCAAAAGTGACAGGGATGGCTTGGATAAGGATATTCCTACCTAGATAGACTCCTTTTCTACTGTGTTCAGCACTGGTAAGGCCTTGCCTATGTGCAGTTTCTGGCACAGCACTTCAAGAAACATAAGGAAAAATTGGCAAGAGTCCTGAGGAGACCAACAAAAATGATTAGAGGTCTAGAAACCATGCCACGTGAGAAAAGATTTGATGAACTAGGATTATTTAGTCTGGAGAAGGAAAGACTGAAGGGTGAGTTGATAAAAGTTTTCAAATACAAACGTGGTTGCTATAAAGAGGATGGTGATTAACTATTCCCTGTATCCATAGGGGCAAGGACAAGAAATAATAGGCTTAAATTGCAAGAAAGGAAATTTAGTCTGAATACAAGAAAAAACTGTCTAAGTACAAGGATAGTTGAGTACTTGAACTGAATGGGTGCATCTACATGTGCAATTAATGCATCTGAATTTTTTACGCAGAAAATTCAGGCACATTAAACTGTACCCGGGCCCACATCTGAGCATGCACCTGTTGGGAACAAATATGGGCTCCCCCTACCCTACTCTGCCCCCCTTAAACAGCCAGAGAGAGCTCCAGACTCTCCTGGGTACCAATCCCAGATTTCCAGGTGTGGGGGTGTAGCCGTCTCAGCTCTAGAGGGGAGCCAGGACAGCTCCCCCCACCACCTTGCAGAGATCAGGGCTCCATCAGGCAGCAACTGTTACCCTCTTCTACCTGGACTGACTGGGAGCAGTTCACTCCTCGTCAGGGTGTACACATGCTTTCGCACATTAGTCAATATGCTGTTTTTCTTGTACCTGTATGTATTGGTACTAGCAAATGGCGCACATGTAGATGGTGATGCTTTACTGCAGATTACATTCGTCTAATGTGGAGTAAAGTGTCTCATGTAGACACACCCATTGTCTAGAGAGGCTGTGGAAGTCATTGGATGCTTTAGGTGCAGGAAAGGCAGGTCAGACAAATATTTGTCTGGAATGACTTAGACAGGGATGGTCCTACCTAAATGAACTCCTAGGGCTTCCAGCCTTTTTTTTTTTCTGTGATGAGAAGAGGGAGATTGAAAATGAAGGGCTGTATACCAAATTCCTTATCTTCCCTAAAGGGCCTGGAGTTTTGTTAGGATGTGGAAGCCCAGATCTGGCCCAAGAGTCATAGAATTTACATTTCAAATTCAACTGAAGAAAGTTTAATATGCTTTACAAATATTAATCAAGGCTGATCCAGCCCTGGGAGGCAGTAGATATTGTTATTCCTGCCTTGCTGATGAGAAAACTAAGTGATGTTATGCTAAATTCTAAAGAAGTCCCAAGAAGTTTAAACCATACTTCCAGGCATGGATAGTAACTTTAGGTACGCCCCTTTGAAACTGAAGCCCAAAAAGGGTTGATCTTGCCATCTGCAAAGTGACACCCAAAGCCATATATCTAGTTTGTAAATACAGCTGCACAAATTTAAAGCAAAGTTGATCAGTCAATAGCACTGCTTGCCATGCAAGCTAGAGGCCTGATTCCACTATATGGATTTCAAAAATACCCAGAGTTGTCCCCATTAGTCTGAAGTCAAGCAGTTAATGAGGACAAATTCTGGACACGATTAAACCAATTGCTATTAGAGACCAAGCTGAGATGAGGAGAGGTAAGGGCTGTGGAGAAGGGAGTTGGTTATCCCCCTGCCAGTACTGCAGGATTTTTATACTTTCCTCTGAGGCATCTGTTCCTGGCTGCTATCAGAGACTGAATACTGGGCGGAAGGCCCATGAGTACAATCCTGTCTGGTAATGCCTGTGCTTCTCTGTCCCCGTTCTGCAAAGGAGAAGTGCCATGTGCTCAGAAAGCTGTTCTGAGAGCACACGAAATCTATGCACAAGTTACTGAGCTGGTGTAATGTGGGCTGTATTCAGCTGAAGTCAGTGATGTGCACTGGTTTACACCAGCTAAAATTGTGGCCCCATGTGTAAAGATTGCTGGGTAAATTCAACTGCCCCAATAAAGGCACATTGTTAGAGAGGCTGAGTCACACACTTTGTCTCCATCCCCTTCCCAGGCAGCCAGAGTGCGAGAAAGAACAGCATGGATTCAGCGAGCTGAGGACAGCTGTGTCTCTGCAGGGCGTTTGCCATCAGGTTAAGGTCTGCATTCTCGGCCTCTTGAAGGCTCAGATCGAGCGAAAACTTTTATTCTTCTATCTTTGAGTATTTAGTCAAGAGCTGTATGGTTAGCCCTGTTAGTCTGAAGTCAAGCAGAAAGCAGGGTAGATTTGCACCTTATTTAGTCAAGCCACAATGACTTTGACAAAGGCCATTACCAACAGGTAATGACAGCCTTGGAGGAACTGATGACCTAAATCACAGCTGAAGAACCTCTCTTGGTCAGCAATCCCCTAGCCATTGTCCTGATGTGAATTTGCAGCTATTATTATTGTTATTGTCATCATCATCATTATATAAAACAGCCTAGCATTCTGGAATTGTTTGTTGTTTTACATGTAATGCTGCTTTCCACTGGAGCATGCAAGGCATTTAGAAAACCAGCTGTATAGAAGAAGCATCTAGTCAGCTAACTGGATAGATAGACAGCCACCAAACAGGGGAAACATAATCCAGTGAGGTGATAATTTCAGGAAGTGATAAGCAATGCAAAAGAGGTTAAAATTAAAACTATTATGCAGCCTTAATTAAAGCAGTGACTGTCATTTCTGCTATAAATAAAAGGCTTTTTCAGGACCAGATTATGAAGTGCTCAGCACGTACCATTAGGACTTGATTTTGGAAAGAACTCTGTTCAAATCTAGGTCCAGGACTGATGGGCAGATTTTCACTTCTGCTCAGAACCCAACATGCTTTCTTTTTATATTATGGTCCTGGGTGCAGGTGCCATCTGATAATCCCCTTTGGGCAGGCACTTTCTGTTCCACATTGTACAGCCCAAAGAACATTTTCAGCACTCAGCATTGATATTTGTCAGTCTTAACGAAGATCTTGGTCATGAAGCCACAGCTGAGGTTGCTCTGAGATTTGCAGCAATTGTGGAGATTCAATCCTTTTCCTATCAGTTTACAACACTTAGGTTTAAGGCTGAGAAATGTAGCAGTAAATCTGTTCAGTGCATTAGGAGTCAGGAGTTAAAAAATGACTTGGCCTACAAATGCAGACGTGGTCTCGCCTTTTCTTTGGCTCCCTCTAGCTGATGAATGGCTTCTTTGGAGCCTGCACTGCTCAAAACTAAATCTCAAGATGGTTTAAACTAATAAAGACATTAGCATTGTTCATCACAATGGCTTCCATTTACTTCAAGGGAAGCTGACAGTTAATGCTTCTCCGTAAAGCTGACCAGCTCCCAGCACAGGCAGTGAATTATGGAATCAGGCACTGCAGCTTGCTGTACTCCATGTCTCCTGTTCCCAGTCAACCCCACTGTCACACTGACCTATTCCCCCTGGCTTTGCCTTCACTAAGACTTTCACCCACGCCTCCAGCCTTCAGTGGATCTTTTAAGATAAAAGTAAATGGATTTAGTCACGTGGGGATTCATTCCAATAAGGTAAGTTCGGTCTTCAACAGACATCTTGCCCCCCTCATGAAGCCAATTCTGCTTCCCTGCAGTCTTCCATCCCCCATTGAGCCACCCATGTGTGCTACATGCTGAACAGGAGCAAAGCAATCCCAGTCAGGAAGGGTGAAAGCCAGCAGGCCGAGCTGTCCAAGGAGCAGAGGTGTTGCCATCACTAAGGACAGGCATAAACTGGGTCCATCAGTCTGGGGCTACCTGTGGTGGACCATAGCAATGGCATGTGGGGGTAAGTATGTAGGAAACTAGGTGAGGCGTTAGGTCACTCAGGGCTGAGGCTGATGGGGTTGGTGGAGCAGGACAAGGAAGTTTTCACTGGTGCTGCCATGGCCTTGCCTGTTCTGTGAAAGAGGACTCTAGGATACCAAGGGTGTCAGTCAAGCACTTTTCTACAACCGTGACTCGTGAGCTTGTGTTTGAATACAGGCAAGCTAGGATGGGGTGGCATTTCTCCCCATCAACCTGCAGGCAGGGGAGACAGTGTCTCCTCCCTAACCTCAAACTCTCTGCACTGTAGTGCAGGATGGGGGAAGGGAAGGCAGCAGCCCCCGTCATTGCCTCCCTGTATCCCATTCCCTCAGTGGAACCATACAGCCCACTGAACAAGATGCGTCTTTTAGGCATCTGGGCCATAAGAGAAGCAGCATAAAAATAGCTTCATTCCACAGCAAGGCTGAGGGCAAGGGAGAGGGTGGGAAAATATCCTCTGGCTCCCATCGCCTTGTGAGAAACCCCCACCGCACCCAAAGCTCAAGGAGCTGGGGTGCTTCATGGAAAGGGTGAGAACTTAAGGAGAGGTTGAGATCAACATATAGGAAAGAGAAAAGGGGGAAGCTGGAAAGGGTAAAACAGAAGGAACCTATGGGGGAAGTGATGGGTTTAGCAATGAGCAGTGACACTGGTGGATTAAATACAGGGGTTTCATTGATTTTTAGGGTCTCAAGGGCCCTCGAGAGATTGAGTCTGACCCCCTGCCCTAGGCAGGAAAGAGCACTGGGGTCAGATGACCCCAGCCTGGTGCTTGTCCAGTCACGGTAGGGGAGAGCACCACCTCCCTTGGAAGCCCACTCCAGATTCTGGCCACCCTTACCATAAAGAAGTTCTTTCTAACGTCCAAACTAAATCTGCTCTCCATCAATTTGTGGCCATTGTTCCTAGTTACTCCAGGGGGTACCATAGTAAACAGAGCATCTCCTATTCCCTGCTGCCCTCCCCTGATGAATTTGTAGGCAGGCACAAGATCACCTCTCATCCTTCTCTTGCGGAAGCTGAAGAGATCCACGTCCCTTAGTCTCTCCTCATAGGGCTTGGCCTGCAAGCCCTTAACCATGTGGACGTTCCTCTGGGTGCTCTCAAGGTTATCCACATTGTTCGTGAAGTGTGGCACCCAAAACTGGATGCAGTACTCCAACTGTAGCCTGACCAATGCCGCATAGAGGGGAAGCATCACCTCCTAAGACCTGTTTGTGATGCACCTGCTAATGCATGATCGAGTGGGGCTAGCTTTACTTGACGACTCATGTTAGCATCACATTGATGACTCATGTTCATCTTGGAGTCTACTATGACTCGGAAATCCCATTCTGCCACTGTGATACCCGTGTGTTTACTTTGCCCCATAATTTGGTGTTGTCCGCAGAATTGGACAGAGTGCTTTCCACACCCTCATCCAAGTCACTAATGAAGATATTGAATGACGCAGGTCCAAGGACCGAATCTTAGGGGATCCTACTGCCCACATCTTTCCAGGTCGATACCGACCCATCCACCACCACCCTGAGTGCATCCCATAAGCCAATTTGCCACCCACATAACGTGTAATCACCTACATCAAAACCACTTAGTTTATTTATAAGAATGGGATGAGACACTGTATCAAAGGCCTTTTTAAAATCCAAGTAAATGACATCTACCTCAACTCCTACATCTAAGCATTTTGTGACCTGGTCATAAAAAGAAACAAGGTGAGTCAGGCAGGATCTGCCTGCTATGAATCCATGCAATTCCTGTATTCTTTGGGATCACAATTTCCCACTGATCATAGGAAATACTTTCCACACAAGAAGAATCACTCCCCAGATTAATCCTGCCCCACCCAAGCAGTAAGATAGATATGGGTATATACAGCCAGCATATATGCCATTCAGGATAGCAGCATTGCAATGGTTTTGATAGTGCCGCTATAACTTTTAGAAAACTCAAATCCAGACCAGAATTTTAAACGCAAGTAGTCTGATCTCAGCATTTCCCCATACTGCACCAGTTGAAAATAAGATGCCTTTACTGTGTGTATAACTACTGCTAAGGGCATTTAGTGTTTTGCTAAGCATCAGCTTAAATCCCAGAACGACTGAAGGAATTGGCTGCAAGATCAGACATGCAGCAATGGCAATAACTAATGTACGGGATATGTTTACAATGCAAACATGCCAAAATGGCAAAAGGGAACAAATCCAAAGGGACACCAATTGTCATTAGGAGAACAACAGCCTCCCCCCATCACTTTGTCAGAGGGAGGGAGGGGAAAGCATGGTCCTGGCCAGCATGCAAAAGCCACCATAGAAAGTTGATGCAAATCCAAGTTAGCAACATGTTCACTCTGACATATAGTTGTATAAATGGGAAATTAGCCACCGGCATGAGCTTCTTTCACAGGTAATTAAAAATACTCCAAAAGCCGATATTTGCTTTAGACTCATCACATTCTAAATACCATAGGTGCTGGGGTTTTGCTGACTGCCTCGATCAGACTTCTTTGCTTCAGCACTTTTCGAGTTTTAATAAACCTGCTAATTGTACCGACGGGCCAGTAGGGCAGCACGTCTAGCAGTCCACATTTCAGCAGGTTTATAAGATAGATTCAAAGATGCAGAGAGCAGCAGTAAACCTCAGCTGATGGAGACCCCCGAGTTGCCAGGGAAAAAGGCATCAAAACACTAGCTCTCACCAGACAGATGGCACATAATTTTACTGGGCCACTGCCCCAGGGTTCAGAATAGCTGGCTCATTGGTATCCACCTACCATCTTTTATGGTATGTGCCTAGCCCTGCTCCAGTCCTCAGCCACCCAGTTTAGTCAGAGGCACAACTCAAGCTGTTAGTGAAGTCAAGCTCTGAGAATCAAGGCTCATGACTTCTAGTCCCAGCTGTGCTACTAATGCTGTTGTCTGTCTGCATCACAGTCCCCTGATTTGCAAAGATGAGATAATAATCCATCCCTGGCAGGATGCCATCAGGCTAACTTCATGGTTTGTCACCAGCTTTGAGATCGCTGGGCAAAAGGTCTGGGACTGCAGCTCAGCAAATGCAGTAAGGAACTTGCTTGATTTCTCTGCTGTCCGGCTCTTCGCTATAAGAATATTAAAGATCCCCCGTGCTATGATACGATACAAGGGGGCATGTTCTGAGGTCATTAGCGTGACCAGCAGAGCATGAACAACTCACACCAAGGTTGGCTTTCTTCTCAGCCCACCAGATTCACTTTCATTAGCACTGATAGGATGATATAGAAAATAAAAAGCATAATTACATCTACTGCCTTGGCTGCAAAGGGAGGGAATAGACCCCCCTCCTTTAAATGTGTGGGGGGCTAAGCTTCCCAAGGGTGCAGTTCACACAGTAACATTTTGACCTCAAGCAATAAACATTTGCAATCATGTAACAAGGTGGCAGAGTCTCTGAGCAGTCGAAGCCTCCTGTATTCACGTCTAATTCTTATTCGTTCCCAGCTTGAGTGGGCGCAGAGATGGGGCAGTATATGCCTTGTGCACATTTTGAGGCAAGATAATGGTGCAATCCGTGAACTCAGATTGGCATTCCTGATGCAAGGCTACCCCAGCTAAGCCACCAGCAATCCCTGGTGTCTCACGGTAGCGCTCTGCTACTATCAGCCAGCACAAGAATAGCCTTGGGCTTGTTGGAGCTCACTGGGGTTATACATCAGCTGTCACATATTAGCCTGTTGGTCGGGGACTGCCATTAACAAAACTTTAAGATAACTTGTGGATACATAAACCTCCATATGTACCCACAGATATCTTAAAGTTTTGTCAATGGCATACTTGCTAGGGTCATTTATCAGAAATGACTCCAAATCCAAGGGATCTTGAATACAGAAACTGATACTGCTGAAGCTGAAAAACTAGCCTGGTATCTGAGAGAAAATTTCTGACTTCATAAGGAGGCAATGGCTTACATGATCTATTTATTCAGCATAGGTCAACACTGCCCCCAGAGTGGGACTGGGTATGCCAAGACAAACCCTGCCCTCTTGCACTCGGCTGGGCCCACACATTTGTGGAACAGACAACTCAGTGAAGCCCTGAACCCAGGCCCCGACACTGTGTGCAGGCTCTCCCAAGCCTTCCTTATGGGGTGAGGTGTGAACCTACTTCTGAGCTATGTGCCCAGTCTCACACAGAAGGTGTATTGACACACCTGTAAGAGCTATGCAGGGGCACACGGTACTGGCATTAATTACATTTATCTCACTCTTTGTATAAGGTACCAGCAAGACCATCTGCTGCTCTCAATTCTCTCCTAACGCTTGAAAGCTAAGGGCATTTTTACACATTATGATTGTCACCGTGTACATGTGACAAAAGTTTCCTTTGTCTGGATTAACAGCATCACACATTACACGTGTGCAAGGTTTGGGGGTTTCAAATGAGTTTGCAATGTTGCAAATTAAACCACAGCCCCATGTAGTTTTGTTTGCAATGTTGCTATTTGTAAGGTTGCAGCCTGTTCTCTGACAGCTCACATCCCGTTCTGGTCCCGCCCTCCAGCCATGGGAGAGGTGGGCAGGCTTTGCTGAAAAAAAGCATTGGGACCCTTGCCACTTCTCCATTTAGCAGGTGCCTGGCAGCCACAGGCACCTACTGAAGGCAGAAGTGGCGAGGGGCTTGATCCTTTCCCCCCCGCCCCCGAGCCTGCCCGCCCAGCAGGCCAAGCAGCCCCTGAGCTGCAGGGCACCCCGGTCCTTCCCTCTGTGGTGCTGGAGGCCCCTAGGGACATCCAGGTAGACTGCTCGCAGACAGGATGCTGCCTCAGCTTGCAGGCAGCACCCAACCAAATCCAACCCTTCCCCATGCCCACCGGGGCTTCCAGTTTCCCGTGCACTGTCCCCACCACCTTCCCGCTGCTTGGGACCACCCAGAAAGGGGCTGACTTGCCCCTGGGGCAGTTCAGGGAGGTGGCAGGAGGGCGGCTGGGTGTGCTGATGGGTGGAGAAGATGGCAGGGACAGTGCACAGGGCTCTGGAAGCCCACCAAGCCCGAGCTTCCCCAAGTCTGCCCAGGCTTCCAGCCCCCCATGCACAACCCTGGCACCCAGCTGCCAGCACACCCAGCTACCCTCCTACCACCTACCCGTGCTGCCCCAGGGGCAAGCCAGCCTGTTCCCAGGTGATCCCAGGCAGCAGGAAAGTGGTGGGTCCAGTGCAGGGGGCGCTGGAAGTCCCAGCAGGCTCAGAAAAGAGTTGGATGCACCAGGGGCTGCTTCTGAGCTGGGGCAGCACCCGGCCCTCTAGCAGCCCACCCGGGTGACCCCAGGGTGCACTGCCACTGCAAAGGGAAGGACTAGGACCCCCTGCAGTTCAGGGGCCACTTGGCCTGCCGTCAACTCACCCACAGCTGCAGGCAGTCTCCACCGGAAAAAAAATGGATCAGGCCCCTCACTGTAACAACAGTAACGGAAGCCTCTACATTGAGACGGTGGGTTTCAATGAAAAGCCATAGAATAGAATAAAACCCCGAGGGCTAAACCCCTGTCACATGTACAAGCACCCTATAGGGACACTTGTTTACTCACTGTTTCTTTCCCATTTGGTGAACAATCTGGAAGTGTTAAAATAAAAGCAAGCAAATTCATTTGGTCTGCTATTGGCTAAATTAAAAAGTGTGGAAAAAAGATCATTTGTAGCTGAACAAAATGTTTGGAACTTGATCATGTTATCTTTTTTTCTAAAGTTGAATTTCTAAATGAAATATCGAGCTTTTTAGTCATTTTTAAATTTTATTCTGAAATTGCCTTAAAAACATGTTTTGACTTTGGCTTTTTTTCAATGTTTTCTCCCATTTTTTTTCAACTAAAATGACTCACTGAATTCATGAACAGTGCCAGCTGATCCAAAATTCCAGCAAATAAAATATGCATCTGAAAAAATGTTGTCCAGAGCTATTCTCCGTGGAGTGGGAGGATGGCCATTCACATCTAAGGACCAGCCAGCTTCACACTCATCAAAAATTATGGATAACACCTTTCTGAGCAACACTACAAACCTTTCCATTCCTTTGTGAATTTGTATTTTGTAGGGATCATGTACTGTGAGTGGATGACTACTTACAAAGCTTTTCGGTGTCACTTTGATTGGGCACTGGAGCTTTGTTTGTCTTTGAAGATGTTTCTAGGTTTGCTAGTTGCTAGAACTGGTTGAAATGTTTCAAATTTTGTTAAGATTTTGAAAGATTCCGTTTTAAAATAAGAGGCGAGACTTGTCAACAAAATATTTGCAAAATGTGATCAAAAGGAAATATTTGCAAAACTTGAATAATGAAAAAATATGTTCTCCAAAATCCCTCTCTCTCTGTGTTCCCTTTTTAGGT
Organism: Crocodylus porosus; assembly: GCF_001723895.1. Taxonomy (NCBI): domain Eukaryota; kingdom Metazoa; phylum Chordata; order Crocodylia; family Crocodylidae; genus Crocodylus; species Crocodylus porosus. The sequence goes on along the minus strand of NW_017728936.1, from coordinate 1,658,695 downwards.
AAGAGGCCTCACTTATCATTTCTGTGAGGCACAGAGAAGATGTTGAGCTTGCATAATTTTAAAAAATAGCATTTTCTTTAGAGTTATTCTGTGAATGAATGCACAAACAAATGAACAACTACCGAACTGTACTGGGAGCCAATAAGAGAGGTTCAAGGACCTCTATACAAGGTCTAGTCACTAGAACATTGTAAGAAGTTTTCTTGCAGTACCAATGCTTCCATTTATCTCAAGTCTGGTTTCATCCTCCCAGTGAATCCTGAGCACTGAGTTAGAAGTGTCCTTCTGGCTTTTCAAAATACATGCATATTCTGGATGGCTTTATATTACCCTTTTTTAAAGCACACCTATCCTCTCTTCCAGGTCCTGAGCAACGAGAACACATTGACACTAAAGTCTGTCCGTCAGGAGGATGCTGGGAAATATGTCTGCCGAGCAGTGGTTCCACGGGTGGGCGCAGGAGAACGGGAGGTGACTCTGACTGTCAACGGTACCTCATATTTTTCTTTAGTTTTTGGTTTGGCTCTGTTGTACAGACAGCTCATGATGGGAAAGTGCTGGTTTATCTATTTACCAGTAGATAATTATTCTGGAGGCAATTCCTATCTTCAGATGGACTTAAGTGGTTCCTATCTAGATCTTTTGCAGCCACCTCACCTCCTTTGGACAATGCGCTGGTTGTTCCTCTAAGGGACAAATAGAGTCACAAAATTAGGGGACCATTATCAAGTTCCTGATTATAGATGGGTTAATACATCCCAAGTGAAATAAAACTCACCATGGACTTTCACTCTGAGATCCAACTGAACTTTTTTACTGATGTTTGAAACACTTCGATTCACATCCTTCATGGAGTCATCACCTTCCTTGTACTTCTTGGTTTGGTAGCTGCCCCCACAACTACAGCTCACATCAGCCAATACAACAGCATAATGAATTCAGTCTGCACTACATATAACAGGCAGGCTGGGATAATGCAACCTGCCCACTTTAAGTAGCAGATGATAAAACCATGTAGCCCATCTCAAACGTGTACATAGCTTAATCATCTTTATTTAAACAGCTTGCTCCTGATTTGGGCTGTATTTCTCCATGTCAGCACTTCGCAGTAGTTAAACTTAGTGGTAAATACCCTGACAGACTCAATCAATCAGTCGTTCACACCTTGTTAAGGACCAATTACAGTGACTACTCAAACCACTATTTAATGTGTTGCTCCATAATGAGATTAGACTGGCTGAGTCTGCCGAAAGCGCCAGCATCCTTAGCACGATATAAACGATAACTTTGTTGTTGGTATATATGCGAATTTCAGATGGCGAGCCCTATCTGCCTGATATATTAATGGCTGCCAGTATTAAGCAGGGTATTTTAAGTGCAGAGATTGTCTCCCAAGGCAGGCAAGATACAGCCCACAGGCCGAACCCAGCCTGTCAGGCACTTTCATCCAGCCCATGCTGCCCACCAACTAACTGTACCCCACCCAGTCCTGCTCCAACTCCAACATATCCTATTGTGCCTCACCTTGTGAGTGGTAGGATCTGCCCTGCCCAGCAAACAGCTTCCAGACAGAGCTGTTGCTGTCACAGCTGCAGCCATCAGGGACCTGCTTGGCTTCCCGCTCGCTCCGGGCAGCAGATAGGGAAGTGGTGGGGGCAGGGGTGGAGCTGCAGCTGGGTAGGAGCACAGAGCATGGGGCTGGCAAGCAGCACGGAGCTCGGGTGGGCAGGCCGTGGGTATGAGGGAAGGGGGGGTGACCCCCTCACACTACCCCCATGGTGCACAGGCCTGGCAGGCAGCAGCAGCAGTAGGTGGAGGTGCTCAGAGTACTTGTGCCTGGCGCAGGCACTGATGCCCAGTGGGGCATGGCCCCAGCTAGCACTGCACATGGAAGCAAGAAGCACAGCTGCCATGGGGCCTCCTCTATCACCAGTGCTCCACACCACGCACGTGCAGCCCCCACACTTGTGCAGCACGGGAGGGAAGCCCCACATGCTGAAGGCAGCTGGCTCCAGTGCATAGGGTTTCCCTCCCGTGCCATGCAAGTGTGGGGGCTGCACATGCATGGCAGGGAGTGCCTGCAATAAAGATAGCCTGGCAAGGGCTGCTCTCCTCACTGCCATGTGCAGCGCTGGTCAGAGCCGCACCCTGCCAGGCACCAGCACCTGAGCTGGGCACAAGCGCCCTGAGTGCCCCCACCTGCTACTGCACCATGGGAGGAGTGGGGGGGGGTTGTACCCACACACACACACACACACACCCTCCCTCACACCCCACAAATGCCACACACCCACACCTTATCCCCACATATACACAATCCCCAACAAAACCCTATGCCTCCCACATACAAAGCCATACCCCCCACATCCCCACCATACACACAGTCACACCCCACCATACACATAAACCCCCAACCCCCTCCTCCCTCCAATATACAAGACTAAGAATTTATTTATGAGTCATTATGCAATCACATCTATATACAGTATGCAAAAAACAAAACACAGCAAAAATATTTTTTGTAATAAAATTAAATTATGTTGTAGTAGGTGTTTGGCTTTTAGTGTATGATTTGTTTGGGTTTTTTTCTGGTTCTGTGATGGCAAACCCCACTCCCAAAAGGAGTATTTCTGGGGGGCAACAGGGAGCAGCTCTGGTGGCAAATGTCAGGGGGTTAGAGGCAGGACTTCCAGTCCCAAGACGTCCACCAGGAGGTGGGGAAACTGTCAAAGGGCAGGGCTACCCATGCGGCCCTTGAAAGCTCACCAAACCTCGTTAAGCAGCTCTCTGCCCAAAATAATTGCCTGCCTCTGCTGCAGCCCATGCCCATTGTGGCTCTGTTTCCAGTCTTTGCCAGCCCAGAGCAGTTGAGCTCAGTCAGAACATTATGAATGTGGCAAGCACTTCCATGGGAATTCAGTGTTGAATAAGGTGCCAACTTGCCATTTGGTGACCTGAAATCCAGTGGGATTTGGACACCTTTGAACATCCCAACCTCTATTTACCCTTTGAATAGAAATCTCTTGAGGAACTAAAATCCAGGCAGTGTCCCATCGCCATTCTCCTGCCAATGCACCTTCCACTATCCTCCCACTAACAAATGAACAGGGCTCAGACCCCAGGGCCTGCCTAAGCCTGCCAGCAGTGGTGCTAACTGTAACAGTGGTTACAGGGACAGCTGGCCTGGAGAATCTAGGCTGAGAAGTTGGCAAACCTTTCACAAAGGCCACCAGCCAGCCATGCATTGTTAATAGTTTTCTGTCCCTACCAATGAGGACTTGGTTTCAGCCCGTTACCTGGAAGCAGAAGGCTCCACATCCCATGTCATCAATACTGACGATCATGTTGTGGACTGAAGTAATTCGTAAAATTAAAAGATCCTGGAGTAAAAGTCTCTACATTACTGCAAAAATACCATGGTTAATTGATCACAGAGAGATTTTAGTTGGAGGGTCATTTTTGTCCTATCTATGCCACGCATCATGATGGTATCTAGATGATTATTCTTTAATGTGCTGATATGCAAACCTCCATGATGAGGGAGAGCAGTGCTATTATCCCCATTGTACAAGTGAAAAATCAAAGCTTTGTCCAAGCCACAAGCTCAGGGCAGGATCCCATTTCACTTCATATCCCCAAGTAGCAGTAACCCAGCTGCACAGTTTGAACCCACTTCTCTGTAACATCCCAGCACAGTAGGACAAGCCACAAATTAAGCGTTAGCCAGCAGACTCCTCACTAGCCCTCCTCTCAGACCTGAGCCACTGCACCTTGCATTTAATATCTGTTGGCTAAAGAATAATAAGGAAACTTCCACTCCATCAGGAAGCAAAGATCCAGGCTAGTATCCAGGACCCGTCCCTTTTCAGAGCAGCAGTGATCTCAGCAAGCCATACAGCTTCAAGCTTACTTGCTTTTTCCTAGTCCCACACATCTCCCACTCTTCGCTGTCTGGGGGAGCCAGCTTCCAAAGGAAAGAGCATCCTTTTATGTAGATGAGGAAACAGGGACACATAGGGGAGAAATGCTTTGATCAAAGTCACAGTGCAGTTCAGTAACAATCCAGGTCTCCTGACTCCCAGTCTAGTGTCCTGTGCCAGACCATACTGTACAGAAGCTGAATGCCAAGCTGGGAACAGTATAAAATAGAACATGCATTTTGTATAGTTTCTCACCTGTGACAAAACGGCACGCTTCCGGCTCAATTCACTGTCATGAGGAGATGAAAGCAAGTGGGAAAGCAGCCCAGGCAGCAGTACAGTTTCATTTTAAATGCCAATAATGCTAAGCAGGGAAGCCAAGGGCAACAAAGAAGGGCCACTGAAAACCAACCACTCCTTTGACTTCAACTCAGCACAGGACTTTTGCATGCTTCTTACCTACCGGCAGCTGGATTTAATTATAATTAATACTTTGCAGAAAACAAAGCAATAAATTTAGAGGGGGGAAAAACCAAGGAGCCTGCTCCAGTCCCCACCCCCCAACTGAATTCAGTGCATAATGTGCCAAAGCAGTGTTCACTGACAGTGACTTGGGAAATGCTTCCCCAAAGTCTCTTGGATCTTTGGCCACCTTTGATTTACTCTGCGGATCTGACAAGGGAGCAAATAAAGTTTGTGCCAATTGGGAACAATTCCTCTCCAGCAGAAGTCTAGGGACTCATTTCCCTAACATGTGCTCTGGCACAAATATACACAGTTCATGGCAAGTCCACTCTGTTTAACCTCTTTGTGATCTGGTCTTTAATAATGAATGGGCTTGACAGAAGAAGAAGAAGATGCTAGTTGAGCTATATGGCAGGTGTATAGCATAGGGAAAGGAAGGGTGAAAGAAAATGTCTAATCTAAATGCCCCAAAAGGTGGTCCACAGAACCTGACTCTGAAGGCTGCAAGTGCCTGCAGCCTTTATACAGTGTCCCAATGCCACAGTGAGCATCATGATGGAAAGACCCAAATCCCAAAAAGAATATGCAGCCCCACAACCTATAAGCATTGGAGTTACCTATAATCTGGATCTTAGGTCTGTGACAAAATCTTGTCTGTCTGTCTATCTGCTGAGCTCTCTGGAAAATCTGCCCTACTCTTATTTTAGGAGAGAAGTTGACATCTCTTTTTAATTCAGGAAGGGGAGGCAATTTTCGCATTATTGTCTTGTTCTCCCACATCTGTCATTTTTCTGTTGTCTTGTTCATTTCATTGAAGTGTTCTTGTCCGACTTCAGGTGACTGCTGGCAATTATGGACCCTTCTCCCTCTGTAGTACCCAGCGCTCTCTTCTAGTCCTCGGACCACGAGTGACTGGTGCCTCCTGAGTCTGGGGGGGCACCCGCAGAAGCCACCGACAGTGACAGCCCTGTCAGGGGTGCACCAGCCCTACCAACAGCATTAGTGTCGGCCGTCGGGGGGCACCAGCCCCTTCAGGGGGGCACATGCACCCCTGTGCACCCCCTACCAGTCGCCTATGCCTCTGACCACAGTGTGGTGAGCAGCCCATCAGTTTTGGAAGCCAGAATCTCAGGCCAAAAGTCTGAAGTTAGGCAGATAGGATTCAAAGCGTCTGTGAGTAGAAGGGAGGATTATGCAGATTAGTGGCTTTTGGCAGGGTTGGGTGCTTGGAAGCACGAAGGATTCTAGGAAGGTTTCACGGTTTGCTGAAAAAAAGCATTGGGAAAAAAAGCATTGCTGTTATAAATCAGCAGCAGCCAGAGTCTAGTCTATGTGGGCAAAGGCCTCCTGAGCTTCCTGCATGAAGCTGTTTCAGCTTTCCACTAGTCTCGGTGTTTCCAAGGGTTGGCCAGTGGCAATAACAGCCGTGCTAGACCCACAGCAAAATGCCATCGTGGATGTGCCACCACCACGAGGCACTTTTCTGTTTTTCCTTCCCAGGATTTTTTGGGGGTTTTTTGCTTGCCCATGCACATGGTTACCAATGGTCCCCAACCCTCATGCATAAAAAGAAACTAGGAAAACAGAGGGGTAACATGAAACGATCTTGGTATTGACGGGGTCCAATTCTGGCTTCTTGGGTGACCTGTGGTAAGTCACTGAACCTGTCTGTGCTTTGGTTGCCCCATCTAAAATGCAGATAGCCCGCCTACCATGCAGGAGATTATGAGGCTTAGGTGTCTTTTCTGAAACCTGATAACCCCAACACTGCTGTTCACAAAGTACCTTGATCACGTGCTTAATTTTAAACGTGTCAAAATCCCCTCCTAGCGCCACTTACCTTCACTTATGTCAGTGTGCACGTGCTGGGGTTACACCATCTTTCCTACACTACAGAGCTAGAATGGGTTGGTGACCAGCTGCTGACGTGTCACCTTTTATCCTAGTCAAGGCAAATGCTGAAACAAAGGGAAAACATTCATTCTCTTGAGCAGGGGCCATGGTTTTGTTCTGTGTTTCTACTGCACCAAACACGACAAGGATCTGGTCTGTGCATGAAGCAACAAGGCACCACAGGAGTACTAAAAATATGTAATAAAAATACTGTGCACTTGGAAGTGTTAGGGCAGAGAATAACAAAAGCCATGAGTGAGGGGCATAGCTCTATCCAGGAAAGGTGTCCACACCATAAAAGGGTAAGTTTTTAACTTGGATTGGCTAGCTTGAATTAGCTAACTTGGCTTACAATATCAGTGACATGGCAAGTGGTGTATTTAAGCATGTTAGCAGTTCAAGCCTAGAGAGAAGCCTTGGATGAACTGCAGCTGCTAACTTGAGTTAAAACCCGGAGGATGCATCTACACTGTAGCTTTGGACTCTGAACTAAAGCAATAATAATATCCAAGGCCACTGGTTCTTGCATCATTTAAAATTCATGCTCCCTGGGGAAGATGATCCTTTTATTAAGTCATTTTTCTTTACACAATATCTGCTTTTTAGCATCCCCCAGTTTTGCAGCATGCTTAGAATTCCATCCCTGGATATTCTCAAGAGCAGGTTAAATGAGTGCTTGACTGGGATGGTTGAACCAGGGGTGATCTAAGGGGCTGGACTAGATAACCTCATGAGGTCCCTTCCAGCCATATTTTTGTATAAACCTATGGGCTAACATGCAGAAGCTACTGTCATCTCATCTAGAGATTCCTGAGCTAGCTTTAAACTTGCAGCATATGACCAAAGGCTATTTGGGAAACGCACATGCTCAGAAATAATAGTATGAAGTTGCAGACAGATATATCTGGGGAAATCAAAGCACAGACAGGTTCAGACTGACCAAGCCCATCTACCCAAGGATAAAGTACATGCTGTAAATCCTCTCCCGAGCAGCAGCATCAAGAGAACAATTTCTGCTCTGCCTGTTGCCGGCCCCTAGTAGAACAACTCTCCTGTCCTGTGAAGCAACATGCAGGGCAGTTTCATCAGGGAGCAAGCCCTTGTAATAGTAAGGAAAAATGAATGATTGGCTGGAAGGGGAGCTATGGTGAGAGCCTCTCTGCAGCTGGAGTGAGCAGGTGGCGATCTTGTCAAGCATCCCTTCAACATAGGTTCCTGGTTTTCTTCTTCTTTCCATTCCCCAGACAGTTATGCGCTACTGAGTGGTTCTATGATTGCCCTGAGAAGTGAGCGGGAGCCTGCAGCGCTCCTTCTCCTGCAGGAAGCTGGACTCAAAATATCACCTTGTGGTTTACCAGCAGGGTCTAGTGGGCTGAGCTCCTGGAAAACATGCCTGCCTTCTCCACAATAGGCAGTGGTGGCACTGGGGGCTGCAATTTCCTGGGCACAGCTTGGGATCAAGAGATCGTGGTACCCATGGTTCTGAGGTCTCCTCTGCTGGCTCTGCTGCTGGCCTGCTGGGTCACCTGGGCCAAGTCACATCCCCAGTCTGTCCCTTTGCTTCCTCATTTGTGGAATGAGGATAATGATGCCACCTTCTTTGCTAAAGTTATTTATGATGTACTGATGAGAAGCACCAGATAAGAGCTAGGTATTGTCATGATTTTCCAGGTCTTAGAGACTCACAGAGACAGAAGAGACACTGTTAGCCTCACAGACAGTGATTGGCAATGGAAAGTCAGTTGAAAATCTTGCTATGGGATCATTCTTTTTGCAGCGCATCTGTGCTTTTTTAACCTCAGGGTCGTGGGTTCAAGGCCCTTTTTGGACAAGACCATTGTGACCGTGTGGGAGACCCAGCATTGGGGGTGAGAGGCAGGCATCCCCGAGATCACTCGCTGGGTGGCTTTAAACAAGTTACTTTGTTGCTGTGCCCCAGTTTCCACAGACGTTCCTTGGGGATAGCACCCAAATTGGTGACTTCTACTGTCTGAGATACCTAATTATCGTTCCACCCGCAACAAAATTCCACCGAGGAGCAGCTGTAGGATGGCTCAGTGGCTAAGCCATTAGAAGGACTTGGCTTCTGTTTCTTTCTCCATTTTTTGCGTTACCTTGCCGTCCTCACTTATAGCATGTTCTTGAATTAAGCAAGCCAAAAGAGTTTTGTCTTCAACTTCAATTGTAGGAACAGCCCTTTATTTTCTCTGTGTTTCAGTTCCCTGGGTGTCTAGTAGGGGCAACAGCACTTCCTATCACGCTGGGGTGTTGCGAGGCTAAATTATAGCTTGTGAAGTACTCAGGTACTAATGTAACAGGGCCTGTAGACATACTTGTCCACGACAGAAATTGGCTCCAACAGCTTGAAAAGAGCCTGTAGGAAGCAAGCAGCTCCCAAAACACCCAACCATGATGTATACATTTGTAACCACTGCCGCAGAATGTGCAAGTCTCGTTTTGGACCAGTCGGTCACATGAGGCATTGCAAACCATCTGCGTCACAGGCTGCAATATCCACCGTCTCCCATAGACGAAAGGATGCCAAAGGAAAAAAAGAAAAGAAAAGAAGCTGAACTAAATGGTTTGTCTACTCAGGACCTGCATCCTGTCTTATGACATTGAAATGAGCCTGTTTCAGGGGTGTAGGTTGTAGCCATGTTGGTCCAAGGACATAGGCAAATGAGGTTCTTTGGGCAAATCCAATATCTTCTATTAAACCAACTCTTAGTTGATCTAATAAAAGATATCAAGTTTACCCAAAGAAACCTGGTCTGAAATAAACCTGGTATTTCGTGTGTTCCTTGTTTTGCATATCAAGGACCCATTCAGCCCTTTGGAACGGGAACTCCTATTTATTTGCCCATTGTCTAGAATCTTTTATGTCAAAAACAAGGAGTTAAATGAAACCGTATCCTGCCCCTGCCACAAAGTTTATAATGCTGCAAAGACCTCAAAGGAAAGGCTGATATCAACTCAGATGCCCCGGGGAAGTTCGGACCTTCCTTTGATTCCTCAAAGGCTCCAAAGTCAGCAATCTGCTTCTCTTTTGTGTGAGCCTCCGGGGCTGCACAAATAAATTGGCACTGCGGTGCTAAAAATAACCGCAACCGATAGCGCCGCCATTTATATCCATAGCAACACTGTTTAAAGCCTTTTACTGCCTGTGGGCTGTCTAACACTTAGTGCTGAATGCCAAGTCAGGAGATTGGCAGCCTTCATGAGCTGCCACCTCCGGTTGGAAACTCAAACTCCAGTCCTGAATGCACAAAGACTGCAACTTCATACTGTTATTTCTGAGCATGTTCATTTCACAAAATAGTCTTTAGTCATATGCTGTTATCATGATCATAAACCTTAGACTCTAAACTCCTAAAGCAATAGCAGCACCAAAGCCACTGGTATTTGTGTCATTTAAAATCCACTTTCCTTGGGGAAAATGATGCTTTTATTATTATAAAGCTATTTTTCTTACATAAAACCTTCTTTAGTGTTGCCCAGTCTTGCAAAGTACCTCGAATTTGTACCTAACGTACAGAAGTTGATATAAAAGAAGCCAGATCTTGTAGTTAAGTCCCTGCCAAAAAATCTGCTCTTGGTCCTGGGTCTTGCTGGATGGTTTGGGCTGTTTCAGATAGGCAGGTAGGCAGAGTCGTCAGAAACAGATCTTTATTAAGCTTGCCGAGGTGGACATCACAGGCTGTGGCCACCATGCCCCTTGTATTCTGGAAACCGTGGGGCCTCATCTTGACCCTCCTCATCCAGTTCCTCTCTTTGCACTCCAACAGGCATACCACTTACGCCACTTTACCCAAGTGGCCACTGAATTGGGGGTCTCCAATATTTGCATCCCAAAGGAAGGCACCTGGGAGCTGATTTTGCAGAAGGGTTGAGCACTCTTTCTCCAGGACTTCAGCTGGAGTTGGTAACTGTGCAATGGGAACACTTCAGAGTCTGTTGGCATAGTTGGGCATGGAGAGCTAGAGAAGCCCCTAAAATACTTAGGAAGATAAGTCCCCCTGCAAACCAACCTGACATCTCTTAGAAGCTAATTTTTCCCCTTCCGCTTACATTTTGTGGTAGTGGTTGTTAGTGGGGTTTTTTTGCTTTGTGTGTGCTTGGAGTGGTTTTGAACGTGTGTGTATGGATTTAGCCCTGATAGGGGAAGCCAGACGGACAAGACTGGTGACTGCAACACTATGCAGGAGTTTTCGACTGGGGGTATGCATACCCCTGGGGTGCTTGGGATGCCCTCAGGGGGTACTTGGCAGCGGGCACTGCTGCTGGCACTTCCACTACCACTGGACTGCCAGCATGGTCACCAATCAGCCACGGGGGATCTTTCTTCCCCCACACACCCCTGCTCATCTGGCTGCCAGGGGTTTCTTGCCTTCCTGACTGGCTGCCGGGGGTATACTGACCCAAAAAGGTTGAAAACCCCTGCACTAGTGGATGAGGACATTGACCATTCCACACACGGCAGCTGAGGCCACATCTGTCTTCTTGGAGGGAAGGCTGGGAAGTGATACTCTAAGTGAGTTAGATTCCTCACTGTGCTGAGACCTAGGATTGCTATAGCACATAGGATCTTGTTATTAAAATAATTTTCCTCAATTTCCCTCACCTTACCAGGAGACTATACAAAGCTGTGGGCAAAGTGCCTGCATTGCATCTCAAAGACAGTACATTTAAACCCTCACATCTTGCTCCCCTTCCTTGAAACTGTAAGTGGGTATAAACCAAGCATAATAATAGATGTGTCCAGTTCAAAAGCATTTCAACATCTAATACATCCTACCAGGTCCTATGGTGAACTATCAGCTCCCTGGAGCAGTGTAACAAGAGTGCCTTCAGTTCCCATTCTGAGTAAGAAGGGGAAGGCCCCTTTGAGAAGAATGAGAACAGGCTGAGGTCCCACCCTTTAGAGGGATATAAGGGAAGGGTCTCAGCATTAAGCAAGTGGAAGGGTTTTGCTGGGGGAGGTGGACAGATCTCCTAAAAGAGCAGGATACAAAAGCTAACACAGGTAAGTTATCAGGATGGATAAAACAGGGCATGTCTACACATTCATTAATGTGCTGTAATTAGTATGCATTAAGTACTTCTATAACCAAGTATTAAATCAATGCGTAGCAACTGGTGCTACTGCACAGTAGCACCGGTGCATGACCTTTTAATGATGCTAACTGCACAGTAGCCTGATACTACTGGACAGTACAATATTAGCATGGTTTTTGCCCTGCACACTACCGCATAGTAGAACTAGGCTACCGCACAGTTAGCATCTTGTATAGACATGCCCACAGACTACAAATTACAGAATGGAGGACGAGGTGTAAAGAGACCTTGCCCCAGGACACCTTGGGGGTCTCAATTGTGAGAGGTGCTACACTTGGGCAAAAGGGCTCTCTCTGCCCAGGGACAGAACAGCCAGGTGTGGCAGGAAAATCAGGTGGGAGATCTGGAATAAGTTTTATGTTAAAACATGTGCCTTTCACCAGCACTGAAATTGCACTTACAATCACCTACAGTCACACACAGCCAATCTAATAATACATTTATAAGGGAAATAAGTTGAACAGATTGTAGACTTCTGTAGGGAATCCACAAGTCTTTGTCCTACCTGCATTTCTTCCTATGCTCCTGATTCTCCTCAGGGAGCAAACAGCGATTAAAGTTGTTGCTAGAATATGGAAGCGGAACATGCTCAAGATCTAAGGCTTAACTGGGATACTTAAACGGTAAAGCAATCAAATATCATTTTGAACACATACAGGAGGAAAAAAGAGAGGTGGGGGAATAAAGGATGAATGAATGTTGCACGGATTAAGTAAACCCTCTGATAACATCAACCCATCCTTCTGCATTTCCTAATTTTACCTGGGCCTGCTGGAAGCCTTCGGGGACTAAGTGCCTTGTTTCTGCCTGTATGGTTTATTTTCCTTGGGGAGGTGATAAAAGCTGTACAGGCCACAGAGGTCTTTTGCTCTGATAAGCTACATCTATAGCAGGAGGCTTTGCTGCTATAGTGGTATCAGCAAACCCTTTCTAGGGTTAGAGATGGCTATTCTACTTTGACAAAACTGTTCAATTTAGAAGGAAAAACTCCCTTCCCCCTCCACTGCCTTCATTTTGGATTCTACCGACTCTGAAAAAGAGAAGACACAATCCATCCTGTTGCAGCCAGGTCAAGCATACTCCTTAAGAAGCACATCTAGGGTTCCCAACACTACAGTGTGTGTGAGCACCTCACATACTGTGATGAATTTACCCTCAGATCGCCTCTGTAGGGTAAGGGACTATCATAACCTTTACTTGACTAATGGGGAAACTGAGGGCACCTATACAGGAGTGCCAAGGCTGTGCCAACATCCTGAAATGCCAGTGCTTCAGTTGAGTCTGCTGGAGCGTAGCAATTGCCATGCTCCAGCAGCCCCCTGCGTCTCATGTATCGGCTTCCCCATGCTTAAAAATGGTGGCAGGGGCACTTGAACTAAAGGTCCTTGAATGAGCTTTAGTTGAAGCACCCCCGCTACCATTTTTAACTGATATAGGAGACACCGTGGCATTTGAATTAGAGTGGCTCTCGGAGCCGCTCTACTTAAAGCGCCACCCCCTCCCATTCCCCACTCCTGGAGCACACGTAGAAGTGCCCTGAAACCTGGAGAGATTAAGGCCAGCACTTTCATGACTAACCAGTGATGTTTGCATGCCCAGTCCCTACAATTTCAAGGGGACTGAGTGATTATCAGAGTTTGAGTGTCCATCATATTCCTGAAAATCAGGCCCCTTGCAGGTACTTCAAGCCCAGTACCCAAATGCTGAAGGACCCAAACTCACTGGTCATTGTTTAAAAGTCCTAAGGCTCAAAGTCCACAGCAAATAAAACCCAGATCTCCAGAAGCCCCGTCCAGCACACATAAAAGACTGTCCTGTGCAGACTTATAAGTAGTAGGTGAAAGTGTATGTATGAAAACATACATGTGAGAGTGAGGGTGACAAAGCAGACACACCAATGAGACCCCATAGCTGAGTCTTCAGGGACGCGAAAACAGCTGGGAGAAGACTCGGCAATTACACCTGAGCAGAAGTTGTCGATAACATTTTGCAAAATGTTGCCCTTCATTGCCTCACCTGATCCATTCATAGCCAATGACATATTCCATGACACTCACCTCTTTTGTAATTAGAAACAAACACATCACATCATGACTTCATCCAGCACATTCTTTATTTAAAATTATTCACCAAATAATTCCCGTGAACTGGTTTTGCTTGCAAGCCATTTCTTATAAATAGTCAGTTACCAAGTTGTTTTGATTGGACAGCCTAGTGACGTGGGGCCAGAGCCTAGTTATCCTTCGCATGCTAAATGTCTGGTATGCAGCCATAGCCATCTCTCTGCAGTTTTGGACACTTAAGCTAAGGACAGACATTCAAAAAGCCTGAGCCTGAATTAGTTCAGTCTTTGCAGTCTGGCTAGGTTGAATCAGTTTGTAACTGTACAGACATCCCCTCTGGACTCAGGAAATGCTGGCACATGCCTGCAGTGGCTCAGGCTAGAAGCCAGGGGATGATAGAGCAGCCCTCCCTTCCTTTTTACTGTGCTGAACTGAGAGGGGTTGTGGGGGGGACAGGCCCTGGCAGGATGCTCTGATTAGGGAGGAGTCCCACCACTTTGCTGGTCAGTGAGGGAGCCAGCTGAGATTTACACAGCATTTAGTTACAGGGCATCAAAACAAAAGGCTCTCTCATTAGTTCAAGCTCTTCTTAAACAACTTGTTCCAAAGAAGGAAAGGAGGGATGTTACCAGCTACCTGTTGATTAGCTCCAGAGCCCTAAGCAGCACAGGCCTCTCTGCCTTTGTCCTGTCTGCCACAGCACAGACCATAGACAGCATGTGGTATGCTAACTAATGCTGAGAGGTGTCTGTGTAAGGCAGAGGGGACTGGGATTCCCTGCTTAGCAGGGAGTGAAGGGAGGGGAGGAGCAGAAGGAAGCCAGACAGATGCCCTGTACCTGCAGGCTCAGGGCAGCCAGAGACAGAGAGAAAGGGCCAGCCCTGCTGTGGACCAGAGAGCCCCACCCAGCCCAGAGAGCATGCCGGGATGCTGGGCGATTCTGATTTAATTTAAACCAGGAAGGGGCCTGGGATAAACATTGCATAAACCAGTTTGGCCCAAATTAGTTAAGTTTGATACTACATTCAACCAGGTTTAACTCAAACCAGTTTCAGCCACTTTTAAACCAGTTTATGTGCACTGAACATCTGTTCTGTTGCAGGTTTAAACCAGTTTCTGGTCACTTAAACCAGTTTGTGTGTAATGTCTGTCCCTAGCTTTACAGTTTGGAATTGTTTCTCACTATGGCTAAATAAGATCACCCTGTGGGGAGTGAAATGGAGGAGGTGAGGGCCCACCTATCTTTTAGCTCAATAGCCTAGTGACTAGGACAATTGCCCAGAAAATAGAAAGTCCAAGTTTTAGGCCTCCCAAACTTAGAGTAGGTTTGAATCTGCTTTTCTTGCTTCCCAGCAATGTGCTCTAACCACCAGGCCACAGGCTAGACATTTCCAGCCTTTTTCTTGAGGTTGGCCCACTGTTCCTTGCATTGAATAGTCACAGGATAAAATAGGTAAATAGCCCTAGAAATGTTCTCGCCTCATTATGAGCAAGGGTCCAAGGCTGGAAGTTCGGGCCCCCTTCCCTGGGCAGTCTGCATCTCACTGAGCCACAAGTCTTCATGCTTGCTGTTTTCCTTCTGGCCCCACACATCTCCCTCTCTCGGCGGCTCTGTGGGTAAGTGTCAAGAGGAGGACTGTAGAGTGCTTTGGGCAACCTCCAACCTGTAGCGGCTCTGGTACAGTCTCTCTCAGCCTCTCCTGTTGCAGCTGTTCACTTTATACAACTAATTACATTTGTGTTCATCCAAGGAGAGGGGCTTTCTAGCCCTGAGGTTAGTACACTTGCTGGAAATGTGAAACAGTAGCAGATCAGGGATCTGATACTGGATTTACTCTATGCCAATTTATTGCCACAACCGTGAAGCTACTCTTGCTTGTGAGATAAGAAAGCCAGGCTTAACACCTCTTGAAGAGAGGGGACTTGACCCCAGGTTTCCCATATCACAGATCCCTGCCCCAAACATGGGTCTCTCTACAAAATGAAAAGCTTCTGGAAATCTCAAGCAGCTGTGCGAGATTGTGCAATAGAAATGTTGTCCCAAGTTATAAATACCATACTCTGCCCCCCGAGTGTGGTGGTGCACCCCCCATGAAAAGGCATTGGCAGCGCCTGTGGGCAGTCGTCGCTCGCCACCCCTCCCCCCTCACCGCCGGTGGCATGTGCGGGCAGTCTGTGGTCACCGCTGGGTGGTTGCCGAACACTGGTTGGCACTCGCCACCTGTCCCCTACCAACTGCAGCTGCCTGTGGCAGCTTCCCACTTGCCTTCGCCATGCTCCTGCTGCCGACAGCGCCACCACCGCCTCTGGGAGCTCGCCATACCTCCCAACTTCTGGGGGCACGCAGTGTTCATGCTCTGCCCAAATGTCTCAGTCCTGCCCACCATGTTCCTGCCCGGAAGCTCACGTGTTAAGATTCAGCCTGTGTGTGTTCTCACAATCTAAGCACGTTTGCCAAGAAAAGCTGCTTGCCCATTGCTTTGCAATATGCAGCTACCTTTACGCAAAAGCAGGTGATGGGGGTGAGGAGTTCTGTTTGAAAGTGAGCCCTGTGTCTGCGAGGGGAAAGAGAGACAGTATGTCTAAGAGTAAACGGGGTGTATTTGAGTGGGTGATGGCTGCAAATGTGACTACTTAAGAGCCAGAGTGTGTTTGCAGGATCAATACCAGTGTGCAAATGTGGATATTTGCATGTATACACGCAGATCTCAACATAAGTATGCATACAAGTATATATGTGTGCATGCATAAAGCATCTGCCTTGGCGCATTTGCAGGGCTTCTTGCATGCATACACATGTATAGGCATGACCATGTGCATACACATGAGTACACAAGTGGGGGGGGGGGTGTGTGTGTACAGGAGCAGCTGTGCGCTCAGGCCAAAACGAATTAAAAACAAAGGTCAGCAGCAAGATTATTCATTAGGAGCAAAGCTGCGCAGAGCCATCCTGCCTTGCTGGGTGAATCTGGGGTGCTCAGCGCAGACCTGTCTGCACAGCACCAAAAGAAGAGAGTATGCAAAACGTCTGGTTCCAGGGCAGCTTGCAGCCACAGGCCCTTCACCTCCTCCACCGTGCAGGGAGCTAATTGCCTTCACCGTGCTGCATAGAACATCCCTGGATCCTGGCTTGTTGTTTTCCCTTTTGCCAGCAGCAGCAGCAACAGTTCATAGAAATGCAAATCTGTTTTAATTAAGGGGGCTAATAAACAGCAATTATGATTCCAGCTATTTTTCTGTTCCCCTGGAATAATGCCCCTTCAGTCCCCATTCATTTCCAGGCCCGCTCAGTGCTTTCTGTGTCTGGGTCTGGAAGAGCTGGGGTTCTGCTCCAAACCATGCCCTGTGCAGGTGACAGGCCCCTTTCTTCTACATTCACAGCAGGTATTTCCAGGGTGGGCAGCTGATGATGCTCCACTGCCCTGGAGTTAAGGTGGTAGCTGTTCCTCTTTTGCATTCGCCTCCCCTACACCGACAGACTAACTCTAAGAGTGGCAGGAGGCCTCACCTTTCCCCTCCCTGTACCTCCCCAGCCTGAAAAGTGCTGGTGGAGTCACCCGCGCTTTTGCTATGGCACAGTTGCAGAAGGGGAAGAGGACAAAATGCTCCGCTGTGTTTTTCATGGGAGCACAATGAGCCAGCCGGTGCTGTGCACCTTTGCCCAGACTCTCTCCAAGAGAAGCTGCTAACCCCCTACCCGTACCAGACGCCATCCCAGAGGTGGCTGCTACATGCTCATTAGCCCAAGCTTTCCATCCTGCTTGTAGTCTCTCCCAGAACAGGATCCCCCATTCACCCCCTCTGCACTGACAAAGGAGAAGCAAGGCACTGCAGAGGCTGCCAGGCTGCATGAGACCTCAGGAGCAAATCACTCTATTTTTAATGTGATCCCTCGATTGAAATCTCCCTGGCTCTGATCAAATGCGTGAAAACCACTAGCTTCCTATGAAAGTTGTCAGGCTGATGGGTCCCCCCTGGGTCCCCTTTACAGCTACCGCAGCTACATAGAACAAATGGGCTGAGTGGGACACAGCTTCATCCAATGAGCTCTGAATGTTGCTGATGTACTCAAGAGACAATATGCTATAAATATGAGTGCACTAGAAAAACATGCCCCAGGGAACAATCCTGCACTGACTAAGGATGGTGTAGACAAACTCAGTGGTCTTTTCTAGTTCTGTCTGTATCATAACCATGTGCAGCATTAAATAATAAACTGCACATCAGCAGTACCTCTCCTGGGAGGATCCCAAAGTCCTAGGCAAACAGTCCATTCTCCTTGTGTTGTTCCCCCCAGATGAGGAAACTGAGCCACAGCAAAGGGATGATTTACCCAGAGTCGGCGGCAAAATTAAATTACACCCCCCTTCACCCCCATTTCCAGGCGCCCAAGCCTCTGTTCTACATACAGGCAGTTTCCATCTGTCATCAAGTAACAAGCAGCTATAAACACAAAGAGAAGCTGTGTGGCAACAGGTGATTTGGGACTTCAAAAGGATTCAGCCAGAATGAAAATTACTTCTTCCAGTCAAGTTTTCATCCCAACTGAGTTTGCAAGAGAGGCAGAGACCAGAACCCTGAAAAATCACAGTGGACAGAAGGCCTTGGTATCAGCCTTTCATGGACTCCCATGGTTCCCATTAACACTGAAGACAAGCAGCTCTCAATCTTTGCCCTAATCACTTGCATGAGGTAGAACAGCACTATTAGAACCCTTATACAGATCAGATGCTGAGGCCTTGATCCTCACAAGTATTTAGATATCTAACATGCACTGATTTTAGTAGACTTAAATACCCTTGGGCTAAGTACAGACAGTCCAAAAGCCCAAGGCTGGATCAATTCAGTGTCTGCAGGTTAGTCTAAATTGCAGAGATTAAACTGAAAAACAACTGGACCGACATTTATCTTTGAGTCAGGAAATGAAGCCACATACCTGCAGTGGCTCAGGCCAGGAGCTGGTAGGTGCTAGAGAAGAGCTCTCTAGCACATAGCTAGCATGGGATGTGTGTTCACTTCCCCTTCCTGCTGTCCCTGAGGTCTCTGGGATTGGTAGTCCAGAATCACAACAGCAGGACTCTACAGGGTTGTTCATCACTTCCTCTTCCTGCTTCCAGGTGCCTCTGGGATTTTTACTCCAAGTTGCAGCTAGCAGTACATTTGAGTAGGGGGGAAGGGGTGTTTAACCCCACCTTCCTGGCCCTGGACCTCAGCCTAAGTTTGCCTCAGGGGACAGTGAGCTAGCTAGAGAGCTGAGGGGCAGGGCCAGCCATGCTCTTTGAAGCAGACAATATAGCCCAACCCAGGGCTGCAAAGCATGCTGGGGGACTCTGATTAGACTTGAACCAGGAAGGGGTCTGGGACAGAAGTTTCATAAACCGGTTTGACATCAATCAGTTAAGTCTGATACTACATTCAACCAGGTTTATCTTAAACCAGTCTCAGCCATTTTGAAACTGGTTTATGTGCACTGAACTTCTGTTCTGTTACAGGTTTAAATCAGTTTCTGATTACTTAAATTGGTTTATGTATATCTTCTCTCCCTAGCCTTGGAGATCAGAGCTAAACAGTCTACGTAATTTGTCCACAGATGCATAGAAAAACTGCAGCAGAGCAAGGACTTGAACCCAAATCTTCCAGGGCCCTGGCTAGATCATGTATCCCCCCTCTCAGTTTTTGGGGTCAACTTTAGCCAAGGGAGGAAAAGTGTGAAAATTAAAGGATTTCAAAGAATCGGACTCAAGGGACTTCTTTCTGTGGGAAAGAATCTGTCTAGCTGTGGCCTAATTACATGTCCTTACATGCCCTAGGGACTTAATAAACTGTGAGTCAGATTTGCAAAGGTACTTGTGGTACTGGCACACAACCTGATCATTATGAAGTAATGTATTCTGTAATTCAGTAATTTTACTCTATAGTAAATTTACTCAGGTGTAAAGAGTGAATACGTAACCAGCTCCCCTGACTTGGCTGCCCACTGCAGAAAGAGGTCTTTAGCTATGCTGGACTGAAGTCGGGCAGAAGGCAGAGTAGATTTGCAACTTTGGGGTGCCTGTACATGAGCAGTGAGGCTGTTTCAATGCACTGTAATTACAGCATGTCAGAGCAGGCTCAATTAATCGAATCTGCTGGAGTATGGTAATTCACACACTCCACCAGACTCCAGCATCTTGTGTATCAGCACCCCTGTGCTTTAAAATGGGGGTGCTTTAGCTAAAGCTCATTGAAAAAAACTTATTTAAAGTACCCCCGCTGCCATTTCGAAGCATGGCGATGCTGATACACAAGATTCTCTGGGCAGTTTAATTAGAGCAGCTATCAGAGGTCCTTTAATTAAAGTGCCCCCCCACGCATGTATAAATGCCTTTATAGACTGACTAAATCAGAGCTGTAAGGCATAAGCTTTCATAAGCAGAAGGTTTACTTCATCAAGCTGTGAAAGGACTGCAGGAAACAGAGCTGCTAAATGGAAAGCAGTGGTTAGAATACAAAGGGTAGGGAATGGGGGAGGAAAAAGGCAGGGACGCTGCTGAGAAAGGCAATGTGCTCACTTTGGCAGCGCACACACTAAAAAATAGGAGAGAGAAAAACAAATCTGCCTGAAGCAGCCACAACAGCACGTGGCCACTAGGTGGCTGAGAAGTCAGATTGCATTGAGCAAACAGCTACCCCAGACATACAGCTGTAGTGAGTGTGTCTACACGAGACGCTTCACTGCGCAGTAAACTAATCTACTGCACAGTAAAGGGTCACTATGTAACCATGCACAGTAGCTATGGAGCATAAAAATAGGCTAATACATGGTTTTCTGGAAATGCATGGTTACCTGGAAATAGAGGTAGTAGATTTATTGGACTTTAGCTAATGTGCAGTAGCTCATGGTTACGTAGGTGACCGACAGCAAATGGATCCCGGTCAGCCCAGGCAGCAGGGGCAGGAGAACTGTCCCTTCCCCTGCTCCAAGTTGCCTGCTTCCCAGCCCCTGCTCCAATCAGCAAATCAGAGAGGAGGCTGGGACAATGTTCCCTGCCCCGCAGCAGGCAGCTGCTGGCCCCAGCTCTGAGACTGGCTGGGACACTGCCCCTGTGCCAGGCAGCTGCCTGCTATGGGGGCAGGAGACATTGTCCTAGCCCCAGCTCTGAGATCGGATCAGGGTTGGACAGTCAGCAACTGCCGGGGGCAGGGGTGTGGGGTGTGCGGCAGCTCCTCCAGAGGCAGGAGAGCTCCTTCTTCCCCCCCTGCATCCCCCTCCCAAGCTCAGGCCTGACTCCAGTGCCCGCTGCCACCCTGGGGAGCCTAGAGCTCTCCCTGGATGCTATATGGGAGCAGAGCAGGAGTAGCTTCAGACCCAATTTTGCTCCCAATGGGCACATGTGTAGACACACTGTCAGGAAAATTAATGCTTTCTGTGCATTAATTGCATGTCTAGTTATGTCCACAGTGATGTAACCCATTCCAGTTCATAGCTTCTCTTCACTTTCTGAGGAACACCTGTCCTAGAATGGAGTGACTTACATCTGTGTAAGGTTGTACCTTATGGGTGTTTATACACGTGCTTTGGGAGTTCAGGGGTAGGGTGGGGGACTTTATTTAGAGCCGGTCCAACAGCCGCTCTACTTAAAGTGCCCAGAGCATCGTGTATCAGTGTCCCTGCGCTGAAAAATGGCAGTGCAGGGTGCTTTAACTACAGCTCGTCCGACACTTTAGTTTAAGTGCCCCTGCTGCCATTTTTCAGTATAGGGAGGCTGATACATGTGACGCTGGAGTTTGCTGGAGCGCAGTAATTATCATGCTCCAGCAGACTCAGTTAATCAAGTCTGCTCCTACACACTGTAATTACAGCACGGTAGAGCAGCCTCACTGCACACGTATAGGTGTATGGGCATAGGGCTCCTATACACTCCACTATAACTCCCAAGTAAAGTCAAAAGATTGCAGACTAAATGTGTCATGTGTCCACACCCTTAAGGTCTTAAAAATAAAGACAAACACCTAGTGACACTTAGAAAAACAACTATGCAGGTTAGACATTTCATTTAATTTCAGTGGTGCTAGGTGCCTAGCTTGCATGGGGCAATCTGTAACATGGGCCTTCTATACCTAAATGATATTGGGGCCACTTTGTGCTCTGCACTGCATGGGTCTGAAGCTGCGCATATATGGTACCTACATGCTCTTTCACTGCAGCTGATGAAGTGAGCTTCAGCTCATGCAAGCTTGTAATACACACACACACACACACACACACACACACACACACACAACAAAGGGGTCGATCTACCCTGCATTGTGTTCAGCATCAGACTAACATACGGCTAACTGTGGTGCTGTACATAGTACAGTCAAGCTGTGTTCAGCGGTACCTGAGGAGCCCAGAGAGCAGGCTCGTGGTATGGCACGAAGGGCTAAGCTGAGCCAGTGGCAGGGTGCTGCAGGTGCCACTCCTGCATGTCACAGACTTGCTCTTGCCAACAGCAGCTACTGCCAGTTTCTCTGTGACTCATTCAAACTCTGCTCCACAGGTCAACTGTAACAGTTGCCTAATGAATCCAGCAGCTAAGTTGTAGGAATACCTGGTCAGGAGGAGCTTCCACTTTCCTGCCTGAGCAAACCCATTGCCAGGCCTTATTATAGGCCAGGGTTTGCAGAGCAGAGGCCCATCTGAGAGCAAAAGTAAGCAGAGACCCAGAGCAACCTGCAGGGCTTTAGCCTCTGGGACCAGCGGGCAGCTGAGTGCATCATGCATAGCGCAAGGGGTCCCTCTGCCGGACACCCATGGCTCGACCAAGATGGGAAACAATTCACAAACAAAGGGGGAAATGCAAACTCCGGGCCTCTCATAAGTTTGCATCAGCTATTCCATTACAGCATCCGAGACCACTGAGGAGCACTGTACACGCAGTCCAAATCCCCAGCTGGCTGAGGCCGGTGCAGCCCTAGCACAGGTTTTTATAAGGTCTATAAGGTTCCCTGTCACAAGGAAGCATTGGTTGCTGGTGTCACAGCCCAGGCTGTCCCCCTGCCAGCTTTTGATACTACACTGTGTCCAGCATGCAGCTCTCTGGGACCTCTCTTCCTGGAGAAACACAGCCCTAACACAGATCTTCTTCAGCCCTCAGACACTTCTCAACACCCCCCCACCCCAGTGGAAATGCTGTGATGCCTTTCACCAGCCTTACACTATACCGCCTGCCGTGGGACTTCACCTGTGTACTGAATACCTCTCTGTCCTCCTTCAGGGCCTCCTATCATCTCCAGCACACAGACTCAGCATGCCCTGCACGGGGAGAAGGGACAGATCAAGTGCTTCATCCGCAGCACCCCTCCGCCAGACAGAATCGTGAGTACCCCCTTCCCGTGTCTCCAGTCTGAAGGTTATGTGCAGGAAGAGGCAGCTGCCACTGTCTAACACCCCCACCCCACAGGGCCTTGCCAGGCCCCTGCTAGATAAAAAGGTCAGGCTTGAGCCACTGTGGAGCATCCTAAACCTGCAGAAACTCATTAAAGGGAAAGGGAGAAATCCCAGTGGCTTTTAATCACCTGGGTAATAAGCAGGAAGCCTCTGAGCCCTAGACTGTCTCTGCTGGGCCTCCACTCCTTGCTGAACGAAGCCAAAAGCATTGCTCTCCCTCCCAGGTGCTGAGAGGTGCTCAGATACCAGCAGCTATTTTAAGTGCTTCTAGACAATTGCTTTGCAATGGCCAGTTGATTTTGTTTGGCTCTTTGCCTCACACCCACGCAAGCACAGAGCAGCGTCCTAGTTTGACACATGTGCAAAGTGCAGTTGCAGTCAGAACAGCAGTCAGAGACAGTGGCACAGGGCTGTACATGCCTGTCTCAAATCACATGAACTGAGATCACCAGCCAGAAGCATTTCCTAAGGGCTAGTGCTACAAATGCACCAGGGTGTCAGGAAGCTTAGTTGGGTCCCATCTGCTGCTGACCCAAGAAAGAGTCTGTCCTTGGAAGTGAGCTGAGAATCAGGTTGATGGTGGACAAGGCAAACAGCTCCATCCCTGGCTCCCACAAAGAACGTGAAAGAATTGTTTAACCCTGCGGTGATGTCTGATCCATTCCCCTGTTGTAGCAATCATGGGTTCCAATGTAAAATCCTCTAAACCTGACTGGAAGTGGACGTTGAGTGTAAGGTGGATCTGGGTCTCTTGTTGGACAATCCTGCCCTCTGTGCCTAGACACAACTGCAGCTGGTGCAAATAGCATTTTACACTGCCTCTCAAACCTTGAGGGGAGGATTTTCAAAAGCATCTAAGTGACTTAGGAGCGCAAGTCCCAGTAGCTTTCAATGGGAACTTTGCTCCCATGTCTCTTACTGGATGAACTTGTCAATTAGCTATCTGATGGCTACAACATGTGCCCTCAGGTACTTGGAGTGCAGAAACAAAGCCAAATGGAGGCTCTTTCGGACAGCATTATTTGAGCAGGACTAATTTCTCGTATTGATTTGCAGGCCTGGTCCTGGAAGGAGAATGTGCTAGAGTCAGGAACCTCTGGGCGCTACACAGTGGAGACCGTCAGCACAGACGAAGGCGTCATCTCAACACTGACCATCAGCAACATTGTCCGAGCTGATTTCCAGACCATTTACAACTGCACCGCGTGGAATAGCTTTGGCTCAGACACTGAGATCATCCGGCTGAAAGAACAAGGTGGGAGCTGCAAACAGCACTTAGACACCAGAAGGGACTATCAAGCACTGGTAGCTTGCATCTGGCTAGTCGGTAGCAGCAGGGGGAGTTATTTGAGACACAGGAGACACTGGGCACATCAACAAGTGGTTACTGCACATTTATTTAGTACTTGTATAATCAAGTACTAAATAAATGCACAGTAACTGGGGTTACTGCTTAGTAGCACCAGCGAATGCCTTTTTACTGATGCCACTGCGCAGTAGCGTAATAATCCCGTGCAGTAGCATATTAGCACTGTTTGTGCTGTGACATGCTACTGTGCAGTATTATTCAGCTACTGTGCAGTTTGTGTCTCATGTAGACTCTCCCAATTAGAAGGGCAATGGGGATGCTTGGGAAGGATGATGAGGTGTCCCTCTCTGCCAAATGTCCCAGCTTTGGGCTCAGTCCCTGAGGGCCCAGGGGCCTGGGAGAGGAATAGGTAGATGGGAAATGCTCTACAGAGCCAAGGCTGCCTGATGTCAATGGGATCTTGTGTGGCTCACACTGAGGTCGATCCTGGATACGACCTCAATTATGATTGACAACAATGGGAGTTGACTAAGCACCCAGCAAGACTGAGCCCATCCACGTGGGGCAGAGGCAGGAGGGCATTGAGAGCTAATTGATGTGTGAGCTGCTCAGGACCCCTTGCTCCACAGCACAAAAAGCTGTTGTTGCCAAGTGCTGGGGGAGGTGGTGAGCTCCAGTAATCATCCCCAGAGTAGATGGGATCTGAGGCACCAGGACCTGTTGATGTGACGTGGTCAGTGATTCTGGCTGGGTCTGCGTAATGCAAGCTGACAACAGCTATCCTGTCCAGGGGGCTTTGGAGTGACTGCCATTGTATCTCATTACGCTGCACTGTTGTGCCACCCAATGAAATAGGGCATCGGTCTAAGCATGCCAAGCTAGTCTTTGAAGCAGAGTGCCCATTGGGTGGCATGCTGCACGCTGGAAGGGCTCAACTGAGAGAACCCATTGCAGCAGCAAAGGGCATGGCAGCACCTGAAAGAAGCTAAGCAGCAACCTAAGACATCCTGGGGCAGATCCGGCACTTCCCTGCAGGATGATCACAGTGCAGGAGGCAGGAGATGTCTCTGTAAAAAATGTTTTTCTCCTGGAGGGACTCCAGTCCTATTCTATTTTATTAAATGCCAGGGCAGGCAGGTGGATTGTTCTCATTAAGCTCTGATTTATAGGCAAGGCTGCCATCCAGATTAAATCAGAGCTAAATGAACCCCTTAAAATTAGCCTTGGGCTTCTTCCAATACAAACAATCAGTGGTTTTTTCCTGGGTCTTCTGCCAGTCAGAGCTAACACATAGCAGCGAGATTGGGTCCCAGGGGATGGGTTGATGGAGCCAATTAAACGATTCCCAGTAGGCAGTGCTACAGGCCTCTTGCTCTGGGTTCCTCAACTCATAACACAGCAGGGAAATGGAGCTGGACCCTAGTGGCTGTGGGTGACCATGCTGGGTCTCACAAGGGCTCTGGGGCTCTCGCAGCTGGTATGGCATTGGAGCTAGTTCCTAACAGTGGCCCACTGGCAGCGACTCCCAGGGGCAGAGCCAATAGGAAAGTAGACCTAGTGACTGTCCCTACTAGACAATGGAGGTGAACCGATCAGGTGTCTCTACACTACATCAAAGTAATGCTCTGGCAGCAAACCGCAGTGCAGTCCTGGACTGTATCTCTGTCCCCCTGTACTGGAGCCCCAACAGATGCCTCTGTAGGGTGGCAGAGGACACCTGTTTGAGGGGACTTTCGTGCACCATTGCATCTGAACTCAGCAAAGAAATACTGACATGTGCACTTGGGCTCGGCAAGGCTGTGGACACTTGTTTGTTTTCAAACAGGTACGGAAATGAAATCAGGAGCTGGTATGGAAGCAGGTATGGAATCATGAGCTGAAGGTGAATATGTGAATTGCCCCCAGCTGCCACCACTCTTTAGCACTCGGCAGCAGCTTCCCCATCACTGAAGGAGAGCCGGGGGAGGGCAGGGCGAAGTCCAGAAGGCTCTGACCAGCAGCAGGGGGCAGTGGACAGGGGTGGGCTGGGAGTCAGGAACCCTAGATTCTGGTCCCAATTCTGCTGCTGACCTGCTGTGCAAACCTGGCCAAATCCTACTGCCTCTCAGGGCTTCAGTTGCCCCATCTGTCAAATGGGGCAATAATACTTGGCCACTTTGATAAAATGTCCAAAACTGAGCAGTGAAGTGACACAGGTTTAGTTTCAAAATGCAGTGGGGAGGGACAGATGACCAGCTCTGATAAGTGCTAGGATTATCATGAGAAAACCACCCCAGAGGAAGGAACAGTGAATTTTCAGAAGGAAAAGTCACTCCCAGCCATAGCTGTTTTTCACCTGACTGGGAGAGAAGGCTTAGATGAAGCAGGAGTGGATGTGAAGTTGGCCCCATCCTGGGATCAGGCATTGGTAACTGCATGCTTCATCTCCCCAAGCTACAGCATCTTCCATAAAGCCTGAACTAGGTTTCCTGGGGAACTGGAGTTGCTGACTTGTCAAAATGCAATGCAGAGACCTTTGTCAGCTCAGTGATTGCTGAGCCAACCATTGCTGTACCCAGCTGCCCAACCATCTCATCCAGCCTTTCCCATTGTAAGTGACTGTGTCTGCCATCCCAGGTGAGCCCTTGTCATTGTCTGCAATACATTCCTCATGTACTTCTCCAGCTGCTGGTCACGTCACCCATCTAGAACCAAGACACCACCATCAACAGCCCCTGACTTGCCTCTGGACCTTGCTCCCTGCTCTCTTGATGCTTTGAACTATCAGGCATTGGCAATGATGCCCATTCCCACCTGTCCACTGACCACATGTTTCTTGTTTCTCTTGAAGGAACAAGCAATTGCAGTCTTCATGATGGCTGCTCTGTGCAGCGATTTGCACATTCTGCATGAGCTTTGCCTAGCATAAGACATTCCCATTCAGATTGCTCACAGAAGTGGGCAACCAAACCTTTCTTCTAATTCCCACTGGATGACTGTGGCTCCTTCATTATAATTATATCAATCCATCTCTTCAACCCATGGCTGTGTCTGTCCGGTCAACCTGCCATCTTCATTAATTGCACACCCAAGCATGCTGCAAATGAACAGCCACCTCAACTGGAAGCAGCACAGCCACCTTTGCTCAGCAGTTGGGGTGAGCTAATTAGCACAGTGGAGTAACAACACCAATGTGTCTGCCTCAAACTAAGTACCTGCCCCTGCAGCCATACAGGTGTGGCTACACTGCTTCCAACTTGGGAGGCAGCCTATCCAAAACACTGCCATATGCTTGGGGGTGCCACTTCCTGGCCAGTCAGTTTACCAAGTGGACACAGCGAGCAGCAAAGCCTGCATAGGGGCAGAAAAGGGGACAGTGTGCACAGGAGAATGCAACAAACATGTCTGTCATATTTGACAGGCTCTGCTGCAAACTTTGTGCAAGAGGCAAATGCCAACCACCAACCGAGATAAGTTTCCAAGAGCTCTCGAGGAGGCCCCACTCTGGCTCACTCTCCAAAGCTGCTGCTGGGCCCAGGTTGTCAGAGTGCCAGGCCGTAGCAACATTCAGGGCTGCATGCCTGGTGTGTTTGAGGAGCTGGAGGCGGCTGTTCCTAATGGGTTTGCTCTGTACTAGCTGCCAGCAGGTCAACCTGGCATCCATTGTCACAGAGCAGATGGGACCTGTCCCAGCGTGCTTGAGAAGTGGCAGAAGAGAAGGCGGAGGCCTTCACAGATGGATGAGGGACTTGCTGTAAACAAAAGAAAGGAGCAGAGCCTGGGAGAAGTCGGCACAGATAGAGGGAAGGCTCACAAAAGATATTTGCCTGACTACAGCAGGATGCAGATACTGGCCCAGGAAAAACCAGCAGGCACTGAGGGGGCACAGTGCCACTCACAGCCCTGCTGGAAGCAATCTGGAGCACCTGATGAGGCAAGGTACTTGGAAGAGGCAGTGTAAATCCAGGCAGTGAGATCTGCTGACACTGAGATGCTGAAACACTGGGCATCTGAGACAAGCTATAGAGAAATTAGAGATAAGCACTTGGCAATGTGGCTCTGAGCCTGGGGATGTAGCCCTTTGGATCTGAACTGACTATGACACTTCATGGCAGAAAGCTACAGTCCGTGGTGTCAAAGCTACGTGTCTTGATGTCCACAAGCCTCTGCAAAGTGTTCTGGGCCAGGATTTCAGAGCAACCAGCAATCAAGTCAGCTCCAAAACTAGTTACCTACAGTTGTGCACTAAATTCAGGAGACTGGAAAAGGTACACAATAAGGTACATGTAACACCCTGGCATGGTACCTTCTAAAGAGTGATTCAGGAGAGATACCAGCTAACAGAGGTTTAGTGGTTTCAGCTCATACAGTCAAGGATGGCGGTGAAAGGCCCTAGCTTGGACCATAATGACGACTCGTTCGAGGCAATGCTTATATTCCATTAACTCAGATATAGACAGTGAACCCTACCAGAAATATTTGATAATGCTGCTAACTGATCTTAATTTCTGGTCACTCCCAACTCCTAGCGAAGATCTGGAACACAGCACTACGGCCTAGAGTTGGCTGAAGATGTTAACAAACATCTATTCAAATACTGACAGCAAATATACATATGTGGATTGTTTTTATTGCCCCTTTCTACTCGCTTTTCAATGAAATTTGACCAAAATTTATATTGAAAAGGTTGTATTAATGAGAATGTTACTTGCAGATCAAGAGAGGTGATTCTTCCACTCTGTTCACCATTCGTGAGGCCTTCCTTAGAGCACTGTGTCCAGTTTTGAGCCCCACACTTTAAGAAGGATGTGGACAGGTTAGAAAGAATCCAGCGGAGAGTGACAAATATGATTAGAGGCTGGGAAGCTTGCCTTATGAGGAAAGGCTAAAAGAACTAGGGTTATTTCATCTGGAGAAGACCAAGGTGAGATCTGGCAACAGTCTTTCAATACCTGAGGCATAGTTATGAGGAGAATGGAGATGGGCTTTTCTCTGTGGCTGTAAGGGACAGGATTAGGAGCAATGGCCTCAAGCTGCACCAGAGGAAATTTAGATTGTAAATTCGGAAGAACTTCCTGAATATGAGGGTGATCAGGCATTGGAACAGGCTGCCCAGAGAAGCTGTGCAATCTCCAACCCGGGAAATTTTCAAGAGCTTGTTGGACAGACGCTTGGCCAGGATGGGTTAGTAAAGGGTGATCCTGCCTTGAGCAGGGGGATGGACTGAAGTGACCTTGTGAGGTCCGTTCCAGCCTTACTTTCCTGTGCTCCTATGATGCTAAGATTTCATAGGCAAAACCATCTGTCAGCAGTGCTCTGAGCACTTGTATGAATGCGCATCAAGATGAGGATACCTGCAAAATATGTTCACATGACCACTGTGAGAGATCTTTGAGGACTTTCATAGATTCATGGATGCTAGGGTCAGAAGGGACCCCAACAGATCATCAGGTCCGACCCCCTGCCTAGGCAGGAAAGAGCGCTGGGTCAGATGACCCCGGCCAGATGCCTGATCAGCCTTCTCTTAAAGACCCCCAAGATAAGGGGAGAGCACCACCTCCCTTGGAAGCCCATTGCAGATTTTGGCCACTCTTACTGTGAAGGGTGGTCACCCATCAGACTGGGGCACAGAATGAGTATCACATTTACCAAGGTACCAGAATTTTTTCTCTGTGGGCAGTTCTGTAGCCCCTACTGCCACACAGTCTCAGTGCCCAGGGACACATGCACAGACTCTGGGAACAGTGCCCACAATGGGATTTGATGCTCAGTCCCACGATCATGCCTCCTGCCATGCACAAGTGGTGTGGCAAGAAGCATGATCCCACCACGCCTTTACTTACACGTCTGCCAGGATCCATAGTGATGGCACCAGAGGGCTTCGCTACTTGCAGGTGGTTTAGTGCTTGTCCACATGAGAAGGTGGCAATAGTTAGGTCCAGTGTATATTTAAACCAGCGAATGATGTAGTTAATTAACTCTATTTAGTGCAAACCCAAATCAGGCGTTCTAATTTGGGTGTCAGAGCAGCTCATATTGCTTTAGATGAAGTCTGTTAGGAATAAGCTTTACTTAAACCAAAGTGAGCTGCCCTGGAGCCAAAATCACGGCATAGATTACAGTGGCTTATCTCGGTGGTTTTCAACTTTTTTAGATTTGCGGCACCTATCAATAGGCTCAAGGCCTCCCTCAAAAATGTCTGCTCTTAGTTTTCACTCCCTTTTTAACCACAGAAAAATAGTAGAGCAACTCTTCTGTTGCAAAGAACTCAA
>NW_017728936.1:1625253-1628167 GCF_001723895.1 Crocodylus porosus | reverse complement strand
AGCTGCCCTGGAGCCAAAATCACGGCATAGATTACAGTGGCTTATCTCGGTGGTTTTCAACTTTTTTAGATTTGCGGCACCTATCAATAGGCTCATGGCCTCCCTCAAAAATGTCTGCTCTTAGTTTTCACTCCTTTTTTAACCACAGAAAAATAGTAGAGCAACTCTTCTGTTGCAAAGAACTCAAAAAGACCCCCAAAGGTCAGAATGTTTTTAACACTATGGATTCCTGCTTGAAAACTCTGGTTTGATCTTGTGAATCATGCTTGCACCCTTCATGGTACTAACATTGTGCAGCACTGCACAGCACCCCTGAAAGTACCTCAGGGCACCCCTGGTTGAGAATCACTGGTTCATCTGAATTAGTTCAGCTATGTGGTTTACATTAGTCTGCATTTCTCTTACCAGCCGCCTGTTCTTGGGGAGGTTGCATCTGCCTTGAGTCTAGTTAAACTTTCAATCAGTTCTGGGAGAACCAAATGCTCTGGGCGTAGATGACAAAAGAAAATGGTTTCTGGACCCAGGCCCCAAGCTGGGTTCCCAAACCGGTCCGCCCCCGTCACACAGCATCAGCCTCTGTGATGCAACTGCTTCAAACATAGACAGTAGAAAATTTCAATGCAGCATCTTCACTTTGTCCTGTGATAACTATGCACAGTCCTTGAGTGGGGAGAGTAGCCGTAGAGCAGGCACCAAAGGGGTCCAGGTGGGCTCAGAGAAGGGGCTGTCCCAATGACATTGTGGCGTTTCATATATTCATTCTCCTGTACTGATTCCACATCCGATGGGGTGTTATAAGTCAAAGGGACGTTTGTTTTCCTAAATGCCAGCTCTTCAGCTCCTGTGAGTGTCCAGCAATGATAACAACCCCACATTTAGCATGGAGCTGGGAAGTTTGCTGAAGATGCCCGAGGCAGGATAGAGCCCAGCTCAGTTTCTGGTAGACAAATCAGCTCCTACATAGCCAACAGATGTCATGGCCTCTGCCCTGAACCGCAGTAGAGTCATTGTGAGTACCCCTAGGGAACAGCAGCTAGGAGGAGATTCCCTAGCTCGACTCTGGTCCGTATCACTCCATGCCCTAGACGAGGGGTGCTCAGCCATGGCCCACAAGCAAGATCTAGCACCTGGTTCCACACAGTCCAAGCCACAGGACTCTGCGCAGATCTGGACTCTACCCTGCCTCAGGCATGGCCATGGTCCTGTATGCAGGGCAGCACAGGTCCCAAGCCCAGCACATAAGGCCAGGCAGAAGCAGTGTAGGGTCCCCGAGAGCCTTACCCCAGCCAGGCAGGGGCAGTATGGGACCCCTGGAGCCCAAACCCAGCACACAGGGGCTGGGCAGAGACAGCGTGGGGTGGCCAGGGGGTGCCTCACCATGGTGGTACAGCCAGCTTGGGGCTCCCAGAGCCTTATCCTGGCCAGGCAGGGGTGGCATGAGGCCCCTGAACCCTGAATCCAGCACACAGGGGCTGGGCAGAGACAGCATGGGGCAGGTAGGGGTGCTTCACCATGGCACTGTGGCCGACTCAGGGCTTCCAGAGGGAGGGCAGCAGAACAGGGTCCAATCCCAATGATGTAGAGTCAGTGCAGGGCCTGGCCTAGCCTGCAGACCAGTCTTATGCCATTCAACTATGAGCACCACTGCCCTAGACCAAGCAGAGACAGGGGCCAATGGCTGGTGGGCAATTTAGGCCTGGGAGATCTAGCTTCTACTCTGCCACAGACTTCGTGTGTGGCTGTGGGCAAATCACTTAAGATCAGTTCCCAAAAAGGGACTTAGGCAAAATGGAGCTGCCTAAAGCTAAGTGAGAAATCTGCAGGGATCCTTCCTACTGCCTAAGTGCCTGGGAAGCTGGAGACAGCTATGTGTTTTAGTAAGGATGTACTTAGGTGCCTCAAGTCCTGGTACTGAGCAGGCCCAGAGTTGCCTGTCTTCACTAAGCTGAGCATGTTGATGTCTGCCTCTCCTCTAGACCTGCTGGTGAAGTCCAGGCTTGGCACATCCCCTACCTACATCCCCTGGTCGGGTAGGCATGCTCAGAGCGTGCCCTACACACCCCGGGAGCATTGAGCCTCTTACAAAACACAGCAGTCCTGGGAAGAAAGGGTGGGGAGGGGATATGCTGGTATTTTTCTTCTATATAATACCCACGGGCATTTGTCTAGGACACGTAGCAGTGTCAAAAAGCCAAAAAGAATGTTAGAAATGACTAAGAAAGGAACTGAAAACAAAAGAAAGCACATTATGCCTTTCTATCACACCAAAACGTGCCTGCAACCTGAATATGGTGTGCAGTTCTAGTCATCCCATCTGGAACTGGAACTAGAAAGGTGCAGAAAAGGGCAGAAAAGATGGTCTTGGAGATCAAACAGCTTCCATCAAAGAGAAACCGAAAAGTCTCTTTAGCCGGAAAAGAGACAGCTGAGGGGGGAATGTTATAGATGCTCATAAAAGCAATGAATGATGTGGAAAAAGTGAATAGCGACCTGTTATTTGCCATGTTTCCTAATACAGAAGTAGGTTGCACCCAGTGAAATGAGCAGGCATCAGCTTTAAACCAAACAAAAGTACAGTTAAGATGGGGAAGAGAGGGTTGTGGAGGCCATTAGGAGAACCAGACTCAAAAGAGATTAGACAAACGCATGCAGGACGGGTCCATCTGGGATGTCACCTACTGCCTGGTGACGGCGAGGGTACGGCAAAGGAGGACTCTTTCTACCTTGTTTCTCACGCTCTTCTTTCAAAGCATCTGAAAGTCCTGTCGGAGACAGGACACTGGGCTAGGTGGACTTTCGGTCTGACTCTATATGGCAGTTCTTTCATCCTGCATTCCCATCCAAGACCGTCATGCTCTTCTATCCATGTACGTACATGCTGTTCTCTCCTGCCCCCCCACCTTGTTACTCCAGC
>NW_017728936.1:1584506-1625153 GCF_001723895.1 Crocodylus porosus | reverse complement strand
GCACACAGGGGCTGGGCAGAGACAGCGTGGGGTGGCCAGGGGGTGCCTCACCATGGTGGTACAGCCAGCTTGGGGCTCCCAGAGCCTTATCCTGGCCAGGCAGGGGTGGCATGAGGCCCCTGAACCCTGAATCCAGCACACAGGGGCTGGGCAGAGACAGCATGGGGCAGGTAGGGGTGCTTCACCATGGCACTGTGGCCGACTCAGGGCTTCCAGAGGGAGGGCAGCAGAACAGGGTCCAATCCCAATGATGTAGAGTCAGTGCAGGGCCTGGCCTAGCCTGCAGACCAGTCTTATGCCATTCAACTATGAGCACCACTGCCCTAGACCAAGCAGAGACAGGGGCCAATGGCTGGTGGGCAATTTAGGCCTGGGAGATCTAGCTTCTACTCTGCCACAGACTTCGTGTGTGGCTGTGGGCAAATCACTTAAGATCAGTTCCCAAAAAGGGACTTAGGCAAAATGGAGCTGCCTAAAGCTAAGTGAGAAATCTGCAGGGATCCTTCCTACTGCCTAAGTGCCTGGGAAGCTGGAGACAGCTATGTGTTTTAGTAAGGATGTACTTAGGTGCCTCAAGTCCTGGTACTGAGCAGGCCCAGAGTTGCCTGTCTTCACTAAGCTGAGCATGTTGATGTCTGCCTCTCCTCTAGACCTGCTGGTGAAGTCCAGGCTTGGCACATCCCCTACCTACATCCCCTGGTCGGGTAGGCATGCTCAGAGCGTGCCCTACACACCCCGGGAGCATTGAGCCTCTTACAAAACACAGCAGTCCTGGGAAGAAAGGGTGGGGAGGGGATATGCTGGTATTTTTCTTCTATATAATACCCACGGGCATTTGTCTAGGACACGTAGCAGTGTCAAAAAGCCAAAAAGAATGTTAGAAATGACTAAGAAAGGAACTGAAAACAAAAGAAAGCACATTATGCCTTTCTATTCACACCAAAACGTGCCTGCAACCTGAATATGGTGTGCAGTTCTAGTCATCCCATCTGGAACTGGAACTAGAAAGGTGCAGAAAAGGGCAGAAAAGATGGTCTTGGAGATCAAACAGCTTCCATCAAAGAGAAACCGAAAAGTCTCTTTAGCCGGAAAAGAGACAGCTGAGGGGGGAATGTTATAGATGCTCATAAAAGCAATGAATGATGTGGAAAAAGTGAATAGCGACCTGTTATTTGCCATGTTTCCTAATACAGAAGTAGGTTGCACCCAGTGAAATGAGCAGGCATCAGCTTTAAACCAAACAAAAGTACAGTTAAGATGGGGAAGAGAGGGTTGTGGAGGCCATTAGGAGAACCAGACTCAAAAGAGATTAGACAAACGCATGCAGGACGGGTCCATCTGGGATGTCACCTACTGCCTGGTG
Source organism: Crocodylus porosus (assembly GCF_001723895.1). Classification (NCBI taxonomy): domain Eukaryota; kingdom Metazoa; phylum Chordata; order Crocodylia; family Crocodylidae; genus Crocodylus; species Crocodylus porosus. The sequence continues at coordinate 1,623,790 of NW_017728936.1, read as the reverse complement.
ACGGCGAGGGTACGGCAAAGGAGGACTCTTTCTACCTTGTTTCTCACGCTCTTCTTTCAAAGCATCTGAAAGTCCTGTCGGAGACAGGACACTGGGCTAGGTGGACTTTCGGTCTGACTCTATATGGCAGTTCTTTCATCCTGCATTCCCATCCAAGACCGTCATGCTCTTCTATCCATGTACGTACATGCTGTTCTCTCCTGCCCCCCCACCTTGTTACTCCAGCTCCCCCAAGTGCTTCATACTCAGGATTGTGGTCCTGTATGAAGCTACCTGTCTTATCTCCCTTTGCTGCTCATCTGGCTTCATTTTCTCCATCCTTGGAGACCTCTCCCCTCCACAGCTGCCATATGACTCCTGTTGACTTCTGTAGGAATTATAACACATGCCTCAAGGGCTCCTGCGAAGGATGACAGGCTTGATGAGCAGTGGGAAAAGGCAGGAGAAACTATCTGGATGTAAAACAGGTAGAGGCAGTGAAGGATGGCTGCTGGGTTCATTCATTTACATATGCTTTACAGCCACCTTTTCCAGCACATTCCCTCACAGCTGAGCTATTACCTTAGCCAGCATGGCCCAATAATAAGTCTACAATTCTCCTGTATACTACCCAGCCTGGCTCTGTAACCTTTTCCTTAGCCAGCCCTGATTCCATTTCTCTTTTCTTAATACTATTAACGCTCTGCCCTTCCACTGCACTTTTCATCCCAAGCCCTTTGGACACAGTCCAGTCATTAGACTGCACAACACTTTTTGTAGGTAGATATTAGCCCCCAGATGGCAGACAGGGAAACTGAGGCACAGAGAGACAAATGGGTCCACTCACACTTGCACAGAGGAATCAGTGGCAGAGTTGGGCTAGAGCCAAGGATCTGTGGGTTTCGGACCCCGCTCCAGCGACCCTTCAGGCAGGAGCACCGTACAGGTTCCAGAGGAAGCCCTGCCATGTCAGTCCTCGCCCTAGGCTAGCACAGCAGAATTATCCAGGTACCAGTAAAGCAAACCATTCCTGTTCATGCGTGTCCTTTCTGACACCCTGTCCTCCCAGGACACTCAAGTTACCATCAACTTCATCTGTGTGCCCTATGCATCGTCCCCACAGAGTTCATAATGAACTGTGCTTGGTTGGGTGGGGAGGTTTTTACTGGCTATGGGTACGAGGCCTAGGAAGTCTGCCGAGCCATCTAACTGCCCCAGCGAAACTCCACCAGGATTCATCGTCCTCACCTACAAGTGAGCGTTTTGGCAGCTGGTACAGCTAGAGGGGGCAGGGGAAGCACACTTCTGCACTTCATTTGCACTCTTGTTCCCTTTGCAGAGTCGGTGCCCATGGCGGTGATCATAGGCGTGGCTGTGGGGGCAGGAGTGGCATTCCTGGTGCTGATGGCCACCATCGTGGCGTTCTGCTGTGCACGCTCACAGAGAAGTAAGTGCTGTTCCTTTCTGTCATTTAAAAAGCAAGTGCTGGGGCCAAACGGAGAGTCCTGGAGACTGAGGTCCTGTGTGACTGCAGAAGAGCAACGGCACAGGGTAGGGCCATATGACGTCCCCTGACTCGGAGTTGAGCCTTCCATATTGCAGCCACAAAGGGGTTCCTGCCTGCTGAAGCAATCAACCCACGGTCTCAAAGTCCCTAGTTTGTAGCAGCAGCAAGATCAGCTCTCCCCTAAGCAAACTGCCTGTTGGGTTGGGGCTATGGTGAAATGCTATGCAGAGATAAGAGCTAGGCTGTGTGGAAATTGTCCCAAACTACATTAGCATCCTAATGAATGGCCAGTCCAACCTGCTCAGAGAGCAATCCAGATGATGGCTTCATCCAGCTCTCTAGTCAGAGCTCTCTGACGATGCAGTCTCTGGTGCTTGAGGCCATTTTGTATTGCAGGGAATGCAGCCTGAAATATCAATATCCACGCGTGCTTCTGGCCTGAGCAAAATCAGCAAAGGCATGGCGAGCGTAGGCAGAGGCGAGAAGGACAACATGCTGTGTGAGAGCGTGGGGGGTGGTGTAGGAGGAGAATAATAGTTCATGCAGATTTAGATACTGAGTTTGCCGACAGGACGCTGTAGCAATCTGGCTGTCATATGCATCTGCAGAATGTTTAATGCTACTTTGCACTCTCCCAGCACCTCCCATGGGAGGATTTCAAAGCACTTTGGTAACAAGACGGGCCACGCTCTGATCTTCAGTACACCCATGTGAAATCCGGGCTTCCTTTGGGCACAGCCGAGTCAGATCTCACTGTAATGTTTCATGCAACACAACACCTTGCTTTACAGATGAAGATCTTGAAGCTGAAGGAGATGTTCAAGATCATACAGAGAATCAATGGCAGAACGGGAGCAGACTTCCAGAGTCCTAGCACCCGGTGCTGTGCTCTGAATACGCAATTTATAACAAAGTTGCATCGCACAGGCAGGAAAAAATACAGCTATCATTTAGCACCTCAAAATTAGGCACTGGGGAAGAGCATATTTCTGACTCTGTTCATTCTTTGTTTTTCAAATCCTCTTTGTCACTGTAAGATATGAATTTTCATAAGGAATTACAGTCAGTGGCAGTTACATAGGGCCTGTGGTATACGATATGATTTGCTGCCGAGGGAACACAAGTTAAAACCACATCAAAGGCACAGGTAAAGGAAAGAAGAGGTAAACAGAGCAGGATCATGTTGCCTCATTAAAAAAAAAACACAGAGAAATTAAAGTGTGATTGTTGGCTATATGAAAAGGAATCAACCCATCCGGGAAAGGAGCGTGATTGTTTTGAGCTTCTAAGACTGCGTCAGGGAACAAGCAATATTTGACAATGCTTCCGAACTATGGGGACACTGCGATAGAAACAACTAAGCCAAGTGCCGTACGTAATCTCTATGTTTAGTTGCCAGAAAAACACAGTCAGTTTTCTTTTTTGATTGTTTGCAAAGAAATCAAAGATCCCTAACTCCTCCCGAGTGGCTGGTCTCGCACAGCAGAAAAGTGTTTAATTTTAAGGGCAATAATAATGCCTTTTTCTTTTTTTTTTTTTTGAACTCTCCGAAACCCCATTAGCAGCTCTTGCAGGTATTAGCAAATTAAATCTCAGGCAGTCATTAATCTTGCATTTTAGTAAGTATTACTGATGGATGGGTGCAGCGCTAAGACCTGAGAACAGGCCAATTCAATTTAGCTAGAATCATTCACCAATGATGTGTGATTCAAGCAGCCCAATAGAAAATGGGCCAAACTGTTGTTACCATGTCAATGGTCAGACATAATCAGTCGTGCTTTCCCCGTGGTTTTTCGACAGACATGCATGCACTGCATCATTCAGAGGAGGAGAGAGCATGTGGTTCATTATATCCATCTTATTTCATGTAACCAGATGGTACAGGGTTCTTTACAGGACATACAATTTAACATTAATGTGGCGGTGATAGATCAAATATGCAATGGAAACGCCAAGTTTTAGAGCTGAAAGCAAAGCCAGAGATTCAACGTGTTGATCACTCACAGGCTGAGCAGCATTGAAATGGTACTGGGCATGCTGCTGACAGCTCTCTAAACCTTGGGGGGGAATTCAGTGGCCACCTGCCGTCCAACTGGCTGTCCAGCTCACAGTCCTCTTGGGGGGCTCTCCTCCTTTTCTCAAAACAGTAGCAATCCATTAAAGATTCCTCATTGCCTGCAACAAGAGAATGGCTCTTCGTTCCCCAGGATCTCCATGTTACACGCTAGAAGTTCCCAACAGGGCAAACAGGGTATTGTGTGGCCAAGGTACAATGGGCAGGGGCTGTGCCCTGGGTGGCTGCAGTGACAGGGGGAGCAGCACCCCCTCTAGGTGGGCACCTGGGCCTGATGCAGCAGTCGCACACCACGTGTTACGGTACCGCCGAGTGGCTCAGTGGCTTAGCCTGGTGTTGTTAGGTTGGGTTTGTGTTGCTGCTGCTGCTGCTACACTGTATGATTTCAGACACAGCCCACTCGCACTTTCCAAGCCCAGAAATGTGGCACCGACACCACTTTAAGGACAGTCCTCCACAGCAACTCTCAAGATCCCTGTCACTGGCATGTGAGAAAGCGACTGCTGGGGATGCTCCTGGGGCAGCGTCACTGCTGCCTTTCTGGGTCTGGCCCATGCAAGCTGGCATGGGGTGTGCATACTGCAGGTGTGCCTGAAAACCAGGCATCTGGCAGCAGGAAGGACGGGGCTTAGACTTACCCACCGGGAGGAAGGAGGGTGCAGGGCTCAAGCTATGACTGATGCATGCAAGGCCCATTCATTCCTCAAATCTGCAATAATTTCTGTTCCGTGACCTGGGGCGAGCTTCTGTCTTTGGACCAGTTCCCTGTTCTTGAAATAGTAAAAATAGCCCTTTTCTTCCCACCCAGTGATGTTGTGAGGACAAAGAGCACCAGGGACTGACATAGTGGTGACCTGGAGCTGCACAAACACTGACTGAGCTGTAATGAAAGTGTTTGTAGAATTGTAACGACTGAAGCCCGCACCTGTGGATGGCTGTTTAGTCCCCTGTATGCAGCGAGTGGATGGGTCTCAGCGCTGCACTCACTAGAGAAGCCTAGGCCCCACCATCCCCTTGTCATTAATTGGCATGTCTGGGCTGTATTTGCTCTGACCTCCAGGGGCAGCCACTCCTTAGGGCACTGAGGCATATTGGCTAAGCATTAGGACACCAGTCTGCAGTGATGCTGGGCCTGAAGTCATTTAAAGCTTCTGACGAGACACCAGAATAACTGACCCAATGGCCAGTGGGGCTAAGCATGCTCAGCCTCACTGACATCAGTGGGTGGGTAGGCCATAGCTGAGAGCACGTTCTGGCCCCAGCAGGGACAGAAAACGAGCAAGCATGAAGCAGGTTTAAATTCACATTGTGTGTCATGGCCTGGGCTGCGTTTCCTAGGACATGAACTGAAAAGCGGAAAGCAAGAGGAAGTCTTAGTGATGGGAGCCTTCTGGGGCACAGGTCTTCCCATCTGCCTAATGGATAGAGTGTACAGCTGGTCATCGAAGGACAGACAGGGCCGATTCCTGACTCAGAAGATCTGGGGTTCATTAGTAATGCTGCCACCACATCACTGTTTAGCATGGGCACATCACTTCACTTATCTGTCTCTCAGCTCCCCCTCCTGTAAAATGATATGGCCATGTCTCTCCCTGGCCTTGATTTTCCATTGCTTTATCTTGTGCTCCCATCGCACCGATCCAAGAGATATGATGCTACCATACCGGAGTGGTCACAATGCACAGTGCATGTACACTGGCATAAATGACTATACATGCAGTGCAGGGCAATAGTCTTTCCTTAGAGCAATATCGACACGTAGGCAGGCTTCCAGCAGAATCAAGATTGAGCTGGGCTACCCATGCTGTTTACTGGGATTAGCTGCTTAGATGCTGAATCTGAGCACATGAGCAGTAGAAGTGGAACAGACCTGTCAGAGCACTCAGCCTGACCCCTTGCAGATGTGGGAAAGAGTCCTCTGACGGATACCACACCAAATGCAGCTGTGACTTGCCCAGAAGCCTGATGTCTGTTCAATAATGTGTTTTTTAAAGGGTGGAAAGCAAAAGCTGTCAAGCCCCTGTTCTAAAAGAGCAAATAAATAAAAAAAGTAGAAAGAGGAAAACAGATCAAACTCCCCAACGTCGTGCATGGTAATTGTTCCTGCAAAGCCATCTGTCACTCACACTGCTTTTCCTTTGGGAACCTGTTCAAACCATTCAGTTCTGCTCAAAGGAAATGAGCTCTCCAGCCTGAGTAGCATGGTGGAGCAAAGCCTGCTTGGGCAGCAGATGTTGGCACTGGAGCAGCACTGCATGAGGACACAGTGGGGCTGCTGCTTAGGAAACAGGGCTGCCAAGCTGTGGTTGTACTAACGAGACGCTCTACTGAGAGTGGAAGAGAAACTTCTGTGCTTCTTGACAGTGGATGGGGCAGCAGACACCCGGAGCAGTCCTCTGGCTAAGAGTTAGCTAGGCTGACCAGACTCACGGGGACTCCAAAAGGTGATTTAAAGCCAAAATTGACTGTGAAAGAGCTGCCTCTATAAGGGCCAGATTTGCAAAAGCCCAGTGCCATCATGCATCATCAGATTTGCAGAAGCTCTGCGTGAACATTGGGCTCCGAGGCCTTTTGAAAGTCTGGACCCATGACTGACAGCAGGATCTGCCAGGGACTGGCCATCTGACAGCCTGGCCACAGCTAAGGATGGTGAGCTCTTGAGAACATACCTTGGTATTTAGGCCCCAAATTACTGCTTGAAGCCTCATCACAGAGCTCCTCCATGGGAGTGTACTATAGAATACTAGTTCTGCCCTCGAAAGAGCCTGTATGAAAAGAGCACCTTCCCACTCAATGGGTCCGTATGGCTTGCACCAAGAATCCCATCTGCTGACTTTACCAGCACATGTTTACTGCGTCTTAGTCCTGTTATCCCAGCAGGACTAAATCTGGCTCTTCCAGATGCAGCTTTTTCACTGCCAGTTCTGGTTCTAAGTCACCCTTTAGAGCCCGTGTGAGCCCAGTCAAACTAGCTAACTCCTAGCCTGAGGACTGGTCTGAATGTCTGCTGCCCCATCCACTGCCTAGGAGAAGGAACTGGCATTATCAACAGAACGGACTGCTATGTTCCAGTCGGTTGCATCTATGCAAACCTAGGAACAGCAATACCACTTCCACCAGGGTCAGCAAGGACAGAATTTGGCCCACAGAGCCTTTAGTAATGATGGAGAAAAGAAAACAGCTCGACTGTCAGGTCTTGGTGGTGGGGAGCACTGGTCACAATTGGAGTCAGTGAAAGACACTGACCATGGCATCCCTCTCCTTGTAACACGTCCTTTTTATGAGGCAGAACTGCTTTGTAAAAAGTGTTTGCTTATGTAAAGCCAAGATGTACTCGCAACTGGATCTCTCAGAATCTGAAGGTAACTGCATCTTATGACTGTCCGTCTGTGAATATGGCATGATGCATTGCATATGACCATTTGGAAGGATTTGAAGAGTGGAAATAGCAAATTGGCAGGAGAAGAAAAGAAACTGTTTTGGGGTGGACCAAGGGGTATCATTTTGGGTAATGGAATGCAAGTAGCACAGATCCCATGGTGAATGGTTCATGACAGCTGAGTAGACATGCAAATTTGGGCAGAACAGTGGGAATAATATCCTAACAGTAAGACTGTGCTTTTAATCTCCTAAGGGAAATATTGGATCATTGGTTGAATCACTTAAAACAATAGCCTGGGAACAAAACCATACTGCACGCTGTTCCCCATGGAAGGCATTAGTGACCCAGTAATCATCCTGGCAACACAGCTTCCCTATCTCAGAACTGAGATGCTCTCATAATCTGGTTGCTTGTAGAACCCATATTCTTTTCTAGCTATCAGAAAATGCCTGATGTAGCTAATGATAGTTAATGGACTGCAGAGCAGCCATTGTGAAAGGCAATTCCTGTAACTGCTTTAAGAAGCAGCAGCAAAATGCATCCCAAGTTACAGACAGTAAACTGAGAGAATCCCGGGGGCAATTTTTTTAAAAACTGCTTTAATACACATCTGTCATTGCATCTTCGATGACATAACGGCCCACAAGTTATTTAAGGGGTAACAGCTCTGAGAGAGGACTTTACAAGGCAGTAATTAGCTTTTACTTGTGATTAAATTCAGAGACTCCAGCACCATAAACATTATTTCTACTCCAAGATAGTGATAAAGATACAAGTAGCAACAATGGAAAAAATCAGAAAGAACTCATGCCCGTTGCATCCTAAGACCTGAAAGTCCCATGCTATTGAATTCATGGATGAGATGGTCATGGTGGGTAGTGGTGAGCTTGGTCTTCCAAGAATGATTTAATCATAGGAAGATAAAAGGGAAACATAATTAGGAGAACCGAGTAGATACAAAAACAAGGTACTTAGTTAAGGAGCCTTTTACCTATAGGTTCAAATCAAACCTGGTTTAGGAATGGTCAAGAGTTTTTAGTTTTTCTAGCTACTAGGTATTCAGTTCAACTACTAGTTTTCAATCCAGTTGTTGATGGTAAGTCAATGCCATAACTAGCAGCTCGTTGACAGTCTCAGTGAGGCAGCAGAAAGGTTAATTAGCAAAGATGTCAAGACCCACTTGTTCTTTGGGGGGAGGGGTAGACTAGCACTGCTGTGCCCGATTCCCATCCCAGCACATTTTTGCCACCGCTAAAATTAACAAACAATGAATAAATATGGAGGGACTGCCTAGTGTGATGAGTGAGCCTGCCCTGTCTGCAAGGGTTGTAGCATTTTATTTCACTGGGATGAAACTCTTCTCCTGTTATACAGTCATAGCATAGCAATATGCAGAGCAAGGTGTTCTTTCGTATGCCAAGTCCGTTGGGGAGGTTTGGCTGGATTGTGTTTTTCTGTGGATAGTGTCAATATAAATAAAATAAAATCACCAATTTTTGGTGTTAAGGATTAACTTTCCAACAACTAAAAAAATAAATGTTTCTAGTCAGAAATACTGCCACGGTGCATCTTGGATAAAGGGAGTTGTTGCTCAGACTCCTTGAGCGCATCCAGACGAGCACGGTCATCCAGTATGTCGTGCTGCAAACACATTATATCCAGGGGTCAAAAAAAACAAAAAAACAACAACAACAAAAAAACAGGTGCAGCATACACTTGGCCACATGCTCCTGAAAAGTGAGCTGGGGCACCCAGAGCCACACTGTGCTGCCAGCCAGGCTCCACACAGCAGAATCACCAGAGCTGTAGCCCCGGGAGCCCCCCAGGACTCCAGATAAAGCTTGTCCCTGGGGAACCAAATGTCCATGCACGTCTGGACATGGCCCTTATGCCTCCATTCTTCTTTATAGGCCAGGCTCCTTGCTTGAATGATAAGCTTCCCTGGTTCCTCCTTGATACCCATCACGAGAGGACTTATGGAGTCTTTTGCTGTGGTCCACCACAAGTCCAGCTTCATCTTGGACTCCTTACCATGGGGGAGACAGGGATATGTGGAAACTGAATTGCATGTCCCAGGAGGCATCATAGTAGCATTTCCAAATGGCTTGGGGTACTTGGGGTTTGATTTGGTTTTTTATTAGGAAAAAAAATTAAAATTCTCTGCAGAAATCAGGTATTTTCTGTGAAAATGAAGTATGACCAGAAACACAATTTTCCGTCTCGAGTAACTTGGAGGGGCAATTTTTGCCCATTTCTAGAGCTTTCTGGTCCAATGGGACCAGTCCTGAAGCAAAACATGGAGTAGAAGGAAAATACAAGGACTATACAGCTATATGGTCCATCTCCAGTGTCTTAGCTTTATGAAGGAGAACCTGCAAACGGCTATGGAATAAGGGAGCCTTCTGGCCCACACATAGTCCTTTGTACTCACAACTGAGTCTTCTCAAATGATGAAGAGCACGGCACAGTGATGAGCCCTTCTCCCAGCGTATACCGTGGAAAGGGAATATAAAATTGGTAGGAAGTTTAGAACCAATAGGGTCAAGGGACCCGTCCTGCAGGAGCCTGCCAGCCTCTGGAAATCACCATGACAGGAGATCATTCAATTCTAGTTTGATTCCTTCACACTTCCACCATGGCTGTAGGCACAGAAGGTAAACTAGACAAAGGATGGATGTGATTGTGCCAATGTCACAAGCAACTGCAGCAGTCTCAGCTAATGATGAAGACTGACTACTTACCATCTCCTGAAGTCTCAGCTAAGGCAAGACAGCAGGATGTGGCACAAATTAATTAAACCTCGTGCTTCAGAACATGCACTGATGGACCACAGAGGTAACGAAGAACTTCTTCATTGATATAATCAATGGTCAGCCGATTTGGGGAGGTCCGAGAACCACCATTCTCAGGAACCGCAAACACTGGCCAGTGCTGGAGACTGCATTGCTGACCATATGACCCCACCATCTATTCTGGAGTCATCTGTCCTATATGTCACGGTGGCCTGCTGGCTGAAGATAGGCAAGTATCTTTGTCATGGAGTTGTGACATTAGACATTGATGCTATTATCACATACTGTGGGGTATCATGCAGAAGTGTCATTATAGCTCTGGGGCATCGTCTTCCTACCATAACTCAGTGATTCCTGTTTCGCCCCCGTGGATGCCAGGAGCTGCTCCTTTCACAGAACAGGAAAGGGACGGTCGTACTCTCCCCGTCTGCTCCACATGCGACACTGGGCTCCTGAGGCCCAGGGCTCTCTCCTGCATAGCCAGAAGTAGAGTGAGCCAAAGCTGCTCTCTCCTGCATATCATGACATCCCTTGAAACTCAGACGACTTGTTTCACATCCACAAAGTTGCAACCATGCATTATTTATGGGCATTTCAAAACTACTTCTGCTCGAGTGAGTCTTCAAATGAGGTTACAAAGTGATTTGTTCTGTACATCTTGGAATGCCCAATGATCTGCCAGATCCTGCAGAAATTGGGGTGAAAGCCTAGCAGAGTTTGTGAAGGATTGATTTTTTTTTTTTTTTTTGGAGAAAAAGAATCTTTAAAACCAGATTCTCAGCTGGTGCAAATTTGCATAGGGATGCTGAAGTAAGAAATGCAGCTTTATTAGCTAACCAGGAATACATAGTTATGCAGGTCACTGTACCAATTTTGAAGACAGTACAGTTCAGCAAATAGGGGCTGGTAGCCCAGAGACCTGGGGTTTAGTTGCAGTGCCAACACTAGCATATCACTACACTGCAGTTACCCACCTCTACTGTAGTACCTTGGCCAAGTCAGCTCTTGCCTCTGTGCCTTTGTTTTCCCATCTGAATATAGACGGTATTTGTCTAATAGGAGCAATAGGAACACCAAGGAGGAAGAAGGGTTATTTATGCTAAAGGTCAATGATGATAAAAAAAGCCAGTGACGATACAATGATGATCAATAACAATACAAAAGCCAAATATAAACTGACCATGAATAAGTTTAGGCTGGATATTAGAAGGTTTCTAGAAAGAGCCGCCTAATAGGAACACTGTACCAAACCCCTACCTTGTCCCCTACCCCACCCTGGTCGGTTTATCAAAAAGTTTCTCTGATGAGGTTGCCAGTGATAGAAGGGGAATGGACATAGTGATACAAGAGGACCCTTCAAGTCCCACCCATGTACAGCTCTGAGATCCATGGGAAAAAAGTACAGTACTGCAGAACTGCGAGGTGCTCTAACAATTAACTCTTAACTATTACCTTGTGTAACAATGTTCAGGCTCCAGGGTAGCTGTGATACCCACTGGTGACCACGCAACCCTTGCCCTGCTCCAGCTCTAGAGTGCCTCCCCCCTGTTACTCACCCGCCATGCCCTGATGCAATTGTCTGATGGGAAGGAAGGCTGCCCAGTGGGTCCTAGAGCAAGCCCCAATTCCTCTAGATACCGGCTAGTTCTTCCTGGCTCCTACTGGTCTCCGCACTGCCCTCTAAGTGGGCTTTGATGGTCCATTGGCACCTTTCCCCAGGGCACCTGTTAGCTTTAAAAGCTAATCATGGCCTCCAACTTGCCCTACAGCTGTACCCACGCCTCAGGTGTTACCACTTAATTCCAGTGGGCACTTGGTCCCAACCCACTACCAGGGCACCTGTGGTCTTTACACCCTTGTCAGGGCCTCAGCCACTTCCCTTGGCCTAGGCCCACCGCCTGATCTGGCTTCTGTGTTACAGCCCTTCACCACCTAATCCAGCTTTGTCTTTACCCTGTCCTAGGCAATATACTTGCTGAGCCTGCTTTGGCTCCTAAGTCCCCTGGCCCTTGTCACTGTCCCTTTCATGCATAGGACCCCCCGGGCCTGGCTCTGCCCTTCCTGGTCCCTGGGGCCTTGTCCAGCTGCTGCCCAAGCTAGGCTTCAGCCTCTCTCTTTCTAGGCTTTAACCTCCCCCTCAATCCTATGCCTGCAGTATGCCCTGAATCAAGGCCCTAACAGGGCTCTAAACACCGGCATTCCCTGGCACCTGCCATAGATTAAACCACCATGCACCCCTTGCGCACTCCCCTATAGCCTCCACGTACTCCCCTGCCAGCTGCCCAAACCACCAGTTGAAGCTGTAACCAAGGAACAAGCTTGGCTATAAAACAAACTAAACCCCCTCTTGGTCCAAGCATAAACAATGGCTGGCTGCCTAACCCTAAGTAATATTCCTCTGTAGAACAGCAGCCCTCTATTTACCTTCTTCCAGGTAGCCCCAGTGCTAGCTAGGCACTCACCTGCATTTCCCCATGCTCTGGAGCTCTTGCATCTGTAGTCCCCAAAGGCCAGACCACATTTCCTGGCTCAGGGCCTGTGTTTATACATATCTCCCTGGCCCTGGCCCCTTTTGGTCAGGTAACTCCCTGAGCTGCCACCTGCGTTTCCTGATTTAGCTGCCGGCTCAACCCCAGGGTGGTTTACTGCTGCTGACCTCTGCCATAATAATATCTTGTCTTCCATGCAGGGCTGTAGCCCATTATGCTACTGCAGTGCAGCTAGTTCTGCAGTAAGTACTTGTAGCAGGTAAATCCCTGGGTACCTGTTCCTCGCAGCGCATAATGAGCAGCTTTCCCTGCCTGAGGCTCTCCCTGCTGCTCCTTCACCTGTAAAGCAACAGGAGCTTTCAGGTATCTTTTATACCTTGGTCTTTCTTACTCTCTAGGGTGCAAACTTGCGAACTGTTGAGGGACCTAAGCTCCTCCAGTAAAGTGATGGATCAGGTTATAAAGTTACAGAGCACCTCGTGATCCTCTTATGCCATGCTACGGAGGGGGTCAATGAGGCACCAAGACTTGGCTAAGATGTGGTCCACATTATAGGAAAGTAGCAGTGCCATACACTACATGATGAACATTATATGGTCATGCACCCACCACTCCTCCCAGTTGCATAATGTGCCCATGTCAGCGTAGCTGGTCCTGTGGCAAAGCAGCGGATGGATTTTTTTGCTTTCAGGGAGATTTAGCAGCTGGCAAAGAAGAGAAGCCAGCCCACTGTGAGCAGCCAGCTCTCTGTAGCCCACAGCAAGTGCTGCAGCTCCTCAGCCAACTGTCCAGGAGCCACCGGCATAGACCATTTAAATAAACTGGCCTCTTTGGAAGCCTGTCAAAATACCATAGTTGCTGAGTGCATCACTTTTGGAGAGGGATGTTAGATACAAAACTTGGAGGCAGGTCTGAAAAGCCCAGCGATTTGGAAGTATTTGAATCCAGGGCTTGGGTCAAACCCTTTAAGAGGCAAGAACCCATCATGATAGGTGGATTCAATTCTCAACTTGGAGCATAACTTCAAAGTTTGGGCTGTGCTTAGAGCTGGCTGTTTGGAACCACAGCCTTCTCTGCTTTTCATCTTAGACTCATTCGGATATTTCTTCTCCTTTAAAACCTGGTGTTTGGTGTCTTTGGTTTAATTTTTCAAAAGCGATTTTTTCAAAAAGCTGCTGACCCCTCCTGGGAAACCAAGAAACATTCACTCCAGAAACATCCCAGTCTCTTAGTCCCATTTCCCCTCCTATTGCTTTCCTACTGCACAAAAAAGCAAGCTATTTCTTTAGAGTTCAGCAACAGCTGCTGCTGATTGAGCAGGCTTTAGATTGGGATCGCAGACACTAGCTAATTCTTTGCTCATTAATTTTTGCAAGCCCCCTTTTCACAAGGGCTTCTGCAATCCCTAGTTGCCTCTCAGACTTAAAGAGCAATTTGGAAGGCTCTTCCTGTGAGAGCCTCAACCCAGCTGAAAAAAGGGAACAGGGAAGTCTCACCAGAACCCCTTTTGTTAACCCTTATTTCAATGTTACAGTTTCTTTCCACTGGTTCAGCTGAAGATCCCAATGATCAGGCATTTAGCCAAACCAAAGGTCCAATCCTGGGGATCTACTCAGTGATGCTTATTCAAAACCTTGGGGTTGGTGAATAGAGTTCCTGTCCCTCCAGTATCCACTACTGAGAATGTATTAGACCAGGTTGATCAAGATCTGGCCCATGGGCTGGATCTAGCTCACAGAGTGTGTCTTCCAGCCCATGGGGCTCCTCAGGGGTCCAGTGGCAGCATTAATTGCCATGGCTCCCAGAGTTGCAACCATTAGTGCCGCTACCACTCATCACATGGCTGAATCTCAGGATCCCTGGGGACCTCCTCAGGCCACATCTGGAGTTATCTTGCTTGTGGGGTTGCCTGAAGGGTCAAAAATGTGATGGTGGGAAGAGCAGTGGCCAGCATGACTCCAAGAGATACAGCAATTACTGTTGCCACTCCCAAATTCCAACCCCGCAGGCCCGATGACACAGCTCCATGCTCTGGATCCAGCTTGTGGACAGTCCCTGGGCTCTGGATTTTACCAGAAGACTGACACTGCACCACTTACCTGGTTTGTAGGCCTGGATGAGTTGGGTGCCACTGTGCAGTGGTGTTTCTGGGCACTAACTGTGACACGATGCTACTGTGCATTAGCTCATTGCTACTGCATGGTAGCATCGGAAAAAAACGCGTGTGGGTATGGTATTGCACAGTAACGCCAGTACTATGCAAGTACTAAATGACTGCATAGTAATAACTGTGTAGTCTGCCACTCATGTAGATGTGGCCACAGGGTACATGCAAATACTGTACTAGAGAAACACAATAAAAATCAAGGCTTGGCCTGCTGGTGACCATTAGGGATCGCTTTCTTCCTGAATGAATTCCTCTGGATGTTTGTTGAGCAGAAGGGGCCCATTAGATCACCTTGTTTGATTTGGCTAACATAGGCTAGGAGGACATTACTTGGTAATCCCTGCATCAAGCCTGTTACCTGAGAAGGTTCCAGGGATCTTTTGCCTCCCATTTCCTGCACTTACTGTAGTATTCGCAGTTTGATCCCTAAGGCCAACATGGAAGCTCATAAAGATGGTATTGCCCTGCCTGGCTTCCAGGTACTTTTTCCCTGTTAGAGCCATCTTTATGAGTCTACCATTTGAAAAGTGATACTATCACATGTACTTCTCGAGTGTGTCATCAACAAGTTCTTTATTCTAAATCACGGATTCTGACACTTAAGCTAAAGGACTGCATTCAACTGGACACACTCTCATTTTCACTCCTGGTCATAAACTGCTGTGTTGTTCAGGAGCTACTGCTGAGCTCCCTGGAGGTGACTGCATTTCGGTGGTGTATTAAACAGTTTCTACCTCCCCTTTATCTACCTTGCCAATTGTTGCAAAGCTTGATTAATGAATGTTTACAAAGTGCTGTGAGACTCCCTGGGTGCAAATAACAAAGAACATCTCAATGAGAAAGTGGATTTCTTTATGGTAGGTTATTTCACGTTGATGGGGACCTAATTCTCAGTAAATGAGCCAAATCTCTGAGATCATGATAGCTTGCGAGTAACAACTCTTCTCTCTCTCTTTTACTGTCTTGCTCTTTGCTCAGATCTGAAAGGTGTGGTATCCGCCAAGAATGATATCCGTGTGGAGATCGTGCATAAGGAGCCTGCCTCAGGCAGAGAGACAGAAGAACACCCCACCATCAAGCAGCTGATGGTAAGAATTTATTCCTTTTCCCTTGACTTCATTACTCTGTACAACCTTTGACAATAATGAGTGCCAGCACATGAAGTTCAATGCACTAATGCCCGCTGAAAGCAAGGGATGCTCTTCCAAAATCTTGCCTGTCACTCGGAGTTGTATGTTTCACTGCCATAAAAGCTCCTTGAGTGCAACTTTGCTAATGAAGAAAAAGAGCTGGGAGAGTTTTATTATTGTGGCTGAGCAGCCCACAGGGCTAATTGTAAAGCAAGTTTGCTACCTCAGTAGGGAAATTGCTGCAAATTGCAAATGGACACGCAGTAGGTTGAGCAATATGTAATAATAAACTAATTAGAGAGCAATAACTGTGCGGGTCTAAGGAAGCTTCAGAGATTTATGCATGCAAAAAAGTATATGTGCATGGAGCCATTTGCCGTAGAGGTTGTTAACTTCACTAGTGTCCTGCCATCCCAGCAGGCCTCTGGTCCTGTCATGACCTGAAGCTGTAATAAAGTCAGATTCTTGCCTTGTTAGACTTGAACAGCCAAGCCCTCCTATGGGGGGCTGGTTATCTCTCCAGTTGGGAGATCCCCAGCAAAAGTTAAAGGCAATGCCTGATGCAGTGTACAAGCCTAAATGTGAGTTATCACTGACGCAACACCCCAGATGGGTGCTAGAAAGCCCTATGCAGCCAGAGGTGACACCTTTCTGTGGAGATGTAAATCTGGGTCCACCAAGTTAGTAAAGATGCTTCATTCTACCAAAGACCTTGGCCTGATACTGGCTGGGAAAAACAACTTCTTCTCCTTGAGCCCATGTCCACTGGAATGTAATAATTTCATAGAATAATAGAAAATGAGGGTTGGAAAGGACCTCAGGGGGTCCCAGCCCCAACTATATCATCCTAGCAAAGGCTTTGTCTGGCTAGCTCTCAAAAACCTCCAAGGATGGAGATTCCAGCACCTCTCTAGGTAGCCTGTTCCAGTGTTTTACTACCTTCCTAGTGAGAAAGTTTTCCCCAATATCTAACCTAAACTTCCCTCGCTGCAACTTGAGACCATTGTACCTTGTCCTGTCATCTGCCCCCACTGAGAACAGTCCAGCCCCAACCTCTTTGGAACCGCCCTGCAGGGAGTTGAAGGCTGCTATTAAATCAGCCCTCAATCTTCTCTTTTCCAGACTAAATAAGCCCAGATCCCTCAGCCTTTCCTTATAAGGGAATCTGGGCATCATGGGTGGAAAACCCATCTGAGTCACTTGGAACTGACCTTCCTGACCCTCTGAAGGCTCCCGGATGGCCTTTGTGCAAGAGCTGGAGGGGTGGAAGTGCTCAGCTCTGGTGAGGAGGAAGAATCGCCAGTATGGGCACAGGTCCAGCGCAGAGTTGGTTCTGGGGACTCAGTTCTCCCTTCACTCCGGATAGGGACTGCCTGGACCATACTGACAGGGGAGGCACAGCCCAATGCTGTATGCCACGGGTTGTGCTGTCCCAGTCCCAGGGACTAGCACAGCCTGCTAGTCTGCCTGCCTTCACCAGCACTAGGTCATGAACTGTGCTCCTTTGCAGTTAGCACTCAGGAGAGCAATACGATGACCTAAGGGTGGGCTGAAGGCTGGCTGAAGCTTCCATTCACAGAATGGAAGAGGGGGTGGGGAGCATGGTTGTGCAGCAGCATCTACTCCTCCCCACTCTGTGTGGGGATGTACGTAGGGAGAGACAATAAGGCTGGGGAGACATACCTGAAGCCCCAGCCCCATGCTAAGTGCAAGACCAGGGCTGAGCTAACCAAGCTGGAGGGTGGATTATGCGTTCATGTGAGGCAGCATACACAATGGGGAAGCCTCCCACCGTGGGAAGGGGTAGGGGAAGAATAGGGGCAGGCAAAACAAGCAGGATAAGATGAGGAGGCCCCTAGGACTCCTGAGATGAATCCCAGGAGGTGCTGGGGGTTCATGGCGCAGATGCAGCATTTCTCCTGCAGGATGGCAACCCCCACTCCCAGTGGAGCAATCCAGGGGTTTCCCTTGAGTCGGTATCCTGGGGTCTTCCTGTCCAGGTACAGAAGGAGCCCCACTGCTAGCTCTTGTCACCACTGCACTCTGCATCCAAGAGCTGCTTTGCATTTGCTGTTGCTAGCTCATGTCATGCGGTAAATGAGTAATATAAGCAAAGCAAATGGGGAGAAAGCTGAACCATAAAAAACCATCCAGCCATAGAAGGAGAAAGTCTAGAGCCTCAATACACAGGGAAGCAGACAGATCTCAGCATGTTTGCTGGATTATGGGTTTTCTTCCATACCAGTTTAAATTCGCAGGCAGCACTTGTCAGCGTTAGTTCATTCAGGCTGCAAAAGATGCTCTGTGAAGGATCAATGTAAACACGAGACAGAGGCAGCTTAGTGGGGTGGGCAGGATGGATTTTAGGTGGTCTATACGTATAGCCAGGAAGCCTTACAGTTGGCTTGAGAAAGGATGGATACAGACTCGGATACTGCTTATTATCCCAGTGCCATGTCTTGCTACCTGAGTGGAGATTTTTTTTTGTTTAGGTCTCAATTCTCTAAGGTGTTAACACACTTTCCCCTGTTCAGAAGCACAGGAGGGGAGAGCTAAGATCAAACACAGAAAATCTGAGCTACATCAGAAGAAACAGCTGTCCCAGATCTCAAAGATCATAAAGGGAGGTGAACTGTGGTTGTGGGGCTCTTCTCAGGTTAAGCTCAAGTTGTTCATTATTTACTTATGCCTAGCACTGCCCATGCTGTGCTCTGCAAACAGAGAGAAATACTTATACCCAGTCCCAAGGAGCTTAGTGATCCAAAATGATGAGTCTGAGGTCAGCAAAACAGCTTTGTTGAGGGGCACAGGCATACAACAGGGGGTCAGGAAGCACAAATGTTATTCTGGGCTCTGGTGCTGCTGTGTTGTGAGAAAAGCCATTTCCCTACTGTATGATTCAATCATCCCAGATGTGGAGAGGAAATAATGATCAATCATCAATAAAGCACATTTTAAGTGGCACAAGGACAGGTTGACAGATATCAGTCATCCTTGAATGGGGTGCTTTTAGTGGGGTTCTGCTATGAAGCTGTTCAACACATCTTTATCAGTGATCAGGAAATAAATATAGAATAATGGCAGATAAAATTTCTGGCTGACAGAAAGATTGGCAGGGCAGTAAATAACCCTGAGGGCAGGGTAATCCCCAGAGCCATCTGTATTGCTTGGTAAGCTGGGCCCATTTAAACCAAATGTGTTTTAACACAGCCAAGTGCAAGCTCATCCCTTTGGGAGCAAAAGCTGCCAGCCATCCCTACAGGTTGGGGACCGGAGCCTGGAAAGCAGAGGCCCTTATGAGGATTTAGTGGTCATAACGTACAAACAGCCAAATATGAGCTGCCAGTGTGAGGCTGTGACACAATGGGAGAGTGTGATATGCGAACAGGGGAATGGTGTCGAGCAACACAGAGGGGTGTAGACACAACATTGGTGAGACCAGTACTGGGACACAATGGGCAATTGTGGTCTAATGTTTTAAAGCGGATCTTGACAATTTGCAGAAAAGAGCCATAAAAAAAAATTGAGCTGGAAAACATGCCTCACAGAGAGAGGCTTATGGGGTACAATCTGTTTAGCTTATCAAAAAGAAGATTGAGAGGAGTCTTGATTATGCCATATAAGCATCTTTACATGGAAAATTACCAAATAGTTGAGGAATTTCAATTTAGCGAAGAAAAGCAGAGCACACACCAATAGCTGGAAGCTGAAACCAGATAGATTCAAGTTAGACACGAAGCACACATTTTTAAGAGGGAGCTGGAAGCCACCCCCTAGGAAGTGGTAGATTTTACATCTCTCAGTGTTTTTCACTCAAGTCAGGGTGACTTTCTGGGCAATGCCAGTCAAACACAGCTGATCAGATTCAGTACAGGAGAACATGGATGGCTTGTGTTACTCAGAGGATCTCATCATCACATCTAGCCCAACTATCCCTCAGTCTGCCACTGACCAAACATTTGGGGACTTATGGATGGAAGATCCTACAGCAGCCATTCCCAGTCATTCTGGGTGCGAACCCCAACCCCGGTTGCAAGTCGAGCTCCAGCGAGAGCCCACTCTCATTCTTCTGACTCCATGGGGCAGACAACCCCAGCTGTAAGTGCTGTCACCTCATTTAGGGTCACAGTCCCTAATGTGGGAACCACTGTACTAGAACAACACGCCCCGGGAGAACCTGGCAGCATTCGTCGGCAGCAGCCACAGGGGCTCTGCAGAAACCAGCTGGTGACTTTGGTGCTGGTGCATGACCCAAGGCTGTCAGCTCCCCAAAGCTAGTGAGAGTTTGTCTGTGTCTGAATAAACCATACAAACGTAAAGGGTGGGAGGGGAGGAGAATGAAATAATGCACTCCAGGTGAGAGGCATAGCCAGGAGGCAAACCCCAATTTCCAAGCCCTGATCATGGCCACACTAGATCCCATTGCCCTCCTTGGATACAGAGTAAGACAATGCCCTTCACCTAGAGAGTGCAGGTTGCAGCCTTTCCACAGGTGTGTCCAGCACTGGACACATCCAGCACTGCAGCACTGTGGTTTGGCCAGGCCATACCCCAGAAAAAGGCCCTCCCTGTTGGCAGGCATTCCTGAACCTTCTTTGCTCGCTTCCCTCCTGTTACTCAGAGCCCCTTGGGCCACCCAATATAATTCTTCCCCCTCCTGGCTGTTGACAACAGCTGGCATAAGCTCTACCTCGAGCTATTAAATACCCAGTCTAAGGATGCTAAATAGATTCCTAATAAGAGACTCCAGGTTTGCCAGTGAAATGACAGATCAAGTTAAAGAATTCATCTTTGCTAACAAGCAATGGTGACATGCCTGTGGTAGGGACATGAGCAGCTGCTAAGACAGAGAGAGGGAAACCAGCCACTGTTCCTACACCTTGCAAGGCCCTTGAAAGGGAGGCCACGGCAAATTGGGTAGCTGTGATGACTGCCCACTTCTCCTTCATTATAACAAGAGTTTGAATTGTACTTTGACTCTTGGGGGTCTGCAAAAAAAATGAAACCAGTTCATTGATGAACAAGTCCACCTACATGAAGGAGCAATCTGATCAGATACCCCTGTACTGTACACACACACAGGGATAACTGGTCTGTGCACGTTTTTTGTACCACTATCAGTCTAAAACCCATATATTAGTTATCCTAATATATCTGCTGTTGTGGGTACAATCTTACCAGCACTGTGCTATAACAGCATAAACACCCCTATACACTATATTAAGTGCACCCACACTGCGGGGGTGATTTACTGGCTTTGTGACTGGGTAGGATAATACAAATAAACAGATGTTATTATTGCTGTAAAATCACCTCATGCCTGCAAGCAAAATGGTTAATCCCTGTCCCCATCAGCATCTGAACTAAATAGAAAGGCACCCAATGGAGATAATATTTTGTCAAACTTCACATGCGGAGCAAGGGTTCAAGCCCTTGCTGCCTGATTCCCACCCCAGTGCCCAACCTGGTGGACCCCAAGGCAGCTCTGAGAGGCTCCTTACTACATCACCTGCAGATGGCACCGCAACATATTGGTTTCCACTTCATTAGAGAGTGAAGCCATTGGTTATTCAGCCTCTGGGAAATAGTGATGAAATCCTCCCAGACTGACTCCTGTGTGTGTCTGTTCCTGCACTCCTGTGGGAGTTCCTGGGACCGCCAGACTGGAGAGCTGATGGCATGAATCCTAACAGTCGCACTCAAGTTGAGCGCTGCCAAGGGCACAATAAAACACCCCAGCCCATTGCAGAACAATTGCTTTCACTGCTCCTCATGCCAGTGCCACCACCGCAGAATATTCATGAGTCCCACAAGCTGGGAGGCTGAATCCAGCTGTCCTGCAGTTGGTGTTTTCAGCTCAGGTGGGATTTGCTAAAGAGCGAGATGGGTGCAGGCAGCCTGCATAGCAAGCATAAAATCTGGCAGCATCAGCAGCCTTCTCCGTAACTAAGGAAGATCTTTAATAAGGCAGATACCATGGCCAGAATCCACCTATGAGGGCTGATGAGACACCTGTGGATTAGAAGCATTAAGCAAAGCAGCCTGGCTCTTGCACTGTACAGCTCCAAAGCAAAACTACTGTGGCTGCCACTCAGAAGGCTGAAGTACGCAGAGAGAACAACATTTATCCTAGGACACACAGTGCTGCAACCAGGAGCAGGCATCCTGGCTCCCTCTGTTCTTTGTCCCCTGGACAGTAGTCCCCTAGACGAGACCTGGTCTTCATGGACCATCTCAGTTCAGCCCTCTGGGCCTGGTGGTGTCTCTTGTCTCCTAGCCAAGCGATACACGTTTGTTGACCTCCTTCATCCTTCCTCTTCCTAAGTCTGCACCTCCAGCCTGCCCTATCCTCAGCCAGCTTGTGTTGTCCTTTCTAAATGCCATCTGAGCACCCAGGGTGTCAGTGCTCTCCAGGAGTGGGAGGCTGGGCACCGAGTCACGTTCTGCACTTGAGATTTCACCAGAGCAATACACATGGGAGCACTGTGACCTGATGCCTCTGCAGACTGGTCCAAAATTGCATTGACCTTATTTCAGATATCTATCCTGGCTGACTACTGCCATATTTGCTTTCCACTCTCACCCCACTCTCTTAATATTCCTGCTTTCCACTCTCTTAATATTCCTGCTGCCCAGGTCTCACCCTCCCACTGAATACAATTATAGTCCAGATAATTTTCTCTGCCTCTCCTTAGATCACCTTTTCTAAATACAGTCTCATTGTGTTATATCCTGCCCATACTCCTAACCTCTCCCCATCCTTTTGAATTATCACGCTGCCCTCGCTGATGTTCACAACACCTCAAAATTTAATATCAACTGTGAATTTCATTAACATGCTGTGTAGTATCACATAGAGATCATTAATGCAGATGTTAAATAAAAACAGACCTAACGTCAGCCACAGCAACAGTGCCCCTCTAGATGGCATCTTCCCTCCACTCACTCGACTGCTGTTTATCAGTAGCCTTTTTACTGTCCTTTCATTTTCAGTCCATGTGATAGGGCTGGCATCCAAGTCAGGCTGAATGACTTCTGTGAGGTTTTGTGAGACATTGTGTCAAATGCTAAGATCCAAATGTATCTCTGCTACCACAGCCCCGCTTGCCACTAATTTTGTAATTCCATCAGAAAAGCAATCAAGTTTGTCTGGTATGATCTGCTCCTTACAGCACCATTGCTGTGTATTGCTAATGGCTCCTTTGTCCTCTAGCTTTCCCTTACTGTGCTTTCTGCTGCTGAATTCTTTCTGGCCAGCAACTGGCAGAACTACTCTTTTTCCCTTTTCTGAAAATTGCTCTCACATTTGTTATTCTCCAGCCATCTGTGACCTCCACAATAAGCTATGCTTTTCACAAATAATTACTCATGCATCTATAAATTCATTAACACCTTAGGATACACTCATGCTGTTTGATTTGCATATGTTCACATTGTCTAAACACTGCCTCAGCCCCTTTGTTATATTTTATCTATTTTTCCAGAATCACGTACATTGTTCAAGTCCCCATCTAAGAGACAGGAAGGGAGCCCTTGCCCCCAAATGCGCAGACTTAGAGGATGAGTGACAGGCAAAGGATGAGGAGAGGGAGAGACCCAGTTAAAAAGCCTGAACTTAAGAAAGGGATGTATTTGGTTTAAAAGCCTGAATCTGAGAAACGTATACGCATGTATAACTTAATTCCTGAGACGTTACCTTGCCAGTGTTTCCAGTGGGACGGTGTATTATAAACAAGGATTTTTCTGGGTAATATCTAAAGACCAATTACATGATTGGGAAAGACTTTGACAAGCTTTCAGATATCACAGTACTTCAGGAAAGGTAATGTGATACCCAAAACCTTGTTAAAATCTATCCCAGTCATGCAGTTGGTCCATTAAAAGATATCAGCCACAAACACCCTTGCTTCTCACATAATCCCTGGACCTTCATGGCTACAACATCGCTCCAGTGCTGTTTGTAACTGTCATAAGTATTTGATCCGTACACACTTCTTGTCCATCTATCTGTATGTGCACAGGCACGGAGGCTCGGCCCATTCCCCAGCAATCAAACTTCTTGTTTGTTAAAAATACATTGTGGAGTCTGGGGTTCAGGACCTAGGAGGTTTTAGGGTCCAGGCTCAATCATCCTTTACAAGCCTGCTCTCTCTCTGATTCCTCGCCTTCAGCAAGCATTCACCATAGGCGATAAACATGTACTGCTTGGCTAAGAGGAGACTGTTGGCCTTATGGACCAGATTTCCCAAGAGTTCAAACGAAGGGGGACCTGGTAAGTGTTGCCTGAGGCCTGTTGAAAATCCCACCCTTCTTTAGGTACCTAAACAGGAGCCAAGACCTTCTGATTCAAACAGAAGAGACGCATCCAGTTGTGAGGGCTGAACACATACACATCTGGACATGTGACCCTGAGAGCTTGTCACCTAGCAGTAACCAGGAGACAAGGGTTACTGCTAGGGTCTGTGGCTGTGCTGCTGGCTTGCTGAGTGACCATGGGAAAGTTATTTGCCTCCTTATGCCTCAGTTTACCCATCTGTAAATCAGAATAATTATTATAAAGGGCTCTGAGGTCAGTGACAGAAAAGAGGTGCAGAAGCACTGGGCTTGACTGTTGGTCACCTCTGTATCTAGGGCAGTTTTATTTTCTTAATAAAACTAGTGATTCCCTCTTAAAACTGAATTCAGCCACTTCCCGAGGAGTATATGTACTCTGAAGTCACAGTAACTGCAGTGACACGTAGGCAGACCTGTGTTAGCTCAGTAGCAGCTGGATCAAGTACCAGTAGCAGTATAGGCACACAAGCTGCTTACAGGTGTGGGGGGGGAGAGTGCTTTACTTTCAGCTTGGTGCACCCCCACACCGAGTGTAGCGCCTGCCTAGAAGAATAATTGCGTTAGTTTGACACAGCTCACCCAGCGTCTTTATAGTTGTGCTTTTATCTAATAGTTATATCTAATAGATAAAAGTGCCAAAAACAACCCTGCAGTGCATGAGCTATACGGACGCTAGGTGAGCCAGGTCAAACTGACATGATTCATCTTCTGGTAAAGCACTGGGGTTTCCCCCCCACATCTGTCAACACCCACACACCTCAGTGCAGGTGATTTATCCTGCTTCCTGAATAAGTTTTGTCTCCCCCATGGTAACCTCAAGAGACAGCTGAAGTTTGTCAATCCTTGCAGCTAGAAACAGACATTACACATAAACTGGTTTAAGTGATCAGAAACTGGTTTAAACCCATAACAGAAGAGATGTTCAGTGCACATAAACCAGTTTGAAAATGGCTGGAACCAGTTTGAGATAAACCTGGTTGAATGTAGCATCAGACTGAACTGTTTTGGGTCAAACCGATTTATGCCATCTCTGTCCCAGACCCCTTCCTAGTTTAAGTTAAATCAGAGTCCCCCCACACCCCAGCATGCTCTCTGGACTGGGCAGGGCTCTCTGCTCCAGAGAGTTGGGCTGGTCCCTCCCCTCTGCTCCCTGGCTGCAGCTCCAGCAGAGATTGCAGGCACAGTTGGGTCTGCCTGGCTTCCTCCTGTTTCCTGCCCCCCGCTCACCACTCCCTGCTGAAGCAGGGATACCCCCCATCCCCTCTGCCTTAGACAGACACCTTTCAACATTAGCTAGCAGACCACATCCTGGCTATGGTCCATCCTGTGGGAGCTTAGGGCTTTTTGAAACTAATCAACAGATAGCTGGTAAGTCCCTCTGTTCCTTCCTTGGAAAAAAGTTGTTTAAGAAGAACTAATGAGAGAAGCTTTTGTTTTCTTAATGGGTGGATAAACACTGAGTTAGGGGGGATAAACAGCATGTTATCAATTCCCTGCTGGGCTACTGGGGGTGGGGACCCCTCCCTAATAAGAACGTCCTGCCTGGGCCTGGCCACGCCCCACTCAGCTCAGCACTGTAGAAGGGAAGGGAGGGCTGCTCTAGTGGCCCCTGGCTTCTAGGCTGAGTCACTGCAGGCATGTGCCTGCATTTCTGGAATAAAAAGGGAATGTTTATCCACCTCCAAATTGGTTCAAGCTTTGCAGGTTACACTAACCTGCAAAGATTGAATCAATTCAGGCTCAGGCTTTTTGAATATCTGTCCCTAGTGAAGCTGTTTTATACATACCCAGAGAGGTTCAGAGAGGTGACTCTTCCCATAGAGAGACATCGTAGTTGAAGCAATACAAATCCTAGCAGTAATAATGATAATGGACTGTTAATTGCTTTATTCAGATAATAAAGAAGTTTATTCCATAGATCCAAAATGGGAAAAAATACTCACCTCAAAAAGAGCTGTTGCAGCTCCTGTTTTGTCTCACCTGGATACTGCTCCCCTATCTCTGTGTTCATCCTTGCCAGTCTGTCTGAATCCAGCATGTCAGTAGTCTGATATCCTATCTCCAACAGCAACTGCTGTTTCAGAAGAATGGGAAGGAAACTCCCAGGTTGGCAGAACTGGGGTAATCTGCCCCACTTTGTGGAAAACTCCCTCTGAACCCTAAAAGGGAGACATTTGCTCAAGCCCTGAAGTAGGACATACATCCTCCTTAAAGCTTTCCCTATTATTTGCCAGTTAATTCACTACATTCTTGTTATCCACTCACAGGCCAATTCCTTTCTAAATTCTGGCCTCAGCAACATGCTGTGTTAATTAACTCCTATGTATGCATTGTTTAGAGAAGCCTTTGCTATTCTCAGTTTTGAATCCCCTACTTTCCAGTTCCATTGGCTTTGCCCCTGTTTTCTTGTTACAAGACAGGGAGAAGTGAAGCTCCCAATCTCCCTTCTCTAAACCATTCTTCATGCTATAGGGCTTCTATTATTTGCCTTCTTGTTTGTCTCCTCAGCATAGAGACAGCCCCAGTGTTTTTATTCCCCCTTCATTTAAGCAATTTTCTAAAACTTTTTTCATTGTGACTGCACTTCTCCAAACATGTCAGTGTGCAATATCCTTTTTAACTGTGTCTCCACTGCAATAGAGAAATGTGACTGCAGTATGTATGGGCTTACCCAAGGTAGCTTGAATCTGGCTAGCAGAGGTAACAATACAATGCACAATCCATGCAAGCAAGCCTACCTGTTTACTTGAGTATCGAGACGATGCTGAAGCACATGCCACTGCAGCTTCACTGCTCTTGGTATTCAGACTGAATAGAGCAAAACCGGCTAGGATGCACCTGTATGTTCCACACTGATTACAGTGTAGACAATAAAGGTAACAGTAGTGAACACATTTAAATCCAGATATCTCTCTCAAGGTCATCTTTCAAGCCTCAATCCCTGGGGGTTACAGAAAGGCAGGCAACAAAAGCTAAAGAGACCAGAATCACCACCTTTTGTCTCAACTGCTAACACAGGAACTCTGTAGAAGTTTGGATGTTCAAAACCAACTAGACGATTTAGCCATTAAGGGCACTGGGAGCTGTTTGGTTAAAGCAGGAGCAATACTACTGCTGTCGCTTCTAAGAGTTCTAGTCAATGGGCCAGAAAACCATTGTGCTAGGTCGGGGTGGGCAAAATGCGGCCTGTGGGCTGGATGCAGCCTGCCAAGCCATTCTCTCCGGCCCATGGGACCCCTAAAACGTTTAGAAAATTAATATTTATCTGCCCCTGGCTGCATGTCATGTGGCCCTCAATGGGTTGCCAAAACTCAGTAAGCAGCCCTGTGCCTGAAATGATTGCTTGCCCCTGTGCTAGGTGCTGTACAAACACAACAGAAATGGAGCCTCTGCCCAAAGAGCTTACAGTTTAAAACACTGTATACTGGCAAGTATAAAGAAAACAGATGGATACAGACAGATGGGGAAGCACAAGGAAGCCCCTCAGACAGTACTGATGGGCAGTGGGCTCAGCACAGCAGTTGTCTTTCCCTTATCGTAGGCGTCATGGCAAAGGAGAGTTTTCCAGAGGGCGTCGAGGCCGGTGACATGGTTCTGCAGTAATGTGCAGGGAAGTGTTCCCAAATGGGAGTGGCTGCACAAGGAAAGCATGAATGTGCTTTGTGCTTGTTTAAAACTGTAATAAGTAGGTGATGAGGGCTGGCACCGTTGGCCAGGAGTTGACATTTTAAGAGCCTGCAAGGGATGATAAATCTCTAGCCAGCTTTTAAAATCTCAACTGGGGCTTTGTGTTTGTTTGTTTGTTTCTAGCACGCGCGTTCCCAAAGCCGGGTCTCTACTGGGAACAGACAGTTCTGCAGTCTTTGGAATCTATTAACCAACATCCATCCAGCTCTGTTAGGTTTTGACCTGCATAAGCTTAAAAGCACCAAGAAGTGTCATCCAATTATACTACAAGCAGGAAACATTATAATTAAACTCAGGGAAAAAATACATATCAGGTCTCAGCAGGTTTGTAACTTTGAATGTGCCAATCTGGACGAATTCATCACTCGCTATTGGGTAGGGACCCAGCACGGGAATCCAGAGGGAGAACCATTTTAAAAACATATTGTCTCCGATAATGAAACCAAAGAATTTAATATCCGGTTGGTTGAATTCAACATCCCAGATGAAAGCTGCTTCATTTTGCAGAGTTAAATGAGCAAGTCCTTCAGCATGCAGAGGATTAGAACGCACACTGCTCACGCAGCTACCGAGCCAGGCATACTAAGAGAGAGCAGAGCAGTCCGGTGGCAAAGGTAACAGGGTGAGATTGGAAGACCTCGATTCAGTGCCTTGTTCCACCACAGGCTTTCTCTCGACCTTGAGAAAGTCACTTGATGACTATCTTGATGGTCCAGTTTCCCAGCTCTAACAGTGGAAGTAGCAATAACACCTAGCTCTTCCCACAGGCAATAAACACTTGATGAAGGTCAGTACCAATATCTCTGACGGGTTACTGGCTGGGCCTGTAAGAAGCCTCCTAGAGAAGCCCCCTCAAATGGGACATCCATGTCCCTTTGAAAGTGATTATAGATGGAGAACATGTTGTTTCATCCAGTCTGGCGAGCTTTCCTTGGGATGGTTCTAGCGCTCCCACGCTTGGCAGCAAGGACTGGAAATCGGACAGGTAGTGGCTTTTGTGTCAAACTCTCTTTGTCCCCCCTAGGAAAACCTGCACAAATTTGGTCAGGTTACAAACACTTAAAAAAATCTCATTTTGCACATGCTCTTGGTAGCACTTCAAGCTAAATCTCTGGACCTTCTGTCCATGCTGAACATGCTCAGACACAAGGTTTCCCAGTATTGCCCTGGTTTACTACTACAAAACTCTCTCCTGTAGTCTCAGTTGCTGCTCCTGCTGGACCCAAGCATGGTGGAAGAGGAAGATCCTGCATCTTAATGTACAGGGCAAGGGCTAGAGCTGTTCACCCCGTGCACTAAAAGAGGCAGGGGTCTTATGAAAAAATAGAGCATGTGGTCATGCACTTAGAGACCACGTATATGCTGTACTGGCAACATGATTCTGGTGCTTCCAAGCTTTGAAGTGCTTGCCTTTGCACCCTCAAAAATGTTCTTTGAATATGGTTTTTGTGTGTCTTGCATGTCAGTAGTTAAGCAAATTAAAAGGAAGCCACTAGATGAGAAAATGCTGTGTATGGGGTTGGTAGAACCACCAGACTGTTGATAGTTGCACTCTGGAAACATCTGGTTTTGTTTTGGTCTTTCCATAAGCTCCCAGCAAGTGCTGATCCAATTGGACAGCTGAAGAGGAAATTCATTCCTTCCCATCCCATCTGTGCTATCCACCTTGCTTGTGGCTGGCATCAGTACAGAGAGCCACTGGGAGAGGATCTTATACCTTCTTCCCCTGTCCCTGCACAGAGCCAGAAACAGCTGGGGCCTGTACAGGCTTCTCTCGGTAATGGCCATGACATGCACGCCTTCACCTTAGCCCAGCCATTTTGCCAGGCATTCTGGTTCCACGCCCTGAAAGTAAAACCTCTCTCACAGTGCTCCTGGCCAGTTGCTCCCCCCAGCACTCTGCAAGCTAAAGTCTTTCGCCCTGAAGTATGAGGCTGTGTTAGGCCCCACTGGTGCCAGCAGTTGTAAACTATTCTAGTGCAACAGATCAAAGGAGCAGTAGAGGCAGTTGAGCTCCATGGGGACAAACACCACCAGCCATAAACTGCCACTGTCCCCTTGGCTCTAGGAATCCAAGCCGAGGGATGGATCTCAGGACGGCGCCCTGCGCAGCCACGACCGCTGCCGAGGACTGCAAACAGCAGCTGCTGGCAGACAGCGATGCCAGGCAGAATCAGGGACCATCGTAATGTGCCCGGGATCTGGATGTGCCCTTGAATTCAACAGTCCTGGCAATAAGTTAATGGCAGCTACTCAGTTTTAACAGGTCTATGGGTAGTTTTATCACCAGCCATCTGCGTGACAACAGCATGACCAAAGTACAAAAGCATATTGGTATCTTCATCCATATGGTGGCCAGTAACACAGGGCCAAGCAGGGGCAGGGAGCTAGAATACATATAAAGTGTGTATTTAATGAGCAGCGCTAAACCCCTGCTCACCAGCTCTCAGTGGAAGGTCCTGGTAACAGCAGGGCTGTGGGTCCCAGCTAGGGCATTGTTCCTCCCCGTACCACTCTGCCAAAGCTGCTCCTCATGGCCAGCAAGGAGAGTGCCGGAGAGAGAAGATTCCTGTACAACCACACTCCACCTTGCTGCTCCATCCCACAGTGTCCCAGCTCTTCTGGGTCACCTTGCCAAGACTGGCAGATCTCGGGCAGGGCTGGGGTGCAGCTTGGGTCCCACTGGGAGCCACATGATGCTGGGCAGGAAGTGGTTTCAGTGACTTGAACAAGCAAGATGATGCTGGGTGGGAGTCCTGGACAGATGTGAGGTGCCGGCTTAGCAGCCCTATCGGTTTGCAAGAGCTCTGTCTGCACAGCCCACCCACTCCTCAGCTGAGAGAGCCCATGAAGGGACAGCGAGAGCACTGCAGAGCCAAGCGTGGGGGCAGTAACCCCCAGCTAGCACAGTGGGTACCAACTCAAGCTGCCGTTGCACCTGCTTGGGGTTAGTGCTGGCTGAGCTCCAGCATCAGGGCAGTCCCCCAGCACAGGCAAGGCCTGAGCCGCACCAGCGTCTTCCTGATATCCCGCCTCCATCAGCTTCATATGGTTTATATCACAGTATATGGGGCCAACCCCCCAGAGGTGTAACACTGTTGGGGGCAGCGGGGGTGAGCTTGGTGAGTGGTGCACCAGCAGGGAGTGGCTTCCCACGGGAACACCTGCCACTTACCGTCTTTCAGGCTTCTTGCTGCATTCCTTCAATATACATGCTAAATCCAGTGCTTCTGCATCCACGGAGTGCAGTGACACATCTGTCCCTGGCCCCCACATCCCTCAGCCAAATCACCCCTTAGGAATATGGCAGTACCTCAGCACTCAGCTAGAGCTTTTCAACCATGGAAGAAGAAGCCCCTGTATCTGCAAAGGGCCCTTAGCCAGGGGTGCTGTCCCAACATTTCCTGTCACTGAGATAGGAAGGCATTGCCCCTCCCTTTAATAGAGGGGGTAACAGAAGCAAAGAGAGGTTACATCACCTGCCCAGAGTCTCATAGCAGATCCATCACTGAGCCTAGCACAGACCCTGCCATCCCACCCAGTCTATACTCCAGTCCCTGCACTCACACCTTCCGAGAGATTTATAAGCCATGGTCCTTCCTGTCCCCCCCACCCCCACTCAGCAGGTAGGTGAACATCACATTCAGCCTTTACAGGCAAGAGCCCTGAAGCTGCCACCAGACCCCCACTCCCACCAGGAGTCAACACCACAGTCCTGGCCCTCAGGCCTGTGCTCAGACCACCCCAAGCTCTCTGCTTACCCTTCCCCAACCCAGCTTCCTCCCATCTGTGTGCACCCATTAACCGTGCCTAGGGAACTCACTTCTGTCCCCCGCTCTGTGCACTGACACACGTCTCCACCTGGCTAAATTAAGGGCCTCCTCATTAACATGCTATTTCTATGCGGTAGCTCAGGCTGGCGTTTGATATTCATGCAGCGATCCGGTGCTGCTCGCGCTGGCTCTGCAGCTCGCTGTCCTTTTGTGCTGCAACAGACAGAAAAGAAATAGAAACTATTCAGGAAGAACAACAAAAAAGCTGCTTATCTGGGAGTGAATGGTGCCCTATTGACAGCCCCTGGGACTGGCGTCATCTATTCACGACTGCATGAGGCACAGTGCAGGCGCTGCTCCCCTCCTCCCCTGCCGACGCGTGCCAGTACTGCCTGGGAGGAGCAGGGGCAGGATGGGGAGGGCAGTGTCCTTGACCCATCCCCTCAGGGCAAGGGTGCCAGCATTCCCTGGACTCCTTTGGCAGAAAAGAGGCCTCCACGCCCCAGAGGTGCCAAGCTGGCCCCTTCTGTCAGCCTGTACCATTTGGTACGTAAAGCCCTGCCTCGGGTGGGAGCAGGCCCGGCTGCAGTCTGGGCCAGGTTGGTGGCAGAGAGTCTTGCCTTGCACCAGGGCATGGGGCTTTGCACCGGGCCCAGTCAGGGATGGCTGAACTGTGTATTTACTGTCCAGCGGAACAAAAAAAGAGGAAAGCAAATGAATTTCCCAGCTTGCTAATTGATGAAGGGAGATTGCATTGGCCTAAGCCACAGTGTAAACTTTAATAAAGGTCACACTAATGAATGGCTTAATTCAAGAATTAGAAATTAACTGATGCGATTTTGCTTTATGAACTGCTGGGTTTGGCTCTAACCCCACACTCCCCTCCTGGGGCCGGCGGGGCCAGGCTGGTGGGGAGGCAGTGCCCTCTCGCGGCACAACGCATGCATTGCAGCTTTCTCAGTCCTGGAGCCCCAGAACACTTCTTGTGTCCGTTCTTGCATCCGCTGCTTCCCTCCCCCTGGGACCCAGCAACAAGATGTAGGGGGTGGTCTTACAAGAAAAGACATGGCTGGAAGCCAGGAGCTGCATATTAGAGACTTGAGACCTACTTCCAACTCTTCCACAGACTCAGATGGACCCTGACAAGTCACCCTCCCACTCCTGTACCTCAGTTTCCCTATCTGTGTAATATTGTCGGCCCAATTCACGCCAGAGTTGAGTGCCTCAGGCCCACATTATTTAAACTGGTCCTACTTAGCACAATTTGGGCAAGGGCTGTTGGCTTTTTTTTTTTTATAATTGTCTCTTGCTCCCAATGCTCTGCAAGGAAACATGAATTACTTTCCATTCTTTTCCTTCCCCAATTAGTACCCTCCCAGGACCTCACCTGGGTGATCAGTCTTCTTATCAGAGCAGTCAGGGTGGGAAAAAACAGTGGTCTACTCCAATCTGTGGCATCAACAAGCATAACTGCCCTGAAGCCAAGTTTTTCCCTGCTTACTCCAGCCATGGACAGGTCCACTGTGCTCACATCACAGGGCCTGTGAATATGCGCTGACTCCCCACACACAGCTTGGGACGTATTCTTCTGCATTTGGGTAGCTTGGGATGTTCCTGCTAACTCCCCTGATCAGGATGGTGGTGACGTTCAGGAGAGCCAGGGCCAATGACAGAATTCAGGGCCCATCTGCACAGCAAGATGAAGGCCCAATGGCATAGGCTAGCAATTAGAGTCCATGGCCAGTGTCCCCAAGGAGGTCATACTGCTGAGGCACATGTCACCACACCTTCACTGCTCTCATCACCCATACGGGCTAGGCTCGGCTAGCAGAGGCATGCAGATGTGCCACCTCTCTCAGATCAGCCAGCAGGGGAAGCTCATGTAGCAATGCCAAACCCACATTCCTCCACTTCTGCCCCAGCAGCCTCTGCCACTGAGCTCCCCAGGCACAAGCAGAGAAAGCCAGGGTTAACTCCTACAGGGCATCTTCTAGATCGGCCTTCAGCTGCTGAGAAAGCAGAATATGCTGGAAGCTACCTTGCATCCTTATGCTCCACATGGCACTTTGGCACTATGCGTGTGATCGAAGGCAAGGTTACTCTCCAATAGCAGCAGTGATCTACCCTGTATGCTCTGCCAGCTGCTTCATGGGGAAGAAATCACGTCAGCTCCCCTGATCCCTCACCATGATACATGTTCTCAGCCCATTGCCTCCCGCAGAAGGAAGGGGCTCTGTGGGAGGTAGAGGCAATGCAGGTAGCACAGGT
Source organism: Crocodylus porosus (assembly GCF_001723895.1). NCBI lineage: Eukaryota > Metazoa > Chordata > Crocodylia > Crocodylidae > Crocodylus > Crocodylus porosus. Next base: position 1,590,208 of record NW_017728936.1, on the reverse strand, counting down.
ACTACCTTACCCACACACATAAGCTGGGGCCAGAGCCTGTGCCCTTCAGTTCCAAAAACACCTCCTCCTGCGCCCCATGAGCTAAAGGAGTATCCCCCTAGGAGGCGGCCCATTACCCTCTCTCTGTGCCCCAGCCACTGTAGGGGCAGCATAATAGAGACATAACCAAGCTACTTGGAAGATGGCTGGCTTGGTACTAGTAGCAGCATGGCCCAGATTTTAGCTCAGGTGAGTCCTGCAGCCTGCACAACACCTACTTTAGGTAGTGTGAAGCCAGCTCATATATGCCCATGTAACATTGTAGTCTCAGCAGCAACTTCAGTGTGGATAGTGCAGGAACCAGGTTAGAATGGTTCATCTATTTAAAAGAAACTCTACACCAGTATTTCTAATAGCCATGCAGATATGTGGATATCTCACTTATAGGTCACCACATGGGCAGCTCATTAGTTTTTCTTTATTGCATTCAGCTTGGGGTGTGAAAATAGAGCGGTCCTTTTTTGCTTTCTGTCCCTGATGCACTAACCCAAGCTGCAGCCTGGGCTTATGAACACTGGAGAAGAATGGTTTAAGCACAGCAAACTCAAAAAAACCCCTCTTACTTTCTCTCAAATTTACAGACAGCATGAAACATTTTTAGTAGGTATTATAAAGCCACAAATGAATGCGTGCATGCGCACATACACACCATGAATGTGGATTCTAAATTTCTTAACAGCATCCCTTTAATTTAACGTAAGAATTTAAGACAGCACTAAAGCTGACATGCAGCCAAGAGAGAAAGCAGTCCACCTTCTGGTATTTTATCTGCCCTGAATTTAATACTTTGTGACACATGTATTTACCCTGGTAAATCAATGGATGTTACAGACTTTTTCCAGAAAAAAAATCAGGTACTTTAATTTATTGCATTAAATTGCTATATCAAAGGCTTTCAGAAGATCAACAGAAAGTGCTGTAGGGTAAATTTCCACTACCACTTGCCATTTTAAAAAAGTAGGGGGAAAAGGAGTCAGGCAATAATCAGCACTTTATTGTAGATTTAGAATTGTGATTAGATAAGGCATTCAGTGGCAGTAATTCCAACACATGGCTTGGACTCCAGTAGCAAAGAGAAAATGTGAAGACTGTAGAGACTAGATCAATATCTGCCAAGATAAAAGGCAGCTGAGAAATTGGCTGATAATTATTCAGATCCTGCACGGACCCACCTTTCTGAAGGAAGGGTAATTAAAGCCATATTCTAATTAATGTGTACCTTGCCCCCAGTCCAAGCTATCCTTCAAAGAAAACCTAATGAGGCAGTCAGAATGGCTTTGCAGCCCTCAATGAATCTGTCTCTCTCAGAAAGAGGTACCCAGGGTGCTGGGGCTGGGGAGTGGTGCAGGGAGGAACTAGGGACTTAGACTAGGGCTAGGAAGAAGCAAGCAAAGGGGATGTTTAAAAAAAAAATTATACTCCAGCCCCTCTTCCTTCCTTCTCCCTGCAGTGCTTTCAGAAGTCAGATCTGCACTGTCAAAGACAAGTTCATTAAAACCTCGGGGACTCAAACCTTTGAGAGGAGCCAGAGTCAGAAAAAAATCACAGGCTTTTGAGTTAATTACAGCATTAAGAAAATGCCAAAACCTATCTGGAAGTTTGAAAAGTCATTGGCAGCCAATTTCAGATGAGGGGAAGGGGAGAAAAAGGAGATTTCCCTCTATTTATCAGGGAGGTGCATTGAATTCAGCATTTTGTGAAAGCATAGTCAGCCACAGGGAAATGTAAATAATTTAACTCTCCACGGCCGTGTCTACACAAGTCGCTGACTGCGCAGTCATTACTGTGCGATTGTCTCGTGCCTGTACAAACAAGTGCTAAGTAACTCTGCAATCACCTGCATTACTGCACAGTCGCGCCAACAAACAGCTTTTTTGTGATGCTGACTGCGCAGTAGTGTCGTGTCACAATTACATGGCCCATCAGTCTTTCCTCTTGGCTCTATATGGAGAAGGCATGTAAACCAAGGAACCATTTATTGTCACTTGAGGAAAACAATGTGTTTTCTTGCCCTAATTGCAGAGCAGGAGAATTTGGGTTCTGGGCTCAGCTCTGCCAGGAACCAGCTGTGCAGATGTGGCAAGTCACCCTCCTTCTCTGTGCCTCAGTTTTCCTTCCATACCCTTAGTTCACACTTGTAGCCTTACTTGCGATTGCCAGGTCTGTATATGCTAATTTGTTATTGCAGGGTCCTGCTGGGAGGTGCACACTGCTTTCTCCTTTCAAAATACTAGTGTCAAAGCCCCCATTTTGAATGGGTCTGCATTGCCAGCTTGACAGACCACACAGCTTGATCATGCACTGGACCAGGGCTGGGGGGAAAGAGGGGAGAAATAGGTCTGAGGTCAGATTTACAGCATGGGCCTAAACACTGAGCCAGAGAATACAGTTCTGGGGCTGCCTTTCCTGGCCAGCTTGGGGCAGTGCAGCTAGTTATCTGCAGCCCCCAGCTGTTACAGTTCTGCATAAGCTCTGCAAGGATCCAGCTGTTAGACATCTCTTCATCTCCCTCTTCAGTCTGTTCTTTCCTCGGCTGCTCTTGCACTACTGAAACACCTGCACACAAAGGGGAATTATTGGCTCTGTGGGTGTGACTGGAATAAACTCTGATAACTAACTTCTTCCCCTTGCTGCTCCAGCCACACTGGGGTGCCTTACTCAGAAGTCACTCCTTAATGAGGTTTAAGGCCATGTATGTGAGTTCCCCAATCCTATGGGCCTGTGGCAGTGGCAAGAGTGAGTTAGGCAGATTCACGAGGCACCGTGGAGAACAGTCATGACTGGTGTGGGACACTGGTAGGGGCTAATAGGCAGTGCTAACATGTGCAATAGGGCCGGGGTGGTATGTGCCTGATTTCCCCCTTCCGAATGAACCCCTGACCAGAGCATTGAACCCCCAGAGCTGATGTAGCCACAGGAGCTGCTGTTCCAGCTCAGCTAGCAGATGCCAGTACCTTCAGCACTGCAAGCTCGGGCCCTCAGCAGCAGGGACTGTGTCAGCAATGTGCCTGTGGGTCATTGCGGGGAGGGAGGCCAGCCTGGTGGTTAGGTCACTGAATTGCTTGAGATGTGGAGTCAGAGCTGTAGGTCTGTGTGGGGATCAGGCTTCACTACATCACCAGGGTGTTCATAAATCCAGGAGTGGGTAAGAAGAGCTCAGATCCTACAGTACCTCATAATGGGGGGGTCACCCACGGGGGCTGGGACAGCCATCACCATTCAGAATGCTGCTGCCTTGCCCTGAAAGCCAAAGGGTCCCTCTTTCCAGTGCTGCTGCTAAGGGAAGTCAAGGGCAGAGTCAGATCCCAAACACTGCATGGGACCAGCCAGAACTAGGATCACCCCAATCCTGTCTGGAAGAAAAGGCTGCAGCAGGGTAGCAGAGGCTTCCTCCTCCTGGATGTGACAGCCAGGGTAGCATAGCCACAGTGAGGAGCATACCTCTGCTTCCCCTGAGCTCAGTGCACTGCCAGCTGAATGGGCTAGGAGGCTGGGGGTGCGACAGGAAACTCGTTCAAAGCAGGTGACTGGGGTTCCCATAGGTGAAAGAGGAAAGTGGCCAGGGGACAGGCCAGGTTCAAAGTGAGCTGACAGATGAGTGGACCTATACCCCCTCCAGCTCATGGCCACTTTGTCTTGCAGATGGACCGGGGCGAGTTCCAGCAGGACTCTGTCCTCAAGCAGCTCGAGGTGCTGAAGGAGGAGGAGAAGGAGTTCCAGAACCTGAAGGTGAGCGGCGTCAGGAGGACACAGCTCCAGCCTCAAGCCCCAAAGCCTCTTACCACTAGTTATGACTTGCAGATCCCCAAGAGACACTCACTGAGTCGGGGTCCCACTGGTGGGCGCTCTGCTAGCACAGACAGAGTGCATGTCCCAGCTCTGAAAAACTTAGAGCATAAAGAGTCGAGATAGATAAAGGAGAGAGACTTGAACAGTATGTCTGTACTAGTACCTATAGCCATACCTAGAGCCACTGACCACCCACATTTCAAATCCCTTAGTTTGCTCCCTGGCAAATCCCTTGCTCATGAAAGACCAAGGTTGGGTTTCCACCTACTTTACTGTCTCCTTGCGGCACGTTCAGAATTTATCCAGCTGAAGGCTGCATACTCAGGACATCCACCAACATCTCACTTCTGGCCCTTCTGTAGCCTATTTCCAGTCTCTGCTGCCCACAATTAGAGCTTATCGAGGTAGGCTGGGATGTAGATCGAAATAAATATGTGGATTCACAGCAATGGCAGCAAGGAGGAACTGCCCTATTAGCTCCTTCTCACAAACCAAAGGATTTCGTCTCCCAAACAGGTGGTGACTGATTCCAGCAGCTTTGACAGGCCACATCCTTAACTGGAACAATGGCTTAGTCCAGACCTGAAGGGGTGGCAAGTACTAAGCTCTGGCGGCCTGTACCACAGTTGGCCACAGTGAATTTCATGGAGGTCCCATTCCTCTCTTTGATGTTGGCACAGGCACAAAGTCCAGATGTTGGCACAGGCACCAAGATATCTCTTCCTCTTCCCCATGCCCAGGTCTTCAAAGAGGGCGGCTGTAAATATACTTGGAGTAGACCCAGACAAGATGCTTAGGAGGAAGAGTTTAAAATAGGGGTCAGCAATGTTTTTGGGCAAAGTGCTAAAAGCACCCACAAACGACCTGTAAGATGTTGGCATGCCAGGGGCAGATAGCAGGGCAGCCACAAGGGGGCTAATCCTTCTCGTGGCAGCGCAGCCCCAGCCCCTTCCCTGCCATCAGCTCCAAGGTGGGTGCACCAAGCAAAATGCCTTCATGTGCCACAGTCTGGCACTCGTGCCAGGGGTTGCCTACCACTGTTTAAGACTTAGGGGCTCAGTCTCACTGGGTGCATCTACACATGGCTTGTTACTGTGCCATCTTTTAGTACTTCCAAAAAGAAGTACTTTTGGAAGTATTAAAAGACGGTGCAGTAACAGCCCATACTGCGCCATGCCAGCAGCGCGCAGTTATTTTGGCCACTATGTTGCTGTAGCAATGTGCTATAACAAGGGAGTGCATTGCTATGGCAATGCAGCAGCAGCATCACAGTTTTTGCCAACAAACGCTATGGCACTGCAGCACATCACATAGCATCTTGTGTAGACCACCCACTATGTATGTCCATACCACCACCATGGTGCTGCTAAGTGTATTGGTGAGCAGGCCGCATCTATTTTCTCTTGCTCCACAGATATCAAACCCAGAAATGGGGCACTGAGGCCTTCCTGAGTGTGCCTCCCCCACTCAAGTATGCCCACATCCAAAAGTGGTGTCAGGGGGCACCCCCAGGGCAGCTCCCCAACCTAATTCCTGAGTCTGGTGTGTGAGCAGGAATGGAAGGGGCAGCACCCTTTGAGAGCAGCCAGACCAGTGGTTTTCAGCCAGGATGCCATGAGAACCTGCAAGGGAAGTCATGCCTCTGCCACAAGATGAAATTGCTCTGCATGCCTTGCTTTTCCGGAGGCACATGGAGTCCAGCTGAGAAGAAGCTGCAGCAGAGCGGCAGAAGTAGTATGCAGGCGGACCACTTCTGCTTCAGCCCTTCGTCAGGAAGCCCCTAGAGCCCTGCTAAAACATAAGTTGATCCCAGAAGGGCTGAAGCAGACGTGGTGCCTGCCCGTATAATATATAATGTTATGCAGGCAGCCCAC
>NW_017728936.1:1571982-1584406 GCF_001723895.1 Crocodylus porosus | reverse complement strand
TTGTCTCGTGCCTGTACAAACAAGTGCTAAGTAACTCTGCAATCACCTGCATTACTGCACAGTCGCGCCAACAAACAGCTTTTTTGTGATGCTGACTGCGCAGTAGTGTCGTGTCACAATTACATGGCCCATCAGTCTTTCCTCTTGGCTCTATATGGAGAAGGCATGTAAACCAAGGAACCATTTATTGTCACTTGAGGAAAACAATGTGTTTTCTTGCCCTAATTGCAGAGCAGGAGAATTTGGGTTCTGGGCTCAGCTCTGCCAGGAACCAGCTGTGCAGATGTGGCAAGTCACCCTCCTTCTCTGTGCCTCAGTTTTCCTTCCATACCCTTAGTTCACACTTGTAGCCTTACTTGCGATTGCCAGGTCTGTATATGCTAATTTGTTATTGCAGGGTCCTGCTGGGAGGTGCACACTGCTTTCTCCTTTCAAAATACTAGTGTCAAAGCCCCCATTTTGAATGGGTCTGCATTGCCAGCTTGACAGACCACACAGCTTGATCATGCACTGGACCAGGGCTGGGGGGAAAGAGGGGAGAAATAGGTCTGAGGTCAGATTTACAGCATGGGCCTAAACACTGAGCCAGAGAATACAGTTCTGGGGCTGCCTTTCCTGGCCAGCTTGGGGCAGTGCAGCTAGTTATCTGCAGCCCCCAGCTGTTACAGTTCTGCATAAGCTCTGCAAGGATCCAGCTGTTAGACATCTCTTCATCTCCCTCTTCAGTCTGTTCTTTCCTCGGCTGCTCTTGCACTACTGAAACACCTGCACACAAAGGGGAATTATTGGCTCTGTGGGTGTGACTGGAATAAACTCTGATAACTAACTTCTTCCCCTTGCTGCTCCAGCCACACTGGGGTGCCTTACTCAGAAGTCACTCCTTAATGAGGTTTAAGGCCATGTATGTGAGTTCCCCAATCCTATGGGCCTGTGGCAGTGGCAAGAGTGAGTTAGGCAGATTCACGAGGCACCGTGGAGAACAGTCATGACTGGTGTGGGACACTGGTAGGGGCTAATAGGCAGTGCTAACATGTGCAATAGGGCCGGGGTGGTATGTGCCTGATTTCCCCCTTCCGAATGAACCCCTGACCAGAGCATTGAACCCCCAGAGCTGATGTAGCCACAGGAGCTGCTGTTCCAGCTCAGCTAGCAGATGCCAGTACCTTCAGCACTGCAAGCTCGGGCCCTCAGCAGCAGGGACTGTGTCAGCAATGTGCCTGTGGGTCATTGCGGGGAGGGAGGCCAGCCTGGTGGTTAGGTCACTGAATTGCTTGAGATGTGGAGTCAGAGCTGTAGGTCTGTGTGGGGATCAGGCTTCACTACATCACCAGGGTGTTCATAAATCCAGGAGTGGGTAAGAAGAGCTCAGATCCTACAGTACCTCATAATGGGGGGGTCACCCACGGGGGCTGGGACAGCCATCACCATTCAGAATGCTGCTGCCTTGCCCTGAAAGCCAAAGGGTCCCTCTTTCCAGTGCTGCTGCTAAGGGAAGTCAAGGGCAGAGTCAGATCCCAAACACTGCATGGGACCAGCCAGAACTAGGATCACCCCAATCCTGTCTGGAAGAAAAGGCTGCAGCAGGGTAGCAGAGGCTTCCTCCTCCTGGATGTGACAGCCAGGGTAGCATAGCCACAGTGAGGAGCATACCTCTGCTTCCCCTGAGCTCAGTGCACTGCCAGCTGAATGGGCTAGGAGGCTGGGGGTGCGACAGGAAACTCGTTCAAAGCAGGTGACTGGGGTTCCCATAGGTGAAAGAGGAAAGTGGCCAGGGGACAGGCCAGGTTCAAAGTGAGCTGACAGATGAGTGGACCTATACCCCCTCCAGCTCATGGCCACTTTGTCTTGCAGATGGACCGGGGCGAGTTCCAGCAGGACTCTGTCCTCAAGCAGCTCGAGGTGCTGAAGGAGGAGGAGAAGGAGTTCCAGAACCTGAAGGTGAGCGGCGTCAGGAGGACACAGCTCCAGCCTCAAGCCCCAAAGCCTCTTACCACTAGTTATGACTTGCAGATCCCCAAGAGACACTCACTGAGTCGGGGTCCCACTGGTGGGCGCTCTGCTAGCACAGACAGAGTGCATGTCCCAGCTCTGAAAAACTTAGAGCATAAAGAGTCGAGATAGATAAAGGAGAGAGACTTGAACAGTATGTCTGTACTAGTACCTATAGCCATACCTAGAGCCACTGACCACCCACATTTCAAATCCCTTAGTTTGCTCCCTGGCAAATCCCTTGCTCATGAAAGACCAAGGTTGGGTTTCCACCTACTTTACTGTCTCCTTGCGGCACGTTCAGAATTTATCCAGCTGAAGGCTGCATACTCAGGACATCCACCAACATCTCACTTCTGGCCCTTCTGTAGCCTATTTCCAGTCTCTGCTGCCCACAATTAGAGCTTATCGAGGTAGGCTGGGATGTAGATCGAAATAAATATGTGGATTCACAGCAATGGCAGCAAGGAGGAACTGCCCTATTAGCTCCTTCTCACAAACCAAAGGATTTCGTCTCCCAAACAGGTGGTGACTGATTCCAGCAGCTTTGACAGGCCACATCCTTAACTGGAACAATGGCTTAGTCCAGACCTGAAGGGGTGGCAAGTACTAAGCTCTGGCGGCCTGTACCACAGTTGGCCACAGTGAATTTCATGGAGGTCCCATTCCTCTCTTTGATGTTGGCACAGGCACAAAGTCCAGATGTTGGCACAGGCACCAAGATATCTCTTCCTCTTCCCCATGCCCAGGTCTTCAAAGAGGGCGGCTGTAAATATACTTGGAGTAGACCCAGACAAGATGCTTAGGAGGAAGAGTTTAAAATAGGGGTCAGCAATGTTTTTGGGCAAAGTGCTAAAAGCACCCACAAACGACCTGTAAGATGTTGGCATGCCAGGGGCAGATAGCAGGGCAGCCACAAGGGGGCTAATCCTTCTCGTGGCAGCGCAGCCCCAGCCCCTTCCCTGCCATCAGCTCCAAGGTGGGTGCACCAAGCAAAATGCCTTCATGTGCCACAGTCTGGCACTCGTGCCAGGGGTTGCCTACCACTGTTTAAGACTTAGGGGCTCAGTCTCACTGGGTGCATCTACACATGGCTTGTTACTGTGCCATCTTTTAGTACTTCCAAAAAGAAGTACTTTTGGAAGTATTAAAAGACGGTGCAGTAACAGCCCATACTGCGCCATGCCAGCAGCGCGCAGTTATTTTGGCCACTATGTTGCTGTAGCAATGTGCTATAACAAGGGAGTGCATTGCTATGGCAATGCAGCAGCAGCATCACAGTTTTTGCCAACAAACGCTATGGCACTGCAGCACATCACATAGCATCTTGTGTAGACCACCCACTATGTATGTCCATACCACCACCATGGTGCTGCTAAGTGTATTGGTGAGCAGGCCGCATCTATTTTCTCTTGCTCCACAGATATCAAACCCAGAAATGGGGCACTGAGGCCTTCCTGAGTGTGCCTCCCCCACTCAAGTATGCCCACATCCAAAAGTGGTGTCAGGGGGCACCCCCAGGGCAGCTCCCCAACCTAATTCCTGAGTCTGGTGTGTGAGCAGGAATGGAAGGGGCAGCACCCTTTGAGAGCAGCCAGACCAGTGGTTTTCAGCCAGGATGCCATGAGAACCTGCAAGGGAAGTCATGCCTCTGCCACAAGATGAAATTGCTCTGCATGCCTTGCTTTTCCGGAGGCACATGGAGTCCAGCTGAGAAGAAGCTGCAGCAGAGCGGCAGAAGTAGTATGCAGGCGGACCACTTCTGCTTCAGCCCTTCGTCAGGAAGCCCCTAGAGCCCTGCTAAAACATAAGTTGATCCCAGAAGGGCTGAAGCAGACGTGGTGCCTGCCCGTATAATATATAATGTCATGCAGGCAGCCCACCTTTCTGCTGCGGCTCATTCTCAGTCCAACTCTGACGTGCCTCTGTCTCCAGGAGACACCATGCAGGGTTGGATGGGCAGGTCAGTGGTAAGCGCGTACGCTCCTGCCACAGCTGCTTCCTGATCTGGCTTTACAGGAGGCATGTGGCACAGATCCGCCTGGCTGCAGCGGCGCTGGCAGTGGGGCGAGTACAAGGTAATGATAAGGATCTAATCAAATAATAATTGATAATTAACTATGCAAATACACTTAAAATATAATAGATTTCTATTCTTTTTTTTTTTTAATGGGATGCCACTGAATTTTAAAGTGTTGCAGAGAGGGCCTTGAGTCTAAAGAGGGTTGAGAACCACTGGCACGGACATACCCCTCCCACCCTGCCTGGAAGCACAAATGTTAAGGCCCCAAGGAAAGAACAGCCACTGGAGACAGCTTAGAAACACTGTTTGTTAGGACCTACGGGGAGAGGGCTGTTTCCATGTCCATAGAATTGGTCATAACCCAGAGCAGACCCGAGACCTGCCAAGTGGGTCAAAACTTTCCCCCAACTCTTTATTTGGGGGCTACAGTGCCCCCTAGTTTCCTCTGCCCCAGCAACCCACGTCCTGCTGATCGCAATGCCTGGTCTCTCAGGGTGCCTGTACACAAGTGTGGAGCTTGCTCTGATGCACTAATTACAACACGTTGGAGCAGACTCAGTTAATGGAGTCTGCTGGAGCATGGTATTAACCATCACGTCTCGTGTATCAGCACCCCCGTGCTTCCAATTTTGGCAGGGGCACTTAGCTTGTCGAGCAAGCTTTAGTTCAAGCACCGCTACCACCATTTTGAAGTGCAGGGATGCCAATAAGTAAGATGTTGCGGTGCGTTAATTAGAGCGGCTCTCAGGGCACATGTAAAAGTGCCCGCGTGGACCCGAAGAGGCTGGATGTCGACTGCGCCCAGCTCCCTCTGCAGTGGGAGAGGGGCACGGGCACAACCCCTCCGACAGCCTGCTCCAGCCTTCCCACCTCAGCTCTCATCCTCCAGCCCAGGTCCCTCTTGGCCCAGCAGAGAACCGGAGGCTCCTCGCCTTCACCTTCCCTACGGGCTTTAGGCCAGCTTCAGAGAGACCATTGTCCTTCCTTTGCAAGGGTGGGGAATATACATAAATATGGTGTCATATTTAGCTGAGCCGTTTCCATAGCGACAGAGAAATCTTCATCTCTGGTGTGTGGCTGTATCAGCCCTCCCCAGTTCCCCAGGCTCTCGCTCTCTGGCTGCTGAAGGGGAACGTGGCTCCAGCCAGGATGGAGGGAGCAACAAGGAACTGGTGGGGTCTGTGGACAGGGAGGAAAGGCTGCAGCGAAGGCGCCTGGAGCAGGAAGGTTTGGGGTTACAAAGGCCAAGTGAGGTACCACTTCCTAGGGGCGCACGTAGCCATGGAAGAAACGGGGAGCAGCACTGCTAAGCACTGCCTCCCAGCCCCGTCCTCGCAATCACTGGATTCATTTAGGCTTTCTGGGTGACTCCAAGGGCACACGATAGAGCAGCCAGCTCAAGATCCCTTGCCCAAAACCAATGCAGGTCAGCAGGGACTTGGAGACGCCGCTGCCTGCAGATGTTCCCTGGCCCATATGAGATGTGTCCGGCAGGTCTCGGAGCAGTACCACCACCACACCATACGAAGGGCAACTAGCACTGAGGACCCTCTGCGGCTCTCACAGTGAGCAAGACCAGGATATCAGGCAGCCCGCACAATCTCATGACTCAGGGTGGAGGTACCAGAGTAAGAGAAGCTAGGGAAGAAGCCACTTTTGTTTGGGGATCAAGTTTTTCCTGATCATTATTAACATAAATGTTCATTATGTGGCAGAACTTTAAAGTCCTAGCTGCGGAACAGGACACCCTGGTGCTTGGTGCTGTACAAACGCCAAACAAAAAATTGGTCCCTACCCCAAAAAGCTTAGTCTAAGCAAATGACCAGGAGCACTGTTCAGAGCAGACTGCTGGTCCTATTGCATTGGTACTGGCTTGCCAGAGAGCCAGTCTGTGCCAGCAGTCAGGTTTTGCCCAGGAACCCATTTGCAATGCAGTTGTCTCTTGACCTGGCCCGCTTTGTACTGTAGGTGGGACTTTGTACTGTAGATGTGCTAAGGATGCGTGAGACCCGGTTCATGAACCTACATGTGGTCCCATCCACCCTTAAAAACAGAACGTTATAATTTGACAAGATACGTATGGGGGGGGGTCTCGGTCTGTGTAAAATTTAAAGAAAAAACAAAACAAAACAAAGTGAGATGTCTGACCATCTACACTTCTCACCCTGGGCTCAGGCTGAGAGAACAAACACATGATAGATGTTAGCCACATTACTAGGCGGCACTTAGATGCCATAGTGATGAGCACAGCATAAGGGCTGTACACATATACCCAAGTCACTGCGATGTGTGGACTTGTCTAAAGTGTCCTTAATCGTTTCTGATTGCATCTTACCTGAACATAAATCCACAGTGTTGCCTTATGTCACTCAGGCAGGGGGTGAAGAAAATGCATCAACCCCTTGTTCACTTGTGCCCCAGGATTTCTCTGTGGCTTTCAGTCTGTGTCCTCTGGGACTGCCTGTAAGTCAACTCAGCAGGAGCCCTGAAAGAGCTTATTTTTACCTGTGAAATAGGATAATCAAATGGGTGAGAGGAAGAGGGGGAGGGAGAGATGTTAGGTGTCTGCTGTCAGAGAGGGTTCACAGGGCTCGAGCTCCTTCTGGCCCTTGTTTGGAAGGTGCCCTGTGCCCTGAGGGCCAATGGTGAGGATGTGCTTCATACCTTATGAGTAACGCACCCGCCTGTCTCTCCCTAAAGGACCCTACCAATGGCTACTACAGCGTGAATACCTTCAAGGACCACCACTCCACCCCCACCATCTCCCTCTCGGGCTGCCAGCCAGACCTGCGGCCTGCCAACAAACAGCGCGTGCCCACCGGCATGTCCTTCACCAACATCTACACCACCTTGAGTGGGCAGAACCGGCTCTACGACTACAGCCAGCGCTTCGTCCTGGGCATGGGCAGCAGCTCCATCGAGCTGTGCGAGCGGGAGTTCCAGCGCGGCTCCATGAGCGACAGCAGCTCCTTCCTTGACACACAGTGTGACAGCAGCGTCAGCAGCAGTGGCAAGCAGGATGGCTACGTACAGTTCGACAAAGCCAGCAAGGCCTCGGCATCTTCATCCCACCATTCCCAGTCCTCGTCCCAAAACTCAGACCCCACTCGGCCGCTGCAGAGGAGAATGCAGACACACGTTTGAATGGCTGGGAGACAACCGGTGACAGGCAGCAGCAGGGTGATGCAGGGCATGAGGCTGGGGACATTTTGGTGCCTCCAGCAGCTGGGAAGCAGACAAAGCTGACTTGGCCTGATTGGGCTGGGGGGGAGGGGCGCGTGGGGGGTGGGGGGGGCTGTTCAATGGTTTTATTCTGTTTCTAATTATAATACTTTCCAAAGCATTTTTGCTCCCAGTATAGACTATGCCCTGTACGGGATGGGGGGGAGGGTGGATCTGTGTCACTGGCAACTCTGTCCCAACCTGAATGACTTCTAAACTCCTCCCTGGCCCAGCTGGCAATGCCTACCCCCAGGCCACTGGAGAGGGGAGCAGGAGGTACTGCAGAGACTGCGGAAGCCAAGACCAAATCAATTCAAGCACAAACCTGTTTGCTTCATGGAGAAGGCCGGACCTGGAGGCTTGGACTGTGGGGAAATGAAGGGATGAGCCTTGCTTTGGGATCCAAGCGGACAGTCCCAAGTCACTATTATGCACTGGAAACCTTCTCCAGGGTGTTTAACTCATGCCCTGCTTGAGGACAAGTGGTCCTGATGGGACTCCCCTGGGGACCCATGGTGCTTAGGGCAACTCTCCAGAAGACTGTGTGTGAGGCTAAGAGGAACCTACCCCACCCCTCACCTCCCCCTGCCACCATTATTGGCCTCCTCCTTCAGTCTTTCCAGCATTTATTTTGCTTTGGAAATAACCTTCTGCACCTGTCCGGCCACTGGGTGCAGCCTCCCCCGGAGGCAGAGTAGCTTGCTCCCTTTTTTTCCCCACCGACAGAGCCACACCTGCCACCTGTCTTTGGCTCCCCTAGGTGAACCCCCTCTCCTGCAAGCCCTCATGCAGCAGCTGCTTCCACTCCAGGAAGCCAATGAGGAAACCAGATCAAAGCCACTCTCCCAGCCACCATCCTCCAACTCCCGCGGCATCACCGAAGAAGGATGTTCCAGCCACAGCGCGTCCCCAGGCCACCGCCAAGCCCCCTCCTGCCGCTTATTCCTGTCTGCAATCCCTCGACCCCAAGCTGCATTTCCCAAACATGAGAGGGTGCAGCTCCATTTGAGACAGCTCAACGGCAACAAAACAGGCGTTGGTGTAACATATGTGCACTGACTCTGCTACTTCTGGTTTCTTTCTTTTGTTTGGTGTTCAGTGTCCATAATATTACAGTAAGTCTTTGGACTAAAACAAGAGAGGGGGGAAGTCACGGCTACTCCACAGCAGCTCACACAGAGCAGGCAGCTCTGCAACAAGCCAGGAACTGTTGATGGACATCAATCGACAGGGGACTGTCTTTATCCGTGTAAAGTGTGACAATCACAGAGAGGACCTTCCCGAAGTGGGGGTGGGCCAGCACAGAGCAATCTCTTACTGCTGCTTGTATATTACCCCAATAGCACAACTGGAAGATAAATACAAGAGGTGTGACAAGCTCATCTACACTTGGTCCCTGTCAGTTATTTAAAAGCTATGAAATAAAACGTATCCATTCGGGGAGGGCAATGCCACCCTTTCACTGTGCTTACAAATTGAGTCCCCTTGGGGCAAGCCTTGGGGTGCATGCCCTACAGTCATTCCCCGGAGCTGGAGACGGGGAGAGGACAAAGCGGCATCCTGCTCGAGAACCTCACACCAACAGGTCAGTTTTGGCTTGGGCAGGGGGTGCTTTTTGGTCTGACCCAATATAAGACATCACCTGTCCAGTGCACAGATTTGGGCCTCATTGTGTGAGGACATGCACAAACACATAATAAAGGGTTTGTAGGTAGACCTCAAAGCCAGGGTTTGATCTGGGACACCGGCATACTATTTAGGCATAGACCTGGTTCCCTTCACAAACCAGGATTCCCATCCTGATTTCTGAGACTATTGACATCCATGGGATAAAACAGTGAGGAAACAATATGAAACTTTTGAAGGGCCAAATACTTCTACAGAAACAACCGTGGGTCCCTTAGGTGATACCAGGGCAGACCATGACACATTTGTATAATTGAGCAGGACCCGCTTGGTCATGGTATGCCCATAATGGACCCCATGATTCTGGGGCTGTCCCCATCTTTAAAAGCCTGCAATCTAAAATAGAAACAGTTTCTTGTCATACAATCAACACAAGAGCTCTGAGCACACAAGCGAAGAAAAGCTATGGGAAAAGTCTTTTCACCACTTATTTGCATTTGGTCTTAGCACTTCACCACTCAGGTTCACCTAAATAGATTTAGCTAGATTCTGAAAAGCTCCTTTAGGAATTTAGGAACCCTAGTCCCATTTGCAAAAGAGACTTAGGTATTTTGAAGCCTAAATCTTTTTGCCAATCCAAGACCTGCATTCATTTCAGTGGAAGTGACATACCCAGATACTTCTGAAGACTCTGCTCACTACTTATGTGTACTTTCAGGTACCTAAAGACCTTTTAAAAAAATACAACTCTAGGGCCCAGCTCTTTAATTTAGGCAGCAAACTCCCATTAAACGTGAGCTTAAAGGCTGGATTTTTTAAAAGCACCTAATCCCCCTGTTTTGTGTAGGAGCTTGGACACTCAGGGCAGACAGAAGTGCCAATTTTTGCCCAATATGGCCATAGAAAGCAGACTATAGCCATAACCAGACACAAGTGCATGGCTGCAGACAGCCACAAAGAAGGGCTGATCGGGTGAAAATCGTAACCCTCATTGCATGAGGGGTCAGATGGAGAAGTTTCAAAACAGAGCATCTTCTGTAACTTCTGTCTGCGCTGCCCGCAGCCTCGAGCTGTTTTCAGAATGGGAGGGGGCAAGGGGAGCAGAGGGAGTTTGGTCTGGGGTTTTCTCAGGCCCAGCTGGAAGGTGGGTCATGTGTATTGGAGCTTCCCTGAGTTGGGGTGGAGGGCTCCAACTCACACTCCCTACCCTCCAGCGCCAGCCGGGGAACCGCTAAAATGAGCTCCCTCCCTCTGCTCTCTTTCTCCTCTCCCATTCTGAAAACAGCACAGGCGTTCAGGGAGAAGGGGCCATTGCTAGGGGAAGCCAGCAGCAAGCTGGCAGCCAGCAGCTAGATTCCCTTCTTCCCCCTGGAGCCAGCAGTGAACTTCTGTTTGGTCCGGGGGTTCATTGTAATTCTGAACGCTTCCTGCAAAGGGCTCCCAGTTATAGCCAGTGGCAACGCGCAGGGGATGCTCCAGCATTCCCCGCTTAGGTGAGAGGCAGCGGGGCAGGCAGGAGTGCTGATGCCCTCCCTGAGAGCACCGACTGGGGAGTGGGGGGCGCCAGGAGAAGTGCCGCTGGCCCTTCCGGGCACACAGCTGGCCCTTCCAGGTTGGCGCGTTTGGCCGTGGGGGGACCCCCTCCCAGTTGACACAATCAGTCATGGGGGGACCCCCTTTAACCCAGTTGCTGACTGGCCACTGGGGGGGAGCAAGTGCACCCCTGACTCAGGAGGCACCAGTTGCCCATAGTTACAACAGAGAGCTGCACATCTGTCTGCACCCTCAATGACTATAAACAGGAGGAACCTAAGGCCACTTTAGAAAAGTGATTTAGCCCAAAACTCGTAGGTGCTTCTGCAAACATTGCCCTCAGTGTCACTCTGCTGTTCATTGGCAGGGTCCCACATCAATGACTAAGCTCAACAGAGGATTTTTACACTCCCCATAACCTTATGTTCAGTGGAACTAGGGAAAAATTAAAAAAAATACTCAAGAACTTCAGTGTAGCTGTAGTAGGTTCTTAGCAAGCCTGTCAACCCCTGCAACAATGCAGATTGCAAACTTAGTACAACCCAGGGGAGTTTCCTCTATGGGGTTTCAGAAAGGCTAAACACAGCTCTCATTCCCCGCAGGGCAAAGCCTGCCTTTGACTTCCCTGGAGCTGCTCCTGACTTCCAGTAGTGTCACAGAGGGAACAATTTTGGCTTCAAACACCAACCAGCCCAACACAGACAAGGGTTCTGGTACTTTTCTGAGATAATGCAATGGATGCCAGCTTTAAGCTGCAGCCACTGTTTTGCTCCTTCTGCCCTCACCTTGGGTAAGGTGGCAGAGCTGGTGGGACTGAGCTTTGACTGGCTGTGTTAGGTTGCATGGATAAGTGTGCAGTGGGGCACTGTCCTTAAAGCTTCAGTGCTTCTCCCCACCACCTGCTTTCCAGCCCATTCCAGGGGAGACCTGAAACACGTGGATGGAGAGCAAAGACAGGCCAAAACATTTAAAGGATAAAAGTGCCAATAAGGAACAGAAAAACCAGAGGGCACTGCGCATCAGCTCAAGCTTAGCCTGGACCAAGGAGATCTCACTGTTTATAGCTGTAAACTGCCGGAACAGGTACCGTGTCACACGAACACACGGACAACAGGGTGCAATTGATCCCCGGCAGGCAGGCCCTGCCTGCTAGGAAACACCAGCCTATGTGCAGTGCCCTGGACAATGCGGCAAAGCTTTGCTTTCCTGTCTGACTCATGGCTAAACACGTGCCAGATGCCTTGTGCTTGCGGTTCTCTAGGAGCTTCCAACTCTAGTTACTTCAGGGGGATACTAAGTGGGGGTCACCCCCCTCTATAGAGGGGATGACACAAAGCCTGGGGTGGAGCTGAGGCTGGCTCAGAGCTGTGCACGACTGTGTGCACAGGGCTGTCTCTGAGAAGACTTGTACACAGGCGCCAGCCTCAGGACAGCCCTTCCACAACATAAAGCTGGAGTGAGTGCCCTGCCTGCACCCAGCCCACCCTCCTGTGACTGCTCCCAGCTGGTATACGGCAGGCAGGACTGGGCGTGCTTGGTAGATTAGAGTATGGGAAGACATGATCGGAGGCCAAGAATAGACAGGTATGTGGACCAGGTGTTGTTCCTCATAACCCAGGAGAATAGCTGGACTTGGGAGCATAGATGTTAAAGGTATAATTCTCTTACTCCTTGTGCACCTAAATGGCAGTTTGAGCCCCAGAGGTGGTCTTTCTGGAACTTATACCTGGGTTGCACTTCTATTAGCTGTCAGGTCAGACATGTAAGTATACACGTGAATCCAGCTAACTATAGGCCCACCAGCCTGACTTCTATCCCGGGGAAGATCTTAGAAAAGTCTATTAAAGAGGCCACCCTTAATGGACGATCCAACGCCAACATCCTGAAGGATAGCTAGCCAGGGTTTGTTGCGGGTAGGTCTTGCTTGACCAATCTCATTTCCTTCTACAAGCAGGTGACCTATCACCTGGACAAGGGAGAAAAGATTGATGTCATATATCTTGACTTCAAAAAAGCCTTCGATCTGGTATC
>NW_017728936.1:1566864-1571262 GCF_001723895.1 Crocodylus porosus | reverse complement strand
AGTCTGCCAGCGGAGGTGGTTCAAGCACCTACATTGAACACCTTCAAGAGCAAATTGGATGCTTATCTTGCTGGGATCCTATGACCTCAGCTGACCTCCTGCCCCTTGGGCGGGGGGCTGGACTCGATGATCTCCCGAGGTCCCTTCCAGCCCTAATGTCTATGAAATCTATGAATAGTGCACCTGCCCATTGGCTATGCATAAGCTGAGCAGGTATGCAGCTACATGCACACATGCCCTGTATGCAGGTAAGCCAAGAAATTGTTTCAGTCTGATTCCTGCAGCCTGATAAATCAACACCTAATGATAGGGATCTGCTGCAACAGTCATGTATACCAAGATCCAGCCTGCAACTCCTGCCAGACTGGGGTTCTTGGGCTCTACATATCAGTTTGGCCCATTCTGCAGAGAGAGGATCTTACTCTGAATCCCAAATTCAGCATTCCCATGTCCTCCTAACTGACTTAAGGACATCTAGGCTTTCCATGTCTTTAACCTACCAGGAGTGACAAGAAATAACAGTCACAATCTGGCAGAGGATAGATTCAGATTAGATATCAGGAGGCGCGACTTCACGGTCAGGACGGCTAGGGTCTGGAACCAACTTCCGGGAGAAGTGGTGCTGGATCCTACCCTGGGGGTGTTTAAGAGGAGGCTAGATGAGCACCTTGCTGGTGTCGTTTGACCCCAGTACTCTTTCCTGCCATGGCAGGGGGTCGGACTTGATGATCTGCTCAGGTCCCTTCCAACCCTACAAACCATGAAACCTGGCCACCTGCCCATTTGCCTGGGAGGTCAAGCTGAACCACATGTCATCTACTTGGAGACTGGCAGATATGTCATGTAGCATGAGAGAAGAGCAGTGCACCTTAAACACTGGTCTGGGCCCAGCCAGTCCAGCCCTGGGGCAGGGCAGGATCACTCCTGGTCTATGGTGGTATCCAGCAACTTCTCGTCCCAAAAACCTCCATAATGGGGACTCCACAGGTCCCCTGAGGGAAACATCCATGGACTCCCCACAGACATGGCCACTTAAACCAGTTGAGGCTCCCCCTTCCTGCAGTTCACCTTATCCATCTCCATGAACCTCTCCCTCCCTTCTGCACCACTCAGCAATCACCGGGGTCCATCATGTCCCCCCATGTCACCTCTCCTCATCAAATACAGTCCTGCTTATCTTGTCTCCCACCCTATTAGAAATGACCTGGCGGTGTGAATGGCCAAGAAGGGTTCAAACAGAGGTGGGACAAGTACTGACACAAGATGTCTGGGCTGCAGAATGGCCCGATTTCCACTCAGGGAGATAGAAGTGCCTCTTGCCTGTGCCAGCCAAAAACCAGAGTTTCTCTGAAGTTGGCAATGCTGGGTCCCTGAGATGAAAAGCTGTCCCTGGCCCCAGACTCCAATTAGAGTTTGCAAAATTAGGAGGAAAGGAGGGCGCCTCCCCAGTAGAGCTTTGCAGGTGCTTACGTCCTTCTCTACCAGCAACCCAGCCTCATTAGCAGAGCTTTAGCATGGAGAGCTGAGATTTTTTTTTTATGAAATAAGGGCAAGCACCATTTAATGCAAGTCCTTCTTCCAAGCAAATGTCATTGCTGCCACCTCCTGGCTGTGGGCTAAAACTGCAGGGAAAACTCCCATGCCCTTTCCATCCCATAGCCTGACTGACCAAGTGCTGAGGGTGGTGGGAGCCTGTTTCCCTGTCTCGCACATAAGTCATGGAGTTTGATTAATATGCAAATAGTTGGCAGCTGATTGCCCCTTGTGAGCAGTTAATGAATTGTTCAGAGACGCAGCTGCCTTACAGTGTATTTTCAAGTCTACCATCTATGGCAGGAGCTTTTCTAACCATCTGTTCATTAATATGTAACAAGCAACAGTGATAAGCAATTAAACTGGCTGCAAATTAACCAATTTGCTGGGGGAGCTGCCTTTTGAGTGCTTGTTTGTTTCATTAAACCTTAAATTCTTCAGGAACCTGAGGAACCATGGCGCCAGGAGGCATGCTGGAAGGATTAGGCCCAGCCCCAGCTTCTCTTAGCTTGGTACCCAGGAGAAACCAGCTCCTCACCAGGACAGGGCCCAGGAAGGTCCTGGGGCAAGGATGGAGTCAGGAAGGCATCCAGGTTTTACAAGCCCCAACCCCAGCTCTTGCAAAATGTTTATTCCTATTCTGATAAAGGGCCAATATAGCCCCAGGCAAGGCCAACAGCCCATAGTGCTACTTAACATGCACTGATTTAAAAAAGCCACTGCTGGAAGTACCATGCACATGAACAAAACAACGGGGATTTTCCTCAGTGAGACAATCTTGGCATCCTGCTAACCCGGTAGACCCGACACCCCTTTGCAACGGCTAAGCTCCACGTCCTTCAAAGATGGAGATGTCTGTGCTGGGACATCCATGGCTGAGCCCGGATGTCCCAACACAGCCATGGATGTCCGGGCCCAGCCAGCTGGCCTCAGCCAGCTTTGTCCATCCAC
Organism: Crocodylus porosus; assembly: GCF_001723895.1. NCBI lineage: Eukaryota > Metazoa > Chordata > Crocodylia > Crocodylidae > Crocodylus > Crocodylus porosus. Next base: position 1,568,778 of record NW_017728936.1, on the reverse strand, counting down.
CTTCTGCGCCACAAGCAGGCAGGGGAGAGGCTGGGCCAGGCTCACTTCTGAACAGCAACTTGTAGCAAAGCCAGGGATGGTTTCACCCACTGCACCAGCAAAGCAAACTTTGTTTGATCATTTGGATTAATGATCCAAAGAGCTTCCTAACAACCCAGAGAGCGGCGGGGAGGAACGGCACACCGTTCCAGACCAGAGTCTTGGCAATGCACTGCACAGCCTGCTGGAAGTGACAGATGCAGCTATGGTGGAGAAATGCAGGATCTGAGCCTCTAAAAATGAATTTGCAGGATTTCGCCAAGTTAACTTTTTGTTTCATGCTGAAATGTTCATTCTGTCGCTGCCCAAGAGGGAGAGACCTGCACACGTACACGTCCCAGGAAGATGGAGCTGGAACAGCAGATAGAAAGAAGGTCCAACCCCCAGCAGCAAAAACCTTGAGGATGACAGGGATGAGCTGCACTCCTCACTTTGCCTTGCGCTGAGAAGCAGCCACGGACCTGTCACTTTCTATTCGTTTCTTCTGGAAGCAGAGAGAAAGGGAACAAATGAAAAAGCCTACAGGATAGTGGGAGAACAGCAAGGGCCCAACTCTGCTAACACTGATCTAATGCTGGACGGAAACAGGGCCGGGTTCTTCCCTTTGGGGCATTGCCGGTGTCTCTGGGCCACCCGCAGTGGCAGCTCCACAGCTCTGCAGGACTTCAGGGGAGACCAAGGGCTTTGCCCTGGTCCCTCCCCTCAGAGTTTGAGGAGGCATATTTTCAATTGGCAGAAGGAAACCCCTGAGAGCAGCTGGAGAGCCACAGTGCCTCAAATAGACACAGAGCAGTTAAAAATAATCAGGAAACTCAGAAGGGCTAGATAGTAGAGGGGGGTCCCAATCAATGGGGTGAGATTTTGCTTTCCCAGACAAGGGGATGATTCTTGCAAGCTCTCAGCCCAGCCCTAGAGGCGGCTGCTTAAAGCCTCCTTCCTAATTCTACTCCCCAAAAGCGTATTATTTCTGTGCAATATGCAAATACCCTTTGCGCTGTAGACAGGGAAAGCTAAGTAGTCTTGCTCTCTGGCTAATAAATCATGTGCTGATTGTGCTGGACCACATGAAGTCTCCAGTCCTCTCAGAGTACGTGAGAATTCTGCAGTGACACTCACTGGAATCCTTTCCCAGGCCTGCACTATGGGAAAAATGACCTTGTTTCTGAATCAAAGATAATTTCCCAGAAAATATTTATATCCACAAATATTTTCCACTCCAGAAGCTGCAGAAAGTAGAGAGCAGCCTTAGAACTTGAGCACCCGCAGTCTCTCCTGGTGAGGGGGCCGCGGGTGCTCGACCACCTGGGCGACAGCGATCATCGCCTGCTGGGATTCACCGTCCAGCGCAGGGTGGCAAAGGCCTGCAGCAAGACAGCAGCCCTAGATTTCAGGAGGGCAGACTTCAATGAGCTAAGGAGAATAGTCAGGGAAGCACTGAGGTCCCGGAGGGGAAGGGAGGGGAGCCAGGTGTCCAAGAGTGGTTGCTCCTCAAGGAGATGATCCTCCAAGCCCAAAGGGAGGTAATCCCAACAAGGGTCAAAGGGGGCAGGAGGGCACACAAGCCCCCATGGCTCACCAAAAGCATCCGGGAATGTCTCCTAGCTAAAAGGGAGGCGCACACCCAATGGCAGGGAGGGACCATCACCAGGGAGGACTACAATGCGGTTGCTCGGGGATGCAGGGGGGCAGTCAGGAAGGCCAAGGCGGAGATGGGACTGGGACTAGCTACCTGGGTTGAGGACAGCAAAAAGTCCTTTTTTAAATACGTCGGGGGCAACAAGAAGGTACCGGGTAACGTGGGGCCCCTGCAAGACACGCTAGGAAATCTGGTCATCATACCAGATGACAAAGCCAACATATTTAATGACTTCTTTG
>NW_017728936.1:1555423-1566764 GCF_001723895.1 Crocodylus porosus | reverse complement strand
GGGGGTCTTTAAGAGGAGGCTGGATGTACACCTTGCTGGGGTTGTTTGACCCCAGTACTCTTTCCTGCCATGGCAGGGGGTCGGACTCGATGATCTGCTCAGGTCCCTTCTGACCCTAGAAACTATGAAACTATGAAATGTAGTCAGAGATGTCTGCACAGGGAGAAATGGCCCTACTGCTGAATTCCCCTTACAGTAAAGATGGGTTTTCCCACCCCAGACCCTCAGGAAATACAGACCACAAAGGGACACAAGGAATCGCATCCTTTTGTGCAATTCGCTTTCCTCGACACATTTGAATTACTGCTCTGCCTGCTCAATTCAACTGAAGGTGTGATCTTAACCTGATTTATTTAAATGGGCACAAATCCATATGGACAGTCATATTGGTTCTAGAGGACAGTAGATTACGTTAACTGAAGGCAGTTTATAACAGCTGTTTTCACTTAAAAAATTCAGCTGCAGTTGGTTTAGAAGAGACTTTGGGTACTGACCTGCATATGCTGAACCAATCTGAGGCACGGGAGCAGCTGTCAGCACTCACACAAATGCACTTCCATGCAGTTGAGGGCTAAGCAGGTTAAAACCACACACATTTTCAGTGAGTTCAGGGGTCTCTTTTTTGCCCACTGTAGAAAGAATCACCATAGAGGGATTGGCCTGGGGCTACCACCCTGTTACACCTGCACTTGCATTCACGTTGGGCCCACCCTCCCAGCTCCAGCACCCAACCCTGACCCCCCCCCCAAGTACCCACCAGCACCCTGCCTTACCATGGGACTTGCTTGTGGAGAAGTCCTACTATACATGCACACAACTACCTGGCAAGGGCAGCACCTCGGAGGAATCAGGAACCGTTGGGTCTTGGTTCTGGATTTGGAAGCTTAGCCCATGTGACTTTTCCTTTTATGTTCATGTCCACTTTGCGGCTGGAAGTCAGAAGAAAAGCCAGTGCTATGCAACTCTCAGCAATCTCACCCTGCCACAGAGCACAAGCTGGGATGTCCCCACCAGCACCTGCTGCATGCTCAGAAACGCCATGCAACAGACCTTGCACAATAACCACACAGCCTCCTTCCGTCAGGCAGTTAAACACCTGCACCGGTCGTTTAAGTCCAGCTCAGTGAGGCACCAGAGAGGAGTCACCCAGTGTTGGAGCACAACACTGGGAGTCAGTTCAGCCTCCAGCTGGGACGTCATTATTGTAGTCACTCCTAAGAGCCCCAGTCTGGTCCGTGCCTTAAAACTCAGAACAAAGGTGGCCCCAGCCCCAACCAGGTCCCAGATGAAGCAGCACCTCCCTTCCAGGCATCATTAGATTTAAACAACTTTGGCTGTGTGATAAATTTGTGCCATGATATTTTGGGAAGTTACATTTGACATAATGCTGGCTCCTTCCTGGGGCGATTCCTACCCCTGCCTGCCCGAGGAAGGCAGGGAACATGCATGCTGCCCTAGAAAGTAATGGCACAATCACCTTTTTGCCACTTGATTTATCTGTACAATTAAAAAACCCACTGGATATATTTTAAGCAGAGGACAGCTCAGCTGTTTACCCTGCTGCATGCAAGGCCTGTCAGTTAGCAGGAGACACCCCCCACGACTGGTATCTGACTTGAAAGCAGTGCAGAGAGAAACAGTGACCTACTGCTCTCATCTGTATGTACAAAAAACTTCCGTGAAAAAGGCCCCAAGCCAGACAACGCTTTTTGGAAAATAACTTTATCCACGCATTACATATGTTACTTATCTTTTAGTAAACAGCTTTTTCCTTACACATTTTTCAGTCTATTTAAAATCCACCATCTAGATTTACAGTATTTACAATCTAGATCACATGGGAAAATTAGTCCATCCTCCACATTTACATATTTACAATCTTTGGAGCAAGAATTCTTTGTATTAAAAAAAACCCCAAACAAAACAAAACAATAAAAAACACCAATAATTTATAAAACTCTTTACGATAGAAATATGCTGCAGTCACCTGCAGGGGGCACAGGGATATTCACACTGCTGGAGCTCCAAGTGTTAGTAAGCGTGCCTGAGTTTGGAGTTGACAGGTGCCGTACAGTAGATCCTCATGTTTCCTGCCAAAGGACCAGGTATGGCCATAAAGGGGTGGCCTGTCTTGCTGGTGCTTGAGAGCAGCTCCACCTTATCCAGGCAGGGTCCCTTTGACCAGGCAGCGTGCATCTGGGGAAGTAGGGACAAAGGACCCCATTGTGGTACCCCCTTCCACACTTGTCTGTACCCCAAAATGCGTGTCAATGCGACACCATGGAAATCCAGCACCACCATCAGTGAGTTGAGTGTGAGCTGCTGTGAAATGACATGACATCAGGAGGACTAGTGGTGTTGGGTCATGTTTGCAAGCAGCAAAATGGGGAAGATCTAAGATCACACGATCCCTTCTCCTCCCCTGCCAGGCCCCCAGGGGCATCTCAGTAGTTTTAAAATGAGCTCAGTGTCCACAGTCCTGCTGGGTGTGAGAAAGAGCTGACGATCCCGAGGTGGAACTGGGAGCAAAAATCACTGAAACAACTTTCCTGTGCCCCAGCCACAACAGGGCTTTTTGGTGGCTCCCAGACAGATATGGCATTTCTCCAGCCCTGCTTCCCATATATCCCGGGGGGCCACTGTGCTCCAGGCTTTGGAAGCTGGTTTCAGAAACATGACTAAGAGTGACACAGCCACATACACCACCTGCAGCTGCCACTGCCTTCCTCGGGGATGCTCTTGCTGACAGGAGTGCAGTGGGACCATAGAGTGCTGGTTGCTATCAGAGCTGCTCTTGCAAACCGGTCCCCAGTCAACCTAAAGCTTGGCCTGGGCTTTGCAGGCTGCTTACTCTTAATTGGATTAACTGCTTGGTGGGTACTCCTTGGTCTTCCAGCAAAGCCAGACATGCTTCAGTCTGCAAAAAATGCTGCAGCTGGGGACAGCAATGCATTGGTGCCATGAACTTAGGTCTCCCGTGACCCAGCAGCTAGTGGAGGCTCTTGAAATGGAAAGCCAAGAGGGCAACTTGGGACATGTAATTTTGTAATGCCTCTTAAGCAGTGCATGCACTCTCACAGAGAGTGATCTCCTTGGTGTGGGAGGGCACAGGTCTGCAGGTCATGGACTAGATCTTCCCTGCCTGCTCCACACAGGCAGTGGGGCTGTCGCACATTCAGGAATGTCTATATCGGGGCGGGCAATTATTTCCGGCAGAGGGCCGCTTACCCAGTTTTGGCAGGCTGTTGAAGGCTACATGGGTAGCCCCACCCCTTGACAGGTGCCCTGCCCCCTGGGCACTATCTGCGGCCAATGTCCCAATATTTTGGGACCAATTTCCCAGGGCCAGCATTGGTGAGGCGCCCAAAGCTGCTGTCGCCACGCACAGCCCCAACAGGAGAGTCCAGAGCTGGTGCAGGGCCCAGGCTGGCAGCGGGGCCAGGTTACGAGGTGATGCTGAGCACGGGGGGGAAAAGCGGCCACTTGCCCACCCCATAGCTGGTGCCCCACGCTGCAGCCACTCGCAGCCCACCTGGGACTGCCTGTGCCTGCTCAGGACAGCCCTGCGTGGGCTGCAAGTGGCTGCAGCACAGTGCACCAGCCACGGGGCAGGGGAGGAGCCGCTTTCCTCCACAGTGGGAAGGAGCCTGGGCAAAAGCTGGGTATGGGGTGGGGAGAAGCAGCCCCTCATCCTCCCCATGACCGGCATTCCCTGCTGCAGCTGCTCGCAGCCTGGGTGGAGTGGTCTGGAGCAGGCACAGGCAGCCCCACATGGGCTGCAAGCAGCTGCAGCATGGGGCGCCAGCCATGGGGTGGGCTAGGAGCTGCTTTCCTCCACCCCCCACACAGCTTTTCCCTGGGCTCCTTCCCTGCCCAGGGTCCTCCCCTCCTCCTTCCCCCTTACCTGCGGTTCCAGCGCGCGGCAGCCACGTGCTCCCAAGCTAGAAGCCCCAACTGGGGCTTCTGGCTGGGGGGGTGGGGCAGATGGGCCCTGCGGTTGTGGGAGCCCGCTGGGCTTCTCCTGGGTCATACTGCCCTTGGTTCCTGTCATTTTTACAGGAACCAAGGGCAGATAAATATTAATTTTCTAAATGTTTTAGGCGACCCACGGGCTGGATACAATGGCCTTGCAGGCCACATTCAGCCCACAGGCTGGATTTTGCCCACCCCTGCTCTATATAATTCAGAGCGTCACTGCACTCAGGAGCACCATACTGTCTTGAAATAGGTTGCTTTGGCCATAGCCCCAAGCCTGCCTCTGATTCAGAGGAAGTGGATCTGAGAGACACCAGTGGCACTCTAATCCACTTCACACCTGCTGAATCCAGGCCTCTGAGCAGGTCAAAAACATTAGTTGGCACTTGTGTCACTGCAGTGGACACATGCAATGCTGGAACCAGCACTGCTAACAAAGCAGTCAGCAGGACCCACAAGATTCAACTGACTCTGAATTAGCAGGAGTGGATATGTACAACTTCCCTCCACCTAATAGTGCCAGCTAGTCATCTGGGCATCCTAGGCCATGTGCTGCTCAAGAGACTTCAGAACAAGCAGCTCCAAAGGGGCTCTACCACTGCCAACACATAACATGTGGCTGTGCCATGTTGATAGGAACAGAACAGACAGCCTGGGGCAATGCCTGAAGCTGCTGAAATGTCTCAAATTACCCTCTAGACTGGGAAAAGGAGGGAGCTGGGGAACAGACACCAAATGTATTTTGCCCACCCTGGTCTATGTAAGTCAGAGTGTCACTGCACTCAGGAGCACCAAGCTGTCTTGAAATGGGAAAGACCTAAACACTTCCTCCACACTCACTCAGCAGTCACTGGTAGGGCTGTGCAAAGATTTGGGTGCCAACTCGATCAGAGGAGATTCGGCCTGATTTGGCAGCCCAATCTCTGAATCCTAACAGAATCAGGAGATCAATAAAAAGGTCTAAATCAATTCAAAACTCTCCGAATTGATTTGGAAAAGATTCAGAGAGCTTCGATGATTTGGGCAGTCCCTGCTCGCTGCTACAGGGAGCTGGACCCAGACTCTGTGCCGGTAAGTAAAAGACCCGGCTGGAGAAGGGGACCATGGGGGACCCCTGTCAGGCACCATCCCCTGCCTGCTTCCCCAGCCCCCGAGTGTCCCCAACCCCTGCCCACTCTCCCAGCCCCCCTCATGGCTACCTCAGCTGGCCCCAGCTCCCAGCTCTTTAAAAGCCCCACTCACTGGCTCCTGCCAGACAGGGGAGGCAATCCATGCTGCCCCCCACTGCCCCATACTGCACGGGGGGCTCTAGCACAAGCCCCACCACCTGCCCAGCCCACGTGGGGCTGCCAGCCCCCTCCCCCATGGCTGCCCTGCCCAGCCCCTGAAATCTGGTCTTTTTTTTGTTGTTGAAAGAACCAGGAGCTGGGTGGGATGGGGCAGCTGTGTATGTGGGGGGAGGGGGCAGGACAGGACTGGGAGAGTGGGTGGGGGTTGGGAGGCTAATGGTAGAGCCTCCCCACATGGCATGGGACAACAAGAATCACCCCGCCTCCCCAGCAGCATCCAGTGAGTTTGGGGCTTGTTTTTTTCCTTTTTTCAAAGAGCCAGGGGCTGGGGCAGACGTGGCAGCAGCCATTGATGGGGCTGGGAGAATGGGCAGGGGATGGGGCCTGTCAGATTCAGAGATTTGGCTGATTTAGCAGTGGCCAAATCTCCAAATTAGATTTAGCCAAATTGATTTGGGACAGTGCTTCGAGTCACTAAATCAGCTGAATCTGAATCCGAAGCAAATACTAGCTGCTTTGCGCAGGCCTAGTCACTGGAGCTTCCTTATCCCTTTCCCAGAAAGAAAGTGCAGCTGCAGAAGTCAATTTCTGGGTTTCCACCATTGAGAGTTGTTCTGATTCACTGGCTACGCTGGCCCTAGGTCCTGTGCAAGTCTTGAGGCAGATCCTCCCCTGCAGTAAAGTTCTACTTAGTGCAGGGGAACATGGGGATAGGGCAGGGGAAGAGGCGGCAGGGAACTGGTTAAAATTCTTCTTGATGCTGAAGGCCAGTCTGAAGCTCCTCTGGCAGAAACTGGGGAAGCCTAGGTGTTGCTGTAACTTTACGTGGATGCTCCAGCAGCCCAGCCAAGAGCTAAGACTCCGCAAAGCAGAGCTCTGTCCTGGCACCCTTCTCGATGCAGGATGTCTTGGGGCCAGTTGGGGTAAGAGCAAGCTCTACCAGCTCAATCTTCCCTGGGCAAGTCACAGATAGAACCTGCATTTTCACACCCCTTCAGCAGCCCAAGGGACCATGCCATAATCCACACGAGACCCAGCTCTGCCTTGGGTACCTGGCTTCACATGTCATGGCAGCACATTCAACCCTAACTCTTCCCATGGCTCTCATGTAACTACGTTTTGCAGCCTAAGGGACTTCTCTCATCTCATCTGGCTTCCCCCAACCCAGCTAGTTCTGCCTCCCATTGTGCTTCCCACCACAGCCATCTGGAACTCTACCTACAGATAGCATGGTCCAGGGAACTGAGGAACAGGCTGGCAGTAAGGATTCCTCTGCCAGCCCTGGCCCCAGCAAACTCAGCAGCAAGGAACAGCATCAGAACCTCAGTTTCAGTTGCTTAAGTAATGACACTGATTATCCCATGGTAGCCAACAAGAGAGCTGCAAAGTTTGATCAGCATCTGGACAGCAACTTTGAAGACACTTGTCCACACTGAGTTAATTTGGATTAAACTGGAGAGTGAATTTAAAGTGCAACAGCTAGTCCTGAATAACCATAGCTGTATACATGTTTATTCTAGAACAAGACAGTCTAGGTCTGGTTTTGTGTAACCTGCTTTTAATATAGATTTACCTGGAAAAAGGCCCTCTGTAACCAGGTGCATGGCTCAGGGACAATAGTCCAGTTGCGGGGTGTTAACAAGCAATAGTCTGCCTGCTCAGGGGCACACGGCCGGTTGACAGGATGACTGCCTGGCCACAGAGGAAGTTAAAGCTCCCAGGGAGGGGCGCTGAGGCAGCAGCACAAAGCCAAGGGTGCCCTCTCCAGGTCCATGGAAGGATGGCAGGTTTTGAGTTAACCCTTTGTTGTTTGCATTTTTGTTTTTATTATTGATGTTGTTTCCTGTGGGGACAAGTTTGCCCCAAGGAAAATCAAAGCTCAGTGACAACCCACTACTTGTGGTGGAGAACGTGGGCATTTTAAAACCATTATCAGCCATGAAGACCAAAACTCTGCTAAAATGGCTGGAGAGGGTGCAGCACCAATGGCAGCAGCTGTTTCAACAGCTTCAACAACAACAGTTCCAAAGAAAGCAGCAGCAGGAATTCCTGAAACTGCAATGGACCAGTACAGCAAGATAGAGCGGCAAGATGGAGTCACACCCGTGGGTGAGTCACTGGATTCCCCAAGGCTGGAGAGTGCAGTCCTCACCAATATGGGACCTGCAGATGTCCCAGAGGCTTTCCTCACAACTTTTGAGCGGCAGGTGACAGAGATCTCAGCCGCCATGGGACATGTAGGCTGTGAAAGAGGGCCCTCTGTTAACTAGGGAAGCACAGGCACCTTACCGGGCCCTGGGACCAGATTCAGCCCAGGATTACAAGATACTTAAAGCAGCCATACTGGACTGGCTAGGTTTCACAGAACAGGACTATCTGCAAGTTTTGAGAGGAGACTTGGCACCCAAATGCATGGCCCCGTGCCATGACCCAGAAGCCAAAGGGCTTGTGCATTTGCTGGCTAAATCTGAACTCTGGGTCAGCTGAACAGATGGAACTAGTGACTTCAGAACAGTTCTGCATCAGCCTCCCCTTAAAAGCCTGGAGGTGGGTGTACCACCACTAGGTGGCCAGCCTCGAGGAAGCCACATAGAAGACAGGGGACTTCATGGGGTGGGGTTAAACTGCTGGGATCCTTGGGCAAGCTGGGGCTCCAGGGCAAACAGGCTGGGTTTCTAGGCAAGCCTCAAGTAGGTGCTTTACCTCCATCTCCTCTAAGGCCCCAGGCAGAAGGAGAGCCCTTAAGCAGGCCCACCAGAGAAGAAAGCCACCTGGGGCATCCCTACAGCCCAAGCAGAGGAAGAGGGGCTTAAATGACATGCTTCCAATTTGGAGAGAAAGGCCACCGGATGGGTTGTGGGTACTCCCATGCCTGTCTCAAAGGCAAAGTGGGAGAGCCCAGATACAAGAGGATATACAGTCCCTGTAAAAGTAGGGGATGTCCCTGTGGTAAGGCTTATAGGATCAGGCTACGGTCAGATGTTTGTACATGAGCAGTTTGAGTTCAACAGATATTCCGGTTAATGAATATGCATGTCCCACCTGAATTTATAGGGATACCTCTACCCCATAATGCACCTAAACCTGACCATCAGGGGACAGGAAAGGCATAAGAGTGGTAGTGGAGTGAGATTGGGGCTCGACGGTCAAGTTGATATAGCTGACCCAAAGAACTGTTAAAACCCAGGCTGACCCTAATCTCATGGAACCAGAACAAAGGGAGATATTTCCCTTTTTGGATCGTGAGCTTTTTGGGCTTGACCCAGGTCAGTGACAGCAATTCAGGCAGTAGGACCATATCAGTCAGAGGAAATGCTCAAGAAAAGGGGTCAAGGTTCAATATGATCTGAACTGCCCTCCAAAGGAAACAGAGGGTATGGGAACCCCAGGCAATCATTGAGAGGGCGGACTAGATCAGGTGGGGGAAGGCCAAGATTTCATCTATGATCAAAGGAAGGATCTAGTTCATGCCCCTCTGTACGGATGGTTGGGACAGGCCGATGGGGCCATAGTGGATGCAAGTTTGGCAGCCCAGAACCTCCATTTTGAGTTGCAGGAGGACCTTCTGGTAAGGGTAACCAAAGACAACCATCACAATGGTGTGGTGGTTCCAACTATTAGTCCTGAAACAGTACTGTGGCCAGGTTCTGAAACTGGCACATGATGCACCATGGAGTTAGGGAGGACCATTTGGGAGTGGAAAAGATCCAGGATAAAGTGCTGATAAGGTTTTGTTTGGCTTGAGGTATACCAGGAAATGAAAGGCTATTGTGCATCCTCCCCCGAGTGCCAGCTGGTTGCCCCCTGGCTTGCTCATAAGGGCCCACTGGTGCCCGGCCCACTGGTCAGCATTCCCTTTGAATGGGTCAGGATGGATTTGGTGGAACCCTTTGAGCCCAGTTTAAGGGGCTCCAAGTTCATCCTGGTCCTAGTCAACTATGCCACCAGCTACCTTGAGATTGTGGTGATCAACTCTGCTGGTGATCAGCTCAGAGGCCACTGTACTAACAGTGGCTTCTGAGCTACTACAGATTTTCTCCTGAGTGCATTCTTAAAGAGCCTTTAATGTACCAGGGCAGGGCCTTCATGTCCTGGTTATTACAGAAGGTCTGGAGCTTATTAATAGGGACCTATCCAAATCAAGGAGGCAGGTGACGGATTTCACAGGCAGATCATGGGGTCGGCCATCATTTTTATGGGCTTATCACAACAGGCCCCACTCCATGAATCTGGCTGAGAGGCCCTGCCCCTCATCACTGATTGGTTGGCTGTCCATTGTGCAGCTCTGCCCCTAGCCACTGACTGGTAGAGGGATGGGGCTGCATGACAGGCAGCCATCTCAGCCAATAAGCAAGGGGCTGTGGTGGCCACCATCTTGGCTACTCCCCTTCACTCTGGCACCACCCTCCTTCCCCCCAGTAAGCTACATGGTCAGGCTACTGGCTCCCTACCAGGGAGCCAGTGTTTTACTTTTAATAAGATCTTTTTTGGCAGGTTTCATGGACATTGCCCAATTTCACAAGTAATGCTGCATTTCACAATTTCCATGAAATCTGCAAAACCACGAATTGAGTAGGTCACTACTTACTAAGGTCCATTTGGTAAGAACTTCAGTGTATCATCTCCAAATGGATGGCCTGGCTGAAAAGTTTGACTGAACACTGAAGGAGATGTTGAGGACATTTGTCTCAGAAGAGCTGCAAAATTGGCATCAGTCATTATCCTACTTCTTGTTCACCGTATGAGAGGTTCCAGTCTTCCACAGGCTTTTTTGTCCTTTGAGTTACTGTGTAGAAGGCGGCATGTTAGACCTCCTGCAAGAGTCCTGGCAGGCCCAGAGGATAGATACACAAAATGTAGTTCAATAGGTTTTGAAGCTTTGGGAAAGATTAGACCTGATGGGGATCCTCGCAAGGAAACATCTCAAAGCAGCCCAACAGGAACAGGAACAGCAGCAGCAGCAGCAGCAATAGAATAAAAAATGCTTGGCTCTGGATCTACCAGCTAGGGGACTGAGTCCTACTATTGCTCCCCTCCTCCAAGTGTAAGTTACTGGTGAGATGGCAAGGCTCTTTTGAGGTCCTGCAGAGGGTAGAACAGGTGAATTATGAAGATTGTCTAGTAGGGAAACGGTAGGGTTCATAAGTATACTACATTAACCTGTTAAAGCCCTGGAAAGCACAAGAGGCCTGTCTGGTCTCTAAGTGTTTGATGGAAGCTGCCCTGGGGGTTCTGGATTCCGTCCCATTTCCAATAACTGGCCCAGGCTATTGACTTTGACCCTGACTCAACAGCCTGAAATAAAAAACCTCCTGGAAGAATTTAAAGAGGCTGGACTGCATTAACTGAACAAAGGATTATCCTCAAACCAGGTTGTGCAATTCAGGAGGGACACTTAAGAATTCCAGCATGACTTACAGAAATGGTAAAACAAGAAGTTAAGATGTTGGACTTGAGGTAATAGAATAATTGACCAGTGAGTGGAGTAGAGTGGAGTAGCCCAATTGTGTTGGTGTCAATGACCAGCTCCTTCATCCAGTTTTGCATTGACTTCCACAAAGTCAATGCAGTTTCAAAATGTGACATATACCCAATGCCCAGAATAGATGAAATAGGTAACACAAAGTGCGTGCATGCGTGTAAACCACCCTGGATTTGACCAAAGGATATTGGCAAATTTCTTTGGATCCAGTGTCTCAGGAAATCACAGTCTTTGCAACACCCCCGGGACTCTACCACTTCAAGACTTTATCTATTGGTCTATATGGAGCCCCAGTGACCTTCCAATACTTAATGGCCAAAGTTTCATAGTTAGTAGAGTCGGAAGGGACCTGAGCAGATCATCAAGTCCGACCCCCTGCCATGGCAGGAAAGAGTACTAGGGTTAAACGACCCCAGCAAGGTGATTGTCTAGTCTTGTCTTGAAGACCCCCGGGGTAGGAGCCAGCACCACTTCCTTTGGAAGCTGGTTCCAGATCCTAGCAGCCCTGACTGTGAAATAGCGCCTCCTCATGTCTAATCTCAATTTACCCTCTGCCAGCTTGTGACCGTTATTTCTAGTCACTCCTGATAGTGCT
>NW_017728936.1:1526333-1554552 GCF_001723895.1 Crocodylus porosus | reverse complement strand
TCCTGGGTCCTCCTTCCTCCCTTTTTTGAAGATGGGAACCACGCTGGCCCTCTTCCAGTCCTCTGGCACCACACCAGATCACCACGAGTGCTTTTAAGTGCTCTGGCACCACACCAGAGCACCACGAGTACTCCACTCACACTAGGCATATGAGGCTGTCTATCTGGATGACGTGGTAATATTTACCGACAGATGGGTAGACCACCTCCAATAAGTGAAAGAAGAGTTGCAGTTGATACAAGAAGCTGGTCTCATGGCTAACCCAACTAAATGTCACCTGGGGTACATGGGGACTAGATACCTGAGCTATATTCTGGGCAATGGTAAAATCAGGCCCCTAGTCAACTAAGTAAAGCCCTTGGTGGAAGCACTAATACCAACAACCAAAAAGCAAGTGAAGCCATTTCTGGACTTGGCAAGCTACTACTGGCGATTCATCCTACAACAGTGGTCACCAACCAGTCTATCTCGATTGACTGGTCAATTGCGGAGCCTTTGACAGTTGATTTCAGTCTGTCAGAGGCTCCACAGTTGGGAGCACCAGGACGTATGTGGCTGGGCTTAGCCACACCCCCTGCCACCTGGGCCAGGCTGGGTGAGTGGGGTCAGAGCCCACGTGGCTTCTCTGGGAGGCAGGGCAGGGCCAGGGGGAAGGCAGGGCAGGGGCGGTGGATCTTGGGGTGCTCTTTACAAAACAAAAAAAACGTGATTTTCACCATAAAAAGGTGGGAGACCACTGTCCTACAATTTGCAGCCATCACAGCCCCAGTGACTGGCCTGCTGTGGAAGGGAGCACTGAAAAGGATTCAGTGATTAAAATGTGAGACAGTGTTTGGGACAGTAAAACAGCTGCTATGCAGTACACCAGTCCTTAACACAGATATTCATATTGCAGACAGATGCCTCAGAGTAAGGCCTGGGGATGGTTCTTTCCTGAGAGACTGAGGATGGAGAGCACTCCATTCTGCATCTCAGCACAAAACTGCTTCCCTGGGAGCAGAAGTATACTGGCATAGAAAAGGAGCACCTAGCAATTAAGTGGGTGGTTGAAACCCTTTGCTAATATCTCCTCCCAGAGATCCAGTATTGTTGGGTCATTGACCATGGCCCTTTAACATTGCTTAATGCTGTGCAGGAGGCCACCCCCTGGTTGACAAAGTGGTACCTGTCCCTGAAGCCTTTTGATTTTATGACAGATCACAGCCCTGTGTCAGCACACCCAAATACAAACTTCTTCTTCCAAGAGAAGGTGGGGATTGAAGAAAGGGAAGAGTACATCCTGGGTTCAACTCCTGGAAGGGAGGATGTGTAGCTGGGTACATAGCTCAGGGGTGGGAGTCCAGCTGCCGGGGGGCATAGCCTGTCCGGTCAGGGGCATGGGACCAGCTGACAGGGATGACTGCCTGGCCACAGAGGAAGTTAAAAGCTCCTAGGGAGGGGAGTTAAGGAGGGAAGGCTGTGGTGCTGAGGGGACAGCATAAAGCTGGGATTGGCCTCTCCGGGTCCAAGAAAGGACCGCAGGTTTTGGATTGATCCTTTGTTTGTTTGTTAATCATGTTTGTTTGTTTTATTACTGATGTTGTGGGGACAAGTTTGCCCCAGGGAAAATAAAGGCTCAGGGACACTCTGCTACACCCTCATTCTGGAATCAGCATGTTCACCCATGCAGTTATTTAAGAACTACCATTCCTGAACAGTTATTTTTAAATAACTCCATGTGTAGATGCCTTCAATACCAAGGGTCATATTCTGCTCCCAGTTCCACCAGTGTCAAATTCGGAGCCACTCCACTGAGTTAACCGGAGACTCTTTATTAACACTAGCACAGCTGAGAGCTGAATTTGTTTCTGAGTTTTAATGCTGACTGAGAAAAAGCTGCTGTACAATTTACACTGATGACTCAAAGTGCATGGACTAAGAACTAGAATATAAACCAGGAGAGGGCAAAGCCAGAGTTTTCCAGGTCATTTCTGAGAGACTTGGGTCTCCCACAGCCTCCGGGGCCACATGGTGCCTGCAGCTGCCACTGAAAGTAGTTGTTTGGAGGTGACTTACCAGCTGCAGCCCAGCTATAGAGAAACACACAATGGAGCAGTAAGGTAAAATGTCTCCCCCTTTTCAGGCCTATCCATAGTGTATCCTTCCTGAAATATGAACTAGGACCTACACAGGAATTACAAGGAGCCATTGTTCACTGATGGAGCAGCATCAGCTTGGTGGGTCCCCAAATGAGCCAGATGTGCTTAGCCAACAGGGTCTGCAGCACTGCCAGGTATCTGTCACAGTTAGGCACTGCCTATAGCTCTCTTGCTCAGTCACAGTTACCTCCACAGCAACTCCAGCACATGCAAGGAAGTGAGAGAGCAGGAGTCAAATGAGGCAGGGATGAGAAGCTCAAGTTACTTAAGCTAAGCTCCAACCTGCTTCATTTCAGATGACTGAGCCTCATGGAGCTACCACACTGGCATCCACTGGACCAGTAAGTAGGGATGGGCAAAATCAGTATCACTACATCAGTGGTGCCCTGCATCACCAGGCACAGAAACAGGGACTGGCACAACTTGCTGACCAAAAAGAGACATGGACTTGCAAATGGCCTCCAGAGTCCTGCTCCATAGGCTGGCAAGGTAAGCAACGGCATTGTACTGGTGGGAAGTGGGAGAGAGAAAGGAAGGATAAGGCCAAGCTCTTGTTATCCTAAGCATGCCCTTGAGCAATACACAAGGTGGAACCCAAGGCAGGACACTGTTACTAGAGAGAAAGGAGGACATAGCATTTGAGTGGTACAAAGTGATTTGGGGACCCAACACACAAAGTCCACAAGAGTCTTTCAGTGGATCTGGGAATGGATACTCAGTGATTACATCAGCACTTTACAGACAGACATTTGCCCAAGTTGCGATCCCTTTCCTCTGCCTCCGTGGACAGCAGGAGCAGTGAAATCCATGCCTTGAACTGGGAATGGGTTCACAGGGGATATCCCCAAAGTTAACCTCCCCCCAGCATGTCACAGCAGAAAGACAATAACGTTTCAACACTGTCAAATAAAATTGTTTGTCACTGAACCCACAATGAACTCACTCACTGCAACCAAACATATAACGCACTCTGCAATAGATATCGACACTTCCAAGATAAATAATTTAAATTAATGTTAATTTTAAATTAACGAGCACCAAGCTACAATGCAGCCTGCTCAAGAGAGAGTTTTCTGCTCTGATCCATAAGGTCTGAGCCCCTTTAGTTCAGTGGAAGAACTGACCTGCCCTCCCCAGTTGACAGGGTGACCTAGAATTCGGCAGCGTGCATCACTGACCCCCAGTTCAGGATCAAATGCTGACCAAGAGAACCATTCCAGTAAACTGTCCACATCCCAATCAGCCTCTTTGTTGGCAATCTTGGCAGGGAAGGCAAGGATTGCACAAGTTACGGAGACCAGCCTCCCCTCAAAGCCTGCAGGGCAGTGCTAAGGCACATTGGGTAGGAGCAGGAGGGCAGGGACATCCAGTCCTGCTGCCCGTGTGGAGCCGGCTCTGAAGCTCAACCAAGAACTCTGACCTCCAGGGCCATTAATCTGGCTCTTCTCACCTGTAATATATGCACTTGAGACACAAACTGAAACAGCTGGATCACAAGTTAAAAAACAGAAAAATGCAGTATTTCCCCAAACTTCATACAGTCCAAGTTGTGGAGCAGAAAGCTCCACCCATCCTGGCCTCAGAGCAGAGCTACACCAGGTGCTAGCTCCTCGAAAAGCCCACAGTTCTTCCTCCAAACAAAGTGCTTGTGTATCCATCTCTGGCTTAGGGTCTTACCAGCCATCATCCTATATAACAGGATGAAAACTCCTACTCTTCAGCTTACTTCCGTCATTTGAAAATGATGGGATGCTTTCCAATCCTCTGGTTAACCACGCTCTCCACAACCTTTTAATTTAACCCTTTTTCAATGAGCACTGTTCACTAGCTCTCCTGCAGTGGAGAGACGAAAAATGGACCCGAACGTTTACCCAAAGATTTTCTCTTGGGTAACAGAACCACCCATAGCAAGTAAATGCTGGAATGGACACACGCACCCACATGCTCCCAGTCCATGGACAGGGATTTCCAATTCCCCAAACCCAGGAAGTTCTGCTCCAATTCAGTGTTTTGGTATCAATATTCACCGCAAAATACTGTAAGGCATCCTCCCTTCTCAAAATAAAATTCACAATCGGTGCCATTTCAGGCTTCCCAAAGCCAGCCCCCAGACTGGGGTCAGGAAGCAAACTGGCACCCCTTTGCCTCATTCATACTCAAAGAGCAAACCAATCTAGTGAGAAGTTTAAAGTCCTTCATTCAAGCCCATCCTGCTCCAAGGGAAATGCTGTAGGTGGTTAAATTAAAGAGCATGGTAGAACAGCTAAAGTTCTCTGTGAAGAGCAGGAGGCCAAAGTAGTCAGTGTAGCAGCAAGCCATGGGAATGGTCTGTCCCACAGGAAGTACCTCATTGTGCCATGCTGAAGGCCTAAAAGTCAGCGCTGGACTGGCCCCAACATGATTAATCCATTCCATGACATTGAAGACTTCAGAGGCCTCTACTTCAAAAGTCTTGGCACAATGTAGATAAGAGTATCATTGCCCAAGGCAAGGAGGACTCAATAGCCCCAGGGACCAGCCCTTCCCCCTCTGCCCACCTTCTCCAGGGCCATCATTATCCCCAGCTACCAACACTGCCAAGAGCAAGGAGCATATTTGAGGCCAATATGCAAGAGCCAAAGGCTATGGCGGTGTCTCCAAGCCAATGGGTGTCAGGAGGCTCTCAGTGACAGGCAGCCATGGCAGACTCTAAACTGCCCAGACAATTTGCAGGTAATTCCAGTCCATGGCCCCATCAGAAGTAAGTGAGGTTCTTGACAACTCTCAGTTCAAGCATCTTCTTTATAGCTAATGCCTCATGAGAGACATTGTGCTCCGAAGCCTGTGAAATACAAAAAAGAAGACTGGTTTTCCATGCACCATAGTGAGGAGCATCCTTATAGAAACCTAGGTAAGTATGAAGGGTTGTGTGCCTGTTTCAGACTTTCCACTCATCTCAATCATACTCTCATCATTCATGGTGATCTGTTTTAGTGAAGCTTTTAAAACTTTTTAAATTGTTTTAAAACATTTTAAAGAGTTTCCTACTAAGTACATACAATCGCAATAGTATTCAGGGAATCTGGAGAATAAGCCACTACACTACACTGACCCCATTGGCAAAATAAATGAGAAAAATCTGTGACTAAGGATCTGGGACACCAAGTTGATGCAAAAGGAAGATTATTGGTATTGTTATTAGATCAACAGTGAAAACAAGCAAGTGACTCTCCATTGAGAAGTCTGTTGTTTAAATCAGCAGCTAAACTGATCAACTTGATCTCTGGACTAGAGAAATCTTTGCCATGGTTCATGAGTTGGTAAAAGCATAATAGTTTACCTGGAGCAATCCACTGCTGACAGGTATTAGCTCTGCTATGAAAGGGTTAAGCAGTAGGGCTGTGCAAAGCTTCAGACCATGATTCGGATTTGGAGACGATTCAGAGGCTGAATCTACGAATCCAAATCGAATCACTGGAAGCTTTAGGCTTTCCAAATCGATTCAGAGCTTCTGAATTGATTTGGAAAAGCTTTGGAGATTCGGCCACAGGGTATAATGGGGAATCAATGAAATAGCTATAACTTTGTCGTCTTTTGGCTGATTCAGATGAAACCTGCAGGGACGGTAGCTTCTGTTGAGAGCATGACATGCCACGCTTTGAGGAGATAGGTGCAGGTGTTTCTGGGAAATTCCGCCTCAAAGTCCTGAAAACAGAACACGTCACACGTGTGTGTTAAGACACAGTGGAGTCAAAACTGCAGGCATGCTAGCCCTGCTGAGGCCACAAAGCCTGCCAAGTTTCAAGAAGATAGGTGCAGGGGTTTGGGGGAAACTGCACCTCAAGCTGCGGACAAGCAAAATTTGTGACATGGGGGACACTGTGTGTGTTAAGGCGCAGCAGGATGAAAGCCACAGGCCTGACAGCCCCTGCTGAGGCCACAAAGCCTGCCAGCTGTCAAGGAGATAGGTGCAGGGGCTTCTGGGTTCTGGGGCCCTGCACCTCTAGCTACTGACAGGCAAAACTTGTGATATGGGTGCTTGTGCAACTGTGTCCGTCCCAGAGCACGGGGTGGGGGCACGACAATGGACTACTGTAGGCCTGGCTGCTAAGCTACTGTGTTACCGATCAATCATGATTCACTCAGGGACCAGCTCAATACACAGTAGCTAGCTACTAGATAATGAGTTAACGAGCAAGGATTAACACCTACAAAACCACAGACTAAGGAGAAGAAAGAATCACTAGAGTCGGGAACTGCTTCTGCCCCAAGACAGAGACAGTCAGTTGCACAAGCACTCATGTCACGAGTTTTGCCTGTCAGCAGCTAGGGGTACAAGGCCCCAGAACACCCCTGCACCTATCTCCTTAACAGCTGGCAGGTGTCGTGGCCTCAGCAGTGGCTAGCATGCCTGCAGCTTTCACCCTGCTGTGCCTTAACACACACGGTATCACCCATGTCACGAGTTTTGCTTGTCCGCAGCTTGAGGTACAGTTCCCCTGAACCCCTGCACCTATCTCCCTGAAGCTTGGGAGGCTTTGGGGCCGTAGCAGGGGCTACCACCCCTGTAGTTTTCACCCCACTGTGGCTTACACACACACGACATGAGTTTTGCTTTCAAGAATTTGGGGTGCAGTTTCCCCCAAACCCCTGCACCTATCTCCTTGAAGCTTGGCATGTGTCACGCTCTCAGTAGGGGCTACCATCCTGGCAAGTTTCACCCAAATCAGCCAAAAGACAACAAAGTTATAGATATTTCATTGATTCCCCATTACACTCTATGGCCAAATCTCCGAATCTGCTCTGAATCTTCCAAAGCAATTTGGCCGAATCGAATCGGAGAAACGATTCAGATCTCTGAATTAAATCTCTGGCATCCAAATCGGCCAAATCCGAATTGAATAGCTCCCTATTCGCACAGGCCTATTAAGCAGGTTTTGTGGGCTCCCCAGTGTTGGGGATTCATATCTAGGTGGAATAACTGAAGCAGCTCTCTGAAAACAAAAGCTTCATTGGTGGAGGCTGAAAAGGAGAAGCCCTAGGAACAACCCAGCCCAGCACAGGCAGAAGGTGCCGTTCATCTAGCCTGCAGGGCAAAAAGGATAAGAACCCCTTGCTGTACTCAAAACCAAAAGGCAAGAGGTGAGTTTGGACCCTACGCAGCATCTACACTGTACTTGCAAAAAGATCACACAGGCTTTTTTCAAATTTGTTTTCATAATTTGCAGATTACTGTAATATGCAGCAGTTCTGGAGTCACTTATTTTGATAGCATAGACAAGCCTGTGACACAGCAGAACTCTCCATTAACAGCACAATGCAGACATTCTGGCTGGCTGGCTCCATTTGGCAAGTTTGCCTTAATGACATTGCATCTCTGGGGCAGGAACCATCCTTCCTTACTTGCATGGCATGAGTTCATTCATACTCATAACCACCTTGTGCTATGCAAACAGGGAAGGAAAAGATGGCTCCTACTCCAAAGGCTTAGGAGGTATTTCCTGTCTTACGGTGCCAGACATATGGAGGCCCTGATGCCACACTACTGTTCATAGTTATTACTGTAAATACAAATGATGGTAAGGGGAAATTCTTCATATACTAAGTATTCCCAGTAGCTGCATGGAGAACGCTCCCAAATTTCAAGGTTATGCCTATGGCAATGAAACAGTGTTCATGGACAAGCACTGCATTGCGTACCACTGCTCATGAATGTGTCAAAGCTAGTCCGAAATATGATCACGTGACTTCCCAGTAGTAACAAACATAGGGAGGTAAAATCTCTCAAGCTATTACATAGGTGAAAATGTATCCATGGTTATGGCCAATGAGCTGTTAGCAATAACGTTTTCCCCAGTGCTCTCTGTGAAGTCCAAAGATCCTCAGAGAGATGGTGCTACACAATTGCTAAGTAACAGGAGCAGCCCAACACAGGTGGAAGGTAGTTCAGCGGCAGCAAGCAAAGGAGGATGCAGGTAGTTACTTACAGCCATGGACTTTAATGTGATTTGCTCATAATAGTGTATGGTCTGTTTCTTATTGCCAGAATCAGGGTAGCCAAAGCCTGCAATGTGTACTACGTCACAGAAGTGCAATGCCAAGGTGATAGCTAACAATCCCGTTGTTGGTTTCTGAGAGAGAGATAGAGAGACAAACAACATGACTCGATGATAAACATACATGCTGTGCTGTTCGGTGTAGTTTTCTCTCTCCTCCTCCCCCCAGCAACAGGTCCTGTGTGCAACATAGTGGCTGGCTCCAAGGACTCTCAATCTGTCACTAGGTTACTCCAAATAGTTTGGGCTTGGGATGCTGACGTTACAAGATCCTAGACCCACTGACACCAGGCTACTTTATGGTGCAGCAACACAATTCATCACATACACACCACTTAGGATGGCTGCTTCCCCAATAGGAAGCGTCACATCTAGTAATGGGGTTGCCACCATTCCAGAACAGGGCTTCAAATGTTGTCTTGCAGCTTTCATCACTAGGCCCATGGAGCATACAACATTTTTGACTGCACAAGAGGGGAAATGCTATGTCACAAATTCCAAGATGCAGATGAATTTTCCAAAGAGCTCAGTGAGAAGTTTTTCAGATAGGAGAATCTCCCCTGGTTGTGTGCCAGGTCCCCGCACAGACCAAGGCACTGAGAAAGTACAGATTAAGCACAGCTCTATGAACTTTACTGCTCATGCCTGCACAGCTTAAACTGCTCTAGAAACTTTAAGAAGTTACTTTGACCCTTGCCTATAAAATTGCCATGTTCAAGATACTTTTCTCAGCTCAATGTAGTTTTTAAAAGACATGAGCCTTGGTAGAGAGACTAGAGAAAATGCATTCATTCACTCTGAATTTAGTATGACTGTCAACCAGTAACAACCAATTAAAAGATCTGTCCCTCTGCTCGCTGCTTATCTCAGCCTTCAATTCCAGCACCACTTATTTGCTGAGAGCAGCAAAGCTGTATGAAAAAAAAATCTTATGGAAGCAATGAAATGGTGCTGACAGAAATGTTCGGGTCATGTCCCCCTCTGGAGGCTCACGCATGGTTCATTTCCTACTACTATCACCTACCACAGTGGGGGTAAAGGTTTTTAACAAATGTGTCACAAATTAGCCCCGACACTGATCCCCTTCCCCTGCCCAATTTCCTGCTCTGCTTCCTGCTGTCTGTCATCTCTGTTGCTCCTCTTTCTGCTTTACTCCCTGTGCTCCCTCCCTGATCTTCTGCTTTGCTTTCTGCTCCCTGCCCCATCTGCCACTGTGCTACCTCTCCTCTCCTCAATCTGTTGCATGCTATATGCACATGCTGCTTGGGCCATTTGTGGCATTCATGCTACAGACTGGCCACCCCTGCCCTAGCATTTTTATATTCAAAGCGCTGTGTGAATGTAAACTAACAGAGGTCAAGGCAAATTACTGGCCTTTCCCATCCTAAGTCAGCAAGGATAGCAGCTTTGGAAGCTATATTTAAACAGCTTATAGCTTGGCCAACAAGTCAAGAAGGGGAACAACAGGGCCAGGAAAGAGGAGGCAGTACTGTCCAATGACACTAAGTCCCTTTTAGCAAGTTTTGTGTGTGAACACCTTGGGCTTTAAAATCTGAGCACCGTCAGTCTCCCTCATTCTCCTTCACCCAGCTATACTGGCTCCCTTACCTGCTTAACCTTCCGCAGTTGCTTCATTGGAAGATTAAGCAATTTAGCAGCAGTTATTTCCATAAAATAAGGGTTCAGAATTCGCACATGCTCTGGATTCGCATCCCAGATTAGAGGAGGCTGTTTCCAAAACCCCTTCCGTACCTGAAAAATGAAAACAGGAAGGTTAGTCCCATTCTTTACACGGGAGTCCCAGGGCCTGAGCCTGGGAGGGTTAGCTGCAGTAGCCAAATGAAGCAGGTAAGATATCCAGCCTGGCCTTGTGACATCGCCCACCCTCCTTATGGTACTCACGCGCTTCTTGTCATTGAGGATGGACTCCATCCAATGGAAGTCCATGGGTTTAAATGGCACCAAGACCAGCAGGGTATCTGGGTTGTTCTCCCTTTTGGGGTTGAAGTGTGCAGATTCTGGGTAAAACAAGCGCATGGTAGTCTTGGAGCCAACATCCTGCTCGTACCCATAAACTGGTGCATTGTTCAACCTTTTAGAGAGAGAGAGAGGAGACATGTGAGGCATCTCCCACTGCTTGAAGACCTGTCCCCTTGGCATCCTGCAAGCATTCCTAGGAAAGACCATTTTGGGGGCTCTAGTCACGTGTTTGCTGTACTTTGATTCAATGAATTTGTTTGGTTAGAGGACTTGGTCCAGTCTCAGGGTGTGAGATGGCATCCTTCTTGAGTGAACTCCCACATGAACAGAGGGTCACCACATACTTCCCCACCTTTCTGGCTCTGGGTGCAAGGTGCTCTTCTTTGATTTGCCTTACATAACGTAACAACGGGCATCTAATATGCATATTGAAAGATTTCAAAATAAACCCTCCCCTGTCCACCCTTCCCCCCTCCCCGGAAATGGGATGAGAGCTTGCATACATGAGAAGTGTTGTTACATGCACTACTACAACAGCAAGTGTGGTTTAAGAACCTATACAGACAGAATAGTATGGAGGGCAACTGGCACTAATCAACAAAACACAAAAGGGATCAGGTCTTCAGGTGAGGTTAACCTGTGTAGTGCCATTAAAATCAGACAGTGACCACTTACATTGGCCCATGAGCTCTGGACACTACTTTGCTCTCTGGTCTTGGCAGCACCAAACTCCCAAAAGCCCCACCCCAAAATGTCAGTTTTTGTTTTCACCGCCCAGGCTGCATTTGCACAGAGAGTCACAGATTTGAATTTCTGGAATAGGGAAGTCTGAAGTCCCTGGGGTTTGACCAAAGCCTGGAGAAGTGGACAGGAAAGCTCTTATGGATGTCAGCATGCTTTGGTTAGGTCCTTGGCCCCTGGCAAATGTGGAGCAATGTCCATCGTTCAGCAACATGCCTCAATGATCCAAGAGGCCCTTGACCAAGTCCAGGTGACGGGCCAGAGGAGTCTCACTACCACTCAAGTATTTCTGAGGTGGGACTTTATGCTAGAGGAAGGTTTCGGACCTCTCTGGTCTGAAACAAACCCATTAATTTTCCACCCATGTTTCATTTCATAGTTGCCCTTGCTGAATCTTCAAACACTGTCCGTATGCTTCCTCTAGCCTGGCGGCGTGGGGCATGGGGTAGGTTCCTCTTTCTGCTGGCTCCAGCGGCGGGATGTGAAGGGCCTGATTTTAATAAAAGCTCAGCACCTGCGGACCCTAACCAGAGCCCTAAGCGCGCAACACTTCTGAAAATAAGGCCAGGAGTTTTTGCAGGATGGCATCATCTTGGTTACTCACCACAGGGCAAAGCCACAAGCCCAGAAAAATGACTTCACTGGGCAGGGGAGACACTAACTAGAGCTGTAATGATGGGATCATAAGAAATTAAAGACCAAGGCACTGAATGTCACTATTTCCCCCTGTAATGTCCTGCAGTTGGAACAGCAGCATCATGACTAGTCCTGCTTTTGCGTTCTGCCTCTGCTACTGTCTGCAGGCAACTTGAAAGAAAAGGAAGAGACACAACATTCCCCAGGCTCGGTTCTGGTCTCTCAACAGTACATCGTTTTCTTCCTTCCCATGAATGTATCACTGGTTCCTGGAGTTTTTTCTCTGTCTGTGTGGAGATCTCTGGGAAGTGCAGGATGTAGGGAAGATGAAGGCTTGTTGTATGAAGGGCTACAAATGCTCACATACCTGATCACAACATCGTATTTATTAATTGCTTCCCCCATGGAGCTGTTCTTGAGCCGGTGTCCATTCCCCACCACCACACACCTCCGGCACTTCATGCTATGGAAAGGAAATTCATTTTGAACCACCCGCATCTCAAGGCAATTATCCTTCCCCTTTATATTTACCAGAATAGTTCTTTATAAGTTGTTAGAACAGAAGAAAGCCTAAATCCCTTGGGGCCCATACAGAGCTGCCCTGCTTGCTGCTGTAGATCCAAGTTCTGGGTGAAGTCCCATGGCTTGGCTATGCAGAGAGCAGGCTACATGGTCACAATCTGGGCCTTAGCAGCTCTGAATCTTTAAAGTACCATATTTTTACAAACTGGTTCAAGGGGAAATACACGTGGAAAATTTCCATGACTATGAGGGCGCATTTATTAGGGGCGTTTTTCCAAGGCAGATAGACACTGTCTCCAACCTCTGGGACTGAACAGAAGAAACTAATCCCTTTAATGCAGGCCACCAAATGGCAACAGCTACCAGTCACTACCACATTGGCTAGATTCAAACTGGGGACCCAGAGTGCAGGCACACATACAAGTCACCATGAGGGAAGTAGAGGGGGACTTTCCCAGTGCTGTGATAACTGCCCATATGCACAGTCTTACCTCACAGTAAGTGAAGGCAAAACCACAGTAGCTTACCCTTCAGTGAGGGGGCTAAGTTACTGTGGGTTAGCTTTCATATACTGGGGAGAAGGGATCCTAGCAGCAACTTATTGCAGAGCATTTGGTGTGCAGTAAACTCTGCCTTCTTCTACCTTGCAGTAGTTTGTTCATATGCTTTCCAGGGACAAAGGACCCTCCCTGCCTGCACATCAGGCTGTCTCCGCTGCAGAGCCTGTGCTGCCAGGGCTATGCCGGCAGAGCCCTCTAGTGAAGGCACATTTGTAAAAGGAGGGTTTTTGCTAACTTACAGAGATGCTGAGTTAACAAAAGCCCTCTTCTGCCAGCACAGCAACACCCACACTAGAGGTTTTGCTGGCATAGCTGCCAGACAGGGGCACAATCTGCTCATACCACTAGCTGATATAAGTATGCCAGGAAAGATCTGTAGCATAGACCAGACCTCAGTAACCAAAATGTGGGAGGCAGGTATAAGGAGCCCCCTACTTGAGTCATTACAACCTGAACCTTGAACCGCCAACATTAAAAGCAAGTGCCTTTACTGTATGAGCTAAAGTAGCAAGTCCACTAAACCAGTTCAGCCCAATCCAGAGGCAAGTCCACTAAACCAGTGGTGTCCAACCTTTTGCAGGCATGCCACAAATTAGCCCTAAACTCTTCCTGAGTGTCACTCCAATCCCCTTTCCATGTCTGGTCTGCTGCTCTGCTTTTTTTCTCCCTGCCCAATCTGCTGCTTTGCTTTCTGCTTCCTGCCCTATCTGCCAATGCGCTGTTTTTATCCTCTGCAATCAGCTGTGTGCCACATACAGACTACCTGTCACAGGCTGGCCACCTCTGCAGTAGATGGCCAAATAGTAACCTTTTATCCTGTTATAGGGAGCAGGCACTAGAGGAAGAACAGAGACCTGCTCATAGGCTGGGTCCAGCAGGAAAGACACTAGACTGAGGCCATCTGGCTTCTGTTCTCTGCTTGGCCATATCATCTGTGATTCTGATCATGCAGTCATCCAGTAGGGCTGGAAGGGGTGTCCAGAGGCCATCTAATCCAGTGGCCTACCCAAGCCAGGTGCTGCCACACAGGTGGGTACAATGTCTAAAAAGAGTCCTAAGACTCATGCAGGCAACTGTACAGAAGCACAGTGTCTTCATTCTTCCATATACCCTCCATACCCTTTGGGCAATAACAGAAGTTGGCAGGAGAAAATAAAGTGTGCAGCTGGGCAAGAGCTCAGAGAAACCTGCCTGTACCAAATGCTGGGGTGGGAGAAGGGAGCTGCATGTCAACCCTGGCTGCAATGCAGACCAGTCAGCATGGAAGCTGAGTTACTCAGCCAGCCTGATATTCTTCACATTTCAAAACACTCAAGACTAATTCCCATTCATGGTTGCCTTCAGATACCTGTGGAGCTCCCAGAGACAAACATCTAACCACTGTTTCTAGGGATCTCTTAAAAATAGATATGGGCTGAATTAGCCAAGAGGCAAAGGCCAAAGTACCATGAGGTGGGTGAGAAGTACTCTGTAAGCACTGTTATCATATCAGGAATGAGCCCCTGACCACTCAACTTGATGGCCTTCCCCGGATTATCCCTTGCCTGATGCCAGACTTGTCTTTTTGCTTCTGCCTAATGCACAGAAAGGGAAGAGAGCAGGCTCTGGCCCTACAGACATCTGCTGGTCCTGGGAGGGCAGTAATGCCAGCTGTCACGAAACCATCGCAAGACTTTGGATTTCTAAATCAAAGTAACTCCGACTAGCAATCTCCCAATTGAACCATCAGATCTCCGGACTTTCCCAGTTAGTAAACCTGTGGAGGTGAAGGGAGGGCGGAGAGATAGAAGACCCCATGGTGAAGAAGGGAGTAGGGCAGGAGCAGGGGCTGGGGTGAATGGGGCCCTGGGGCTGGGGAGGGTTGTCCAGAAGTGTGTGGAGGTGTGTGGGGGTGGGGGGGGAAGTGGTGTGGCCCCCCTCAGCTGTGTGCACTGGGCTGGGGCTCTGTGCCCTGCTCTCTTGGACCCAGCAGCAAGGTGACACCATTGCTGCCTGCCAGGTGGGTAGGGGACACGGGGTGTGCTGGCCACGTGGTGAGTTCCCTGCCTGCCCAGCGGCGGGAGGCACACTGGCACTGTGTGCCTGAGCTCTCGGGGCAAAGGAAGCAGGGCGCAGAGCCCCAGCCCACAGTGGGTAACCCGCCTCTGCCCCGCAGGGGGCACATGCCCCCCATGCCTCCGCACAGCTGCAGGGGGCTGAATCCCCCCGCATGCCTCTGAACAACCAGGTCCCGCCCTAGGGCCCCATTCACCCCACTCCCCCCTTCACTGTGGGGGCCCTCAATGTCCCTCCACCCCTTCTCTGTCCCCCACCCCTCCCCCTCCACTTACCGGCTGGGTGCTGTCAGTGCCTCTGTGCGTCTGCCCCTCACTCCCAAGCCACAGCCCCCCCGCCCTGCTGCCGTCTCTCACTCCTCACCCACCGTACCCCGCCTCCTGCCAGGGTGTGTGGGGATCCTCCCTCCCAGGGCTCCAAACCCCACACACACACCTTCACAAATAACAACCCTCCCAACACACACAGGCTTCAAAAATAGTATTTCATAGTTTACATGCCAATGTCTTGATTTTTTAAGAGTCTGGCTTAACATTTTTGGCACGGTTGAGTTGGCAATACTGGGTGTAACACTAGGACAAGTCTGGTTACATTTCCCAGGCCCTTAGTTTGTCAGATCTCCAGACCTCCTCCCAGCTGCCATTTGGACCCATGCTGTAGACAGGTGGGGCTGGAGCTGGTCCAGATTTGATCTAGGTTCTGCTCCTTACTCCAGCTACACCGGTCTTCACAGAAAACGAGACTGCTTGTTCTATACTTCTCATCCATGTCCTGCAACCCCTGTGCATGCTCAGGCAAGCAGAGACCTCAAGAATGGGCACAGCTCTTGGCAGTCACATACCCACTGGCTATTACTCCAGGGTCATGGCTGACTGCCACTTCAGCTCGTTACCCTTAGCCAAAAACAACAGTTCATTTTGTCCCAAGTTGGAGTGCAGCGATCTACTTCATATTAATGCCAGCACACACCCTGAGCACTGGCAGGGGTTGCAATACCATGACAACATGTCCTGAAAGAGGTCCGAGACACCATCCCAATGCTGGGCTGGGCTATAGCAGAGCTCTGCAAGGGCCTGGACCTAGAATACCAGTGGGCTGGCAGGCAGCTGTGTGTCTCTGATATACGTAACTCTGCACAGCACCATTAAGTTCTTCTTACAACAAACAGGGAGGCTGGGCAATGTGTTCAGCCCAATCCAGAGGCATGACCACATCTGGCATAGGAGCTAGCTCTACACTGGCTAGTATAGGTACTAATAATGGTGGAGTGGTTTACACTGCCCAATGAGAGTAGAACTAGCTCAGGTGCATCTGCAGAAGCTGAAACCTGGCCCCCAAATTGCAGAGTAGATGTGCATGTGAGCCCACGCCAAGGAGGACAGCAAAGACCTGGCAGCAGGGGAGAGGCCTGGGGACAGGGAGCCATGATGATGCTCCACGTTTCACACAAGAGAAAGGTAAGAGAAGAGGGGCAAGCAGGACACAAGGATCAACAAGAGATCAACTGGAGGCACTGAGGTACGTCCTACTACCTCCAGCACTGACCCCCCCCCACCCCCCACCCCAGCACTTAGGGTCTCTCACACAGGCATCTTGTAGAAGTTCAAAATTAGTCTCCGGGCCCTTCTTCCTACCTCTGCATCCCTGTTTTCTGAGCACTGGTGGAGAAAAAACCCTAAAGGGCCTGGGGTCCCATCTCCTGGTACCTGCTCTTCCTCATCCTCAGGGACAGTTGCCAGAAAGAACTTCTTTGAAATGCACAAAGGAGACATCAGAGCCCAGCAACTGCAGGGTCACCTCCTTCCGCAGGGACAGGGGGAGGTGGTTCAGTACCTCAGAGCCAGATTCTCAACATCCTTCCTACCAGTATCAGTCTTTGGTACACTGTAGCCAGAGCAACAAACCCCATATTGGTCTCCAATCCCAGTTGCTATCCCCTCTGGAACCAGGAACCTGACCTAGACCCCAACGACAACTGACCACACTCGATGCAGCATCAAGGCGGACAGATACACCCAGACAGTAGCCACCCCTGCCTAGGAGACCTAGTCATCTCACAAGCTTTCAGAAGCTCTGCATTTAAGTCACCTCAAGAGGAGGACTGCTCTTCTCATGCCACTCTGCAGCTGGGGGTCCTGAGCAGTTCGTTCCCTGCAAGCTCAATGCACTCTGCCTCCCCAGCCCTTTTGCATGTTGCCTAGCACATGAGTGAGATTAGGCACCTGTGGCACCTGGACCACCCTGCAGAGCACTAAGAGGACATGCCTTGCTTTTAAAGATCTGCTCATTTTGTTGAACATTTGCTTCCCTCATCTGGTGTGAGCTGTCAAGCCAGCTCCAGACACCATAGCAACAGGAGCCTTAGAGACATATCATAAATAATTAAGTCCCCATTTTGTGTGCTGTGGAGCCCAGCAGTGACTGGGTTAATACTCATTACACCCAGACCTTTGAGGGAAGACCGTCTCCTAGTTATACCAATGCTGACATCAAGGTGCCAGCCAGCATCAGCTCCCCCCTGCAGAAGCCAAAGGCACCCACCAAACAGGTATTTGTTCTCCCTGACCAGGAGACAAACTCCATGTCTCCACATATTGATCCAAAGGCTGGATAAAGGATTTTAACCACATTCAGGCAAGGGACAGAAAAGGCAATTGTGAGGCACCCATTAGTGGAAATGGACTTCAGCCTCTTGGCAACTAGGGAAAGAGCTTCCCACGTTTGGGAAAAAAATCATCTGCTGGTTTGACATCAATTCATTGCAAGAAATACAGAATCTTTGATCTCCTCATCCAGTATGGGCCCAGCACAGCTCAGTGGCAACTGAATTATTGCAGCCTGAATAGGGAGAGTCCAAGATGGCAGGCTTCCAGACACCAAAAACCATCCAGTAAGTGACCCATCCAAAGATGAAATGGGCTATAAAGAAGAAACACCCTCATGTGTATACCCTGGGGTACACTGGTACTAGGCACTGCACAGGTGGGGAACTTGGCCCTGTCATTATGCCTTTGACTTGGACAGTTGAGAAAGAGAAAACCTGATCTCCAGGGCTCCCAATGCAGCCTCTTCCAACGCCTACATGAGGATAAGAGGGCCAAGGCTTTCTTTGGGTGATAGCTTTTATTGGACCAATTGCAGCTGGTCCAATAAGAGACAGCACCCAAAGAAAGCCTTGCCTCTCACATAATTCCTGGACCAGTGTGGCTACAACTTCACTCTAGCATTTCCAGGAAGATAATTCACCCTATAAAGATGCTCTCCGCAATCTAGGATGTTAAGAAGTGTCAAAAAAGGCTGGATGCTCTGGAATTACCTTAGGATGGTTTCAGGCACTGAGTAGCTTGTGATTGCTAACAACCGGAGAAGAACATCTTCTGCAAAGTAAAGCAAAGGAGCTGTCAGTGAGGTTGGTCCTCCCCAGAAGCAGTGGGTTTCACCATATCAGGCGAAAGTCCCAAAAGGTAGGCAATGCACTGGGCTGTCACTAGGGAGAAAACTCTTGATGGAGATGGGCTTCCTGAGAGCTGGCTGGAAAATGCAAAACAGCCATGTGCTGATGGGTCAGGTACAAGGTGAAACTAAATAGCCATGTGCCCAGGTTCGACACTAAGTAAGTCGGACAAAAGCCAATCCTGCCTACATCCATCCGTGTCCTAGTTATCCACCCTCTCTGCTTTGGTACCCAAGTGCCCCAGTGCTAAGCATGCTTTCTGGGAAGAGGGCTTGATAACCCCTCACCAGGGCAGAATAGCTTCCTAAGGAGCTCATATCTGTACCAGCAAACCTCGGACCCGTTCCAGCACATCATGTCACCCTTGTCCAAGCACCAGACAGGGAACCAGCACCTAAATATCACCTCACCAAGCTTAGGGTTTCTGCTTGTCACTCAGTAACTGCAGCGTGTCTCACCACACACTTGCCATGTCTCAAAGCCTCACCCAGAGCCACCACCACCACAGGCCCTTCCTTCCCCCCTGTTCCCAGTTCCCAGGCTCTGCTGGGAGGGGTCCTCAGGGCAGGGCTGAGAACTTGAGTAGGAGCCTCTACCCATCCTCTTTGCCTGCTCAAAAGAGAGCAAATTAACAGCCTAATGTCGGGAGGAAGAGGAGGATGAGAAAGGAAAAGACGCCCTGCTGCTGCCCCAGAGTGGAACTGCACCCGGTTCAGGATCTGGGTCTGGGTAGGAAGTACCGAAACATGAGCAGCAAGTAGGACAAGAGGAGTGAAAACGAGGGGCTGAAGAAGGAACATGGAGCTTAATAATAGGCCCCTTCTAATGATTTCAGTTTATTTTTAGATTACTGGGATTTGTTCCCCTTTGTAAAACCCACAGTTTGCTGAGTTTTCATCCTGTAGGGGGAACATTGGCCCAGCAGATTCAGCAAATGCAGGGTTTGATAACATCAGTCCTTTGAAATGCAGAGAACAGATGGCTTTTTGCTCAAATGCCCCTTTCTTCCCCCACATAACCTTAAAGGGCCAAGAGCAAAGGACATAATCAGTAAAACAAACTGTCCAGGGAAGTCATGAATCTTTCACCTGGCAAAATCTTCAGATCAAGGCTGGGTAAAACTGTCCAGCCTGGGTTATCCAGGAGGGCAGGCCAGGTGACCCAACCACCCCTTCTGTAGCTACCTTTTCTGAATCGCTACAATTGTTGCCCTCCCCATGTTCATGCTGAAATTATCCAAAACCATGAGCCCAGTGCCAAAAAAAAAAAAAAGAGAGAGAAAGCAGATTCACTTACCACTTCCTTTAGTACCATATGGCAGCTCATATGGGGAGACAGTCTTCACCCAAAAGTAATCCTTTAGCTGTAAGAACAGTGGATGGTCCCGTGTGTAACTACAGTAAACATAAAGCCAATGAGTTAGAGGGACTCGCAAACCAGATACTAAAACCGTGACCCCTCAGCCGACTCCTGAGCCGTCCTGCCCCATCTCTCAGTCCCAAAGCCTTCAGCAGTGATCTTCCCCAGGCTCTACCGATCCCTTCGGAGCAGAGGCCAGACCTCTAACACACCAGTTTATTACTCACTTTCCTATAAGCAATGCAGTTTTCTTTTCCACCTCTCCTTGGGGACACACTGACTTCTCTTCTTGCACAGGGAAATAAAAGCTGTAAGACAAACAGCAAAGATGGCAACTGCCCTAGCCTGGGCTGTCCTACCGATCGCTGTAGGTACAGACACCAAAAAAACTACCTCAAACCGTCTAATTTACTTATATTCTGAGCTCCTCCCACCCCTTGGATACATCTTCACTAGGAAAAAAGTGCATTTTTAGCTCATTACTTAACCCCAGGCTCTCCCACAGTTTTTAGCATATTCTGCTTCCGTGTTTAAGTTACAAATTTGCCTCATCTCCATTACACTTTTGCCTTGTGTTAGCCACCACCAGAGCTAGGTGAATAAAGGATTTTTCAGATCACTGAAAGTTTAGGAAAGTTAGAGAAAAGTTCATTTCAATTTTAGCCAGCTTCACATATTTTACATTCTTTACAATAAACAGAAAGGCGTTCTCTAAACAAAACTGTTTCCATGTAGAAACATTTTGCTACGAAACAAAGCATTTTGAATAGTGAAATCCACAAAAATCGACTGGTGATTGATCTGGTGGTGGGGAGCGGGAGGGAGAGGGAGGTAGGCAGAAGGTTCATGAGGGGAAAAAAATAATGAAAAAAGTTATTGAGCTCCGGCTCCCACGTGCAAAGAACAAAACAGCTTTTATCCTCGTAAAGCCGAGTCTTTCAGGCTCACAGGTCATGATCTAAGGTTTTAAAAAAATCCCAGGCCTAGAGAAACACCACCAGAAAAAAAAGCCCCAAAGCATTCCTGCACAATGTCACCGGGCTCCCCCATCGGTGGTGCTGTAGGAGGGATCAAGTGGTGAAATTCCACCAAGGTGATTGAGGTCTGACACCACTTTGCCAACCTGCCTCATCTGCCACTGGTGTGACCATCCAGCACCATTTCCTATTTTGAGACTGAGACATCCCAGAAGCCATCAGAAAGGGCAGAAAAGACCAGCCTCTTGCCTCCACTGGAACTTTGAAAATACACTCACAGCTGTATGTACCTCTCTTCCCAGGAGGTATAATACCACACCATCACGGCAAACACCACCAGCAGTGCCAGTATCTTCCAACCTACACAGAGAAAGAGACACAGAAAATGCTGTAAACCCAGATGACGGCACTAGGACTATAGCACACAAGAACTAGCCCATCCAAGAGATGTGCGTGTGAGTGTGTACACATGCACACACACACTCAGCCAAGGTCTAATTCACTGATAAACAATATTCCATCTCAGTTAATATGTCCAAGTTTGTACAGAGAAACACTCAGAAAGATGCTGGGAAAAATCCCTCTTAGGAGAAAAGTTTGGGGATCGAGCTTCCAATAATCTAGCCCAATGATTCTCAATCAGGGTATCATGGTACCCTGGGGTGCTCTGAGATCCTTTCAGGTGTGCCACGGAGTGCTATGAAATGTTAGCAGTTAGGTGTGCAAACATGATTTACAATCTAAAATCAGAGATTTCAAGTAGGAATCCAATAGGGTCAAAAACATTTTAATCTGTGATCTTTCAGAGTGCTTTACAACAGAAGAACCACTCTTACTTTTCTGTAGTCAAGAAAGGAGTAGAACCTAGGAGCTGGCATTTTCCAAGCAGTGCCCAGAGTCTAAAGAGGGGTGTCTTGAGGCAATAAATGTTTAAAATCACTGATCTAGATATATGATTCCTACAGCACCCTCCTTATTGTAGCATTTAAGCACAATGATTGGCTAAAGAAGATAAAAGCAGAAGATACAAAATGCCTACCTAAGACTTCTCCTCCATCTTTCTCTGACAACAGAAGACTTTTTTCCTTGCAGCAACATTTCCAGTGCTACATCCTGTCTAGTTTTAATGAGCCAAGCAACTGGATTTACACCATTCTCTGGGGAAGTGACAGATTGCCTGATGGTGAGGTCTACTGGTTTTTACTAAGTTTTCCAGTACCTAACTTCTTCCTGTTCCTCTTACCACAGTCATATCCTCTTAAATTACTCCAAATAAAGTGCTTATATACCTCTATCCTGTGTAGTCAGCCCACTGCTGTATTATTGAACAGACATAATTTAGCCACAGTATATGAACTACTGGCCTGACTCCTCCTGCTTAGGCCTTAGGTACCTAGAGTCAGTGGGCTCTTAGACCCTGATCCAACAAAGCACAGCCTTAACTTAACACAGTTAGTTGCAACAAAGTTAAGTGGACAACTCCTGGCACTGGCGGTTAGTGTGGGCTTACACAAACTGCAAGATCTTAGCCAAATTACTCAACACCTTGCAGGTACAAGCACTTTATGAGGTGAAACTCAGGACTAAACCCACTGACTTCTCCAGAGCAGGTTTACTAGGGGTAAAAATTAGGAAGCAAGAGAGTCTATTTCTCGTCAGAGTTTGAAATGCCTCCCAATTTTATGAGTTGTTTGCTCCTTTTTCAAAGCTGTCAACAGAAACGTTAAATGAAACTAGCACTGATGCCAGCCCATCCCACCCCACTCCCTCTGAGGCCTGCCAGTCAGCTTGATTCATTGACCTGGTTTACAGCCTTTTGGCCAATTCCCCTGCTTGCCCCAGCCCCAGCCCTGTAGCAAGAGAAACAGCAGCAGCTCCAGCCTGGGCTCTGGGGCCTGGCCAGAACTGCAGTTGCTGCATCAGCTGCTACAGAGCCCAGCTGGGGCTACAACAAGCAACCCCTGCCCTACCTTTTTAAGGAATATTTTTTGTGTCCTAGGTCAAATTAGCCAGATCAGGTCCAAATCCACTTGAATCATCCAAGAACCGTGTGGCCCTGCTACCAGCAAGTACCCTCCACCCCGGCCTGGGACTTCAGATACTTCTAAATCCTTTGGTAGGCATCCTACATGCAGGCCCAAGCATCTGGGGTTCAGATGCCTCCAAGTTTCGCTTGCCCTCAGCCGGTACGGCCACAGGAGCAAGCTAGAAGCAAGCACATCCTATGCCCTGGGCTGCAGATGGTCCAGAGCCAGAGGTGCCTACTAGGCCTCCACTTCCCCGCCCTCGCCACCAGTACCTGTAAATACCTGGGGAGCCTGACCTACTGTAAGGGGTGTTTGCCATTATGTGAAGCACCCAACGCAGCATCCTGCAAATGTAACACACACAGCAAAATATGTCACAACAGACTTCAATGCAGAGCAGTCACCAAAGGAAAACAAAGGCTGGTGGGGCTGTACTTCAGAGCAGGGCACAGCAATACAGACATCAGTGACTACTCTGAATTTGAAGGGACTGTCCTGGAATTGAGCTGATTTAATCTTCTCCAAGGTTTGAGAGCAGACAGTAGCCGCAGCATATAGCAAAACTACAAAATGATTACTGAAAACATTAGAGGAAGCTGTTATCTCGTTAGCCAGACAGAGCCCAGCTCCAGTGCAAGTAACTTCGAGTGTGAATAAACACCAGAGACATGAGCCGAGACTAAGGTCAGTGCAGCTGGAAGCAGAGAGAGTGAGAGAGAGGCTGAACGTGCGGACTGCAGCGAAAGGGAACAACTGCACTGCTCCAGGCATGAAGGTGCATGTGCTGTGGAAGGAGGCACCTACCCAACCACAGAACATGAGTATATGCAAAGCATTGTGGGAAACGCAGGTGATGGGGACGTCATGCTCAAAAAGGACAGACAGGAAACCAGGCTCACTGGACTAATGCTGAGGAAGCACAGAGGAAGAAGCCAAGAGAAAATGCATGATTGCACATCAGCATGGCATCCTAGAAAGGATGCACTTTGCCAGGTAACACTGGGAGTAGATGCAGTCAGGTCAGGGTGAGGGTGGTCTTTGCTGGAAGGGCAGAGCCCATGCCACTGCCCCAAGTCACACAGCTGGTAGGTTGTGAAGGATGCTGGGTGACCCCAGCCAAGAGGATTTGCATCTGGGATTGGTGAACTTATTCTGTGGAGCCTGACCTCAAACTCTGGCACAAAGCAATTCTCAACCCCTCGCCAACCCCACTGCTGGATCCTGGCTCATCACTAAGGAGTAGCTTGTGACAAATCTACCTTAGCTCTCATTAAACCTTAACTTGCTTCACTTTGACAGTGATCCTCCCCTCCCTTTCTTCAACTGTGCTTAGCCAGAAACCAAGCTGTAGCCCTCCCCATCACAGCCTAGCAGCCCTGACCTACCTCAATGCAAGCTCCTCAGAGACCTGCCACTGCCAAGATAAGATTCCTAGCTATCCCCCATCGCCTCCCACTGACTCAACTTCTTCCCACTTCTACTGACCTATCGCTAGAATATGCAGGACCTTCTCTACCAGGATCCTATGGTTTGGCTTGGCTCTAATTCCAGCTTTGTACCAACTGTGTTTTGCCCTTGTTTTTACTTCCCTTCTTCTCTCCAGCCCTATATTCTAATTCTCTCCAAGGGACTGGGCAACAATGGGGTGAAGGAACCAGACCAAAGAGAGGAGAGATCTCTATGTAGATGATTCCTTCCCACACCTTTCCTGGAGATGGCCTTAGAAGAGTAGGTCTGTGGAAAGACAGACGCTCACTCCATCCATCAGACTGCTCTTTGCACTTACTCCAGGAGAAGGAACTCAGCATGCTGGCTGATCTTTCAGGCCAAGGGCCTAAGACAGAATAAGACCAAGCCACCCTCTTTCTCATGAAATGTTGCAGGGGGTCCCCATCTGCCTCCCCTCTGCAATGCTGTTAAATACTGCTCTGCATTTCTGTCATTAGCAGCCTGAAAAATCCTTTTTAGGAAAAGAACATAAAGGAACGCAGACTTACGGGATTTGCTGAGCATTTTTATCAGCAGGTGAGGCATCACCCAATGGCTATTGCTTTCATCGCGGCCACCGCTCGTCACCTAGAGTGGGAAGAGGAAGACGCTTTGAGTCGCACCTGTCGAGCAAAATGGCTACTCACTTTGTACACATCCTCTCTCTCCCCGGGCAGCCGGGCACTTCCAGGCAACTATAAGCACTTGCAATATGATGGCCAGAATGGCAGCAGTGCAGGCAAATTAAGATTTCTATAACACCACACACACACGCATGAACAAATGGAGGCAGACTACACCGGCACTTTTGAATACTTGTGCGAACAAGTTCCGTTTTTCAAAAGGATTCTCGTCCCCTTCGAAAGCAACTAGGGCACTTCTGACAATTTTACTCACTCTCTCTAGGGAGACAGAATCATTATGCAGAGAGGTGGTTAAACATTTTACATGCCATTAAGTAAGGTGAAAAAACCCCCCACCTAAAACCTGAAAATAAATTTGTTCCATCTCCACCAAATGCATTACAAACATGACCTCAGGTACGTAACATAGGTGCTGGTTTCCCATTAAGCAGCTACATTTCAGTAATATATGCCATGAAATGTTGTATATGAAGTATTAGGTGCTTTCACATTACTTAAAATCCAATATGCAAATACATTTCTTACCCACATTCACGTTTACACAGTCATGTGCTAGTCCACAGTTTGTTGTAAGTCAAGATTATTACATCAACATCAGTTCTTTTGAAATCCCTGACGCATGGTATAGGTAACCACAGATTATCAGGTTTCACGTTAAAAACAAAGCACCACAGTTCCAGCTGCTCAGGAGAATGCTTTCTTTTTTGAAGAGTTACCTCCATATTATTTTTAGACACAAATATCCAGAACCAGCTTCACTCTTCTATTTTTAAGTAACGGATCAGCCTAGTAATAATTTACTTTAACTTTCAGAGACCTTTTCTGGTTAAAAAATGTCACACGTACACAAGAGACGGCCAGACACAAACCACCCAAATTCCAAGTCACTGAGTCTGCAACAGGCACCAAATGTGCTTTGCAGCTACTGAAGTAAGAACAGCTGCAACACTGACCCCATAACAAGAAGCCCAGCAGATGAGATGGAAAAGGCAGGTATTATTAAGACCAGATTCCACATATTTGGATTAAATCCAATTCCTTTGATTCGGCCAGCTACTCGAGAAGGACCCTGGCTCCAGAGGCTAAGTATCTGCACTTGCTGCCTTACTTCTGTGACCAGTGCTGCATGTTGACAAAGCCTCCTGTTCATAAAGCAGTCTGAAGTACCAAATACCTCTGTTCCAGAAGAAGCCACCATTGTAAGGGTTTAGCTGACTTTGCCACAGTGAAGGATCTCAGCAGAAATGGTTGAAAACTACCTTCCTAAATATCATCCCGTGGTTAATTAAGGAAGTCTCAAGAAAAAACCCTCCCAGCCCACATACATCATGTTTACTTGTTTCAGAGCAGGTGTCTGTTAACCAACCAATTCTCAGCAGCTTAGTCACTTGGTTTATTACTTAGTTCTGTCATGATTCCATAATTAAATCATGCTTGCTCAAAATCTTTGCACTGCAGCGGATGTCTGGAGAGACAGACACCCCTCAGGAACAATGAGAAAGGAAGTCAGCAACCAGGGCCAGGACATTCCTCCAAATGGACCCTGGGTCTGCATGCCTGTCTTGCTGCTGCTTAGCTATTGCAGAGAGACTTCAGAGCACTCCCACACTTGCAAAAGCAAGACAAAAACCTAGAATTAAAATCCACACATATTTGTGGGACAAAAATAAATACATTCAGCAAGGACAGGTCCAGTTGCAGAGAGAGACATCAGGACAGAGCAAATCCACTTCTCTCTTTCGCCTCGATCCCAAGGCAAACACTGATTTATTCCGTCATGAAATAAAGTGAAGTACTGGTGAAATGAGCCAAGCTGTGAGGTTTATCCCTTTGTACACCTGCCAACATACCTTACTCCTGACTTAAAAGGGCCATACCAAGGGGGAAGAGGATAGTCTGGCTTGCAGGACCCATTCAACTTTTCCTTTCACAAGAACTAGCACCAATTTAATTATATCAATTTAATTATTTTTTTTTAAACAAAGTGGTAAAATTTCTATGCAGATACAAACTGAAATAAGCCAGTCCTTGCACCAGATACTTACATTAAGCCCAAAACAAGCCATATCTATACCACTAAAAATGATCTTACAGGAGTTTGTACCAGTTTAACAAAATAAGACTAAATTCACACTGTAAGATACACCACTACAGTTCTCCCAGACTAACTCAAGTGGGAACTAGACCAAGAGCCCCACCTTATTTTATGTAAATCTTCCCATAGAGATGAAAAGCCTCTTCCCATTCCCATTAATCACCTTTTGACTTTTCACGGTGGGCATCCCAGTGGTGGTCAAATGACATAGGGAAGGCACAGAAGTAACAAAAGATTGAGGTGGCCTTAGTAATGGCAGGGAAGTGAGAGTGTCATATGCTTCCACTTGATCTTAACATATAATAATGCTAATTTACTGAGCTAGAGAAAAGCCACTCAGATTCTGCAAATAATTTATGCCCCAGAGGAAGATTTTTTCCTCTAACCTTGGACAGGAGCATAATCCAGCCATGTTATTTGTCCAATTCTTCCTATGCCTTATACCTGTGTCAACGTGCCTCATGCCTCCCCTCTTTCCAGCCTAAAAAGAGTAGGCATGATGTTCTCCAGAGCCCATGAGCACCACAAAGACTGGAGAAGGCATTGCTGAGCAATGGAATACACCAAAGAGACAGGTCCCACCCAAAGCCACCAGGGATGGTGAAAAACCAACTCTTACTTTCAAGGTCACATCACTGCAAACACTAAAAAACCTAGGGCGTCCGGAGAAGCAGGAGCTTACTCCACCATCTCAATAGATCTGAGTCACTCAGCAGTGAGCTGGGCACTTTTGGGCCTTACACGAGCCAGCATGGTCCAGTTTCCCCACAGAGCCCCTGTTCATCTCTCATTTCTCGATGAAGTGACGCAGCTGGAAAAAGCTTCTGCAAAGGAGGCTGGTACACACCAAGCTCATCCATTTGAAATGCTTACACCATGAGAGGAGATTTTAAACTACCTAACACTTAGTACTGCTATACAGCACTCCTTGCAAGGATCTCACACTGCAGCAGGGATACAGCCATAACCCATCCTCTGAGGCAGGTCAGCATCATCATCCCTGTCTTGCAGATTGGGAAGTGAGGCTATAAGTCACACTGCAAGATCAACAAGAGACCCAGGGGAAGGACCTCGATACTGGGCTCCTGCCCCAAGCACTGGTCCCTCATCTACTTTCTCCTTACAAAGACACAGCCAGCCTGGCACTAGGCAAAAGTGATATCTGCTACATCCCAAACACAAAGTACACAGAAGTACTTGCTACAGGGGATGCCCAATAACCCACACAAGCCAGTCCTCGTCAGCCAAGATCCTTGATTCAAATGAGCCTCCAAATCTTCAGCTTCTTCAAGGACTTGCTGCCCATGCCCACTTCAGGGGGCCCATGTCTGTTTTTTCAAAACACGTCCTTCATTCAGAAAGGTGGAAACTGCTGCAACATTAACCCTCCCCCAGGACTTCTCCTTCTGGAGGGAACAAACCAGCACCGGCATGTGAGCACAGTAAGGCAGATTCTGCTCTCTCCCAGTAAATTAGGAACAGACCTGTTGATATCAGTGGATTTATAC
>NW_017728936.1:1492200-1525278 GCF_001723895.1 Crocodylus porosus | reverse complement strand
TCAGCGACCTGCGATCGAAGAGAAGCCGGGTGACAGTGACCACAAGCTGATCAACTTCACCATCTGCCATAAAGCTGGCAAGTCAGTCAGCAATACAGAAGTCCTCAACTTCAGGAAAGCTGACTTCGACAAGCTCAGGAGGCTTGTCAGTGAGGCCCTAAGGGACCATGACCCCAAGGAGAGGGGAGTTCAGGACGAGTTCAGGTTTCTCCTCAAGAGAGCAATCCTGGATGCACAAGCCAAGTCTATCCCATCTTGGAGGAAAGGCAGCAAAAGGGCATAGCGGCCCCCCTGGCTCTCCAGGGAACTAGCGGACCTCCTGCGTCTAAAAAGAAAGACCTACAAAAGATGGAGGACTGGATCCACCTTCAAGGGGGAATATTCTGCACTGGTCCAGACCTGCAGAGAGTGAACTAGGAAAACTAAGGCTCCAACTGAACTCCAACTGGCTACACGTATCAAGGATAATAAAAAGTCCTTTTTTAGATATGTGGGGATCCAGAGGAAAAGCAAAGGCAACACTGGATCCCTGCTAAACCAGATGGGAAAACTGACAACCAACACCCAGGAAAAAGCCAACTTGCTAAATGGATACTTTGCTTCGGTTTTTCACCAGTCCCATCGGATGCCCCTGCCCACTAAGGGAGAGGGTGGTCTGGGGGAGGGAGATCCCCGCTCTCCATCAATACTGAACATGTGAAGGAACGCCTTGAGATGCTGGACGCCTCCAAGTCAGCCGGCCCTGACAATCTGCACCCCAGGGTACTCAAGGAGCTGGTGAGCGTCATAGCCCAGCCCCTGGCACAGATCTTCGAGAACTCCTGGCGCTCTGGTGAAGTGTCTGAAGACTGGAAGAAGGCCAATGTGGTGCCTATCTTCAGGAAAGGGAGGAAAGTGGATCCGGCAAACTACAGGCCCATCAGCCTGACCTCTATCCCAGGGAAGATCTTAGAAAAAATTATAAAAGAGACCATTCTTAACAGAATGGCCAATGGCAGCATCCTGAGGGATACCCAGCATGGGTTTGTTTCGGGTAGGTCTTCCTTGACCAACCTCATTTCCTTTTATGACCAGGTGACCTATCACCTGTACAAGGGAAAAGAGATTGATGTCATATATCTTGACTTCAAAAAAGCCTTCGATCTGGTATCCTATGATCACCTCTTGGCAAAACTGGCCAACTGCGGCCTTGGGTCTACCATGATCCACTGGCTGGGGAACTGGCTCCGTGGTCAGACCCAGAGGGTGGTGGTTGATGGAAGTCAATCGTCATGGTGCCCTGTGACCAGTGGGGTCCCCCAAGGCTCTGTCCTTGGGCCTATACTATTCAATACCTTCATCAATGATGTAGACATTGGTGTCAGCAGTGGACTGGCCAAGATTGCCGACAACACCACACTCTGGGGTAAAGCATCCACACCTGAGGACAGGCGGGTGATCCAGGCTGCCCTGGACAGGCTCAGCAAATGGGCGGACAAGAACCTGATGGTGTTCAACACTGAAAAATGCAAGGTTCTCCACCTTGGGAGGAAAAACCTGCAGCATCCTTATAGGCTCAGCAGTGCTACGCTGGCTAGCACTATGGATGAAAGGGACTTGGGGGTCATGATTGACCACAAGATGAACATGAGCCTCCAGGGTGATGCTGTGGCTAGTAAAGTGAGCAAAATGCTGGCTTGCATCCATAGATGCTTTGAGCAAATCCCAGGACGTCATTCTCCCACTGTACTTGGCCTTGGGGAGGCCACAGCTGGAATACAGCATCCAGTTTTGGGCTCCACAATTCAAAAAGGATGTGAAAAAGCTTGAGGGAGTCCAGAGAAGAGCCACACACATGATCAGAGGTCAGGAAAACAGACCTTATGAAGAGAGGCTGAGAGTCATGGGACTCTTCAGCCTGCAAAAGTGCAGGCTCAGGGGTGCCTATAAGTTTATCAGGGTGCTCACCAGGATCTGAGGGAATGTCTGTTCACCAGAGCGCCCCAAGGGATGACACAGTCGAACAGTCACAGACTCCTCTGTGATGGTTTCAGGCTGGACATAAGGAAGAACTTCTTTACTGTCCAAGCCCCCAAGGTCTGGAATAGCCTGCTACCAGAAGTGGTTCAAACACCCACTGTGAATGCCTTCAAGAGAAATTTGGATGTTTTTCTTGCTGGGATCTTATGACCCCTGCTAACTTCCTGCTCCTGGGGCAGGGGGCTGGACTTGAAAATCTTCCCAAGGTCCCTTCCAGCCCAAATGCCTATGAATCTATGAAATCTATGAAGACTCACTGCTGAGCAGCATTCCAGGAAAGGCGGGGTGTGACACGCAAAGCACTTGGTTTTATTCTTAGGAATAAGCCTACCTCAACGCTTGATTATTCATGCAATATAAAAAGTTAATAGTTAACAGGACAGCTGTAACTAAAAACCAAAGCCAGTGTTTAACAGCAACTGGTTCTTTACTGTACATTAAGAAGTATAAACACTAAACTTTACAGGAAACCAAGCAGACTGGCATAGCAAAGGCCAGAAACAGTTGAACATACACGGAAAGGAGGAGAGCTCAGGGAAGTAACCTGGCTCTGGGATTGAAGTCTAGAGCCTGTAGCAAGCCCTGGCCCCCCCAAGGGCAGCCGTGATGGCCCTGGTAGATGAGCTACTGCTGCCTCACCTTGGCCCTCAGGGTACCATCCCTTGTCCGTCTCACCCGTCACACCTTACTGGATATTTTAGTCCTTTGAGAGGCTTCCCCATAGCCCTGAAGTGAGCC
The DNA here is from genome assembly GCF_001723895.1 of Crocodylus porosus. Taxonomy (NCBI): domain Eukaryota; kingdom Metazoa; phylum Chordata; order Crocodylia; family Crocodylidae; genus Crocodylus; species Crocodylus porosus. Next base: position 1,522,521 of record NW_017728936.1, on the reverse strand, counting down.
TCAGTTCATTTCTCCCTCTACTTCTTGTTCTGGGCTGGCACCAATCTTGCCCTTAGGCAATAAATCATCTCAGGGGCATTAATTGTGATCTCCATCCTCCTCCATGGTCACACCAATGCCATGCTGGGGTCACTCTGTTTTCATCTGCCTTCCTGTAAATGCCTCTGCCCTCTTGGCTTTAGCCCACCTGTTACACATAAACCAGTTTAAGTGATCAGAAACTGGTTTAAACCTGTAACAGATGTTCCGTGCCGTGCACATAAACCAGTTTGAAAATGCCTGAACCTGGTTTGAGATGAACTAGGTTGAATATAGGATCAGCCTTAACTGATTAGGGTCAAACCAGTTTATGCAATGTCTGTCCCAGATCCCTTCCTGGTTTAACTTAAACCAGAGTTTAAACCAGAGTCCCCCAGGTGAGGGAGGGAGTGGGGCAGGGGCTGGGGTGCATGGGGTCCCGGGGCCTAGGTGGGTTGTCGAGGTGGGTGGGGCGCAGCTCTCTGTAGCTGCATGCACCCCCTGGGGAGTCATGGGGGGCACTTGCCCCCCATGGGGCAGAGGTGGGGTGCCCACTGCAGGCTCAGGGCTCTGCACCCTCCCGCCTTTGCCCAGAAACTCAGTGACGTGACACAATTCCCACCTGCGAGGTGGGCAGGTGACATGGGGCACATAGTTCGCCCCCTGCCCACTTAGTGGCAGGAAGCGCACTCCTCCGCTCATGTCTCCACTTCTTCACTGGCTGGCATCCACAAGTGGTGTGTCCCCACGTGCCCATACCTCTATGGCACATCAAAGAGCCTGGCAAAGACTTCTGCAGAAGGAAGCAGAGCGATGAAATTAGCCTTGGAGTCCATGGTGTAACTGTTCTGACTTCTCTGTTTGCATCAGTTTCCTTTCCTGGCTGATAACAATCAAAGATTTTTTTTTTTTCCATTAGTAGTAATAATGCTATAAAGTCACTCCACCCTAAAAGATCATGAGGAGATGGTAATAGACACAACTTAAAGGTCACATTTGTAGGCAGAAAAAACACCGCTCCCTCCTCCCAGCCTCTGGGTAGCACAGTTCTCTTGTGAAGGCACATTCACCTATTCAGCTCCTTTTTTGCATCCAATTATCTCCCCCGTCACAAGAGCTGCTCATACCCTGCGGCAGGTAAACAAGACTACTTATGTATAACATGTGAGGAAATCAAGGGGACAAAACTGATCAGATACCACTGTGCAAAACTGGCACAGGCCACCCAGAGCAACAAGGGCTCTAGCAAAGGAAACCAAGGCCCTTGCTTGAAACTGCTGTTCACTGTGGCTCTCCAGATAGTTCTGTGTCACAGGATTACTGCTTTGGATGTCCAAATGCATGTATTAAAATAGGATCTCTCTCCCTCCATAGCTAGCAGGCAACTCATTTCACCACCCTAGCTTAACCTTGATGCAGACAGGGAAGGTCAGGCAGCTTCACTGGAGTCAATGGCAGTGCATCTGCTCATACAAGAGCTGTAGCTGACCCACAGAGCACATTCCAACCAAATGCAGAAATTCAGCCTTGTTCTGCTGAGGTCTGCTTTCCTGCTGGTCTGCATGTCCCATACTTTAGAGCCTTTGGATGTTTGTCTCATACACAACCAGGTTTTGTACGAAGCCAACTCAAGGACAATTACTGTTAAGAGTAAAAAGCAAACTGAACCCCAAATTATGGAGCTCTTAAGGGAATGTACATCCTAGTTAATATGCACCTAGTAACTATGATCTTTTCCCTCAACATTTGCAAACAGGGTACAGTACTGCACAGAGCACTTCCCTTACAAGTGCTTAGGGCTGGTCTAGCTTTATCAGCAGAGCTATTGCAGTACAGTCCCCAATGGAGAAGCAGCACATGGCACCAGATGGGACCTTCTCTGCCAGGTTGCTTCATGTCCCTAACAGATATTCTACAAAACAATCTCTTCAACTTGCTTTTGCTGCATCCAGGCAGGGGAGGGAAAGGTTGCCAGAAGAGCTCTACCTGCTAGAACACGTGACCCCTCCCTCACCAATACAGCTATGCCAGCAAGACTTGGCTCTGTAGGCCAACCCAAAATTTGCCAATATTCCCACCCAAACCCAATGTATCAGCACAAAGCCTTGGCAATATTTAAAAAAACAGAGGAGCTTAAAGTTAGGCCCCTAAACACCTATTGAGCACTGGGTGGCCTGAGGGTTCAGAGCCAAGCACCCCACCTTGCAGCTCCCAATGCTGTTGTAGCTGTTCCCACAGCCTGCACCCCAATAGGAACACATGGAGGAAGTGGGCTTTATATTTCCTTTTGATACCTTTCTTCTGAATAACAGTCCCAACAACAATTACCAAATAAGCTGGGACTGGGTAAATGTCTAAAGCATGGACATGCCACGCTGAATCCCTACCCGACTTCGAATGACACCTAGCAGTTCCTAGACAATCCTGTAAGAGCCCTGCTCACTCCATCTTAATAGGGAGTTTTAAAGCACAGCACAGCTCTGCTGCACTCCAGATCTATGTCACTTTCTGATTCAAGGCATCTTGAGCATTCAGTCCCATGAAAAGCTGGTCCTTAACCACCACCCACACTTACAACATCTCACCAAGACCCACACATCACACCTTAAATGGCTTGCCAACCTGAGAACACTTGAGCTACACAAAGACAAAAGGAAGAGAGATGAGAAACAGGGGGTTTGGGGGGGCAGCTCCTGCCACTGTGTGCACCCTAAGAGGGCAAGGGAGGGGCGTGTGCCCCCGGATCTGCGTGTGGGAGAGGGGAGGGCTGCAGTTGTGGGCTGGGGCCAGGCGGCGACGGCACTGCAAGAGGACTACAGGTGGCTACAGCAAAATTTGTGGCGGCTTCAGCTCCCCCTCCCCCTGTAACCTCCCTCCCAGCACTGCTACCACCTGCCCCAAGCGCAGCCCCAACATGCTGGGAAGAGCCTGATGATGGACGGATGTATCAGTGTCAGTGCACCTCTAACAGCAATACTTGTAAATATGATAAAACAGTGCAACTCAGAGGACACTGAACAAAGCAGCCTGCAAGACAAGGTGAAAACCTATTTTAAAGCTCAAGACAGTGCTGCATGTCAAGTCCAATTCCCCTAGACAGTGGTGCCCAAACATTTTGGGAACTAATGGTACCCAACCTGTGGGCCAGATGGGTGGTGCCAGGTCCACCTGTGGCCCGGATCCAGCCAGTGAGTTCAATCCGGCACATGGGACCAGTGCAGCAGGATCCCAATCCAGGTGTGGGGGGTGCACAGGTCGACCCAGATCTGGCTACTCAGGGAGTGAGGAGTGGCTCAGCCCCAGTCTGGACACATGGGGGTGGGGAGCATCCAAGCCTGATCCTAATGCTTGGGGAGGAGCAACAGAGTGGCCCCAATCTGGATGCACGGGGGAGAAGGGGAAGTTGCAGGGGTGGTGGACAGGGAGCAATCCAGTCTGATCAGGTTAGGCAGGAGGCGGGCCTGGCCCTGATCCCACTGCACAGCGATAGCCCAGGAGGGGCTGGATCTGGCCATGCAAAGCTTCCATTACTTCCCTGCTGCCAAATTTCCTGACCTGTGGGGATCCCCACTGACCAGGTACCATGGCTCTACTGGCTGGATTTGGCAATCAGGCCGGGGGTTGAGCACCTCACCCGAGAACAATGGTTCTCAACCTTTTCAGACTCAAGGCACTCTTGCTAAATGTAAGGCACCCCACTGGAACAGGGTGAATTGATTTAAATCAAGTCAATTTTGATTTAAATAATGATTTAAACCAAAAAAACCAAAAGCACAGTTTAAATAATTAATTTTTCTCAAATTTTCCTATTACATTATTTTGTTTGTTTTTTAAAAGAAAGGCATATTTTTTTTAGTTGCTATAACAATTAAAACATGTTGATTTAAAGCTAAATACAGTTTTTACAGTAGATTGTTACACATCTCCTAGGTACACAAACTAGATATATATTAAAATATATAGCTTAACATATTTGGATTTTGAGAAATCCTACATTTTAGTATGCTAACAAATGGTAAATATATATGTCTTATTCACTAGATGATTAACTTTTTGCTGATATTTGTATCAAGCTGCATTAAGATGGCAGCTCAAATTTAATTAAACACAAAACCAGCACTTAATCTTTTGGGTACAGAATTATTTTTTTGGTACTAAATGTGGTTCTACATTTACAACTACATTTACATTTACAACTACATTTATTAAACACTAGTATTAACCGCTATAGTATCAGAAGTATGAACTTGTGGTTAGTCACTTCAACCAATTATTACATCCTGGGGAAAATTTTCTAAAATGCCTAGGTGAAAGTCATCTGAGCTTAAGTTCCCACTTGCCCAACTCACTGGGGGGGACCAGAAGGGTTTGGGAGAGACCTTGTTTCTCCTAGCGCCCCCAGGCATGACAAGGAATAACGGCCATAAGTTGTTGGAGATACCTGCCCTTCAGCAATGGACTGGACAGGAGGGCGCACACTGGAGAGTCCTATGAGTTGCTCCTTGGGTTCACCACAGCTGCTTGTGAGCATGGTCCTTCCGCATTGCAAGGGGCCCCTCATTGCTCCCTGGGAAGCTGTAGGGTGCCGATCTCCACTTCCACATGGCGGCTTTGAGGGGTTAACATCAGCACACCGCACCCCAAAATTCCTAGTCCCAATCCTCAGATCCACCAGGCAGAAAACTGCAAAAGAACTGGAAGGGCCAGGCCTTTCTGCCAGGGGCCTGGGCTCATCAAAAAAAAAAGTCAACCTGGTCATTTTGCACTGGGCCTGGTCCAAACAGCAAAACATGCCAGGTCTCACCCTGGCTCAGGCATGCCGGTGTTTACTCCTGGCCCAAGCGTGCCAGCAAAATTGCCAGGCTTCAACCCCGGTCAGTGTGCTTTGAAGGATTAGTACCCCCATAGCATTATCCTGCTGCAGGTTTTAAACCTGACCCAAATTTGCCAGGCCTTTAATCCTAGTCAAAATTGCCAGGAAAGCATACAGCTGGGGCTCAGCTGAACCAAAAGAAGCTGCCACAGCAACACACATGTGCCAGGCTTTTAATCCTAGCCTGAATCTGCCAGCAAAACCTGCCAGGCTCCAACACTAGTCAATGTGCTCTGGGTTTAATATCCTGACAGCATCATCTTACTTCAAAACCCAGAAAAACAAAAGGGGAAAGAAGAGGGAGGGAATAGTAGTCTCAGACCCCAAGACAAACTTTCTCTCCTTGTACCTGAGAGACTTTCCCTTTACATAGCTTCAGCTCACTTCTCCAGTGAAGGGGGAGACACCCCCCCACCATGGGGAGCAGTTTCTCCAGCTCCCAATTCAGCTTTCAAGCTCTCAGCAGTCCCAGGAGAAAGAAACTCCAGTCCAAGTTGAGAGGTTTTTATATACCTGGGGTGACATCCCCCAAGCTTTTCCAGACAGGGCTTGCCCTGCCTCCAGCCTCTCTCTGTCAACAAATTCATTTAAAAAAAGAGCACTACCCAGTTTAGCCAGTTAGGCCGGGGGGTCTAATCCCCCTGCTTAGGCGATTTAACTCCAGGCTCTTGTGTACAGTAAACAGCAGGGTGTATCCCTAGACAAAAGGCCCTGCTACATGCAGGCAGCCCTGCTTCTTTCCAGATGAAGGAACAGTCAAGAGAGAGCAGAGCAAACACATATTCAACCTGGTCATATTCAAACTAAAAAATATTTGCAGCAACAAACTAGAACACTTTGCAGCACAGAACGCTTCTATATTGTGTGTGCTACACAGGGCTCCTCCTCCCTGTGACAACCCCACCACCCCCTTCACCCTCCCCAAAAAACAAAATCTTCCCCCTAACAATCCATGATTTTTGCTATTGTAACCCCCTAGCCTTGTGCTGCATGCATCTCTGTAAATGTGCAAGGGGACCAAGAAAGGCCATTTAACTGAAGTGCCCAGAACCATTCAGAAGCAAAGGGTTGGTTGGTAATTAATGAAGAAACGGTTGTTTTTCCATGAGCTGGAGAATAACGGGTGCAAAATCAAAAATATTTATAGTTTGAGAATTGAGCTAATCGGAGCTCCGGTGGAGAGAATCAAACAGGAATTTAATACCATCCAGGTGAGCTCAGTGGATAATCCTGATTAAGGAGTACACATGACAGTGTCTGCTGGCGTCAGAGGCCAGGTTCAAAACCCGTGATGACTTTGCTGACCATTCACATAAACCCTGCATCCCTTGCAGGGTCAAGGCCTTAATGCATGAGATACTGTGCCATACTTTTAAAGTTTGATCTCAAAAGTTAGATGTTTATCCCTCATTTTTATATAGAATGACCAAATTTACTTCCAGAGTGTTTAGCACAGACTCATCGACTCAACATGCTATTTTATTTCAATTATTTTAATAGATTACACTTGGCTTTCATGAGGCCGAGAAGTGATACCTCAACCTATGCTGTATTAAATTCAAATTTCATATTAAGATGGTATATATTTTTAAAAGTACGCCTTAAATAAAAATTAAATAAACACACAAAAATCAGATTTAAATAAAAAAATATTAAAATGTTTTAAAATAGATGTTTTCATTTTTAAAAATTGATTTTTACCAACCTTGTCTTGGAAAATTTCAGCTCTTAACTTTCACTCACATCTTCTGAGTACAGAAAAATAATAGAGCAATTCTCTTGTTCCAAAGAACTCGGACCACAACAGATCCTTGACACTATGGATTCCCATTTGAAAAATCTGGCTGTGTCTACACGTGCCGAAACCTTTTTCTGGTGCCACAAACCACATGCATTGAGCATTAAACCGTGCACAGCAGTGTAAAGCATGTGCAAATAACATGCACGAGAACAAACATGGAGGTGGGGGAGCAGGCAGCCTAGGGCTGCATCCAAGCTAGGGTTGCCTGCTCCCATCGCCACATGCTGCAAAATCCCCTGCACTGAGGCACACTGTGCCCCAGCCAGCCGTGGAGCAGCTGGCTGGGGCCCAGCACACCTCAGGACAGGGCAGCAGGCAGCCCTGAGCTGGCTGCTCCCCTGTCTCTACATGCCTCAGTGCAGGGACTCCGCTGCAGAGCCCCCGTGCTGAGGCACGTCGAGATGGGGGTCTGGCAGCCCAGGGCTGCCTGCATCCTCATCTCCACGTGCTGCTCTCTGGTGGGCTGGGGCGCAAGGTGCCTCAGCATGGGGGCTGCTTGCCGGCTGGCCCCACACTGAAGCACCTGTGTCCCAGCCAGTGCCTGCCACCCCCACAGCACATGGAGCCCAGCCGGGAACTGGGCACTGGGCACAGTGGGACAATGAGTCTTGTAACAGAGCACATTCAGGGGTGTGCACTGTGACACAAAATACCAGCACTTGTTCTGCTGTTTGTGAGATGTCAGCACATGACCCTGCTTGTCTGGGCACAGCCTCTGTACTCATCTTGTGAATCACCTTTGCACACCTCACAGTGCTAACACTACATGGCACCCCACAGCATCCATGAGAGGAACCCAAGGCATACCAGAATCTCAAATAATATTGGTAGCTAAACCTTGGCTACAGCCTCTGCCCAGGATGATCTGTATCTAGACTGCATTTTTCCTGCTGCCCAATAAGTAATAAGCATCTCACTGTCCAAATGGTACCAATATCTCTAGTGATCACAGAAGAATGACCTAGTTTGCTCTCCCATAGCAGTGTCAGACCCTGCAGAGCAGGACTCGAATGGTATCTTCTACAGAGCAGATGCAACACAGGCTCTCCAAAGGATACGGGATTAAAAAATAATCCCATTGTTGTTGAGTCATGCTGCAAACACAGGCCCACGATTCAATCACCTCCCATAGACAAGGAAAGAGAGTATTTAAACACCATCTTCTTCGGGGTTTGTATATGCTGGTGTTTAATCAGGAGCTGTCCAAATCAGTCATCAGATTTCACAGTCAGAGGTAACACACCCATAGATCATTATTACCTTTCAGCACTTACTCCACAGTCCTCACCCCAAGCACGTCATGAAAGTCACTGCTTCAGGGCAGCAGCAGGTCACTTATATCAAGGCAAAGCCTTCCTCATCTAGGCTCAGGAAATATGCATCTCACTGCAGTGGAGGCTAGAGAAGAGCATGCATTTTGTGGCAAGACTCAAAAAGCTTGTCCTTTGAGTTCCCTGCCAGGTCGTCTCCCCCACCCACACTTTCACCAAGATGAGCGCAGGAGCAGAAATTACTGCCCAGCATGGGCTAAGACTGGGGAGGAGAGAAACACATGGTAAGCAGACAGACAAATCCAGTGAGATGGGGAGATGCCAGATGTGCTGTTTTTGGAAGAGATCAGACAGGCCAGAATCTTAGGTTTGTGTGCACCCAGCACAATGGCCGGGACCAAATGCATCTGTGCTGATTCTTGAAAATCAACAGGCAAAAGGGCCTCTGCCACCAGGGAACAGGAAACTGCAGCACATCAGTCATCTGTACCCTTAAAGCAGCAGCTGTGATCATTTCAAAGGGTTCTCGTGGTAGCCAGGGGCTGGCACAATCATTTGTCTCACTTCAGCCATGGTTTGTAGCACTACCCTGTCCCCGACACAGCTGGCTGCATATGTACAGCTGCCAGAACCACGTAACAAAGTGAACTCACTTCATCTGTAGAAAGTCCAAGGGAGTCTCTCCAACCCATGGAAACTCCCATTTAATGTTCATGGGAAACGGCCATGGAAACTCCTTTGTCATTTTAATGTTGAGGTAACATTAAAATGGCAAGGGTCCAAGAACCACAAGCAACAGTCTTATGAGGAAAGGCTGAAAGAATCAGGTCTATTAAATCTGAAGAAGAGAAGACTGCAGGAGAACTTGATAATAGTCTTCAAATACCTGAAGGGCAATTAGAGGGGACTGAGATACACGTACCACAGAATGGGAACCGCTGGTCTACCACCAGTGGTACACAGACAACCTGTAAGTGGTACACATTAGCAGACTTATTATAATTACTTTACATGACAACAATTTGCTGGTGGTACTTAAGGTTGTATCATTTTAAATTGGTGGCGTGCAATCTGTCAGAGTTTGGGAACCGCTGAGATAGTCCTGTCCCCTGCAGTGACAGAATAGTCTGACAACAATGGCCCCAACCTGCAGCAGAAGAAATACGGGTTGAAGATTAAGAGAAACTTTCTCTCTCTAAGGGTGGTCAAGTACTGGAACTGGAAAAATCATGAAATCTCTAGCTCTGGAAATTTTCAGAAGCAGGTTGGATAGACACTTGGCAGGATGGTTTAGTGAGGCATGATCCTGCCTTGATCAGAGGGCTGGACTAGGTGACCTTGCATGGTCCCTTCCAGCCCTACTTTCCTACGATCTTATGAAGCAGTATTGGCTGCAAGACCTCTTCCCCTACATAACCTTATAAGAGCCATGTGCCACTTCACCAGGAACAAGTACAGCTGGGAGATGCACAAAACATTTATGGTACACGCTGCTGCAGAGCCCTCTGCTTTCCAGAATCTGGAAGATCTCAAGTCCACTCTCATCCGTTCAAATTAGCCATCAATCCTTCAGGGCTGCCCAAGTGAGGAAGGGCACCCAACTATCAGGAGCACATGCAAGCCAAGGAAAGCAGGGGTCGCGAGAGGCTCCAAAACCTCCTTGTTGTTGATAAATGGCATGGCGTACTCATAATAGTTTGGGGCCCTTTCACTAATTCTACAGCCAATGGGAAAAAATGTTAAGTAGATAACATATGTTATCTGACCTAAGGAAGCAAGGCACTGCAACAAATTAGATTTCAAACTGCTTAAAAAGTGAGCAGTGGCCGAATGGTAAAACCTGGGAAAAACCAGGGACGCTACAAAACCAACAAACAGACATCCTGAGAGGGACAAAAACCAGGCCAGGAAGACGTTCTGAGAGGAGGTAAAAAATGTGCTATTTTCAAAGCAACCAAGGGGAAGAAAGGGTGCAGATCACCCATAAAAGAGCAAGAAAAAATAAGAACTGTGGACTTCCACCTCCACTTGCCCAGAAGAACTGCAGAACTGCAGAGACCCCCGAATGCCTGGCCAGCTGCGGAGGGACGCTGTCCTCAGAGCCCGCGTAAGACTTGTGCAGATTCTAGTGCATCTCAACTAAGGCTAAGTTTTCTGTTGTTTCTTTGTCTTTGCTTAAAAATGTAAATTGCCATACTCAATAAATGCCCTCATCAGAGAACAGACTACTCTTGTCCAAGCCATTTTCATGAATTCAGTCCCAGCACCTAGAATCTAACATTAAGCTTAGGCAATACTGGGAGAAAGGAGACCCCTGCCCTTCACTTCAGGACAAACATCCCCAGCTTCTGCATGAAGACTACAGTCCAGTCCAAGTCAAAGGTTGGGATGACAAGGGGACACTGGAAAACAAGGCATTAGAGTTGTCTCAGACTGCCTAATAATCTACAACTCACCACACAGCCTGCCACAAGCACTAGCTGACTTATCTTCTAAATTGCAGGGACTGGGTCCTTCTAGGAAATGCAAGGCCCAACATGATAGGAATAGGGCCCAAGAATGGGACCCATGGCAAAGGGTTGCCTTTTCCCCCCACTTCTGCACAACAGCAGCAGAGGGTACAATGCAGGCCTTAGGAGACAAAGCACAGAGCAAGACTGAGTACACATGGGCAGGTGGTAAAAGGAACTGAGTGCTGGTGCACACAGGGAGGTGGTGAAGCACAGCCCTAAAAAATGGAAAACAAAGCAAAAATTAGAACAAAGTTTAAATGCTATATAAAAAACCCATATAATTTCCCTGGGGGTTGTGGTAAATGGGACATACTTTCCAATCTGCAGACAAGCCCTAGACTGGCAAACGTTGATCACAGCTCCCTGGAGAAGAAAGTCAAGCAAGGACCTATGCAGCTCCCTGCATCTCCACCTCCAGAGTCCAGCACCCATCTGACATAGGAATTCCCCTCTGAGCCTCCAAGCTTGCAGAATTTCAGAACCCCGGCACTATTTTTAGGGGAACATCCATGGGGATTAAGAAACGTGATCACAGCCACAGGGACCAGCCCTTATGCAGACAGTCCTGTTGACATCAACAGAGGTAGTCAAGTGAGCAAGGCAAGCAGAAAGTTGCTTCAAATTTCAGGTTATCAGTTCCTACCATATTCACCATACGTAATCATGTCTAAGCTCCACAATTACAGACAGGGAGACAGTTAATGTGCGTGGTTGCTATCCAAAACACTTCCAAGGCAAGTTAGTCCTAAGACAGGTTTTAAGAACCAGATTTCTAAAATGGCTGGGCCTACACTCCACAATGACTTACAGTGTACTGCAAGACTGAGATCTCACTGAGGTTGCTTTCAGCCAACATGGGCATTCACAGCAGATTGTTGTTTAATTAAACAGGCAAGCCCAAACCAATACCTGAGCTTCTACCCCCACCATTTTCAGTCAGACACAGTCTTGAGCCAAACTTTGTAATTAGCTGGTGCTGGAGTGGTTATAATCTTGATGGTCCAGGAAATATGAGAGGGGGAAGGATTTCTGTGGGCGATATCTCTGATTGGGCCAGCTGCATGGTTGGGACAGACTTAGACTTTGCCTTTCAGAATTAGCCGCTCGCCTCATCGTAGGTGGAACATCTGTAGGCTCCAAGCCCCAGCCCCAAAGGTATCCTGTTGCAACAATCTCCAGGTATGAACACCACAGAACACAAGAGGTGTCTAAGTATACACCCTGGAGAGCTACCCCCTACAACAGTGGTCACCAACTGGTCGATCGCAACCAGCTCAGCCCCCACCCAGGCCAAGATAGACTGTCAGAGGCTTCATGATCAGGAGTGGCAGGACGCACGTGGGAAACAGCCAGGATGCAGTCTGAGTGGCAGGATGCACGTGACTGGGCTGAGCTGTGCACTCTGCCACCAGGGCCAGGCCACGTGAGTGGGATGATCCCCCTCCACACCCTCTACCACCGAGTGAGCAGGGCCCGGCGAGGCTGAGCCGGGGGAGGGTTGGAGCCTGGGTGGCTCATCCAGGCATGCGGAGAGTTTCCCACCACTGCATGCACCCCGACAGAGGCCCAGGGAACATGTGTCCCCCAACCTGTGTGGTGGGCTTTGTGTCCTGAGCCCCACTGCAGCCACCTGGAGCACAAAGCCCAATGCGCAGCAGCAGTCACCTTGCCCTGTGTACAGATCAGGGGTACACATGCCCTCCAGGTATAGGCAGCAGAAGGGAGGGGTTAATGGGGTAGGGTCACAAGGCAGCCCAATCGCGCGCTTCCAGCAGCTGCAGCAGAGATGGGGAGGGAGTGGGGAGCGAAGCTGGGATGAAGACGAAGCTGCGAGTGGTTTGTCCAGGGAGGCACCTGGCGCAGGATGCTGTGGGTGGCTCCTGTCGCAGCACACACCACAGCAGGTCATGGGGTGCAAGTGCCCCAGATCTGCGTGGGGGGAGGCGAGCTGCAGCTGTAGGCTGGGGCTCAGCTGAGCTCTTCCCAGCACGGGGGTGCTGGGCAAGGCTGCACTCAGGGCAGGCAGTGATAGCAATGGGAGCAGGGCTATGGGTGGGGCTGCAGCCACCCCAAAATTCACTGTAGCCCCCTGCAACCTCCCTCCCAGGGCTACTGCAACCCACCCTAAGCTTAGCCCGGCCCAGCACCCCCTCGCCAGAAAGGACCCGGCTTAGCCTCAGCCCCAGCCCCACAGCTGCAGCCTGCTTCCTCCCTGTGCAAATCTGGGGGCATGAGCAGCAGTGAGAGCTGCCCCCCAACCTCCCTGCACTGGGCACCCCCAGAAAAGCCACTTTCAGCTCCACCCCACATCCCATTTGGGGGGAGCTTAGCCCCCCCAAATCATTTTCTCTCCCTCCACCTATGCCCACGGGCCTCTGCCGGGGTGCACTCTGCAGCAGGAGCCCACCAGGTGCCTGGACGAGCCGCCTGAGCTCTGACCCCCCTCCCCCAACCCGGCACACCTGGGGCCTCCCTCTCACTCATCCCTGCCCCAACTCCCTTCCTCACTGCAGGGGTCCCGATCTGCACCCCTCCCTCCCCCAACAGACTGACCTGCTGGGCAGGCAGGAGGGGGCACAGCAGCAGGAGGGCATGGTAGATCCTGGGTTGCCCTTTACTTGAAAAAGTGATCTTCACCTTAAGAAGGTTAGAAACCACTGTCCCACAACATGACTGCATGGGTCATATGGTCACAATACAGGAAGAATGTGGCAGATACAAGAATCTCTTTGGTTAGACATTTTTGGCTTGTTTTTGATATTAAAGTTTGATCATTTCAGCAGACAAGCTACAGCTGGCATCATCTGCTATTAGGTTACCTAAGCTGCATTTCAGTAATGAAGCAGTTGATTTTTTTTAAATGAATGGCATAGAGTTAATGTTGGCATAGCCTTGGCCAGTAATTCCATAGGACTCCTCCATTGCAGATATAAAGAAACAGGAAATGAAAGCTGCAATTATCAACCTCAGACTACATGAGAATTGATATTACAGACTCCAGCTGGAGAAGAGGTTTGGGTTTTCACTTCCTTATCCTCCATCTAGTTGCTTACATGTCCCTGCAGAGCCAAATGGATCCATTTCTATTTTGTTTCCAGTTGTGCAACTTTAATGCAGAGACATTCTCGCCTAACAAAAAAAACACAAGTCATTTTACAAACTGCCTTGTCTCAAGCTGGGTCACTCCATAGATATGCGAGTGATAAGGCCATTCACAGAGTCACCACTCCAGAGATTCTCAGATGAGCTGCAAATCCCACTTCCTTCCTTCCTATGAATGCATAATCTCTTTCCTGGTAATACTAGTTTGCAAGACTGTTGGATACCCTTGGGCTTTGGGAAGCTGGCAATATTATAAATGGAAGTGGGCAACCCATGGCTCCCACACAATTCAAAGGAAACTCTTTAAGAAAGAGGAAAAGTAAAATAAAACCATTTAATGACCATTTGCAATTGAGCTGGGTACTGTACACAGATCATTGACTCTGGCATGCGTAGCTTGAAAGCATGGTATCTTGTGAGTCATGTCAAGATTTTGGCTTGAGGCTGACAGGGCAAAGTGGCTTTGCCATTCCTGTTATAAACTCACCTTTATTATCAGAGTGTGTGTGACAATGTTTACTTTAGTGCTATGTAACCCAGAGGCCCAGCTGGGGATTAGACCGCACTGTAATCTGTTCAGGCATCTGTTCATCTACCTGCAGAGGCTTGCAGTCTTTAGCATATGATGATGATATGAGAGAGAGAGAGAGAGAGAGAGAGAGAGAGAGAGAGGGAGATGGCACAAGGAACCAGTGAGAATGAGATGACCTTAGGTCCAATAATAATTGACAGTCCCAGCATACTAACTTGCAGCTGGATGCAGGTACCCTGGAAAGCTCCATTTCAAAATGTCACATTTTCCAATGTGTCAAGTTTTAGAATGAAATTAATAAAGCACAAAGCAGCAGTGAGAGTGAACCAGGCCTCTGTGCCCAGCTGAAGTCCCAGAATGAATGCTTCTGCATTCAAATAAAGCTACGGCTAGCAAACACACAGACACGCACCGGTTACAAATACAACTGCCCCTCAAACAAAGCAGTGGTCAGTCTGAACCAGCACAGCTCGGAGAGGGCTCATTTGCAGAGACTAAAGCTAAGCCATAGCAATGAGAGGCTCGTGGCATCTTCAGAATGTCACCAGGGCTCTGGACCATTAATTACCTCTGGCACCCAGTCGCAGCACACACCACAGGAGGGCATGGGGCGCACCTGGTGGATTAGCCACATCAAAAGAGAAGGCTCTCGCAATGATTAGCTAATAGAAAAGAACTAGGAAGACCCAGGTTTGGTCTTCTGCTCTACAACAGATTTCCTGTAAGACCTTGGTTAAGTCACTTAATTTCTGTGCCTCAGCTTCTCCACTGGCAGTGGGGATAACCACTTTGCCTTAGTGCATAGGGACCTTGCAAAGGCAAATGCATTAAAAGACCAAGGTGCTCGCATATTGCTCATCTCTATTGTTTAAGCCCCTAAAATGAAGAAAACTGCAACAGCCAGAAAAACAGGATATTTATCAGAACTCTTGAATGCCAACCATAAGTATATGGCCTCCTTAACACGAGGATCAAAGCCAACCACTTCATTCAATATTAGTGCTTATTCACATAAATGAAAAACCCTTAGCAGATGCTAGATATTTTTCCCCCACGGTAAACAATTGTTTGAAGGAAGACCTCTCCCAAAGTTTCCTCTAGAAAATCTTCCCCTGGCCTCACCATTGCTCGCAGTCACTGGTAACTTTTTTCATGATATATGCCATGCATTTGCCAAGTCTTTGCACAGAGCTTCCAATGCCTGACAGATTTTCCTAAAATAAGTTGAGAAGAGATGGTAAAACATCATAGCAGGATCTCAAAGCCTTAAGGCAGGGATATCAAACATATGGCCCACGGGCCGGATCCAGCCTCAGGAGCTACATGATCTGGCCTGTAAGGTCTCCAAACAACTCCACATGGCACGCAGAGCTGGACTGACATGTGGGCTGGATCTGGCACTATGAGTGCAGCTCGCAGCACAGGGGGTCAATTCAGGTCACAAGCTGCACATGGCGCCCATGCCAGACCAACCACACACACTGGCCCTGGAGCTGGTCTGCATCAGCATGCCAGAGCCATCACGTAAGGTTGTCTGGCAGGGTGCCACAAACCATGCTACGAGCAGCACCCACCCAGCTTGTGCACCATGCACTGAGCCCACTATGGGGTTTGTGCTGCCAGCAGCGTGTGAGCTGGACCTGGCACTGCGAGCATTGTCTGTGGCACTGGGGAGTGGCACCGGGCACAAGATGCATATGGTGTTTGGTTCGCCTGGCTCTGTCCAAGCTAGATCCAGCCCACAGACCCACGTAGCTAGATGAGTTTGACACTCCTGCTTTAGGAGAATGTGATACAGTAAATCCTCAGTCATGCCACTGAACCAAGAGGGGACGTAGAAAATACCAGCAAAGTAGAGGCAGGCACTGGAAGGAATTCATCTACCTTCACTAAGGCCTGTATTTCCTTTGCTTAGAGAGCTGTAGTTAGACATATGAGCCCCAAGGCAGGCAGAAGACAGGACACAGTGTCACCTTAGAGCCCAACTGGTTCAGAGGCATGAGCTTTTACAGGTGACAGCCCCCTTCATCAGCATCTCCGAACTAGCTGGTCTCTAAGGTGACATCCTACCCTTCCTTCTTCCTGCTTCCCTTGGGGCAGCTGAGCAGAGGATTCAGCTGATACCTGCTGTTTCACCTACCCCTTATCAGAAGAATCAAAGACCAAGCACACTTCTCCAGGACACACAAATGTGCCACACAGGAGCTATCTGGCTTTTGACCTAAAAGCAACACTGTGTGTATTTTACAGACACATTATGTTCTGCTTAATCAAGCAGCCTTATCATTATGCAGTTAGAGCAATTGAGCAATTTAACAAGCAATCAAATAAACTCAGGTACAGTTTGGCTACATGCTCTCCATAACTTCCTAAGCCATACACATGCTACAGATCACATATACAGGGTTTGGCACAGACATGAAATAACATGGAAGAACCCCATGCACCTCTCCCCACAAACACGGATGGTGCAATTCTGCCCCTCTACTCGCACTGACTAGGACAGGACACCTTGGTAGTCTAATGGAGCTCTAAAAAACTTCTTGTGATATAAAAGAGCTCCAAGAATAATGCTGTCAGGACCAGTCCCCAGATGCCTGTCATGCTCTTGAGTTGATATTCCCTCTCTCTCTAGCTTCATGGCTGGAATCTCTCTTTAACAGGAAGCTATCAACAAGTTTTTCATTTTATTGAGCGACTGGAGGCACTTAGTCTCCTTTAAATATTTCCCCTTTCAAGAAACAGCAGAGACTTTTCCTCACAGTACAGCAGAGGAGAGAGACTTACTTGAGTCATTTCTAAAAAAGGCAATTAATTAGCTCCCCAACTCAATTATGTACCTGTTCAATCAATTCTAAATGAAAGGGCTCTTCCTCCTAGAGCCTAGCCAAGTCCTAGCCTCAAATCCAATTACATTTCTGCCCGGGAGTAGATACCACTGGATTCTTGGAAACTGTCTGTCATACTGAAACGAAGTCAGGAGATGCCCAGGTATTTATGTGGACAAAGCCTCAATTCCAATCCCAGAACCACACCAAAAAATCCAAGATGCACATGCATACAGCCTTGAATATATCAATAGCATATACATATACTACCAAATCCAGAACTCGTGTAGCCCAGCAGTGCTTTATGCAGACTTATACCACCTAAAGTTAGGCACCCTAAATCTAAAATACTGTTGCTCCTGCTGGCTTCATAAAAGACGCTCATTTGCATTTGGAGGAGAGAAGCACTGCGTACATGGAGTTACAGATTTATGATTAGGGATCTAAGTTGCAGTGAGCAAAAGGGATTTTCATGGGCCACTCACCGTGATTTCACGGCTTTTTCCTGGTGAGCCCACCCCTCACTACTAATTGGCCAAGGGCTGGCCGTTGTGCAGCCCCACCCCTCACTGCTGACTGGTGGAGAGGGGCTGGACTGTGCAATGGACAGCCATCTCAGCCAATCAGTGGTGAGGAGGGGCGGGGAAGGTGGGAGAAGGGACACACCGCCATCATCTTGGCTGCGCCCCTTTGCATCAGCAGCTCCCCCTCACCCCACTTGAGAGCCAACATTTTATTTTTAGTAGGTTTTTTGGGGGGTGGATTTCACCAACAATGCCTGGTTTTGCGGTTTCCATGAAATCTGAAAAATCAGGAATTAAGTAGGTCCCTATTTATGATTTCTTCGAGTACAGAAAGCACAAGCAGGGCACTCTTTCTGCACAAACCACAAAGTCAACTTCCCGTGCTAGAGCTGAGCAGAGAATGAGCGACACCGCGACCGACAGCCTCGATCCGTCAAACAGCAGCTCACAGGTGCACAAAACAATCACAAGCGAGGACAATGTCAGAGATGTAAGCAATAAATGTCCCTGACACAAGGGGTCTCTGAACTTCAGTTGCTTCCCTACGATTCTCCCCAGCAAATTGTAGACCAGTATAAACAGCCTGTCCTAGAGCACAGGGTCCTACTTCCCAGGCTCCTGGGAGCCTTCTGGAGGAGAATCATTTCACAATTTAATCTTCCAGCTGCAGGCTTCATGAAGACTTGACCCCACCACTGCAACAGGAGCACCATGCAAGCAACTGAGAAAGGGACATGTCTCAGGCGCAGGTAAAGATGGAGTTTGAGAGCAAGATATGCTGAGTGGAAGAAAGGACTCCAACAGGAACAAGATGTCACCATCGGGGAGCAGATCCAAACTGCCAAAGCTGAAACAACCAGGGAACAAACGTGATCAAAGAGCCAATTAGAGACAATTAGCTGATTTGCAGGAGGCGTGAGGGCAATTAAAGGAAATTAATGATGCAGAGAAGAAAAATGTTGCTGAGTACTCTGTATCCTTAGGACTAGTTACTTTTTCAAGCCGTTTCGTGTTGCTCCCCCCAGGTTCCAGTGTGAGACAACCCCCCATCCAGAGCCAGACCTTGTACTCCACTCCCATTCCTCCCTGAGGACAACACTGACCTCTTAACTGATATTCCCCTGCTGTTCCCGGTCTGCAGCACAGCTCTGCCAGGAGAAAGAGTGCATGAGCCAGGCAGCTGCTACATTCAGCTCCCATGGTCTTGTATAATACACTGAACCCCCACCAAGTCTCCATAAGAGAAACACCACTGTTATAAACCATGAGTGTTAGGGCTTCATCCACCTGGGGGAAAGGATCTGGAATGGAGTTAGGAGTGTGCTAGGAAACCTGATTGTACAGATCTCAGAGTTTTTTCCAGGAACTGCCAGGCCAGGGTGAGCAACCAGCAAAGCCAGCTGGGAGTCAGGCTTGGAAGTGCTGTGGATCATGATTTTGATTCCTGAGGTAGAGGAAGCATGTTGTATAGCATAGGTTCCCAACCACTGGGCTATGGCCTGGCACCAAGCCACGAAGGGTTGGGTGCCGGGTCGTGGCACAAGCCCGCTGCTTGGACCCCCGTCTGTCCACCCAGGCAAGAGGCTGTCAGTCATGTGCAGGGGTAATGCTGGGAAGCCCTGAGAAGCAGGCAGCCGGCTCCATGTGCCCTGTCCTGCAACCATGCCAGTCCGCAGCATAAAAAAGGTTGGGAACCATCATTGCATGGGACTTCTCAGGCCATTTGGGCTACATCCTGGGGGATGGGGCTGTTCCTACCACAGTACAAGGGTCATCATTAAACAGAAAGCATTTACCTGCGGTAAGAGGAGTTCTTCAGAGCTTTGGTCATGCAGTAAAAGGGATACACTTAATGTACACACCACTGCTGCTCTTCATATATTGGTTGTTTAGACTTAACATGTAGCCTTGAGCACCTGAAAAATTACAACTTGCTGCTGTTCCATCTGTGCCAGCCACTGACGGTGAGTAAAGCACCTTCCAAGGAAGGACTGATCTCAACAGCAATGGGTCCCTAGCACAGGTGGCGGAAGGGGGGGCACCCATGGGGCAGCAGTGGGGCCACAAGGCCATGGGCTTCTGGCGGCTGCAGCAGGGGTGGGGAGGGACGCGTGCACAGCAGTGAGGGAGAGAGTGGGGCTGGGGCAGGTGCTGCACAGCCGGGGCAGGACACAAGACCGAGCCATGAGAGGATCATCTGGGGGGTTCAGCTCCTGCTGCTATGCGCACCCTCGGAGGCATGGGGGGCAGGTGTCCTCCGATCTGCGCAGGGTGAGGGCAGGCTGGGGCCTTCTTCCCTGAAGTGCACTGGGCTCTTCCCGGCAGGGGGGCCGGGCTGGCCTGTGCTCAGGGCAGATTGTGGTGCTGGGAGGGAAGGCTATGGGGGGGCTGCAGCCACCCCAAAATTCACCATAAGCCCCCCAACCCCCTCCCAGGACCACTGCTGCCTGCCCAACCTCGTACCAGGAAGAGCCTGCTCCAGCCCCACTCCCTCCCACACTGCCATGGGGGGGTGCGCAGATCGAAGCCCCCACAATGAGGGAGGGAAAGGGGCACAAGCAGGAACAGGGGCTGGGGGAGGTGGGTCTTGCTTGTGCGCCACTCCATCCCTCACCGCTGGGACCTTGACTTGCCCTTCCCCCCCGGCCTTTTTGCCTTCCCCCACAGACCTACCTGCCGGAGAGGGGCATATGCACACATGTATGTGCATGCTCAGCCCCCACAAATAATGTTTTCTCCCTCCACCTATGGTCCTTAGCACATGTCTTTCCAGGAATCCATTGCCCTGAGCAGTGGGCATAAAAGGGTTATGTCAAACACAGTCTAGGAGTTATTAAGGAGAACAGCAAGCATATATTACCATCCACCTTTGGTTAGCAAGGGCAGGCACAAACTGAGCTGCCAGTCAGACACTCCTAGCTAGAGCAGGCCACTGGCAAGCTTTATTTGCTAATGTCTCCAGGCCATACCACCCAATAAATTTCTGCTAGATATAAAAGAAGAGTCAAATTAGTCCCATGTGACAATACATTCATTCAGAGGGGATAAAACAGGATATAGGATGCATGTTCAAGGATGGAAGATATTTTCTTACTGCAGGTTATACAACAGGAGGTAACTAATGTGCACTAAGAGCTTCTAAAGACAGATCAGTTAGCAGTTTTCACACTTCCTGATCAGATCAAGGTAAACTTCATGCTTCCTTGTAAACTTTAATCCTAGTATTAACATCTTAAAACTATCACTTGCCTTTGCTAGGGCTGTGCCTTGTGTTAGCTGCCATATGACAGGTACTACTGTACTACATTCTTAATAAAACCAGAGGCACTACAGGGCCAGCTTATAACACACAGGGTGCTCCTTTAGCAATGCATGTGTCTTAATCATCTTGTGGATGTGCCGATACAAGTCCTAAGACTCAAAAGGACTTCTCTGAAGCGTAACAAAGGAAACACAAAGGAATGTCTTCAGTACTAACTTCTGGTGGGGTGGAATTCAATAATCACATCCGTCTAATTGGTACAAGACTGTTCCCAAGCCCTGCCAAAGAAAATGTACTAATCCATAAGTGAGAGGTTTAGTGCTAACAATAGGGGTTGGGAGGTATATGCAAGTGACAAAGAGGTACTTTGTATATTTAATGGCAGAATGCCATGAGCCACGAGACAAATACCTTTCAGCCCTACCCAAGTTACAGACTTTGGAGGGCAAATAATTTAGCACGGTTTTCTATTTTAAGTGTAAAATTAAAAAAAAAATGCTAAAGAACAGTTTCTCTGTTACCTTCCTTGCAAAATAGACTCTCCCTCAGTTCCTGGTAGGTGCTGAATCTTTTAACTGATGCACAGTTCTCCGTTTGGTAAGAGCTTGCCTGTGTTTTGCTCACTGGGAAACAGGAAGGTAATCTGACCGAATAAAGGCTATTCAGGTTTCCCCAGTTTGATCTTCCCTGAAAGTAGCATATTTGTCTTTTGGGAAACAGAGTTTGGAGACCTTTTTAAATCACAGGATTGGATGTTAAGGCTACCAAAACCTGGGCGTCTTGCAAGAGCAGAGCACATGTTCAGGTTTCAAATTCGCTCTTCAACACACAGTTGTTCAAAGCTATCTAAGACACTCTGGGTGAAATCCAGACTCCACTGAGCTCCATGGACCTTTTCCCATTACAGTCAGTTGGCTCTGCGTTTCACATCTCATGTGGAAGAAAGCAGGCATCCAAATCCCCTCAACTAGTGGTAGCCAACCTGTGGCCACATGTGCCACAAATGTGGAAGGGAAAAGGAATGGGAGCAATAGCCAGGGAGGGGAGGGTGTGTATGTGGGGTGGGGATTGGTGCTAGCTCGAGGGTTTGGCCCTGTGGGAGCTGTGGAGGGGGATGCTATTGCTTCCAGCACTGTTGCTTCCAACTGGCAACAGGATTCATGGTACAGGGTGATGGCACTAGCTGATTGTTAGAGTGGCACTATGAGCGCTGACAGATGTGCAGCTCCTCGGTCTAACTCATGGTGCTTCACGGAAAACACCGTGAGTTAGACCAACGCTCCTGGCGCAACAGATATTTGCTGTCAGGGGACAGCTGTAGAGCATTTTTCAAGGGGCTGATCATGTGACAAATGTAACTTCTGTCTGTGTCCTATATTATACTTAGGACTTAACTTGTGGCATACTTGCCATGAAGGAGGGCCACCACTGCTCTAAGCAGCAAGTGAAAATCTTAGCTCAGTGCTTGGTAACAGAATATATATGAACTCCCTAAAGGCAGGCTTAGAGAACAGGGTGCAGAAAGCCCTCTCCTGAGAGCAGTGTCGAGCTGCTCAAGCTTGGGGCCGACTGGAAAAGTATACGAGGTAAAGGAGCTGACACAGTAGCATAAAACTACAAGGCCCATGGAACAATGTGAAGGCAACCAGGACTGGCTGTGCCATTCACCAGCATCACCAAGCATGGAAGAAGGGAGCACAGGTTAGGTAGAAGGCAGTCTGGGCCAGAGAACAGCCTAGCCAGGTTGCCACTCTCAGCTCCACCACTGACTAGCTGTGTGACCAAGTGAACCACTGTAACAGTTAACCCGTAATGCCAGTGTCCGTGGCACACCTGGCCCCTGCCAGCTCTGCTAACTCCAAACTGAGCAGACTACCGACTGGTAGGGATGCCAATTCTAACTACCTGTCTAGAAACGGATACCAGCTGAGTCCCAAACGCAGAGTAGATTGACACTGCTAGACAAGAGGTAGATTGAGAGTATAATCAGGTTAGGTACATATGAAGCATGCTTTTTTTATTTGCCAAGCTTTTATGAGAATGGGAAGCTCAGTCCAGCATCCAAGTATCTCAATTTACGTGTCCAAAAATTAGCTTACTTTGGGCCTCACTTGTCTGTGTGCTTCATTTACCAGTCTCTAAAATGGTGAGAGCATGGGAAAGTAGGACTGGAAGAGGCCTCCTGAGCCACTGAATCCAGGAACCTGTGTATGCAGGCATCCATTAACCAAACAACTCCCCAAAGTCTCCACTTCAGACCCTCATAACACATCTAGAAAGCACAAAACCAGAAACTCCAACTTGCCAGAGGCAAAAACAAGGGGAACAAGGGTACTGTATCCCAGGGTGGCAGAGACAGGAAGTAGAAACTTCAGCTTCACTACAGAACGTGCAAGCATCTTAACTAGGCACAGAGGCAGACGCAAGACAACTTATTTAGGAGTATGAAATATTAGTCTGATGGGACACCAAGGAGTTGGGAAGAAGATTAACTTCCCCTTACAGTAATCTTTTAAGATGTATGAGCAGTCTGAGTGCCAGCAGATACTGGAGAACCATTCAGAACTGACTTTCACTGGAGCTGGGCAAGAAGCTTTTCTAATCCCATGAAGCTTTGAGATTCAAAATAATTTTTACTAACCCACATCACCACAAACTCCAAACATTTTGAAGATTTTGGTGGTAGTGATGAGGGTGAGAGGGGAAAGAGAAACCCCCTGCCAGAGGAGCCAACAGCCTGAGAAGGAAGGAACAAAAGATGATCCAGGTTGTAGTCCCTGGTCTGAATCAGAACTCCCTCCCACATCTCAGGTATCAGCTGGTGATTACTTCAGCCCCCAGACTATTCACTATTTTGAGGAGTTTCTCCCCCCATTTTACAACAAATTCCTTACTTAAAAACTGACAGCCCTTTTCTGATGAAACTTTTGGGTTTTAAGTCCACATTTTCCAGTGAAAAAATATTTAGTTGAATAAACTTAGGGATAAAGCATCCACACCTGAGGACAGGGGGGGTGATCCAGGCTGACCTTGACAGGCTCGGGAAATGGGCAGGTGAGAATCGGATGGTGTTTAACACCAAGGGGTGCAGGGTTCTGCACCTTGGGAGGAAAACCCTGCAGCATCCTTATAGGCTCAGCAGTGCTACACTGGGTAGCACTATGGATGAAAGGGACTTGGAGGAGAGCCACGTGCATGATCAGAGGTAACGAAAACAGACCTTATGATGAGAGGCTGAGAGCTGTGGGACTCTTCAGCCTGGAACAGTGCAGGCTCAGGGGTGATCTGATGGCCATCTATAAGTTTATCAGGGTGCTCACCAGGATCTGGGGGAACATCTGTGCACCAGAGCACCCCGAGGGGTGACAAGGTCAGACAGTTACAAACGCCTCCACAACTGTTTCAGGCTGGACATATGGAGGAACTTCTTTACTGTCCGAGCCCCTAAACTGTGGAATAGACTGCCACCGGAGGTGGTTCAAGCACCCACTTTGAACGTCTTCAAGAGAAATTTGGATGTTTTTCTTCCTGGGATCCTATGACCCCAGCTGACTTCCTGCCCCTGGGGCAGGGAGCTGGGCTTAATGATCGTCCGAGGTCCCTTCCAGCCTTAATGTCTATGAATCTATGAACCCCCAACTCACTTTAACTTTCACTGAAAAGTGAGCCCTTGTGGCAGGAGAAACAAGTCACTGTTTAATTATTAATATTCTGTTTTTACAGATGACTTTTCATTTCTGTATCTTATTGCATAGTTTACACAAAGTCTCCGTCACCGCTAATACAGAGAGGGGGCATAGCAAGGTAAGCTGTTTTTTGTGCTACATGCACACTGCAATTTGCTAGCAACGTACAGGGCCCTGATGGACTGGTTTCTAAACTAAGGCAGAGATTAATTATGATATATGCACACCTAAATTTTCATAGCACTTGCAATTAAAAGCTCCAGTTTATTCAGTGCTGGTTATGTTAGATTTTCAGGCCAGAAGGGTCTACTGGGATCCCCTAGAGACTTTTTATATCACACTATCTGTGTTTCCCACCTACCTGCTCCCCCTCACACACTCCAAACCTGGAAATACCTGATGAAGAAGCATCTGTTGGCCTCTGATACGTCTGAGAACAGCCACTAGGGATTCACAGAATCTAGGGTCAAAAGGGACCTCCACAGATAGAGTCCAACCCCCTGTCTGGGCAGGAAAGAGCCAGATGCCTACCCAGTCTTCTCTTAAAGCCCCCCAAGGTAGGGGAGAGCACCACGTCCCTTGGAAGCCCATTGCAGATTCTGGCAACCCTTACCATGAAGAAGTTCTTTCTAATGTCCGACCTAAATCTGCTCTCCATCAATTTGTGGCCATTGTTCCTGGTTACTCCAGGGGGTGCCCTAGTAAACAGAGTATCTCCTATTCCCTGCTGCCCTCCCCTGATGACTTTATAGACCAGCGCAAGATCCCCTCTCATCCTTCTCTTGCAGACACTGAAAAGATCTAGGTCCCTTAATCTCTCCTTATAGGGCTTGGCCGGCAAACCCTTAACCATACGAGTGGCCCTCCTCTGGACACTCTTGAGATTATCCACATCCTTCTTAAAGTACGGTGCCCAAAATTGGATGCAGTACTTCAGCTTCGGTGTTACCAATGCCGCATAGAGGGGAAGTATCACCTCCTTGGATCTATTTGTCATGCATCTGCTGATGCAGGATAAAGTGCGGTAGCTTTGCTGATGATTTCATCACACTGACGACTCATGTTCATCTTGGAGCACATGATGACTCTGAGATCCCTTTCTGCTTCTGTGCTGCTGAGAGGGTCACTTCCCAACCAGTAGGTCAGCTGGATATTTTTGTGCCCTAGGTGCATTTGTCCTTCTTGAACTGCATCCTATTGGGTTCTGCCCACTTTTCCAACCTGTCCCAGTCTGCCTGCAATCATTCCCTACTCTTCGGTTTGTTCACTTCACCCCACAATTTAGTATCATCCACAAACTTGGACAGAGTACACTTCACACCCACATCCAAGTCACTGATGAAGGTGTTGAAGAGCACAGGTCCAAGGACCAAGCCCTGGGGGACCTCACTGCCCACATCCTTCCAGGTCGATACCGACCTGTCCACCCACTCTCTGAGTGTGACTCCCAAGCCAACTTGCCACCCACTAGACTGTGTGATCATCCAACTCATGATGACTGAGTGGCCACAGCTGCATGTTTCCAGATTCATTGCATGTGAACTGGAGTAGGTGGGTGGGATGTGCTTGGTGCAGACACCCCTCTAGATATTCCTCCTAAATAATGCATAGCATTTCACCCACTGATGCCTACACCAAGGCCATAATCTCTGGCTGAGCTGAAGTACAGCATTTAAAAGGGACATACAACTTTGATTTGAAAACCTCAAAATGAGAAACCCAACACTTCCTTGAGGTAAGCCATCCCATTACAATCACACCTTTTGTTTTCAATTTGATTTTGTGTAGCTGTGGCTATTGACTCTTGATCTGCCATCCTCTGCCAAAGCAAAAAGTCCAGCGGGGCTGGCTTGATGATCTTTCAAGGTCCCTTCCAGCCCTTAGAATCACAGAAATTATCTAAAGCTCATAAGCCTTTGGTTCCTGTACAGTGCTTCAGGATGGTGACTGAGTTACTTCTTCTTTGCCAAGCTAAATATAGATTGAGCTCCATTAGTCCCTCACTGTCAGAGGCTCTCCAGCCTTCAAATCTCTCTTGTAGCACTCTTCTGAGCCCTTACCTGTCTGTCAGCATCCTTTAAGTGCACACATCAGAAATGGACACAGTGCTCCCATAACAGTCTCCCAAATGCTCTTTGAATATTAAAGATGCAATTAATCCTAATGCTATATTTGAACCTTTGAGATTCAGAGAAAGAGGGTGAGAAAAAAATATGAAAGCCAAGCCTCCCTGAGAGAAGCAGCACACAGAGCGCAAATCTCTCCTCTGCAGCAGGTTGTGCTGGCTCTGCCTCACACCACGGGAGCTGCCCGCAGAGACAGCAAGCTCCTGGGAATTTAAAACCACTACATATGGAAAACAAGATCCTCACAGCAAAACTGAGTGAATAATAGATTTCTTGGTCCAGTGATATTTATTTTCATTTCCGAGTTATTTAAACTTTTTTAAAAAACAGAACGTGTTTGAAAGAGTCCACTCTGAAATGAAGAATCTGAAGGTTGTTTTGAAAATATTGCAACACGGAAACCGTTCTGAAATCCTCCTTCAGTGAATGACATTCACCCAGCCCTACTTCTATTTGTGGGGATTGTGAAACTGCATTTTTATTTTTTTTAGAAAACTGAAAATCTAACAGTTAACAAAGCCCTTTCAGGCTAGAGGACATCTTCCTAACTTACCCTTTCTGGGGCCTTGCAGCCAGCCACTCACAAGCTCAAGGCACTGGGAGTAGAGGACACGCTATTCCTGCATAGCAGAGGGTGTGCAGGCACCGAGACATACAGAGAATGGGAATGAATGGAGGAAGCTCGGTTGAATCCGCTGAACCGTCGCAAGACACTGCTCTGTTACAAGAGTGAGGTCAGGCAATTTTTTTTATATTACAACAAATATGAACATCTTTTGGTTTATTAATACACACCTTAGACACTGGGACTTTCACTCCCCAAGTGAAATGAAACTGAGCCAGTTACTCCTAAATCGTAATGCTGTCTTTAGAAGAAATACATTATTTGGCAGCTGACCAGTTGAACTACTGGGAAATCAGTACCTCCCTTTATCATGAATGAAGAAGTAACATTTGGAAAGTAATGTGCAAACCAAAAATAGTGAGTGTTGCCTCAAGTATAAGGAAGTAAAATAAATAAATAAATAAATCAGGACTTGTTTATAGTAAGGAACTGTCTTACACAAGGGTGGGCAAAATAAGGTCCATGGGCTGCATCCAGTCCACCAGGTGCCTCCACCACACCGCCTGGGGCCATGCCTTGCCCACTCATGCCAGGGCAGCCTGCGCTGGGCTCCCACCAGCCCAAACCCTCGCCAGCACATAACTTCTGGTGGGTCTGTTTCCAGTGCAGCTACAGCCAGGTGCTGCTCTGCACTCCTACCTCCAGCAGCAGCTCTTGCTTCTGATCTTGCCCCTGCTGCACCGCCCCACACTGTGCCAGCAGCTTCAGCCGGGCGGCTCCTACCCCAACCCATGGGGCCTCTGGCTTCAGCTCCCGGCTGCCTTCCAATGAGAGGCGGCCAGAATGCAGAGCCAGAGGCCCGTGTGCCTGCCAGGAGCAGTGCAGCATGGTGCGGTAGGAGCAAGAGCTGCTGCTGGAGGTAGGGGGCCCAGAGCAGCACCCCGCTGGCTGCAGCAGCATCGAAAACAGCCCACCAGAAGCTGCGCCTGCCCCTGCCATGCTGCACCACATTGCTCTGGGCGGGCGGGCAAGCAGCTTCAGCTGGGTGGCTCCTGCCCCAGCACCAGGCTCCAGCTTTAGCTCCTGGACACCTTCCTGGGAGTTGGGGCTGCCACATCATGAGGGCAGGGCTCAGCCTCATGCAGAGCGCCACAGGGGCAGCACAGACCATGCTGCCCGGGCAAGCTCTGCTGCATGCACCACCCACTCCGCCCTCCCTCCCCTCACCCACAGCCAGCTCCTGGTACCTAGCACCCAGGCAGCCCCCTCCTGCAGACACACACACACACACACGCCCTCTCCACCCCTCCCCACACACACCCCACTCCCCAGAGGGCAGGGGCATCTGATCCCAGCCTCTCCTAAACATTACTCCCCCACCTGCCCACAGCTTTGGGGGGGAGCGGGGGGAGAAGAGGGGTGCTGACTTGGCCTGCAACAGCTCATCAAAACTCCCTATGTGGCCCTTGGCCCCAAATAATTGCCCACGCCTGGTCTTACAACAACTCTGAGAACCCCATGGCTGTCCGGCTTCATAGAGTTCAGTTTTCTTTGCCTCATTTTCCCTAGCCCTTCTCAATGAATCTCTCCAGCTAAACTAGTCCTGAAGAGAAGGGCTTCTTGTGCTGGGATTACAGCCTAGTTGAAAGTTCAAGGGAAGTCCAAGTACACAGGATTCTCACATTAGCTTTGAGACAAATGGCACTTAGATTTCTGCAACTTCGGCTAAATTTTTTGTGAAGTCTACGTACTTTGCTGTGCTTGTCAAAACCACCAGTATCCGAGGTGACAGATTTACAATTGATAGGCCCCAAGAAAGTACTGATCACGACAGCAAGGATAGCCAAGATTTCTCAGATTCTTGATCAACCCACAGTAGCAGGCTGCACTAAGGAGTCTCCTTACATGCCACAAATGTTGATGCTGTTGTATTAGGCTTAAAAATTAAGATGCACTGATTCATTCTTCCTCATTCAGATTCATTTTGATTTACACTCTCTTATTCAGAGACTAAAGCATTTACTAAATGTGCGGCCCATGACGGCTGTATTAAGTCCCTGCTTAGGGGGCCAGAGGCTAGGATGTTCAGTGGGGTGCTTCTTGTTACAAAAAGTATCGGTCCCAATGGTCACATGTTTTTGAAATTGGTAAACTGCAGGGAGGTGAATGTGGACTGGGGGAAACAGGAGGCAGAGCTAGAAAAGAGAAACAACAAGAAAGATTGAGGCGAGTTTCTCAATAAAGTTACTAACGAAAAGCAAAACAAAACTTGTTTGCATTCAGTTTTAATCCACTGATTTCACTCTAAGCTCAAGATATCAGATGTCATGACTGCAACATCATAATGTTTGCCCACTCTCTCCTCCCTCTCTATCATGAGATATTATTTAAGTATCAATGCCGCCCTTGGATCTCTCTTTTGACTTAATTCTTAGTGTGAAAGTGAAAGAGACTTATCTTGAAAAAGTCCCTTTTTATCGAACACAAATGCAGGCCTCTCCTTGCCAGCTAGAACGGAAGTACAGGACATGACTGGTTACAGCAGTACAGGAATGAACTTGACCTAGGACTGCCTTCCAGTCCTAAATGCTAATTGTGCTTTCCCCTTGCAGTAGTTGAATGGGGAACTGTCACATATGTCCCATTAGTCTTGCCCCTCCGACTTCCTTATGTGATCCCCTCCTCGCGCCACTTTACTCTATGAGGGCCACAATATGCAGCTGGAAATACAAAGTCCTCCTTATACTCTATACGCCAAGTTTTCTGATAATTTTTCAATAGAGATGTGAGCTACAGTGAATTTTACTTGTAACAATGTCTTTACAACATGAACCCCTTTGTTACTGCTGGAAGAACCCCCAACCCAAGCAGAGTTTTCTATAATTTACTGAAGGTTTCCAATATAACTACTGTACTACCTCCTTTTATACAACTAATAAATTGTCATACATTCAACAGTGGTTTTAAGTCGCTCATTTTTTCATAATATCCTTCCACTAAATTAATATACAAATTGTCCAATAATCACAATAAATGCAGTCTTTTTAGAATAAATATAATTACAGTTAAATTGTCTAAATAGTTCAAAGTAATAAATACTATTTTAAGTATCCCTCCTTCCTTCTGCCCCAGAACTTGTCTTGTACTTGGATCTCCCTTCAGTACTTCCCAAACTCTTCCTGTTCCACCGTCTCAGGCTCCCTGAGGGCTTTTCTCCTTT
>NW_017728936.1:1489657-1491515 GCF_001723895.1 Crocodylus porosus | reverse complement strand
ATGGGGGTGGGGGGGCAGAGGGAGCACAATCAATGTGGTGGGAGGCCAGGGGCCACATGCCTCCAGAGATTCTTATACCCACAGTGGGGCCACAGCCAGGCTGAACCAGCTCCAGGCAGCAGCTGGCACTGTAGCCGAATGGGCAGAAGGTGCCCAGCATGGGAGAGAGCACTGCGCCGAGGAGCTCTACCCTTGCTGCTACTGGGCAGTCAGGGAGCACACCTCATCTTGGCAGCCATGGCAGCATGGTGCTCCCTCCCACACCCAATCCTGCCTGCTGGGCCATGGTGATAGCTCCTGCCCGGAGATGGCTCGGCCCAGCTGTAGCCCCATGCCCCACTGTGGGTGCAGAAAACTAGGGGATGGGGGGGCATGTGCCCCCCAACCCTACTGGCATATCACCTGTGCCACCACTACCACCCCCACACATCACCTGTGCCCACACCCCCTTTCCCCACACACCCACCCTGTTCCCCCCATACCCACCCACTCAGTCTTACACTGGAGGCAGGGGGCACCAGCAGGTCTAGGGGGCTGCAGGTCAGGAGTGCGGGGGCACTGGCATATCAAGGCTACACAGCACCATAAAGCAGCAGGGGGAGGGGAGGGAGGGGGACACAGCCAGAGCTGGATCGGCATCCTGGTGAGCAAAGGGGGCAGGGGGAGCTCTGAGTTTCTATGATAAGAAAACAAAATTCAAACACCAAAATATATAGGTATATAGATATTTAGAATTTATTTTATTATAATGATTGAGGCACTGGTAGGCTTCCAGCCCACTTTAAAATTGGAAATATATTAATAAAACATTGTGTTTAACTAATACCTATAAGAAAGGGAAAGTCATTTCTTTTTCTTTGTGGACCCCCTCCCCCCCCCCACACACACACACAGATTGCGGGGGTTATTTTAATCAGATAATTTGGGATTTTTAAACAAAGAAAACCAAGATCCCTGCTCATGAGCAATTTGCAAGAGGTAGCAACACTGAAAAAAGATCACACTGGGTGCGTCTACACAAGACACTTTACTGCAGAACCAACTAATAAGCTCTGCTGTAAAGCATCACCATTTACACATGCAGCATTATTAGGCTACAGTGAACTAATTTACTGTGCTGTAGGATAGTACTGCCAGACAGAAAAGCTTTCCTACAGCAGAGTAGTTACACAGGACAAAACACACATGTAGA
The DNA here is from genome assembly GCF_001723895.1 of Crocodylus porosus. Classification (NCBI taxonomy): domain Eukaryota; kingdom Metazoa; phylum Chordata; order Crocodylia; family Crocodylidae; genus Crocodylus; species Crocodylus porosus. The sequence continues at coordinate 1,490,323 of NW_017728936.1, read as the reverse complement.
TGATGACGGGGCTGGCTGGGGCACGAGGCTGCTACACTGCAGGAGCTGCCTGCTGCCAAGACCTGCACTGGAGCACACTCATGCCCCAGCCAGCCCCTCTGCAACACGTTGAGTTGGGTCAGAGCAGCCCTGGGCTGGCAGGCTGAACACTGGGGCTCCCTGCCAGCCAGTTCAACATGCTTTGGTCCCACACGTGCAAATGCTCTACCCATGAGCAATAAACTCCAGAGCACTTCACAATAATAGCATGTGTAGATGTGCCCACTGAGTCCAATCACCTGCATGTCTGATTAATTTACAAAAGGGAAGGGAGAGTTGGTGCTTAGGAATGAGCAACAGCTGTTATAATTGTTACCTGTTCCTGCAGAGATACAAAGGAACGATGAAAGTAAATGACGTTGCATCAGTTTTGCTAGACTGGCATGACTGCAGGGCAATGCTGAGGTACCAGAAGCAGTACCCACAGCAGCTTTCATACCCCCACAAGGTCAGTCCCAGTTAGCATGGCTGCTTCCTTTTCTACTGCACTACCCCTGGCTGCTCAGTGGAGCCTGTTCATACCCTTCAGTCAAAGAGTTCCCAATCAGTGTCCACTACCTCCACCCCCATTGCTTGGCCTACTATGGCTATGACCTAGCAATGTACCATCCAGCCAGGTGAAACAAT
>NW_017728936.1:1482773-1489557 GCF_001723895.1 Crocodylus porosus | reverse complement strand
GCAGGCTGCAAGCACCAAGGGTTACTGGCTCCCACTAGGGAGCCAGCATTTTAAAGTTGTTTTTTTACATTGATTTCATGGACAATTGCAGATTTTGCAGTTTCCATGAAATCTCAAATTCAGTAGGTCCCTACTAATTAAGTGTCAGCCGCTGTCATTACTTGTCAAACTCCCTGGACACCCTGCAGGGGTCTCCCCACCAGCACAGCCCAGCAGGTCTGAGCCCACGTTCTAGGTTGGGAATGGACTGTGAAGCTTTCACAGGAATTACCTCCTAAATTTATGCTTGGTGAATGGTTTGTCAGAGAAACCTGCCTTTTACAGCTGCGTTCAGTACAACAACCAGCCTGATGCCCACAGGGCTGTCAGGTAATAAAATCAAAGAGTAATCGAAAACAAGAAAAAAAATAGACTGAACTATCATGCAAATTTCTTGAGCATGAGATCTAGTGGGCTGTAAACTCATATCATCTCACCTCACTGTTTCAGACATTCATGGTAGGTCTATGTACTAGTTAAGGTCAACTTTAAGGCTGGTCCCAAGCCCATGCTGACCTACACTGTAAACTACTGCAGGGCTCTTGGTGGTTATCCAGGTCGGCTCAGAAGTTCTGATGAACTTCCAGCAGAACATCAACCTTGCTCCTACTTGCCTCTCAGCAGTACAGCTGTATAGGCTTTAAGCACAGAAGTCTTCCTGCAGCAATCCCACAATTTCCTGTTCCTTACTTCTGGCCCTTCTGCACATACCCCAGCCCAGAATAAGAGGGGGGAAAAAAACCACAGAGGGAAGGATAAGGAGACTTCAGACTGATTCCTAGAAGGAGTCCACTCAACAAGTGGAGAGCAATTTGGTGTGGACTGCAAGACGAGACAGATGGGGAGGGATGGCATAGGCGGATCAAGCTAGTGAAGAGCAACCTTTAGGTCAACCCTAGATACCGGTGTAGACATGCTCTTAGTTGGAATGGGCAGTGTATTGGTAACATATACCAGGCCAGAGTGGTGAGGATGAAACGGATGTGGTAGGGAATCGCAGACCCCAAACTTTGGCACAGGGTGTACACTGGAGAAAAGTCAGATTTTCCAAAGCGATTAAAACCTGGTACCACCTCTAAAAACACAGAACTGGGGGGGGAAGTAGATGCTCCATTTCACCTTTCCTGACAAATTTGTCTTCAGCTGAGAAAGGCCAAGATTTCTAAATGTGACTAATCACTAAGATTTCTGAAGTCAGTAACCAGAAACAGACACCCAGAATCACTAGCCACTTCATAAAGTCAAGATCTATAAAGGATTATTAACATGATTAAACACAGTTCTATTTCAACAAAAAAAAGTAATTCTAAGAAAAAGAATACAACTGCGCTTACCTCACAAGAGTTGTGAAAATCTCCTGAGTCTTCCATGCATTCAAATGCTGATCTCAATTTCCCGCGTCCTAAACTATCTCTGCAGAATGGCAAGGTGGCAGTTCCTGTTTGATTAATTAGTGGTTTTCATTATTCTTCAGAGTAAAATGTATCAATTCATTTCTTTGTACAGAAATTAGACTTTGTTATTGGATCAAGTGTTTTGATTTTGTGGCTGTTCTCTTTGTGTTATAAAAAGACATTCTTTGCAGGCTGCAGCCAGTTGTGCAAAAATAGAAATTTGAAATCAAGTTATTCTTTAAGGATTGCTGCACCTTAGGTTACTGGTATGAATCCACTGCATCTCACTGTTCATTCACCATGCACAAATGCACACTCTCCTGGGAAGGATAATACGAGAGAGAGTTGACTATACAAATGGGTTCAGCGGTAACCTGGGACACAGAAAGTATGGGTTCAATTCCCGCCTCCCCACCCTCCACCTTGGAAAAGCTGTATAGGGCTGGATTTTTAAAAGGTAATCAAAAGAACCAAGTGCCTAACTCCTGTGAAAATCCCATGAGGCAGCTATCAGCATCTTTAGATGCCTGAATACATTTATAAATCTGGCCCTTAGTTTCTGTAGCTATATCTATACTGCTCATTATGGTCAACCTTGAGGTCAGCCTAAAGCCTATAGCTGCCAACAACCTACATTGTAAACTCCTGTGTTTGATGCCTAGCAGCAATCAAGCCAATCCAAGAAGATATGCTGAACATTTAGGTATATAAGTCCAACCTTACTGCCACTTGCCCACCTCTTATCCCAAGTTTGGAAGCCTCAAACAAAGGGAGCCTGCCAGCAGCAAACCCACAATTCTCTGTTCCTGGCACCTGACCCTGCTGCACCCTCTCTCTCTTTCAACTGTTTGCAGAGAGAGACCTTACTGCCATATTTGAGAAATAAGAATCCAGTGTAGATGGCTTAGGTAAAGAGAGCAGGTCCTGCAGCTCAGGCTGGTTTAGGACAAAACTCAAAGTTAAACCTTAAATATCAGTGCTTTACCGCAAGTCAGATGGCAAATGGCACTTTTCTACCCAAAGGGGCACAGTAAGCAGACACACAGTAGAGACTGGGAAGCACTTGGATGCTGGTGATGGAAATCACAGAGCTCTACTAGCCAGGCTCCCATTGTGTGAAAAACAAGGTCAACTGGCTATCCCCAAATCCGTGTCTGAAAAACACTTAAATCCCATGCTACTGGCTACAGAGGAGTCCCACATGTGGGTCAAGTCAGTTTGCAAGTTCCGGGCTGTAAAATCAGCCCCATGGCGAGAGATCACTGGATAATCATCTTCACATCCTAGATGGACAGTTTTTTCAGGAGGCAACCTCTAATATGGGGATCAGGCACACTGGACCAGGACCCAGTCATTCCAGATGAAGCCAAGAGGAATTGTAAGTTCTCAGCACCTCAGAGGCCATTTTTCAGTGGGGTTGAATTATCCTTCTATGGACAAAGAACAATGTCTGTCTTGACATGCTGGGGGTGGCACTAGACCTGCATACAGCTGATGCTTGCAAGCCAGAGGAGAGACAGGAAAACATCATTTTAGAGTTTGGATGGCACCTTACAAATTAACATATTTACATGGCACACTGAAAGATGCCAGGCCATTCATGGGCTGCAAAACCTTGTTAACTTTAAGTCTTGCCAACATCCTGGATAAAAAACAGCTCAACACGATGTCCATTGTACAGGCTGGAAAACTGGGGGGCAGGAGGCAGAAAGGACTTGCCCAGAGTCACTCAGCTGACCACTGGCAGATCCAGGAACAGGACCCAGGAACTCCTGGCTCCTATCCCCCTTCGGGCAACCAGAAGCTCCCAATGACACACTGCAGGCAGCAGTGGGAAAATTTTTAAATATATATATTACTGGTCATTTGAATCCTCCCCTCCCCCATTGCAGACAGAATACACAGGGCTCCGTAGCTGCCTGGATTTCCTAAAGCTCCTAGCTTGCGTCCTTGCAATTCCTGCCCATCTCCCTGCTGGCCTTGAGTATCTTTTGACCAGCTCCCAAACAGGACCGAGTAGTTTCTTACCTGCAGCTTTCGCTACCTGCACCTCAGTGCCACTAGTCCTGGAGGCTGCCCTCTAAAGCCTTTGCACACATCCTGCCAGCCAGGTGTTTTCTAAGCGGCTCCAGTTACATGCTCACCTCAGCCTGCTGCTGGATACTGGATACTCCCTCTGTTACCATTACCTCGTTGCCCTGTTTACCTGCTGGTCTGTTTGGCTTTGGGAGTCATCGACTAGGGAAATTTCACAGCTGAGGGAGATGCTGTGCAGTGATTCATACAGTCCTGCATTCAGACTGGCTGCAGCAACCTGTCTGTAACAAGGGGGCGGGCACAAACCGCTGGTTCTGGATCAGTGGACTGAGGCTACCAAAACTTTCCGTCATTCCCCAAAGGAGTGCCTGGCTGCAGGGGCAGGATCCTGGCATGTTTTCCAGACTGCAAGGCAGCGGAAAATTTAAACCAACAACAGGAAAAACTGCAAGAGGCCTGGGTTTTCCCCCTAGACACTTAACATTTGCTTCCACCTAGGAATAGTTGGAAGCCTGACCCCAAAACTGATGGGCATGCTTAGACAAGCAAGGGGGGTGGGAAGACTGGAATGGAAAGAACACGGAAGCCCACGCAGCTGAAGGAAGTACACTTCAATCCTGAGTTCAGAGAGACCCGTCTTTAACTCTGCTTGAGAGTAACAAGGACAATCTCCGAGTTTACCCCAAATCCCCCCTGGAGGAGGAGGTCATTAGAGAGATCAGGTCCACTATGAGGATGGCTCTCTCAAAGGAACCCCAGGGAACAAAGTGCCCAGATTCCTCTGACTTTCAAGTGGGACTTCAGTGCCTCACTCTCCTAGGCTGAAAATCACATTCTGGGCAGGAGACAGGGCAAATGAAGGTCAGTACCTATCACAACAGACTTGTTTTCCCAGTGAAATGCTGTGTTTCTCCTTACCTAGGAAGTATGCTGCCCATATTCATCACCATCAGATACACTTCTCGGCTAATGGTTTTCAGTGGCCAGTCACAATAAGCCTATTTTTAATGTTCCATGCTTTGCTATGGTTTTACAGATAATGATTCCTACTGAGCAGGGATGGAGGCTGGTATGACCCACCAACAAACAACAGGCCACATGAAGCATCAGGGTAACCAGACTGGAGACAGGTACAGTATCAAGATACCACAGGATAAGATAGGATGGAAACATGCCAGCATCTCATTGGCCCTGTGGTAATTCCTCATGTGCACACATATTCCACAGTAAATGCAGGTAGGAAAGTGGGTGAGCTATCTTCAGGTCAGGAGTGTGCACGCAGGCTGTTGTTGCAGGATAGCTAATGCACCGTAAGTTCACATTCTGCTTTGCCCCCTGGTAAATGCCCGTACTCTTATCCCTAAGTATTTGATATGGACAAGTGACAACACTTAAAAATGCAGGCCTACAATTCACAAGAAGTCCAAATTGGAACATGCTTCCGCATATTTCCTGGCTAAAGTAAATTTCCAAATGCTCATGGTTTTCCCAAGTAGAGACAAATGCTGATATCCTTTAAGAACCCCCTCTTTGCATCCAGCACATATCTTGTCTGGAACACACAGCCTTTTCCCAAATCCCAAACAAGAGCCGACATTCAGTCCCTTTTAGGTGGATCACTATCCAGGGCACTGCTATTCTCCCCATCTGGATTCCAGTCTCTGCTCACAGTTCACTGTGCATCAGAGCTCATGTCAAAACTGGGGTGGGGGCTTAAAAATTAAAGGAGAGCATTCCCTTCTTTATGCTGGTGCTATTCTAGAAGTCCAGAAATAGGACTGCACAACCAGGATGTATTTCATCACTTCTTGTGGTTTGTCCTCAGTGCAAGGAGCATTTGAATGAGATCAAGCAAGGATTCACTCAGACTGTACACAGGCACAATGGCAACATGTGAATACAGCTCAAGTTTTTGTTTAGGTGTCACTGGGAAATAAAAAGGGACCTCCATGCAAAACTCTGAAATCCATACCCATGGGGAGTGGGGAAGCGATGTCAGGAACAAGCTTCAGATTCATAATCAAAAAGCCTGGCAAGCCTGTGAACTTGAATTCAACCTTAATCCCTGCCAGCCAAGCAGCTGCATTTGGGTTTCTTTCCCGTGTCCCTTTGTTTCACAATCCCCCCTGATGTGCACCACACTCAGGGCTTCTAGTCTACATGGTACTGACACAAATAAAAGCTTTAAGAGTCCAGCTTCTGCTCCAACTAAAGTCCATCAGCTATAGTTTAGTAACAAGCTATAATGGCCCTAAGCAAAGACTAATATGAAATCCCCAGAACTCCCCACCATACAATTATTTCAGTGAAAGGGCTCTGCTGCAAAGCCTGGCTCTCAGTCCGAGTGATCAGAGACCAGTTACCTTTTGGCACCTGCCACTTAAGGAAACCTTGGCCTATCTTGGGTGGTAACACAAGTGATAACTTTGCTGTCAGGGGAAGCTACTGGTCCCATTTTGTGCTGATGCAGGATCTCTCCTATAGTTTCCATAGATAGGAAGGAAGGAGGAATTAACTTCCCTCAAGCCTCCAAGCTGCAGGAGCCACATGGATCTGGTTCAGGTAAAATTTGATATTTTTTACGCCCACACCTGCAAGTAGTTTACTGCACTGAAGGGAACCATAGAAATGATCCTACTTTGCTATTTCAGAGAGACTTCCATCTAGGGAAAGCAAAACAATTTATATACATTTATTAATTAGCCAACATCTTGGGATGGAGGAAAAGGTTCTTCCTGTCATTTTACAGCTCATTAACTTCAGCAGTTCAACATCCTACTCAGGCTCAAGCAGGAAGTCAGTAGCCGAGGCAAGAGCAGAACTAAGGAGTCCAGAGTTACTTTTCTTTAAAGTATTATTGGGTTCAATGAAGGAGGAACTGGGACAGGTTCTCTGACCTCTGACATACTGGAAGACAACCAGATAATCCAACAGTCCCTTGTAGCTTTAAAACAGTGGTCACAAACTGGTTGATCGTGATTGACTGGTCGATTGTGGAGCCTCTGAGAGTCTCTCTTAGTCTGGGGGAGCTAAGCACATGCACGCTCACCCCCCTGCCCACCAACACTGAGATCAGCCATCAGAGGCTTTGTGATTGGGAATGGTTGGATACACATGGGGAGAAGCTGGGATGCAGTCCAGGAGTGACGGGACATATGAGCAGCAGGACAGTGGTGGGTTGCTTGTAGCTGAGCTGAGCCACACCGCCTGCTGCCAGGGCCAGGCAAGTGGGACAATCCCCCTCTGCGCCCTGCCGCACCCCCTGCCACCAGGTGAGTGGGGCCACAGCCGGGCGGGGGGAGGGTTGGAGCCCC
>NW_017728936.1:1440255-1482673 GCF_001723895.1 Crocodylus porosus | reverse complement strand
CAGGTGGGCACGCATCCCCCGGGCCTCCACCAGGAGCCACATCTGGACGAGCAGCCCGGGCTCCAACCCTCCCACCACCCGGCCCAGCCACTGCCCCACTCCCTCCCTCACCATGGGGGCCCTGATCTGCCCCCACCACTTCCCTCCCCCACAGACTGACTTGCTGGGCGGTAGATCCTGGGTTGCCCTTTACTTCAAAAAGTGATCTCCTTAAAAAGGCTGGAGACGACTGCTTTGAAATCTCTCATTCCTGCAGCGCCCCACTCTGACCCCTAGGCAACACTTGCATTCTCTCTGCCGTGTGTCCCCCAGGGCAGGGAGCAGGGGACCTCTCACCCTGTCGCTCCCCGGTGCCCGCTGTCAGTGGCCACCTGGAATGTTAGTGACCGTTTGGAATGGGCCTTTTGTTGCAAGCACGTGACGCCCCCAGGCAGTCTGGTTCAAGCACTCACGCTGCTAGAAAAGGACGGTGCTTTGAGGAGGCAGAAGGGAAAACTGCATGTGAGCCACGGTTACAGCACCTCAATGTTGAACCTGGATCGGGTACAACTATTAAAACCTGCGCACATGGCAAAGCTCATATCACTTCCCAGCACAAGGCACAACAGCAGCAGGACCCTGACACACTCATGGTGTCAGAGCAAGGGAACAACAAGGAGAGAGCCTCAAAAAAGGCACATCTTCACCCCTTTTGAAAAACTGGGCCAGCTGAAGAATCAGTTTCTCATTCCCATGAGCCACAAGCCTGAAAGCCCTTAATCACCTGCTTCAAACCCATCAACTTCAATGGGACTTACGCATTCACTGGGCCTTACGGAAGAGCTTATCGGCTTTGCTGAACAGGCAGCGACTTTGCTGACTCAGGGCTCTAGGCAGCCAATGCAACGCCTACGCAGCAGGTGTGCTGCTGTCAAGCAGTCCAGACCACACAGCAGATTACTGGTGTTAGCGCAAACAGGAGAGAAGCTGTTCTGTAGTCCCCATGGAGGAGGAGTTAAATAAGGACAAATATCAGGGGCACCCTGTGCAAGCTGTATGGCTGGAGGGAACACAGCACAGCTGGTTTTAAAATTGATGTAGTCTCCAATGCAAATTAACCCTGAATGCATTTTCAGGTTGGAATTCAGGCTGGTTAGGAGCTCTACACTCAGGAGCTCCTTTCCAACTCCTGCCAGTGCTACTGTGCCTTCTACCCTCTGGTTAAAAATTACTGTCACCATCACTGTACGGGGCAGAACTCAGCTATGGTAAATCTCCCCACATAGTGAAGCAGCAGGAAATCGAAATCACTATCCTTAACCCACGCTACAGAGGTCCTTCACTTCTCATGGGCTGGTTTCTACTTCATTCTCAGAGTTCTGTGAACAGAACACAAGAGAAGTTTCCACTACCCTAGAGAGAGAGGAAGTCGTCCCATTTCCTAGTCTTGCTGAAATCACTTGCTAGAAGCACTACAAAAAACACCATGGCTTGCCACTTCTCTCAGGGGTAAGTGCAGTGATCCTTGGCTAGCCACAACCCTTTGCATTACAGAATTGATTAGTTTACAGGCTGGCATTTGCTTGTTTCTACAAATTCAGAAAAAGAAAATAAAAAACCCAGATATGAAATTCACAAACTTAGCAACAACTGAAACAAAGAACTGCCAGAGACTTAAAAAAAGGGGGAAAAAAGAACATAAGACTCCTCTGGATATTGACTCAGGTTAACAGAGCACTCCTGATGGAAGATAAATATCTGCCTTCATGTACATTTTAGGGAATTGGATGCATCTTTAAGTGATATAGTTATTTGATAAGTTGGATTTGCTAATAAATAAAGTTTAAAAAACAAAATCAACTACCCACACCAGTGATATTAGCAATTCAGTCACCAGTGGCAGCAAGATAGCATTGTGCTGTAACAGGGGCTTTCAACCTTTTTTAAGCAGGGTACCCCTTCTGGTTGGTACCCCTTCCAGACACGGAGCTGACAGGTGCTGACAGACAGCCAGACATGGGGAACTGGCATGCGGCTGCCACTGCCATCTATACACTCCATGGCACCACTGGGCGCCTCTTTCCTGCGCCCAAGTATCCCCGCTTCTCTGCACCCCCAGCTTTGCATCTGGCCAGCCGTGAGCACCCCCTTCCCCAGTGCACAGTGGCGGAGTGGGGAGCTTGCACGCGGCAGCTTCCCCCTCTGCCACCTATACACTCAGTGCTGTCGCAGTGCACCAGGGGCGGGAGGCGGGAGGGGGTGGTGACAGCCAGCTGCACACGAAGCCAGCAGTGTGGAGAAGTGGGGATACTTGGGCACAGGAAAGCGGCGCCCAGCAGCAGCACAGGGTGATGGATGGCAACAGTGACCCTGCCCCATGCCACATTCCTGTGCCCAAGTATCCCCACTTCTCTGCGCCGCCAGCTTTGCAAGTGGCCGGCCATCAGCACCCCCTCCCCATGCAGCGATGGCTCTGAGTGTATAGATGGCAGCAGGGGTCGGGGGGGTGCTGTTGGCCAGCCAGACATGAAGCCAGCAGTGCGGAGAAGTGGGGATACTTGGGCGTGGGAAAGCAGCGTGCAACACCTGGCAGCGGTGGCATGGAGTGACGGATGGCAGTGGCCCCGCCCCCGCACTTCTGTTTCCCAGGTAGCCCCGCTTCTCTGCGCCGCTGTCTTTGCATCCGGCTGACTGTCAGCAACACCCCTCTACCCCACAGCTGGCCAGACTTGAAGCCAGTGGCGTGGAGAAGGGGGGTACTTGGGTGCGGGGAAATGGTACACGGCAGCAACACAGAGGGATGGATGGCGGCAGCCCCACTCCCCACGCCACCACTTCCCAAATACCCCTGCTTCTCTGCACTGCCGCCATGTACCCCTAGGGCTTCCCAAGTACCCCCAGGGGTACGCATACCCCCTGTTGATGACCCCTGTGCTATAACGTACACGTATGCTCTTTGCACTTGCGCTCGACTCTGGGTTCACATTTCCCCAGCTCTTCACTAACTTGATTTGGAAGCATGTGGAACAACTAATAGCTGGCAGGGCCTGGTCAGGACAGTTGTGGCTTCTGTGGGCACAAACAGGCAATGCAGCCTGTGCTGCATCCAGATGTCTTCCATGCACCAGTACAAGTGCATCCACCTAGCTTCACATGGAAGGAATGCAGGCTTTCAGCAAACCCCTGCAGCAATACTGGGCAGTAGCTGGCATCAATCTTAATTTCCATGGGCCAATAATCCAGCAGACCAATGCACTTTTACTTCACCACAACAGAATAAGGTAAACGTAGCTCTGAGAAAGATTCAAGGCTAGGTTTGGGACCCACAGACACATAGGACAATTGCTTTTTGGTAGCAAGTCAAGTCTCAGTCAGCAGTTAACATGCTAACTGTAAAGAGAGGTCTGGCAGGTCCATGGGGTCAGAGACCACCCACCAGACATGGAAAAGAAGAACCTTCCTGGGTAAGGAGAGATGCTACAAGGAAAACTGAAGTCTCTCTCTGCAGGAAACACTGGTTCCCCATCTCGGAAGTGGAACAGCTGTCACTACAGGGGGGCTGTCAGTGCCATGCGACCTCCTGCCCTTCCCACCTTGCTAAGTGGGAGAGGATCCCAGTGTGGGGAGAAATGGCTTCCAGTGTGGACAGTAGTTTTACTATCTCATTGCCAATGTAGCTCCCTGCAGCTTGCTGCCCTCCTTACGCTGGAGGGAAAAATATTAAAAAGAACAACAAAGCTGGGGGGAGAGGAGGAAGAGAAGATGCTACTTACCGTCCGTGCCTTTGTTCTGAAGCAAAGATTGCAGCACCTCTGTGGCGTGGGTCTCTGCACTCCTGCTGTCTCTTCCCCTGTCAAAGGAGGCAAGAGACAGAGGTCTTTAGCGAAGGGGCATACGGACAATTATGCAGGGCCGTGAAAGCTCTCTGTGCTCAGGGGTAAGTTAGAAGACAAGAAGGTCCCCGTGCATCCTGCCACACCCAGGATATCCTCAGAAAAGACAGCTCTTACCCCAGTTACCACAATCCAGAAACACGCAGTTCCTGGCCCTTGCTGGGATGGTTCATTCACCTCTGACATTTGGCCAGGCTGTTATCAACCCCGGCTGTCAAACATAATGGAGGTGGCTCTCCGAGATCAGTGTGGCAGCGCATACTGCTTGACAAACAGAGTGGGCTGCACCACTGCCAAGAAGCAGAACTACCTCCTGTAACAGCAGCACACATGACCACAAGCCACTGGCCAATCTGACTCAATACTGACGTATCCAGCCCTGTGTAGCAAGCGTACCCAAAAGGATGTTTGTACGCATTAACTGCAAGCAAGATCACCCCGTGCTGTGCGGTGCCTCAGTGCTGCTGCAGTCTTAAAACCAACAAGCAAGCAGCTTTTTGGGTAAAGGTGGGGCCACCATGCTGCTGATTCCCAGAGGAAGGTGCTTGCATGGCAGGCACAGCATATTCAACAGCACTACTGGTTCCTCCCACTGACGAAGGTGACCGGTGGTACTCTACTCTATGCCAACCAAGCTGAGCTTATAACCCACGACTGCCCCCTTCTGTGTTGTGCCCATGCAAGTAGCAAAGATGGAGTGTCCTTTCCATTCAGTTTTGGCTGCAATGGCCTGTGCAGTTGATATGGAGACGCTTTTTGCCCATATATTGATGCCCCCCCTCTCAGCCTAACTGGTTGACCCCAAAGGAAAGGCAAAAGCCAGTACATTTGGAGCCAGTTGGCTGCAGGAGCTGCTATTATGAAGGTCTTCAATCCATCTGTTTTTCAGGGCTCCACTCCTAGACCAATTGCCAACCAGGGCTGGACAGCCCACTCTACCATGCCAAGGCATCTGCCTTTTGGTGCCATTTTCTCAACCAGGGGTAAGGACTAGTACCATCCAAGTTGCTCCTCTACCCAAAGCTGTTGGCTCCATAGAGGTTGCTAGCCTATTTCCCATTGCTCAGCTCTCAGGATTGACAGCTGCAGGTAGTACCATCTACCGGCATTATCGTAGCAGACCTGGCTTGGTCTGACCTGACCTGAAAAGGCTAGGGAGAAAAAAAAAATAAGAAGAGCTGCAAAAACTTACCACTGATATTGCAGCCTTGCAGGAGACAAGACTCGCCAACTCAGGCTCCATTTGTGAGGCCAATTGCTACTTTTCCTAAGGGAGGAATGCAGAAGATACTCACCTATATGGGGTTGGTTTTGCAGTCTGCAACAGGTTGGCCAAAACTATCAAGACCCACCCCCCTGTGGGGTATCAGATCACATCATCTCACTCTGACTACAGTCAACTGATGGTTTTGTTAACATTATTAGCACCTATGCACCAACTTTACAGGCAAGTTCAGAGGACAACGGTAACTTCTACAATATTCTGCACCAAGTCATTGAGCACCTACCACCAAACAAGAAGCTTCTCCTCCTAGGGGCCTTTAATGAGCAAGTAGGCACAGATCACAACTCCTCACCACCCTTCCTGGGACACCATGGTAACAGGAAAATGAATAAAAATAACCAACATCTTCTCAAACTCTGCACCTTAAACCACATGTGCATCTCTAACACCTATCTGATGGGCAAAAAGCATCAAAAAGTATCATGGGGACACCCATAATCTGGCCACTGGCATCAATTAGACCTCGTGATCACCAGGAAGAAAAGACCTGCCCAGTGTACATAGTTATCACAGTGTAGACAGTTATCACAGTGTAGATTATGATGCAAACCACCCCTTTATTGTTAGCAAAGTGCAATACCAAAGAAGCTGCAAAGAGTCAAGTCAGCCAACATTTCAAAGGACCTTTGAGCTAGCTATGTCTACAAAAGCAACAATTGCAAGTGCTGAAGGAGCTTGGAGTAAACTAAGAATAGTCATCCAGGAAACAGCCACAGAAGTATTTGGGGAAAATAAAGCCTGGTTTGAGGCACACACAGAAGAGACGATATGCCTTGCTGAAGCCAAAAACACAGCCTACCTGAAACACAACCTGAACCCAACAGAAAGTTCCAAGGCTAAGCTAAAGCTTGTTAGGGCAACAGTACAGAAAACAGCCAGACACTGAGCAAACCACTACCGGACTGACTTATGCCAAGAGTTACAGTTTGCCTCAGATGCAGGAAACCTGTGAGTTATGTATGACAACCTGAAGAAATCTCTTGGCCCAAATGTCACTAAAGTTACCCCCCTCAAGTGTGAAGATGGCAAAGTAAAAATCACTGACAAGAACAAACAGCCATGAGGCTGGACTGAACATTACTTAGAGTTTACTCCCATGAAACACATTTCAGAAGAGGCACTGGATCAACTTCCAACTCTTAGTATACTGGCACAGCTAGACAAAGAACCTAGCAAGGCCATAGACCTTCTAGCAAGCAGAAAAGCACCAGGGGAGGACACATCCCAGCTAAGGTTCTCAAGTGCAGGAAGGGCAGCCTGCTACCAAATCTTCATCAAGTCCTCATGTGCTGCTGGAAGGAAGGTCAAGTACCCCAGGACATGCGTGACACTAACATCATCACTCTCGACAAGAACAAGAGAGACAAGGGTGACTGTAACAACTCCCGAGTCATCCTGATACGCTTGCAACAACTTGCTGACCATATCTACCCAGAATCACAGTGTGGATTCAGAGCAGGCAGATCAACAATGGACATGATATTCTCCTTATGCCAAATGCAAGAAAAACACAGAGAACAAAATATGTCATTTGTCAACCTGACAGAAGCCTTCGACACTGCCAGCAGAGCAGGTTTGTTCAAGGTCCTGCTAAAGACTGGATGCCCCCCGACTTTACTCAGCATGACATGCTCCGTCCGTGAAAACATGCAGGCCATAGTCCAGTTTGATGGATCAACTTTAACAGATTTGAGATGAGGAGTGGAGTGAAGCAGGGTTGTTCTGGTGCCCACACTCTTTGGGAGCTTCTTTTCTATGCTGCTGCACTACACTTTTGATAGCTTGGAGGAAGGCATATACCTTCAAACAAGATCACATGGAAAACTCTACAATCTATTGCATCTAAAATCCAAGACAAAAGTGAGGCACATACTTATTAAGGAGCTTCTTTCTCCTGATGATGCTGCACTTACCGCTCAGGAAGAAGGCCAACTACAAACACCCACAGAATCATAGAACTGGAAGGGACCTGCAAGATCATCAAATCCGGTCCCTTGCTGTGGGCAGGAAGTTACTGGGCTCAAGTGAGCTCAACAAGGTGCTTAACCAACCTCATCTTAAACACTTCCAAGGATGGCGACTGCACCACCTCAGCTGGGAGTGTGTTCCAAATTCTGGTAACCCTCATGGGAAAAAAGTTCTCTCTTATGTCCAGCCTAAATTTTCCCTCCATTTTAGCTTGTGCCTATTGGTCTTCATCCTCCCTTGCGGTGCCTTCCTGAAGAGTTGCCCCTGAAGTGCTTGTAGGCGGCTATCAAGTCATGTCTCAATCTTCTCTTATGTAGACTGAAAGGCCCAATTCCCGGAGTCTCTCCCCATAGAGCCTATCCTCCAAGACCCTAATAATCATAGGTGGCCTTTCTTTATACCCTCTTGAGCTTATCCACATCCTTCCTGAAGTGCAGTGCCCAGAATTGAACACGGTATTCCAGCTGTGGCCTCACCAGCACATAAAGGGGAGGCAGAAGCACTTCCTTGGATCTATTGGCCACATGTCGGCTGATGCATGCTAGAGTTCAATTAGTCCTTCTGGAAACCTCATTGCACTGTTGGCTTGTGTTCATCTTCCAGTCTGTCATGACCCCCAAGTTCCATTCAGATGCTGTACCAGCCAGTGGACCACCATCTATCATGTAGTTATGGTGAAGGTTCTTCTCACTCCAATGAGGAACCCTGCACGTCTCCCTGTTAAACCTCATCTGATCCATTCTGCCCATAAAACCCGTCTGTCATGATCATCCTGGATCCTTACCCTATTCTCTGATGTTCCCATGTTTCCCCACAGTATCATCCACAAACTTAATTAATGAGCTTTCCACCCCCTCATCCAAGTCACTAATAAATATGTTAAAGAGCACAGATGCAAGCACAGATCCGTGGGACATGGCCATCCAAGATGAAGCCATCCCATCATTTACCACTCTCTGGGATCAGCCTCCACACCATCTGTCCATCTACCTCACTGTAGACTGGCCCAGCCCAGTACCCTCCAATTTAGTTGAGAGAATCTTGCAGGAAACAGAATCAAAGGCTTTACTGAAGTCCAAGTAAATGACATCAACTTCATGCCCCTTGTCCAGATGGTTAGTCACCTAGTCATAGAAGGACACCAGGTTTGTCAGGCATGATCTAACCTTGACAAAGGTGTGCTGGTTACTTCTTAACACCTCACCAGTTACCAGCTTCTAATTGATGGCCTCCTTAACACATTTTTTCAAAAATTTTTCCCAGGACTGAAGTCAGACTGTAGTTTGCAGGGTCACCCCTCTTCTGTTTCTCAGAGACAGGTACCATGTTGGCCCTCTTCCAGTTGTCCGGGACCACTCCCAAGTTTCACAACTCTTTGAACAGCCTCACAAGTGGCTCTGCTATAAGCTCAGCCAGTTCTTTCAGGACTCTAAGATGCAAGTCATCTGGCCCAGCAGACTTGAAAAAGGTCCAAGTGCTCTAAGGAGATCTCTTGCCTGTTCAGGACTGGTTTCATGTAGTCTGCTATCATCCCCATACTCCCTAGGCCTCTGGACAGGTGAATAGCCCCCATTTGATTTCAGAAATAGTGGTGTGAAATATGTATTTAGGAGCTCTGCCTTTTTGCAGGGATCAACTGTGGGCTGCCCCTCCATATTCAGTAGGGGTCCCACAGTGGAGCCTGATTTTTTCTTGTTCCTTATGTATAGAAGGACTTTTTGTTGTCCTTTATTTCAGTTGCCAGCTTGATCCCCATGCCTGCCTTGGCTTTCCGTGTCTCATACCTGCAGATCCTGGTGATATAAGCGTACTCTTCTCTGGTTGCTGAACCATTCTTCCACTGCTTGTGAGCTTCTTTTTTCTTTTTCAATAGTTCCCTAATATCCCTGTTGAGCCAAGCGGGCCTCTTGGCTCCTTTCCCACTTTTTGTCGGCATGGGGATGGCCTCTTTCTGAGCAGTAAGAATTGCCCTCTTGAGGAAGCACCACCATTCTTGAACTCCCAAATCATCCAGTCATTGGTTGAAAAGGGGCTCTCCAACTAACATCCTGAGTTTTCCAAAGTCTGCCCTTCTGAAATCTAGGGCTTCTGTTCTACTAACTGACTGCCCAGCCTTTTGGTGGATGGTGAACCTAATCAAGTCATGATCACTGTTGCCCAGAGTACCTCCAATCTTCAGATCGCCTATCACAGGGGTAGGCAACGTTTTTTGGCCAGAGTGCCAGAAAAACCACAATGTCTACCCTGGAAGGTGCCAGAGTGCCGGCATGCCAGAAAAACAAAATGAAGGCAGGGGGGTGTACATGGCAGGACGCACTGCATATTAGTATATTTAATAATCACAAATGTTGTCTTTGTTGTTGTGCATTCCTTTTTTTGTTGAGCATGTTGCAATGACAGAGAAAAAAAGAGACAAATAAGACAAAGATGGGGATGGGGAGAGAACCAGACACACACACACACACACAGAGAACCATGTGCACAGAAAACCGGAACACACCCATAACAGACACATGTGCACACACATCCAGAACCAGACGTGTGTGCGCACAGAAACACACAGGACCAGACAGAGGCAGATGCATGGGCACACAGAGCTGGGTTCCTGGACCACTGAACAAAGTCCGCTCCAAGGGGCGCATGCACTCACTGGTACGGAGCTAATGCCAGAGCCCAGAGCAAACGTTTGCAGCCTCCCAGCTGCAGCCGACCCAGGCTCTGGGTAGCTGCTGCGAACCATGGCAAGGCTTTCAGCCGCCCAGCTGCTTGCGGCTGCTTGGGAGCAGCCTGGGCTTCATGGCTTGCAGCAGCTGCCTAGAGCCTAGGCCAGCGGTGGCATGCCAAGCAAAGTGGCCTTGCGTGCTGTGCTCAGCACATGTGCTGGGGGTTGCTGACCCCTGACCTATCATGTCCTCCCATTTGGTCAGCACTAAATCCAAAGTGGCCTTACCCCTAGTAGGCCCTTCCACAACCCGTGTCAGGAACAGATCATCTATAGCTGCCAAGAAGTTGGCTGACCTGCTGGAGCTGGCCGAATGGTCCGCCTGACAGATGTCAGGGTAGTTGAAGTCACCCGTGACAATCATATCTCTAGTGCTAGCTGTCTCAGTCAGTTCCCCAGAGAATGCCTGATCGCTGTCCTCTTCTTGGACGGAGGCCTGTAGTAGACTCCCACCATCAGGTCTCCCTCTCCTGATCCCCCTTGTATTTTGACCCAGAGGGTCTCAAGGGACTTTTCCCTACTATCAAACGTGACCTGCAGGGAGGGATACCACTCTTTCACAAAGAGGGCCACACCTCCCTTCCTTCCAACCTGATCCTTCCTATAAAGCCTATAGCCCTCAATATCCACTGCCCCATCATATATGTTATCCCACCAGGTCTGTCAACCCAATGAGATCAAATACCTCATCTACCAGGAGTGCCAGTTCCTCTTGTTTTTCTCATGAATTGTCTCTCCTGCGCTTGCAGGATTTTTGCCCTGACCATCAACATCAAGACAATTGTGGTCCTGGGACAGAGTGTTTGCCAGTCATCATCTCTCAGCCTTGACAACTCACCTCGAGGTAGTGAACAAGTTCTGCTACCTTGGCTCCACAGTAAGAGACAACCTATCACCGGATGAAGAGCTAAATGTGTGCATTGGAAAGGCCACTACCACTTTCAGTAATCTCTCCAAATGAGTCTAGAACAATACACAACTCACAATCAAAACTAAGTTGCTTATGTATAAAACCTGTGTCCTTATGTATAGCAGTGAGACATGGTCAAAATATGCATAATAAGAAAAGAAGCTGAACAGCTTCCACCTATGCTGTTTATGGAGCATCCTTGACATTGAGCGGCAAGAAAAATCATCAAACACAGAGGTCATTGCCAAAGCTAACCTGCCAACCGTCACTGCACTATCCAAACAGCGGCGCCTGTGCTGGCTTGGCCATCTTCACAGGATGGAAGATGGGTGCATCCCAAAGGACATCATGTAGGGACAAACTGCAAGTGGGGAGAGAAGTGTAGGGGGCTCAAAACTGCTTCAAAGACATCTGCAAGCAGAATATGAAGGCTTTTGGAATCAACTCAAACCTTCGGGAGGCCTTAGCAGGAAACCGGACAAAGTGGCACTTCCGTCTCAGTCACAGAGTCCAACATCACAAGAAATGTTCACTCGAATTACAACAGAAATGTGATGGAAGGAAAGAGCCTGTCAGTACAGTAGCCCCCAATGCCATGTACACCTGTGACCACTGTGACAGGAACTCCAAGTCTAATATTGGTCTTTACAGCCACAAGGGAAAATGCACCACCAGTCAGCAGAAGAATTGCAATATCTACCATTACTCACTGATCAAACGGCACAGCTTTGTAAGCAATGGGCAGCACTGAACCTAGCAGGCAGAGCAGAGTGGCCAGCCTGTACTTCAAGCCTGGCTACAGCATTACTTTGGACTAGTCTCTGCTACTGGTTCCCCATCTCTAAAATGGAGCTGTTAATATTTGCCTACTTAGAGTGCTTGCAAGGCTTGCAGTCTGAAGGGCTTTGAATGCCTCTAATTTATAATGTGACTCAAAATAGCATCACAGAAATATTGCAACAGAGCAGAAATGCAGGTATATTACATAAGATCCGGTAACCTGCATGTCAGGTGCAGCTGGAAGTGAAACTATCATGTTCTCCTGCCAACACTTCCCAGGCTCGTATAGACAAGAAGCCGTGCTCCTTCTTGTGCCTAGCACAAATATGTGGTCAATTTGTTGCCCACCATCATCCCATTCTCTTTGCCAGCAGAGCTCTGAATTGCTCTAATTCTGCATCTCCACTGACTGCCCTTTCATAGGCTCACTAGTGCTCGACTTTTTACATTAACCTCATCTCCGCTCTGACCAATTTTCCAAACACTTCAGATCTCAGCCACTCAAGGCCAGAAGGGGCCCCTGAGACCAGTCCCCTGGGTTTGCAGAGAACCATTCATCCCAGGAGTCCTAAAAATCACCCACTCCAACCTCTTACACATAACACCTTCCCTTGGATTTTAATAGATCATCTAGGCTTCCTTTGCCCTATCGCTTGAATTCAGCCAGTGGCGTTAGCTTTCGAGAACATTAGACAGGTACGTTGAATCATATCCCAGTGCCTCAGGGCTCAGTAAGTCACTTAACACTTCCTCATCTTCCCAGTCAGTCTGATAACCCTTCATTACCTGCCTGTGAGCAAACTATTCATCTATCCCAGCAGTTCCTGAATTGACAGACTACGCACCACCAATTTAAAATGATACAACCTTAAGTACCACCGGCACATTTTTCAGTTCAACCTTTAAGTCCTGCCAGCACATTTGTCATATATAAAGTAATTCTAATAAATCTGTTAATGCGTACCACTGGTGGTACCCATACCACAGACTGAGAGCTGCTGATCTACCCTGTTAGGCAACATGCCTCTGATCTCTCCATAAGCACACCACATCCAGATACCAACCCATAACTATGACCACAATTGACATTAGATCCATCATCTAGTTGGTCAAGAGAGTACGGTCTCACTGGCCCAGCCTTCCCCAGGCTGGTCGTTACCAAGCAGCTTTGGTCTCCTCCAGTTCTTCAGAAATAAGTTGCCTTAGTGGGGTTTGTCCACAAGCAGCATAGTTATAGGAAGGCTGGAAAGTTTCAAATCAGCAGCCCTGGGTTAGAGTCTACATTTAGCCCCATGAAGTCACCTAGCAGCTGCCACCTTCCCTGACAACACTATCATAACCATATCCTAAACCAGTCCTGAAGATGTCCCTCATAGAAGACCAAACCCCACAATTCCTCGCCTTCGGCCTTTTTGCCAGATCTGCCATTTTTGTTTGGAAAATACAGTTGGACGCCTATTCCACTAGGACAAGAAAGGAGCTCAGCTGATTTCATTCATACCCCAAACTGCCAATCAGGGACAAAAAAACCATGACATAAGAGGAATCAAAGGTGTAAGTTCGGCATTAACCTCTTAAGCTTTTCAGGTCTTCGTGGCAGACAACTTGGGAGTGCATTTGAGCGCTATATTTCCAGAGAAAATTCTTGCAAGGATTCCAGGCAAAGCGATGTAAGGAGTCCTTCCAGGAAGAACAAAACAACGCAAGTTCTCCTTTCTCCATTCGTTACAGTAAAATGCTGCCTCCTGCTTGCTGAAATCGCAGCTGCACTCAAACATCAAAATGCCAGAGAAAACAGGTGCCTAAAGTCCCATCAAAACAGACCTGAGCGGGTTTGGGTCAAATCCCTGCAGCTGTGCGGACAGAGGCGGCAATGGGATAGTACAGCATACACAAGAGATCTGCCACGTTGTGCATGACCAGTGCTTCAGGAGTGGCAAGTGGCAAAATCTCTGGCCTTCACTCCAACAGGACTCTGCTTTTTAACCACTCAAAACAAGCAGGATTCAAAATCTCAAGCTGGAAGCTAAATCCACAAACTCCCACAGCTCCCAATGGCAACTCAGATGAGTCTACATAAGCCAGCTGACAGAGATGGCAAGATACAGGTTCTCCCTTCTTCCAGTATCTGAGGAAGTAGTGCATAGGGAATGGAGTAAATACCTTTTCATACACCCAGGAAGGGAACATCCACTGCACAGCCCTCTCCCCTTTGCCCATGGCCAACAGTAGAGACTGAATAATGTGGTCAGTTGGCTATAGATTTTCTTGTCACTTAGCCTATAGTTACTGCAAAAGCCTGGAGGACACTTACCACATTTCCTATTTTTAGACTCAAAGTACTTCTTAAAGGTGGGCAAGTACCATTAACTATTTTACAGAGAAGAAAACTGTTACACATTTCTCTGCATTCAATGTGGCCAAGGTCACACATCAAATCCCTGGCAGAGCCGGTCTAAACAGTCCTCAATTGTTGTGTTACTGCTGCATGCTAGCAACCTGCTAATGTGATGCATCACAGGGATGACTGGGTTTCAGCCAGCAGTGGGGTGGTCTGTAAATCAGGCAAGCACGAACACATCACCATATGGTTTATAATGGCTTTATTACCAGGAATTAGATATAGTGCTGCTCACAATGAGATAATGCAAGTTTGCCAACTAGCCTCATAAAGCCTTTTATTCCACAACATAGAAGGTAACTCTTGGTCAGAACTTCACCATGACTTTGTGAAAAGAAAAATGGCTCAGCTGATTTGGGCAAAACATGTTTTGGTGACAAACTGAAAAGTGACAATGATGAGGCATCCCATTTCCACATCTTCAGAACAAGATATTCCCCTCTGTGGTGCAATGGCTAGGAGTCCATAAATTTTCATTGTACATCTTGTATAAAAAAGGCAGAACAGACTCATTTCAGCTTTGCAGAATATTCAAAAAACAAAACATGGTTCAAAACAAAGTGTCGGAGTTTTCCTTCACGGGAATTTTAAATGATCCAAGATCCTTTCCAGTTCAAAATTAAACCAAATCTCAAAACACTTTTGTAAAACAGAACTGCCACCCTCCATGCTTCCCTAGGAACTGTCCCCCTGCAAGATTACACTCAATAAAACCAAATCTAGCAACTGCTCTAATTTGAAGTTTCCTACAATCTGTAGTTCTGGCTTTTGGTTTTACATTTCAGCCAAATGACAGCTCCACCAGCAACAGCCTGCCTGTCACTACACCAATGCAGAAGGATGAGGGCCACTTCACAAGTAACAAATATCTCTTCCTGTAGGGCAGAAAGTATTTCCCATTCAAGTCCTGACCGAGCCAGACTGCTCCATTTGCGAGGAACTAATAAAATAATCTAAGCTGATGTAACTTCTGCCTGCAAAACAAATTTTTTCCTTTCATGTCACATTACACACTGCCTTGTGACTACCATGTAATGAAAGATCCCATTGTAAGGAACAACTGAAGTCTCAACCTCAGTGTTGCATTAATATATGCTGCCCATTCAGGCATTCATAGCACGTGCATGCACACATTCACACTTGCACACTGCTGCTGAGACCTCTTAGACCAGCTTGCAGGGATAAAACCAGGTAATATGGAGGGGGGAAATATTAAAGATGCAAGATTTCAGCAACAGCTGTCAAATGTCATCAACATTCAGGTCTTGCAGCCCCACCAAACACCCTTTAAGTGCGTGCGTGCGATACCACAGTGCCAACTGCTGGGAGTTGGGCTTGTGCACACTCTGCTCTCTCGCTGCAGAGCTGATTTTATAAGCAGAGAAGCAGCAATTCACAAAAGAATCAAACTGGCTCCCACGACAGGCTGAAGCGAGCTAATGGAAGTTTTCTCTTCTTTTATGCTGCAGACAGACCTTGCTCTTTCTGCTTCCGCCCTTGCAGAGCATGCTGCTAATTTATGACCTGATAAAGCATATCAGAGGGCTGGGGACATTTGGCTGACAAGAAAGCACTGACCCACCACTGTGAAAGGACAAATGCCACAAAAGCAGTTCTGCAGAATTCAGTAATGATTTGCACCAAACATATTGCCTAACAATTAGGTACAGACTGCTACATTTTATTCCAGCTCTGTCAAGAAGCACCTACTTAACTGTTCTGCATTTCACTTCACCCATCTCTACAACAGCGACAACAACACTCATCTCCAGAGGGGAACTGTGGCCTCCTGGCAGCACTCCACGAGCACCAAATGGAAGGCATTACAGTGGAACAAAGTATTGTTCTCACCAATGTTGTCACTGCTCCAGTGACAAGTTCTCTGCATATGCACAGCTTCCCTGGGGCCCAAGCAAACTGTTGTTACAGGGGGCAGAAGGGGCCTGGAGTCTTCACAGGATACACTTTATAAAATTGGATGACTGGAAACAAAAACTAACCAACTTCATGCAATGCACGATGGTTATCCTGCCTCTGGAGCAGCTACCTGAAGTTCAGCTCATTTCTAAATCAGTGCCTCCACCTCTACCCAATGCCGTCCATGCCAACCTGGGATGCAAAAAAGAATAAACTTCACCCATTTTGCTAACGAACCAGCTAGGGTTCAAAACTAATCTGTTCTTCTCCAGCAGAGGTCATCAGCACACGCACGCACACAAGCCATGGCTTCGCTGTCTAAGGCAGAATGCAGACCACACACAAGCACAGATCAAAGCCCCTGTGAAAAAAGAAATCTGGAGCCTCTGCATTTTTACTTCAGTTTATACAACTGTAACAGTGGCATCCTCTTCAGTCCTGCAGGAGGCTGCATGCAAGAAGTACATTAGGAGCTCTTGCCTTTCCAGGTCTTGTAGAGATGGTCGGTTTATTTGGCTACACTTTACTGCGTCCTGTAAAACTGTTGATTTTGTTCATTTATGGAGCAGTGAAAAATTATAAATGAAATGGAGCAATATGTATAAGCCAGAAAAATGCAAAGGCATTCTGTAGCTAATGCACCACAAAATAGAAAGTGGCAGCTCAATCTCAGCATTTTTCCCCCCCATGTTAATCGTGGTTAATTTTAGATCATCACTTCATGAAAGTGAAAATGTATTTATCTTTTCAAGAGAAAAAAAACCTCTTTTTTGCTCTGGGCTGCAAGATGAGTTCTTCTAACTAATTATAAGGCCTGTATTTTTAGGCAGAAATGAATGGAAATACCACAATGCATCTGCTCTCTCAGCTTTGGCTACTAAAGGTTTGTGTCATCAAGAGACCCATTCATTGCTCTGACATTGCTCTGTGATGGACTGAAAAAATGCTAAAGGTCAAAGCCCTTGGCAACACCAACCAATGTCAGCAATGTTCATAAAGGCTGAACTAAAGTAATACCTGATGCCAAACTTCTCATAAGTGCAGTTTTTCTTGCACTGAACATCACAGAGGCCCTGCACAGGTGTCTGGCTGGCCACAGAACTGAGGACTGGTACCTTGATCCCAAGCTGCACACACTAAAGATATGGCTGCTTTTCGGGGGCGGGGAGGGGGGAGAGATAGCAAAGTTAGTGGAGTGCTTGTGCAGAAAGTGGACATGAGCTCTGCAGCTGTGCTGCTATTCCTGCTGCAGCAAAAAGTTGTTTCACCCAAGTAGGAGCACACGTCTAACACAGAACTTCAAGGCAGCTGCACAGGAGAGGTGTCCTACCCTCCCATCTGGAAGGAGCCACACTCAACCCGGCTGCCTGTGAAAGCATTGAGGAACGCTTATTCAGTCACCATGAACCCTGCCCCAAACAGGGTGTCTGCACTGAGACTGAATTAAAGCCCATACCTCCAAGCTGTCTACTCTGTAACCCTTTAAAGCTTGAGGCCCAGCAGCCATGCAACCTAAGCCTGGAAGCCCAACTGAACTGCAGGGCCTGAAGCTGAGCACAGTGCAACTCTCATCTTTCCACCTGCCTGTTTTTGTGGTGTATTCAGAGCTCACCCAGGTGCTGCATATGTCTGGAGCCCAGGAAGTTCACCTGCAGCATTCCCGTACCTCCCTGCTCCTGACCTTCAGTCATTTGGCATGCTGCCTCCGGCCTCTAGGACTTAGATGCAGGAAAAAACCCAAGAAGGAGAGAGAAGCAGTCCACGGAGCAATCCCCAACTTGCCATGTAAGAAGCACAATGCGACAGCCCTGGCGCAGACTATAGCAAGTGGTGAGGAAGGCCGACTCATGAGGCTGGACTGGCGATGGGTGATCTCAAGTTAAGCTCGAGATCACTACAAGTGGAACCAATATGTCACCTGGCCAAACAGGTCGCCACAGTCAGGGTCTCTGGAGCTTCTTATAGCCCCAAGAGGGTCTACTCTCGCCATCCACAATGGCAAGGAGCTGGTAGGCAGGCTTTGTTATGCTTCATGCAGAATCTAGTCTGAGCTAGCTGAGCTTCTTTTTGGTTCTTTCTTGTATATATTCACCTGCTTCACTGGGGGACTTTTGAAAACCTGTATTTGTACAGCTGCTCCAAAGAGGGGGAAAAATAAAAGCATGAAATGTAAAAGGATCTCCCCGTCACCCCCCACAGTCCAAGAGGAGAGACAACAGCAACATTTGACACTAGGAAGCAGAGAGTTTATTCAATATTTAAAGAGCTCGGAGACACCGAAGAAAGGCCTTCTAGTTTCACAGACCAAAGGGAAAAGGAAGAGAAGGCTTCAGAAGAACTATTTTCAGCATCTCTTTCAAGTAAGTGAAAGTGACTTTAAAAATAGACACAAAGCCTTCATCTAAGGAAATGGTAGCAAAGTGTAGTGGCAAAGTAAACTGGGAAGGGAACTGCCAAGGTTTCCATCAACAGAAAGGGAAGGCCGTGTACAGGAGGAAACAAGCAGGTTTGGTCTAGTCTGGAGCAGTTACCATTCACATCCCACCAACATGGACGAATACTGAAAGATTTGACAATCAGTTCAGGAGGAGATGGGAGCATTAGCTGAACTGAACTGTGAAGATCAAAAGGAGGAAACCTAAACTAAAACAGCAGGACAAAAGTGAAGAGTTTGTGATTGGATTCAAAACTGGGCAGAGGACCAGAGCCGCAGGGAAGGCTGTGTGAAAAGAGATGTGCGCTGGCAGAAGCCACTCCTTCCCTGACATTACTTTCCTTGCAACCCCTGCCTTCAGAAGCCCATAACTATGCTTTGAATGTCTTTTCCAGGCACAGTCCAAAAGTACTCATACATAGGAAGCAAAACTAAATACGTCTGCATCCCTGCTCCCAGCATGGGATCAGAGAAGTCCCTTGAAGGCGTGGGGAACCGCCCCAAGCCTGGCGCTTTGCAGGGGCCCCACGGACAGTGCTGTACAGGTCTCATCGGGCGCCGCACACCACTCACCACCCTTCCTTCCCCTCCTTAAACAGGCCCTGCACAGCCTGGTATGCCCCGGGCCCCACACACCCATAGGGCTGGCTCTGCATATGTTCCATAAAATTCCATAAAGAGCATACAGGGTAAATGGAAATTACCAGTATATTATGAAAATCAGGCCTGCACTCTGCTTCCAGATCTCATTTTCACTAATGCAAAAATTCAACCAATTATGCTAATTTAATGACAACTACAGGGCCAAACATAATAGACTTAGCTTTCTTTTTCTGATCTTTAGGTGCATGGGGGGAAAAAAAACAACTTACAAGATTTTCCATATTTTGGGGCTATTTACTACAGAAAAAGTCCAAATCCATTCTGCAGCCACAGCTAAATGGATGCAGTTTTATCAAGTTCATGCTTCTGCATATCAGTTAGTAATCCTTTTTTATGTTATCCTGTGATGCTAAGTCCTTGCACTATAGGACAACTAGCTGCGACACCTATCAGATTTGGAAGGTGTTCTGTGCTTGCCAACTAGACAGCAAAACATGCCCCTTGTTCCAGCAGACGAAGTACATTCCCCAAATTTCTTCATGCACTGAGCAAGATCCTCCTGTTCAGTCCACAATGTTGTGCTGATTTCCATCAGCCAGAGACCTAGCCCAGGGACTCAAAGTGATTTTCACATGAAGTTTAGAACTGGCAAAGACTTTGCGTTTCACATTGTTTCTGGAGATGTTGGGTTTTTTCTAACAGATGGTCAAATTCATGTTTTCCAGGAAATGTGCAACGACCTTGGAAGTAACACAGTGTTACGAAGGTACCCTTCCCTTTGCAGCCTGCAAAACCCCGCAGGAGTGATCAGAAACCTACGTTATGTACAACGCAGCAATACAGAAAGAATCCGTAAACCTTAACACGCAGGTAGGAAAAGCGGAAGGGGCTGTTTCTGGAATCCACTTCTACTCCACGGTTTTGAAACCATGTGTATTAAAGTCATTCTGGCCATGAATCAGAAGCAAACTCAGGAGGGCCCTGCATTGGTTCTCTGTGTGCAGGCCTGTTAGTATAACTATGCTCAAGAAGTAGCCCCATCAAACAGATGAATTATTGTGAACAACCACACAATAACAATACACATCAGGCACCTGTTAATTAGCAAATGCAGCTGTTTCATGACCTGGCTTCTGAGCCAGCTCTGTTTGCAGTAAGGAATCAGGATGGAAGGGAAGCACCCAGGACTGTTCCTAAATGAGATCTTTGGATAGATATGATCCAATTATTTAGTTGGTCTAATAAAAGGTAAGAAAGTTCTTTGCAAGTTTTCAGGCACAAACACACTTCTTCAGGCATTGAGAGACTCTGCTGCTGTTATGAGTTCTCCAAGGTAGAAAAGAAGCTATGAGTGGAAGTTTGGAAGAGAATGGATAGAGATAGGAGGGGAGGGGGCGATGGGAGGGAAAAGAGCATGAAGGAATGCCAGTGGTCAGCTAAAGGCAGGTTACCTTGTGTGTTAGATGTCAGGCAGGTTGTAATGTGTCATAAATCCAATGTCTATTTTAAGTCCATGATTTTTTGTATCCTGTAGCTTGATGAAGTGAAGTTCGTAGGTTCATCTATGAAAGGTGTTTTGTAAATTCCCTTTGAGGATTAGAACAGAGATTGGAGAGGGAATGTCTTGTGAAAAGTGGGTACCCATAGGTAATTGGATGTTTTTGCCTTTGACTGATTTTCAGTGTGCATTCATTCTTGTACACAGTTGTCAGGCGGGTACAAGCAACAACCCTGAGTGGGATCTGCCTGCAGCTTTGGGGAAGAGCAGCCAGGTTCCAATGCAGACAGATGCCTTCCACATTGAGGAGGTGAAGGGAGCTGCCCAGGCAATCTGGTCAGGGCCACAACACTCAGTAGTACTCTTAACTCTGGATACAACCCCCCAGTGCTTGTGACATGTTTCCTTGGGTCCTTAGCCCGAATATGGATCAGCCTAAACATTACATTTAATTGTAAAGGAGTAAAAAAACCAAACGAACCAAATGAACAAAGCCTTTTTATTTTAAGATACTGGGAATCTCTACCAACTAAACTCCTTTAATTTCATCACTAGGCTAGGGACAGACATTACACATAAACCAGTTTAAGTGATCAGAAACTGGTTTAAATCTGTAACAGAACAGCCATTCAGTGCACATAAACCAGTTTCAAAGTGGCTGAAACCAGTTTAAGATAAACCTGGTTGAATGTAGCATCAAACTTAACTAATTTGGGTCAAACTGGTTTATGCAATGTCTCTCCCAGACCCCTTCCTGGTTTAAGTTAAACCAGGGTCCCCCAGCCTCCCAGATGATTCACAGCCCTGGGTGGGGCTGGGCTAGGCTGTGCTCTCTGCTCCAAAGAACAGGCTGGCCCTGCCCCTCTCCTCCATAACCAGAGCTCTGGGGCAGGCAGCAGGGTCTGCCTGGCTTCTCTTGCTGCTCAAGCAGGGATTTCCCCCCATCCCTGCCTCCCACCTCCCACAGCACAGACCCCAACCTCACGGACCGTAGGCATGTGGTATGCTAGCTAATGCTGAGAGGTGTCTGTCTGTGTGCATCTCCCATTTCACTAGGACAGGGAAAAGGCAGACATAGCAGTGTCTGCTTAGGGCTTTTTGAAGCTAATCAACAGGCCAGCTGGTAATACCCCTCCTTGGGAAAAGATGTTTAAGAAGAGTTTGAACTAATGTGAGATGCTTTTGTTTTGCTGATGGGCTGACAAACACTGTGGTTTTATCAGCCCTGACGCATGCTGGCTCACATCCCTGCCAGGTTTACAGACAGGGAGAGGGAGATTGAAAAGCTCAGTATCACCAACAGATGCATGCACTGCACCCCCCCCCCACACACACACACACACACACACTTCTTTGCCTCCGAGTGCTAGCCTGGGGCTGGTGGCTGGAAACACTCCTGCCCCTTGAGCAGCCAACCGCAGGTGGAAGCCTGAGAGTGCAGGCCAGAATGGGGGGTTTAAATCCATCCCTAATCAGAGCAGGGCCTGGCCAAACCCCACGCCTCAGCTCACCACTGTAGAAAGGAAGAGAGGGCTGCTCTAGCAACCCCCACCCCAGCTTCTAGCCTGAGCCATTCCAGGCATGTGCCTGCATTTCTGGAATGAAATTCCACCTCCAAATCAGTTTAAGCTTTGCAGGTTAGACTAACCTGAAAAGACAGAATCAATTCAGGCTTAGGCTTTTTGAATGTCTGACCCTAGCCTAGATGCTGGCCAGGCCACCTGGACCAAGAAGTCTCTGAAGCATCATGATCTAAACTCTACTCTGGATCTTATACTAGTCCCATTATGATGTCTGATTCCTCCTACTTACACAATAGTGACAGTACTTGCATAGAATGACAAAGTGATCGTTCCTTCCCCACAATGACCCCAGACAAGCTTCCATTTGATCTCTCCAGCTTGTTTTTTCCAAGTCATTTGTGCATAAGCTAAACCAAGAGATTTCTGGCATCACACTGAATCCTAAGTGTAGTTAAAATGGGAGCAGACACATGTTCAAGCAGTTTAGCAGGTGTTGCAAAGTTATTCCTTTTCAGGCAAAGAGTCTCTCTGAAATGCATACTAACTTTAATAAGTCACTACATTCTAATATTTTGCAACCGGTGCAAGTGAACATGTGGCATCACCCTCACTTGTGTTTCAGAATAAAGTCACAGGGGTCAAAGATGAGCTGTGAACAGGAACAGGATGCTGGAGAGAAAGAAGGTGTTTTGAGCTGTCCCATTAACAGAATGTAGTGCAGGAGTAGCTAGACATGATCAAGTTAACATCTAATGTGCTGGGATCGGCTGGGTCTAAGTTTGTTCCAACAAACCACGACTCTTTTCTTGCCTGCCGGGGCAGGGGGTCAGTCAGACTAGATGGCCCACTGAGGTCCCTTTCAATTCTAGGAATCTATGAATTCCATTTAAAGCCATGAATTTCATACTCTGTTAAGGCAGCTAACTTCTCCCCAGAGAGATGCTGCTAACACAGAATTTCATGGCACAGCTTCATACCAGCGTCCTATATGAGCAAGCGTGTGATCCTGGCAGTGCTCTGCACGTGCAGACAGACAATCGGCATGCATGCTGCTGGGATCAGCACCCTGAGTTTAAGGCACTGTCCCAGGGGACAGGAAAAGCACAAGACAATGTTATGGAAAAAGCTGGATCCTGTGGTCCTGAATGAAGGAAGAGTCCCGTATCAGAGCTCCCAGACCTTACAATGTAACAACTGGCCAGTAACAACTGGCATACAAAATAAGGTACTTTGTGCCACCAGAATAATTCTCTGTACACCCTCTATACAAAGATGACAGTCCTCCAGCAGATAGGAAAGTCATCGGCGAGTGCACAGATGACTGAGGAGGTCAGGTCAAGATCTGTCTCCAAAGTACAGCATGGGTATCAGC
Organism: Crocodylus porosus; assembly: GCF_001723895.1. NCBI lineage: Eukaryota > Metazoa > Chordata > Crocodylia > Crocodylidae > Crocodylus > Crocodylus porosus. Next base: position 1,459,388 of record NW_017728936.1, on the reverse strand, counting down.
TGTCAAAATATATCCCCTGAGTAAGGGAAAGAGCATGGAGAATTATCACATCAGCATAGAGATAAAACCTGCATGAAAATGCAGCCAGAGCCCACCTCCCCACCCCGTCCCCAGTGCTCCATGGTCTTGGAGCTCATCCAAAGAGGAGACAACAGAGCACTGTTGTCAAGGCATAGTCAGGCCTGCAATCCAATCAGGGCATGAAAAAGCCAGCCACCGCTCGCACAAAACACCAGTGGCTCAGGCAAACACAAATTAATGTTAAATACTCAACAAAAATGGGCAAAATACATATTTGCTTCTATAGAAAGTTTCCAAGAAAAAACAATCAAAATCTATGAGAAAAACATCCTCAGCAGCTCCAGTTACACTGACGCAGCCCACACATGGACTTATAGGGCCTGCATGCCTATGCAGAGACTAGCCAATTGTGGATATTCCTACTTGTGCTACCCACAACATGCCCCTCTGCCATGCCAACCAGCATTCTCGCAGTAAGGTCAAGTGATTTATTGGGACAGCATGAAATGGGACTGGTCACCCAATCAATGCCCTTGGCACTGCCATTGCACAGAGACTACTCACTCTAAAACCACTGTCTGAATTGGACCACCATGGCTAACGTGGTTCAGGCACACAATAGACCAATGCCACAGTTAGGCTTTCGACTCCCCAACCCGAACAAGCAAGTGCCAATTCACATCTGGGAGCAGGGGTTGGGGAAGGCCTCCAACACCTGACTAGAATGAGTCTTGAACTATTGCCTCTAGGGCCACAGCAAGACACCTTAGCTCTGCTGCTGCTACCCTCCAATACGAGGAATGTCATAGGCAGACAAGGTGCTTTGGATGACTCTGATATCTTTTATTAGACCAATTTAAATAGTTGGGGGGAAAAATTTAGCAAGCTTTTGGTTTTAAAAACCCTTTGTCAAGCTAAGGAAGCCTCTGCAGTTGGTGTGTGCTCTCCTGGATGGATGGAATGAATAATGTCATGCATTGGGTGTAGGAAGAAGGGAACACTACCCTCTGCTAATTAAAGGCACATTAATTTTCTTTTTGCTGGCTCAAGTAATGGAGCAGTTCTTTGAAGAAACTGGGTGGAATGGGTGTCACATGGATAAATATATCAAATTCATTTCTCTCTGGTGCACAGGGGAAACAACTTGCTGGTGGCCTTAGCTGAAAAGATAGCTGTGGCACTATGCGTGTAACCATGTCACTGCCAGTGCAGAGCTCACAAGATCAGCAGAGTTGGGGCTGACTAGTTTTTGAAAAGGAGACTTCCTCAAGACCTAAACAGCTGGACTGCACTTGGATGCTACAACAAGCGACTTGAGACCAGGAAGTTGCAGATAGCAGTGCTCTTTTGATGCAGCGCTGAAAACCACAACTTAAAAAGACACTGAGCACACGTACATCAGTTTGCCCACAACACTGATAGCCTGGCAACTTGTTCTGGGGTGAGTAATTAAACGCCTCCAATTTTTTCAGAGGCGTTTTGCTTCCTCTTCTCAGCTGCTCTGCAGAACACTGCTACTATAGAGCTGCTATATTCTTCAGGGCAGATGGCTGCATTTCAGAGATGTATTAGAGATCTCTGGGGGTGCAATTTTGTACCCTAGGTCTATAAGGTCTGACAAAGCTTGCATGCCAGGTGCAGGTGATGCCAAGGAGGTTTTGTTCCATCTCTGTGCCTTCCCAAAACCAAACTGCTCAGGGGCCAAAAACTGCCTGGGGAGCTTGTCCAAGGGGACTGCTTGGGAGTTGTACTCGCCTCTCTGAGCTAATTCTGCCCAGTGCATCTGCTCCACCCCTGCACTGCAGGACTCCTCCCCTGCCTGCTCCAAGGCTCCGATGGTCCTTCTGTGCCCCAGCAGGAATTGGGCTGAGCAGGAAGGAGAGCCCCACCCTATGTTTTAGGCATGTTTGCAAACCAATAGGAAGGCTGAAAAGCCACTGGCGTCTCTAGAGTTAAGGAGCACTACATTGAATAAGAGGACATTGTGCATGTACCCATTAATTGATTTCAGCCTAGGAATTCTTCCAATGCGGTGCTTCCTGCAGTAATTACAAGAGCATTAAATCTTATGCGTGGCATAAATCCCAGGACTCGAGAGATGACCTCCCTATCTCATATATTTTCCTTGCAATTGTTTCTTATTCAGAAACAGCCCTCACCCACAAACCAGAGGGTGCCTTCTTCTGTTACTACCGTCCTGTTTGTATTTCATCCCCATGGCCACAGACAAACCTGCGGCCCAGATTAGGCACTCAGCTGGACTGGGCTGCTATCCCTGTGCTGCAAAAGTGGCTCAGGAGAAGTCAGGCTTGTTTCCCTTTGGGAAGGTCTTTCCCAGGGAGCCAGCTGTATGGGTGCCCAAGAGGCTGCAGTATTTGCTGTGCTACGTGTACGTAGAAGAGATGGGAGGTTGTGATTACAGCAGCGTCTCACTGCAAGATGCAGAAGCCAGGGAATGAAGCAGACTGGCCCAGCTGACAGTCTTGACAAATAATGAGCGCAAAGTTGTGGATTTGACTTGGGGGCAGAGGACAGGCAGAGAAGGACTCGGGTCAGATGCACTGTTGTATCCTGTTCACACCCTCGGGAACCATCTAAATCAGGAGCCGGCTGGTAGATGAATGGTGCTGGTATGATGCAGGACCAGGTAGTTTTAGGCAGCTTTTGATGGGGCAGAGCCTGTTGTATGCAGCTGGTACTTCCTCAATGAAGACACTCTCAGCCTCTGGTTAAGGCTGCCTTCCTCTCCCCAGGATTTGTGGTGCTGCTGGCCAGCAAAACTAAGCTGCCTTCCCTCCTCGCTCCTGGCAGTGATCCAGTCATGAAGGCCAGGTGTGCTGGCTCAGATGCACTGAACTACCCTTCCTCTGAGGTTCCCAGAGGGGGCTTGGAGATGCACAGAGAAGCCTCTCACTGAGAAGGCCCCAAGGCCTCAGACATGTGGCTCTTGCCACTCCAGATGTTCCCAGCTTTTCTTGCTCTGGGTTGTGTAATGTAATCATTGAGTCAACTTGAAACCTTTCCTGCTGGAGAGTGGAATACTGGGACCCACCCTCCTCTCCCGGCTCTCTTAACCCCTTCCTTCACGGGACAGCAGAGGCCAGTAAGATGGCTGCAAGCTCTCCCCAGCCCTACGTAGAAGGGCCTAGTGGCCTGCACCTCAGCGGACAGTGCAGATGGAGTGTATTCTCAGTGGTTCATTTAAATGGAAAACAGCGGTGAGCTGGCTAAAGCTGCTGAAGCAGAGAGGAATTTGTGCTAGAGCTGGCTGTGGAAGGAGGGCACATGGACCAGCATCAGAAGAGTTAACAGAAGACAGACCCACAAGGTTCTCCAGAGGAAAAGCTCTCCAACTTTGAGAAAAAGTAAGTGCCAGTGGCAGGGGGAGTCCTGGAGGCTGCTCATGGAGAAATCAGAGGGATAAATAATCATCTTTAAGCCTTTAAAGCACAGGCGCAGAGACAGCAAGATACACAAGCATGCACAGACACAGCAGAGTGGCAGTCAGGAAGAGAAAGGGCGCAGGAAAAGCCTTGCTGCTGGCCGTGACCCAGACTCAGTAGTTGCCAAGATCAGATGAAAGAATGGCTCTGAATGAGATCGTGTACTGCTCACCCGCTGGTGGGGACTGGTGAAAGTCTCCTGGACACACAATGCCATGAGTTTGCTGCATGGTGCAATGGAGCACTTTTTAAAGCCTAAACATGCTTGGTAAATGCATCAGGAAGGGAACCAGAGCTCCTGCAGTTAAGGAGCAACATTGGCATGAGTATAAGTGGAAATATACTTATCCATGCCCAATTTAAGCTGGAAATGAGGGGGCCCCTAACCATCAGACAAGGGAAGGTCTGGAGCAACCCCCCCAAGTAGAAGCAAGAGGCATAAAACTCTTAAATCACCTTTAAACAGAACAAGATACACTCACAAATGGGAACATGGATGTGGTGCCTGTAACAGCAGAGATCTAGACTCAATGCCTGAGGTCCCCTCAGACTTTGGGGGCAGAAAGGAATTTTACCCCCTGGCCAGACTGGTATGGACTGGGGGGGGGTGTCTTCCTCTGTAGTGGGGGGCACGGCCCCCTGCCCAGGATCTCGTGGGCATATATTGACAATATTTCATAGAAGCAGGACATGGGGTGACGTAGTTCCTCAGCTTTACTTGTGGCAGATGAGGGCATTAGATCTACGTTGCATCAAGGTTGAGGGCTGTTTTATGTAGTACTTAGATTATAGTTGTATGGGATGGTTTGGCTAGGGGTGATCCTACCTCAGGCAGGGGGGCTGCACTAGATCAGTGGTTCTCAACTTTTTTTGTATCAAGACCCTTTTGTAAACAGCAATGGCCAGTCCTGACCCAGTGCCCCTCACTCCCGACCCACTGCCCCTGCCCCCAAGCCCTGCAGTGTATGGAGCAGGGAGGAACAGGGCGGGACCCAAGCAGCCCCTTGCAGGCTGGAACTGCCAACCTGCAAGGGAAAAGCCACTATTTCTGTTTTTCTTTTTTAAAGAACAATTCATTTCTAAACGTTTGTTTGCGACCCTTTCCCTTGCGACCTACCTGTGGGTCATGATCCATGGATTGAGAAGCGGTGGATTAGACCTCTGGAACTCCCTTCCCTAGCACTAAGAACTGCAGGAGGAACAGCCAACATTGCCAGCAGTCACGGGCGGGGGGTCACCCTGCACTCCCATTATGTCATTACTTCATTCTTCGCCCCTTGTCCCCCTCCCTCCCCACACAGGCACATTCCTCTCTGCTCATTACTGTCATCATCTCCTCTCCCTGCTGCCTCAGGTCTCTATCCCACACGCTCTGCATGAGACTCCAGACTCCAAAGGAATCTCAGGCTGTCTGGTCGCCTGCAGCAGATGCAGCCATCAGGCCAATTGTTCCCAGCTTCAATCAGCAGACCCAACAGCTCCACACAGATAAAGACCAGTCTGCCTCCAGCGCCCAGACAGCACAGCACCTGCTTTACTCGTCAGCATCTGAGAGCAGTAGAGACTCCACAGTGGTGTTGCAGCCAGGCTCCTGAGCCCAATAAAGATCCCTCCTCCTCCGGTGCAAGTGGGCGGAAAGAGTTGGTGGCTGTGTAGTAAAGGGTCAACTATAGCAGTATCCCAGCTAAGCTCAACACTTACTGGGGATGTCCCTGCTGATGAGCTAAAACCAGTCACTAGGGTCCCCCTTGGCCACCGACCCAAGCTAGGGACAAATAGGCAGCGAGGAACAAAGAAGAAATTGCAGCAAGAGCTGCAGCAGGAAGGACTGGGTAAGAATGACCCTAGCAGCCTGACAGACGTGACCTCAGAGTGGACTGGTTTGGGCAGAGGTAGGGAATTTGTGGCCACCCACAGTCTTTTCCACACTCCTCCCAGTCTGGGCTGGCTTTGCTTGCCTGCACTGCAGTCTGAGCTGCTGATGCTGGTGCAAGGATTTTGCTGCCGTCTTGCACCTAATTCCTGCCATCTGTTGGCCGAGTCAGATGTAATTCAGTCTTTACCCCTGCTGGTATACTTGGCTCTGCAGGCTTTCCACGCAATGAGAGAGGCAGAAGCTGGGTTAGATCAGGCAGCCAGTTCCCTGAGCTCAGCAGAAAGGTGCTCTAAGCAGCCAGATTTCTCTTGGACCAACTGAGAAGGGAGGTGGTTAATATATAACAGGCCATTAAGGAGACATAAGGGAACTAAAACATGTATGGCTGAATCAGCTACTGCCAAGCAAACTCTTTCCAGCAGCGGCTCTCTCGGCTCCCATACCAGGCATCATAGCGCCACTACAGCAGTGCGAGATGGCACAGGGCAGAATCCTGGTGTTCTGCTCCTCTGTGCCGAGCCGCAGCCACACCACACTACCTACCACAGCATCTCTCTCAGACACAGGACTCAGCACTGGTGACCCCAGCCATGCTCAAATGGGGCAGTTTTTTGCCACCTACTAGGAGCAAGTGTGGTCTGGCAGCTGGGGGACCAGACAGGAAGTCAGGAAGCCTGGGTCCTATCCCTGGCTCTGTGTAGGACCTCAGGCAAGTCACTCTGCCTCTCTCCCACCTGTCAGTGGAAGGAATACAGCAGAACAACTGGCCCTGCTCTCAAGAGGTACTATAGACTTAGTAGGGCCAGCATTTTTGGCAGGCGTGCCACAGATTAGCCCCAAGCCCTCCACATGAGTGCCTCTCCCACCCCTTTCCCAATCTGCCGCTCTGCTTTTTGCTGCCTGCCCTATCCGCCATGTGCCCACATACAGAGGTCCCCCACGCCACTTGTGGAACCCATGCTGCAGGCTGGCCACCCCTGCCACAGACAACAATTGAGAGAGAGGAGGCCCTGCGTCTCTCAGATTAGGTAGCAGACAGATGTTACCTGCACATGTATGCTGTCCTAGAAAAGATGTCATCCCTGTTATGCAGTCAAGCCTTGGAGTATGAACAGCTACAAAAACCAGGGGGAAGTTACTAGCAAACCTGGAAGCAGCAAAATATGGATCTCTAGTTTCCTCCCCTCATCTTTTTGTCATCCTTACACTGAACTATTGATACACAATTCCTCAACCCATGAACATACAAAACCTGAATCTGGAAGAGACCGTGAAATGAAAGTGCCCAAAACAAACTGCAACAGTAGTGCCTCAGGCCCAAACTGCTCTGGAATAATCCTAAACATGGCAGCACAAACATTTCAGACTTATTTAAAAGTTCTCTCAAAAGGGAGACACTTTAACAGTGGAGCTGTGGCTCAAAGATCCCACACCCCTTTGTGCTGCCATGCGTTTGGGGTTATTCCAAATCCAGTTTAGGCACACGGACGTGAAGTTCAGCGGCAGGCACTCTCTCCCCTTGCCTCCATGGATGCGACTGCCAGCCTGCCCGACTCCAGCTTGGGAAGGGTCATTCCCTGCCCTCGGCCAGAATAGGCTGCCTACCCCTGGAGTAAGTTGTGCATTCCTGCCAGTCTTAAATGTAAGGACAATCAAGGGATAGCTTACCAAAAAAAACAGATCAGTACAAGTGCTTACTTGCATAATTGTCCTCATGTCATTAATCTATGCAATCTATCTATTGATTTATTGGCTGGATTCCAACCAAGCACTTAAATGCATACTTAAGTCAGTTGAATTTAAGAAGCAGCTTAACTTTTTCATCTTAAGCACCTTTCTGAATTGATGCCGACATAAATGAGGATTTGCATTACTGGCTCAAACATATCCCCATGCTGGGGCTTGAGAACGCCTTTACAGCTGTTCCTACCTACTAAAAACAGCCATTTTCACTTAGTGATTCAGGTTTCAGCGAGATGCAGAAATGAAAAGAGGAAGAGCACGTGGCAGTACAAAGCGAGGAACAGAAAGAACAGCAAGTGGCCAACTCTCTCCCTCAGTACGAAGGGAAGCTCAGAGGGGCACTGTCAGCAGGAAGTCACACCCCAGTGCCAGCTCCTCTGGGCTGGAAGGGCCTTGCTTATGCAGCTGAAAGTTTCCCTCCCCTGCCCACACATGGTGCACTCGGAGCCACAGGCTGCAGCAGTAGGGAGATCTGAACCTGGAGCCTCTTCCTCCTTGGCAGCATCACCTAATGCTTACAGCAGACTAGTTAGCAGGACTCCCCACTTCGAGTCCTGGGTCCACCCCTACTATCGTGGTAAACTTGAAGAACAGAGGCCACATTCTTCGCCTAGTTTCCTTGCCCTTTCCCACAGAAAACCCACACACCTACCAGCAAGAGGGTGCTGGGAGATTTAATTATAAAGCTGCAGAGTGTTTTGGAACCTCCCATCAAAAGGTGCCTTGAACATGTATAGCGGGTCCTGGCCCCCAAGGATGTGCCCTGGGGCCAAACTACTCCTGCCTCACCTCAGCTTCCTTGTCTGTGTCGCCTGCCATGCCTTGATGGATATTATAGTCCTCGAGGAGGCTCCCCAGGGCCCTGAAGTGAGCCTCTGTTCATTTCGCCACCACTTCTCATGCCTGGCTAGCACCCCTTAGACATTAAATCGATTTAGGGGTATTCATTGTGGCCTCCAGCTTCCCCCATAGCCATGCCTATGCCACGCAGGTCTCATTCTTCACCAGCCTGTATAAGCTTCCCCCCCTCTTGGCCTTAAGCCCACTGGTTACTCTGGCTATAGATGTCTAGCTTAGGCTCACTTGCTCTGGCCCACCTCCTGAGTCTCAGCCTGCCTGTACCTTGCTCCGCAGGCGCTCGGGCCTCAGCCTTAGCCCGTCGCCCTCTGGCTCTGGTCAGGCCTTTGCCCCCTGGCCTTAGCTTACCTCTCTCCACTTATACCTAAGCCTTGGCCCTCACACAACTCGCTCCACTTGTGCCCAGGTCTCAGCCCTCTTAGCCCTAGCGTGGCTCACGCCCCCGCAGGGCTTGAACTCCAGAGTGCCCCAGGCACCCTGTTATATGGTATCCAGTCCACAGCCTGGTCCTCCAGGATGAACTGAAACCAAGCTGCCAACAGCCTGCTTCAAATGAAAACCTTGCAAAGCCCCTCTGGGTCATCATCATACAGCTGCAGAAGCCCCCTCTCCTAGGTTGTGGGGCACCTCCAGGCCTGCAGCTTTCACCCCTGGCAGGAGCTCTTTCCTTTGCAGAGCTCAGGGCAGCACTGGCCCCTCTGCCTGACGGCTCCAAGCTCACATTCCCTGAGCTGCTCCTCCTCCCAGGAGTCCGGTGGTCCCCTGACAGGCAGCAGATGTGCTCCCTAGGCCTACTGACCAGCTTGCTGCTGTTCTCCTGGCTCAGCTAGAGTTGTTGCCCTTGTTCCTACCTGGAGCCCTGTCCTATTGCCCTATTGCTCTACAACCAGCTACCAAAATAGTTATTTATAGCCCTTCAGCTCTCTAGCTGTCTATTCTTTGGCAGCTAAACAAAGTCCAGCTGCTGGTTCCTGCCTGTGGGCCTTATCTGCTACATTCCTACCTTAAAGTAAAGAGGAGCCTCTGGCTCCCCGTTACAAAGTGCAATATGTTTTTTTCCATCTGAATGCACAAGTCTGCCATATGGGAGGCATTAGGGAAAGGATAATCTGCTGGCATTGTATAAAACTGGGTGGGGGTGGGAAGCAAGCTGAGGGATAATCACATTAGACATATCAAACGCCTGGAAAATAAATTTACTAACAACTTTTCAATGACTCATTGGAGGAAGCATTCTGCTGCAGAAGTGGAGCATGCAGGATTACAGGAGATGTCATTCAGGAAGAGAACCTCATTTTATAGTCTGTATATTAATTGCAGCCCCTGCTCCCACCGCGCTAGTAACAACCTAGGTCTTGTTGCAGAACAGTGCCAAGCTGCCAATTATTTAAGCAAGAGACATCCAATAAATTTCTCACCTTAGCCCTCAATAGGCCCCCATTCTGTACACTAGAGGTGTATATACTTGCCTGGGAAGAGGAATAAACTGGGCAATACATATGTTTTTGGAGAGCTCAGCCCTTGGGTGACAGTGACTGAGGGAGTATTTTCATCAAAGCAGGGAATAAAAACCTAACAGGTGCTCTAGACCTGCTACTGGAAACATGTCTGCTTTGCTCTTCACAGCACTTCCTGGGCACAGTGATTATGCCATAAACTCAGAAAAGGAAGGGGAACAGGCTGGAGCAGGGGTGGACAAAATATGGCCCCCGGGTCAAATTTGGCTCGTGGCCAGTCCCTCAGCCCCAACCAGCACAGGCACAGAGAGCAGCCCACACCATGACACATGCAACTTGCCCTGTTGCCCACGGGTGTGGAAATGCCACCTGGCACAGCCCACCCTATCCTTGCATACAGCTCTCAGGCACACTGGGAGCTGTAGTATGTGAAGCCATGCAGTAGCGTGGCACCAGCAGCCAGATGCTGCTTCCTGGCAGTCCTCCCCCCACCCCCAGGCCCCAGCCCCACTGCCCACCCACATTCACCACCATGGGTGCCAGACAAAGTGGGTGGGCAAGACCTTTTTGGAGACCAACCCAGGACCCCTGCTGGCAGGGTACACTTGGCTGGGTAGATCAGATGGAGGAGCAGATGGGCAGGGAGCAGCATCTGGAAGTAAGACAGGCAGGCAGGGGCCAGGGCTGGGATTGTGGGGCAGTGACAGTGCAGGCCCAGGGCTGAGCTGCAATCTGCTCCCTGCACATCCCTACGATGGGTACCAGTTCCCTGCAAAACCAGTGCCCGTAACAGGGATAAGGAGGGAGCAGATTGGGGCTCTGCCCTGGGCCTTGAACCCATGCAATCACTGCTCCAAGACCCAGCCCCAGTCATGGCCCCACCTACCTGTCCCACTCCTGGTGCTACCCCATCCACCCAGCCAAGCGCTCCCTACTCACAGGGGTCCTGGGATGGTCTCCATTGAGACCCTGCCTGTCTGCTCCATCCAGCACCCCTGTAGTAGGTGCAGGGGAGATGGGCCTGAAGTCAGATAGAATAAATTGGCATCTCCCTGCCCCTTCCACAAGAGCTCACCAAAACTCCTTAAGTGGTTCTTCAGCCAAAATATTTGCCCAACCCTGGGCTGGAGGCTCTCCCCCTCCCGTCTGGAATTTCTTTTAAGCACACCCAGACACCTGGCTCACGTGCAGCAAATCCTTCTTCCTTCTCCTGCACATAGGACCTCGGCCAGCTGATGAAGCTACTCCTTCAGGTCCACTGACAGAGACCAGTGGCTTTAATGGCACCTGTTGTGGCCTCATCACAGAGCCAGAGATTCAACGCACAGACTCAGTGTTCTTACAACCACAGCACAGGCCTGAATAATTCCTGCACGAGCAACATCCATAGTTGTAGTAGCAGAAGTAGACCTATGCTCTCCATTGAGGTGGTCAACCTGTGGCACATGTGCCACAAGTGGCATGAGCAGTCTCTGCATGTGGCATCCAACAGACCGGAGTGGATAGGTGGGGAGGCAGCAGATCAGGCAGGGAGCAGAAAGCAAAGCAGCAGATCAGGCAGGGTACACAAGGCAGGAAGTGGAAAGCAGAGCACAAACCTGAACAGGAAAAGGAGATCAGAGCAGCACTCACAGAGAGTACAAGGCTAATTTGTGGCACACCTGCCAAAAAGGCTGGGCCTCGCTGATCTACAAGGACCATGCTGTAAGTTACAAATGGGTGGCACTGGCAAAACCCCGAGGAAGTCCCAACTCACTCTAAAGCAGCAATTCTCAGGCAGCGTGCTGCGATGCCCTGGAGTGCTATGAGATCCTTTTAAGGGAGTCACCCAATATTAGTCTTCCCCTGGTGGCTTATCCAGTGGTTAACCATCCTCATAGCTAAAAACAGTATCTTGCTTCTAATTTGAATTGCTCTACCTTCAGCCCACAAGAACTAGCTCTCATGAGGCTTTTCTCTACTAGCAAAGGAGCTAGTTTCACTCCCTATTTCTGTCTGTGGAGGTACTTTGACCTCAAATCAGATCACCTCACAGTCTTCTTTCCAATCAATTACACAGATTGATGTGCAATTGATCTTGGCCAACTCTTCTACAGCTCTTGGAGTCTGTCCATAGCAGCAGCATATCCCAGCCAGGACAGGCCTGAGCATCCCCCGCCCACCTAAGCAGGCAAACTCGAAGCCTAGAAATACACTGGTGATGCCACTTGAGGCAGGTCCCCAGTGACTGCTTAAGCATGCCAAAGATGGAAGACTCAAGAACAGCTTTAAAGGGATGCTGAAAGTGCCTTCACAGATGGACTTCTTGAAGGGACTTATCAAGCCACCCTGGCCAGGACATGCTGCAACTGCAGTACAGACAATGCCTTGATGCCTGCCAATTTAAAAGGCTTTTCCCTAACAGATGTTGTTTAACCCCCTCACCAGTTCCCAATGGAATGGAAAATGCTTCAGCATTCCCACGTGATAGTCAGGTCACCCTGCTTCTTCTCAAGTACAGAACATTTTAAGTACTTTTGTCTTTCCTGTATCAATAATAGTTTTACCATCTCCTAGTAAGAGTCTAGGACTACCCCTAGGATTTATTTAGTTTCTCATATACTTAAAATCCTCCTCACAGCCACTAGTCCTTCCCAGCTGTGGAGTTTTCCCTGACACCCTGGGCTTCCCTTACACAGTTTCACACAATGCATAACTATGCATTTAACATCATTTATAGTACCCCATTTCTTACACGTTGCTTTTTATTTCTAATTGCTGCAGCCACTTAACTGAACAAAGATGGCTTGTAGTCAAAGTTGTTCTCTTTCTTGATTTTAAAACTGTAGCTTTTTGGCCACTTAAAAAAAAAAAATCTTCTCTCAAAAGAATTCCCCATTTTCATCTATATTCTTCTAACCTTTTTCTTCCCTGTCAATGTCACCACATTTTCTGTAGCTTGGGAGAAAAGGCCCTTTTAACCCCCCAGTACATACATACTGCAGGTTGGGATCATCCTCAGTTTGCCCATATGAATGAGATCTGATCATTATTGTTGCTTGCTACACAACCACCAACTTCCAGTCCAGGGAGTTTGCTGGCATCAGTGAGTTACAAAAATAGAGCTACCTGAGGTTATAATTCATGCTGGAAAAATTATCTACCATTTTTAGAAAGTCTAGTGGCCCCTGGCTACAGGACACTCCAGCACATACCTCCAGACTAACACCCCCTGTGATACAAATCATCTTTCAATGCATGAGCTTTGTATGAAAAGCTCACCATTCACTTCAGCAACCAGCTAGCCCCAGGAGTCAGTCGCTCATGTTGTGACTTTGGGGGACAGAGCTGTATGAAGTGAATGGGGTCCCAAGCGTCAGACCCAGGAACACCCATTTCAGGAAGAGTCACAACACTTGGCCCCAACTTACAGGGGTACAGCAAGTGCCTAAAACTGGTACCACCACGTACACAGCTCAAGAATGCAAACCCACCCCCATCTCCCTGGAGCCAGCCGTGCTGTCTGAGCATCACCCTCTCCACACGCGCATTGCCAAAATGAATCCCCTCTCCCTTCAGCAGATGTCCGTCCAGCTATTATCAGCTTCTTGATAAATGCTTGTGTAACAGCCCCACACTCCCACTCACTCAACACGTCTAACCAGAACTTCCAGCCCGTGGATTCCTGCTTGTCAGCTTCCCTTTCACTGCTGGAGGCTCCAACCCAAATTCTCTCTTCCATCATCTCCACCTGGGCAGCTCTGGGGCTTTTCTAGAAGGAAAAACCAGATGAAAACACCTGGGAGTGCTAGAGACATTGTGTTGCCTGGATATTTTCCATATACACTCAGCACATCCAGCTAGAATTCAAGTGGGTGTATCTTCAACAGGCAAGTCACTAGATTCCTCCCAATATAAACAGAGCACATTTCCAAAAGACACACCGCTTTGCCATCTCAAATACTTGCTGCCCACGGGAACTGCTGTATTACCCTTCTGAGCAGAGGTGCTGATCTTCCACGGTCTACTGCTCCATTTCCTAGCAGATGCCAGAGAGAGGACCAAAGACAACCCGAGAGCCCATGATGAACATCTAAATGAAAACAAGGGGAAGGACAGGAGAAAATGGCAGAAAAGTAAAAATCACTCCCTCCCCCCTCTGTACAGCCAGCTGAGTTGCATCCCTCATGATCCCCAACAGGGTGCTAGAGAGGCTTTCCAGCTTGGCTTCCAAATTGGCAGGTCACACTTCAACCTGCAAGGAAACCAAGCCTGGCTGAAGCTCTTGGCTCAGATGGTACTGCACACAGCTCCTTGGACAGAACAGTACAGATCAGAGTATGTAGCCTGCAGAGTTTGTCCATCACACCCAAGGCCTCAGAAGCACACAGGCACCCGTGAGCCATCATAGGAGAGCCCCCGCCCCAGGAGCTCAGCAAGAATTAGGATTTTCTGCTGGGCTTCCACTCAGCTTCTTGCCATGGGTCCAAAGCTTAGGACAAACGCAACCAGGGACTGGTGCCCAGGCCTCCTCATCCCTGGACCTGTGCACCCAGTTCAGTCTCAAACACATGAGCCACAAACTCCTACTTCCTGGAAAGTCAACGAAAACACAGACAGACAGATCAGAGTGTGGTCATGCTCATTACATTGGATACTAACATACTGGAGGCTTTTTAAAGTAGACAACCTTTGATACTCTGGATCATGGTAGATGCATAAGAGGTCTAGTTGGGTGCCTGATGAAACCACCTGTATGGAGTCCCATGACCATCACACCAAGACCTTTGACGCGTATGCCTAGGCAAGAATATAGAGGGGTGGAGGCTGCCCAAAACCTACCGCCCTGTCTTTAGATAACTGAGACAGAATCCAAAGGCCAGATGATCAGTACCTTGATGGTCATAGCTTCTGCCAGGGTGATGCCCCTTGGCCTTTCTCCAAACAAAGAGTGCCCACAAGGCAGAGGAGACTAAGGTTTCTGAGGTGCCCTATACGTACTTTACCCTGGAGGTTGCAACATTGTGGTATTTTATAGGAGCTACCCCGCCACAAGCCACCCCACCACATTGTCGCCAGGCCCCCCCAGTCAGATGCAGTTTACAGTCATACCAGGACTGGAAGCTACATCACTAGAAAACGTGCTCTCTGCCTACAGGGTGGTTTAAAGCAAAGGGGTTGAAGCAGTCAGCTGCTCTAGCTCAGCGTTTCTCAACACCAGGGTTGTGACTCAAAAGTGGGTCACAAGAATATATGGAAGGGTTGCAAACAAAATTTAAAAATGGATTTTCCTTTAAAGGAGACATGTGGGAAACTGCGGCAGAGTGCCAGCCTGCAAGGGCCCCCCCACACACACTGGGGGGCTGAGGCCTGGGGGCAGGGGGTAGCAGGTCAGGAGTGAAGGGCACTGGGTTGGCACTGGCCATTGATGTTTACAAATGGATCCTGGTGCAAAAAAGATTGAGAACCCCTGTTCTAGTTATTGTTGGGCTGCACGTAAGCCAAACTGTTTGCTAGCTAGACCACAAGTCTCACCTTCACAGATGCTAAGTCATGCGCAAACAACAAATTCAGTTATGTCTTAGCAGCACAAGGTGGCTGCAAAAACAGACCTCTGCTGAGCTGATAAGCAGTGACCCGTGAACAACAGAAATTTTAACATTTTAACGTGAAGGCAAAAAAATTAAAATCTGATAGGAACAGAAGTAGAGCAGGAGCAAAATACTTCAGCACAATTAAGGAGATACTTCAGACAAATTTAATGTATTTATTTTAATAAATATTTATTTATTTATAATGCCCCCCCCCCACAGGCATGTGTAGAAGTGCCCCAAGTTTCTTCCTATGATCAAAAGCTTCAGAGAAGAGCAATTTCCCGAAGCTAATAATAAATCTGTCAACACTGCGATTAAATGATTAGAAACATGCTGTATTGTTTTTGGAACAAGTCCACTCCAGTCGAATCACCTCTGCAGAGCCCTCCTGTACAAGCACACCGCACAGCTAGGACTTTCCAGGCATGACACACAACTCCTAGAATCACAGAAAAGTAGAGCTGGAAGGGATCTTAGGAGATCACTAGTCCTGCCCCATGCTCAAGGCAGACTCCACCCGATCTAAGCCATCCTAGACAAGTGTCCATCCAGCCTGTTCCAAAAACATAAACAGCGCCCTAACCTACTACAGGTAAAACAGGGGGACAAGGTTACTGTTAGTGTCCTGCCACTACAAGGACAGGAATTTGTTAAAATATACTCGCTCCCCGCTCTGAAAATGGAAGGAAGGAAATGGAAAATGGACCCTGCTGCAGAGGAAAGCAAAACCCTCTAGCCAGGGACCTCTGGACTTCAATTCCAGCAGGTGCATTAGCACACCACAATCAAGGTCTCCACAATTAGCACACAGGCCACAGCCAACACACGGGACTTCTAAAAAAGGCAAAAAGGAAAAAAAAAAGAGAAAAAAGGCCGGCACCTGCAGCAACAGGCAGGAAATAAATGCTGGATGCCACATGGAACTGGGAAGGAAGGCAGAAGCATGACCTACCATATCAGGACTACTTGGCCAGCCGTGGAGTGGGTATGACTCAAGATATCTAAAAAGCAGAAAACACTGGTAAAATTTTCTGTGAACCATGAAGCCAAAGAGGTTGGTTGCTTCATGCATAACAAAATGGCCTCAACCTAATTAATATGGAAGAACAGTAGGATGCATCTATAAATACCAAATAAAATGCATAAGAAAAAAGGGCAGGGGTTACAAAAGAATCCTCTAGCACACAGGTTGCTTACTTCTGTCCCATGAGCTATTTTATCTGGCCCATAGAGCTAGCAGGCTTTCCCCAGACGGTGGAAAGAAGTGGTGGCAGTGGTGTTGGAAATGGTCCATGCTCAGAGCTAACCTCCATTAAAGCAGCTCCCCACCCCAAAATATTGCCAACCCCTGATCTAGCACACAGCACTTCCCATTCCAAAAAGGGTCTCAAACCATCCTACAAACCTAGCAAACACTCCCAAGTCTGGATACCTTAGTAAAGGGCAGCCTGCTTCTTAGAGGAACTGCCTACGCACAGCTCCACTCAGATTTCAACAGGAGCTGCAGCAGCTCTCAGCTTTGGGGAAAATCAAGCTAGCTATTTAGCTGCCTAAATTCAGGGCTGCAAATCTGAAAAAAACTTGGCCTGCAGAGACAGACATAACAGATGATTCATCCCCGTCTCAAGTGCAGTTGCATCTGGGGTAGGACACAGCAGTCGTTTCAGGAGCGCGCACCAGCACTACACAGCAGACGAAGCAAAGAGTTTCTCCTCCAGCTAGAACTGCAGGGGCCAATTTAGACGGACAATATATAAACACTGAAATTGGCATTTAGCCAGGATACCACTGTTAGATGCACAGTTATTACTACTGCAAAATTAAAGCAATCCTTGGTTTCAGGTTTCATGCAAGAAAGATCTGTGTTTACTACAGGCACAACAATATCCCCACCGTGAAGGGTGTGCACATGTCATTTACACACATCTAATGCACTTAAAAGTGTCATTTAATTGTTTAACTAAGCTTTTCAAAGTGAGTTGACATAATAAAAGGATAACCTGTCGGGTACATTTGGGAGCCTCAACCTTACAAACCTTCAAATTACACGGCAAAGTTGTAACCAGGTGGAGATCCGCTATATCAACTTGCTAAGCCATTTTTGCCAAAGTGAATGGAGCCTTACTCCTCTTGCCCCACAAAGCCTACTGGGAAACACAGGTCCACCCCCCACCAAGGGCAAAGCCTCTTTCAGAGCATGCAGAGCACCACTGACAGCAGGTGCCATCCATCTCTCCAGGCCTTTTGTCTTATATTGTACTGGGGACTCTAGCTAGGAGAAGCTCTGCTGGCAGACAGCAGGCGCTACCAGGAAGGTAGATACCATGCAGGTGTCCACACGCACCATCTGCCAGCTGGTGGAGAGGGGCTGCCGCTCTGCCAACAGAGGGCTTCAGCCACCAGACAGCAACTTTCAGTCCTGTCAGCAAAACCCTGCAGTGTAGGCCAGGTCTAAGACTTCTGTCAAGCCCTCTTCAGTACAGTATCCAAACCCCCTCAAGCCAGGGACAAACACTCAAGAAGCCAAAGCCTGAACTGATCCAATTTTGCTGCCTAGGTTGAACTGATTTGCAAGTGCACAGACATTGACATTTAATTCTGTAAATGCAGGCACCTGCCTACAGTGGCGCAGGCTGGAGGCAGGGGGGCGCTACAGCCTCACATCCTTTCCTTTGCAGCTGCTGCAAGGAAGTTGAGCTGAGGGCTGTGGCCAGGCTCCCACAGGGGCCAAGTATGATCGGGAAGGGATTTAAACCCCCCCCCCAGCCTGGCTTGTAGGGACGCCAGCCAGACTGTGCCTGGAGGGGTAAAAGGAAAGCAGCCCTTGCCAGCCTTGGCCCCAAGGCCAGACACCAGGCAGGGCAGCACCTCAGGCAAAGGGGAGCAGGGTGTGGGGATTAAGCTTCCCTGTCTCTGGAAAAGCACAGGACCCCAGTCAGGCTCTGCCCAGCTTTCCCTCCTGCATAGATGGTGGGAGGCCTGGCTAGAGCCACTGACATGGCCCTACTACCTGCCCAGGGCTTGGGCTGAGCCCAGCCGGCTGGGTGTGTTGCCGAGGGTGGAGGTAGAGGGGCAGCCTAGGCTGGGGCTGTGTGGCCAGATTGCTCCCAGCTCCCCATGCCCAAGGCAGCTAGGAATGGCCCTGTGGGGCTGGCACACAATATTGCCAACCCTACCATGCCAAAATGCATGAGTTTGGTGGGGGGGGGTTTAATAAAGAGATTGGCATGTAAATCATGAGATGCTATTTTTGAAATGGGTGTTATTTGTGAAGGTTTTGCAGGCTGTGGGTATGTGGGGAGAGGGGTTGGAGCCCTGGCAGGATGTGGGGTACTGTGGAGGAGGAGTGAAAGACGGCAGCAGGGCTGGAGGGTGGTTTGGGAGTGAGGGGCAGACAGACAGACACAGATGCACGGAGACACTGACAGATGCAGACAGCACCCAGCTGGTAAGTGGAGGGACAGGCGGGGTAAAGATTGAGGCCGGCGAGGGAGGGAGTGGGGCAGGAGCCATTGCTGCCCACTGGGCGGGCAGAGGATGTGGAGTGCACTGGCCACGTGGTACATCCCCCGCCTGCCCAGTGGCAGGAAGCACACCAGGGTCACACAGCTGAGCTCTTTGGCCAAGGCAGCAGGGCACACAGCCCTAGCTTGCAGCAAGCCACCCCCCTCTGCCCCACAGGGGGCATGTGCACCCATGTCTTCCCCTGTACACTGCTCTGTGGGGAGCCGCACCCCCCCTTGCGCCTCTGGATGACCCACCCAGTCCCGGGTGCCCATTCACCCCTGCCCCACTCCCTCCCTCACCATGGGGGCCTCAATCTGCCCCCCCCCCAACACACCCCTTTCCCTCTACTTACCATCTGGGAAAATCCAGAGATCTGAGGGTTGGATTGGGAGATCGTGGTTTGGAGTTATTTTGACTTTGAAATCCTGAATCTCAAAATGGTTGAGACAGTTAGCATTACTCGGCCTGTGGGGGGCAGGGCCCTTGCCAGCCTGCTGGGGCTCCATGACAGCCTGGCCTGGTAGCAAGGGCAGGGGCTGGTTGAGGAGCAGGCTTCCTGGGCCACCTTGGATGCACCAGTGGGCCCCAAGCCTGGTAGCCGGCACCGTGCCCAGTCTTGTGCAGCACCCAGGGCTGCAGGCACACAACCAGCTGT
>NW_017728936.1:1426886-1440085 GCF_001723895.1 Crocodylus porosus | reverse complement strand
CACTGCCACCATTAAGCGTGGGGTCACTTTTAGGAGCAAGGCGAGGGCAGAGGCGGGCTGCCCACTAAGGGTTCTGGGCTTTCTGCTCTGCTGCCTTTGCCCCGGGAGCCATGTGCTATGGGGAGGCACAACTCGCCACCACCACTGCTGCTAGACAGGCAGGAGATGCATGGCCAGCGTGCAGCTCCTGCGGCAAAGGTAACAAGGCAAAAAGCCCCAAGCCAACAGTGGGCAGCCTGCCTCCACCCTTGCCCCAAGCCAACAGTGGGCAGCCTGCCTCCACCCTTGCCCCATACCTCTCCCGGGCATACACAGTGGTAGGGAGCCATTCCCCCTCCCCCTTCCCACACCCCCTGGACAAGCCACCCACAGCTCTGTGCCACTCACTACCCTGGCTGGGCAGCACCCCCAGCCCCTCCCTCACCATGGGGACTTGATCTGCCCCTCATCATGATCCTTCCCTCTCCCATACCCCTTTCCCTCCACAGACTCACCTGCAGGGTGCTGCTCTCCACACTGCCCAGCTGTGCTCCTGGCCACATGCAGGATGCAGCTGTGCACAAGCATGCAGAATCCAGGAGGCCCCAGCCAGAAGGCATATTTTATTTATTCATGCGTTAATCGGCTACACTGGCCAAAAAAGCCGCGTTGTCCCAGCCGTGCAGCCAATATGATATGGCACCAATGTATAGGTGCAACTCTACAAACAACAAAACGACTTAAGGGGAAAACAAGACATGCCCAACACAGCTGGAACTAGAATGGGAGAACTATCATCATCACTATCATTTGGCATAAGTGGTTTCCCCAGCTTGGAGTACAGGAGCCATCAAACAGTTACACTTATAGTTCAGTGAGTCCAGTCCCCTGTCTGCAAAAAGAGCCAGTACCAGACACTTTAGAATAAGATGTAGGAAACCCTCCAGTAGGTAGATATGAGACTATCTGCCCATAAGGGAAAAGGTTGCTTAAGGGCTCGTAGTCTAATAGAAGTAGCATAACTAGGGGTGGGCAACCTGGCCAGCAACGCTGGGCACCAATTCTGAGGTGAGACAAGAATGGGGGCTGCTGCTTGCAGTCTAGGGCAAAGAAGCTGCTCCTTATACCTCTGCCTAATTGACCTCGGGCCCGAGAATGAGAACTGGGTCATACTGTCAACTGTCTCACCAAGTTACCTGAGAAGTCACTCACTGCACTTCTGAGACTCTATGTTCCCATCTCCACAGCAGAAGACAAGCAAGTAATCTATCCTCAAACCACTCAACTATACTGTAAGTGGAAAAACCAAGTTACCCACTTGCGCTTACAAGTTTGCAATACAAGTTGTATCAGCAAGTGTTCTGAACTTTTAATTCTCTGCCACTGATTAATGAGGAGGACTGCATATGCCAAATCCAAGTACACAGCTCTCTACTTGGTCGCACTCAAATTGCTAATAGATTCAGTAAGAAGCCTAAAAGGCCAAATAACTTGATTAAATTATAATCAGTTACTGGAAGGCCTTAAACCTGATTATAAAACAGTAGATAAGGCTTTCACCAAGGTCACACAGGGTGGAAGCATGCATAGCTTTTGACTGACTGTGAGAGCCAGCAGTCTTAAAGGTAGTTAAATGCACTGAAATTACAGGAATCCTGTTTAGTGCTTCTGAGCACTGAACAACTGTGGATTTCAACACATTAGCTATTTTGGGTACCTCCAACCTCCAGCTGTTAACTACAAAAGCAATGCAAACAGCCTCACCTGAGGCCTCTGTTATCACTAAATCAATAAATGCAACAGAAGTGGTCTTTAGAGCCAAAAACACTAAAACCCCAGGAATGCAATTGCTCTTGGACAAAGGAAGCAGTCCAGCAATGCCTAAGGACAAATAGCAAGTTTGTTGCATAAACACTGCATTTCAAAAGCTGCATGATTCCCCCCTTACATCAGCTAGAAACAAGCAGCACAAGTCATGGCAACCTTTCTGGTTCCCAAGCCAAGTCTGTATACAACATGAGCTGGCCATGGCCTCCACTGCTGAGACAGGTCCAAGGACTCTCAAATCAGTTCCTTCCCTCCTGGTCCACTCCCCTCCAGTACCCCCTCGATATCTTGCTCTCAATTCCAGTTCACTAGGATAAGGCAGCCCCTAGAGCTTTCCTTCTAGACTTCCCTGAACCCCTCATTTCTATCACCAATCCCTCTCATCCTTTGATGCCCTGATACATGCCAGCTGTCTGGAGGCTTGGCACAGCTATTACTGCCATTTTACAGGCAAGGGACATAGGCACAGCGAGACTTGGTAACCTTCCTCAGGTCACTTGATGTCAGACAAAGGCAACTCAGGTTTCTTGAGGTCCATGCTAATACTGCAACCAATGGATCACATCTCAACATACTTTTCTGTTCCAGTCTACTTGGCACCCATACCATCTTGACTCCTTCAGCTCATAGAAGACAGATGTTAAGATGCCACTTC
This sequence comes from Crocodylus porosus, assembly GCF_001723895.1. Classification (NCBI taxonomy): domain Eukaryota; kingdom Metazoa; phylum Chordata; order Crocodylia; family Crocodylidae; genus Crocodylus; species Crocodylus porosus. The sequence continues at coordinate 1,437,624 of NW_017728936.1, read as the reverse complement.
CTCCCCACCCCTCATGTTCCCTGTGGCTTCTGCCGTCTCAGGACAGATTCTTGGCCTCACCTAGGCTGCCTCTCACAAGTCAACCCCTTCCTGCCTTCTCAATTCATGGCAGCTGCTCACACTGCTAATGATACCAAGAAGGTGAGGAGAGCTGGCACAGCTCACTGATAATCTGCTTTAAAGCAATCTACATATTTGTATTCTAGCCAAAACCAAGAGCTAGACTCAATTGTTTCACAATCAATCACTAAAAAAGGCAGAGAATAGCAACAGTTTGTGTAATTTTAATTCAGGCCTCCTGGGCATATCCATTAAGATATAGTCCTTAGTTACATAATTACACACTGGGCACCATCTACATATGCTATTTATTCAGTTGCATTAACTCTAGTGCAGTTCACATTGGAGTTTTTCTCCCAGACACCACATTTACACATGCACCTGGAATTGTAGTACGTTTGAGCCACGACCACACCGTCCCAACTGCCAGGGAGCCTGGGGGTCAGCCTGCCAGCCTAGGGCTGCTCCAGCCCAGCTCAATGTGGTGCAGAGGGGCTGGCTTGTGCATGACGGTGCTCTAGTGTTGGGCTAGCCAGCAGGCAGCCCTCACATCATGCCCTAGCCAGCCCCTCCAGCGTATACACATGCACTAAACACCACTATAACGTGTACACACTAAACGCCACCATAAGATAGTACTTGTGTTTACAAGTACTAACCTACAGTGATGTTTATTAGTTTAGTGTGGCCACACATGTAGATGCTGAGACTTTACTGCAGAGTTAACTAGGCAACTCCACAGCGAAACATCTTATGTAGGACTTGCCCACTTTCTTCCACATACACCTGCCTCATTCAGTGCAGAGGACAGATCTGTTCTGGGTGGTAGGCAACTGCTATCTGAAAAACCCTTGCCTCATTTACTACAGAAGTTAGAAGGCATGTAATGAATGACTCAGGGGACCATAGAATTGTCTTGTACCACTGTAGAGAACTGGAGTCTATCCCTGTCTGTCTCATGTAAACCAAAACCTGCACAGAGACAGCAAACTACTCTGGGCATTCCTTATTTTTCTGGAGGTCCAATGCAAGACACTCGTGTCCTGGTTTGAGAGCACTTGCTACAATACATGCAACTACAGCTGCAGAGCCCTGCTCCAGCTGGACTTCACAGAGGGGGCACTTAGAGCAACGTGGCATCTAAAATTTAAATTGTAGTCTCTGTGCCTCAGTTCTCCAATGAGTGACTAATGGAGCTAAGCACAGGCCAATCTTGCCAAGACTGCAAAGAACTGAGATGGAGGGCGCGAGAAAAGAAGCTCACAAGGAAACAGACTCTGCACTCAGAGCAGGGTTTGGACAGTGCACAGCCAGTACCACAGAAAGTGAGGAGGGTAAAGAGAAATACCAAGCACCCTCCATGAGCAGGCATGCTTTAGAAGAACAGCCACAATTGACTGTCATGACATGCAGATGTGAAGGGGGCTGATCTAAAAAGTTACCATGAGAACTAAAAGGCTAGCACCTCCTAATTTTTCAGAGCTGGACTTCGCAACTTTTCTGCTCTTTTAAATGGATGCATGCATGCAAATAAACAACAAGGAAATCAAGGAAGCCACTTGTCCCCAAATTTCTCTGAAAATTCAAGCTTCACATCCATGACCTAGTGGACAGAGCAAAGAACTCCGAGTCCCAGTGACCTTGGGAAGTCACCGCAAGTCCATGCCTCAATTTCCCTCTTGCATTTGAAAACTTGTCCAGCTTGATCCCAACTACATAGCTGGCCCATTAAAAAGATAACACCCTAGGAAATCCTTCTCTCCCATCCATTCCCTTCTGATTTGATAACAATAGTACTGCCTTCCTTTCTTGAATGCTGAGATTTATGAAGAGCACCAAGAACTGGGGATTGTTATTAGGGACAGTGCTGGCTCAATGTGTTCCTCACATGGTTTAAGAAAGGAAGCACAGACTGAGGACTCAAAGCCCAAGAGCAAGAATGAGGACCCCAGTGCCTCCCCTGTCACCGTACCTCAGTTTACCTTCCTCATTTGCAAAAATGGAGATAATACAAACCTCCCTGGAAGAGCTGAGCGACTGAAGCTGCTCATATTTCCAAACTGCAGCAGCATTACCACAATACCTTAGATTCTACACATACATGAAAAGGTTTTGTATTTCTAGAGGTCTCTGAGCAGTAGAACGAGGCCAGATTCACGGACGGTGTAAACCGCAGGGAGTTGCCAGAATTACAGTGTCAGCTCCCCTTGTACAGACCAGAAAGGCACTTAGGAACTGAATACTGCAGCTGCTGCTTCTTGACTTCTTTACAAACTTGTTGCAAACATGGGAAGCAGAAAAAACCAGCACACTGTGGCCCCAGTCAACAGCAGATACGAACATAAGCCAAAGCTTCCCCGCACAACAAGGTGCTACATGAGAACCTCCTTTTATTTCATGCCGTCAGAGCAAATGTAAAGAATACCTTGCTATCAACAACCAGCACGCACCCTGTCCTCTGTGGTGAAAATAAGCCATGAAAAGCAGATACGGAAGTCACCCAAAAGGCCCAACATCCTGCCACTGCCAATCCACATTTCACATATCAGCTCAAGTAACTCTAAACATTGAGAGAGCTGTTTCCATCCAGAGCTCAGAACAAGACAGGAACCACAGCAGCCTTCCCACCCCTGCTGCAAGGGAGGGCAGTGACACAGCTTCATTTTAACAGCAGGAAACAGGAGGACAGCAGGGCCATCCATCAGCCCAACATCACCTAGGGAGCTAGTGGCAGCACCGGGAAGGAAGCCCCAGTCTCTCATCCCCCCAGAACACCGTCTCGCCGAGTTTGGATGAAGCAGTGATGCTTTCAGTCGCCACCGCGCAGAACGCCAGCCTGCCTTGATCCTGCCGGGCAGGGAAACCTGGAACCACGGGTCGCCTGCAGCAGCTACCAGCGAGGAGGCAGCCAACTGGGAATGCAGTTCCTACTGGGAGGACTGGGAGCTGTGGGAGGCGTGTGTTGGGTGGAGCTGCCCTCCGGTATCTCCCGTGAATTTGGGAGGGACGAGGATACATTTTCAGACCAATGGCCATTAAAGCGACAGGGCCAACAAAGGGCTACTTACCACCAGCACAGGTGCCGCCTTCCCCTGGCTCCCAGCAAGGCTGCCTCGCAGCCAGCGGCTGTCAGACCGGATGCCCCGGTCCTTAAGCACTCTCTTGACTAAGCCACTCCCCAGGCAGGAGATGGCAGGGGTGCTTGGGGCAGGCAGCCTGCCCCCTGCAGGTCAGCGTCTCCTGGCGTTGTGCCTGGTCTTCCACCAGCTAGAGGTGACATGTTGACACAAACTCAAAAGTCTGCACAGCTTCTAGTCAGAGGGAAAACCACAGAATTGGAAAAAAGAGGCATGTGCACGTGAATGCTGAGAGCGCCATAATGGAGTAAACGTCCCCCCAGCTCATCTGCACAGCAACCAGGAGGGAGGGACCGAGTGAGACATCCCTGAACAAGAACGTGAAATGGGCACAATGTGGAGCAACTTATTTTTTATTATTAGCAGCAAATCCAAAGAGGATGCATCGCTCAGGGTCCCACCTCCCCCCAGAGTCAAAGCTGTTCCCCTCTGGGTTGGCAGCTCCAGCAAACCCCAGGGCAGAAGCAGATCAAATTCTGTCCCCTCCAACAGCCAGTCTGTGAGCAGACACCAGCGAAGGGTCTCAGGACACAACCTCCCAGACGCAGAGCTCCGGCTATAAGCTCCCACAGGATGGCAGAGTCCACAGAGGAGCAACCCCAGGCATAGAAAGGCAGGGGAGGGAAATCAGGCACCCCCCAGCAGTCCCAACAAAAACCAGATAGATGGTTATTCCCAGCCGCACACAAGCAGCACGAGTGTGCCAGGATGCTCCAGCCTTGAGCGCACGGGAACGGAATGTTTTAATTCCGAACCGGGAAAGCAAGACGAGGAGGGAGGGAGGAAGCAGCAAAGAAGGGAGTGAAAAACTGCATTCCCAGCACTCCCTAGGGAGAAGACCTCCTCAGCTCATGACACACAAGATCAGCAACTCCAGGCTGTGAGGTCCCTACTCACACTTACAGGGACTCCCTTCAGGTGGAGGCACCTGGGCAGGGCAGGGCAGGGCGGGTGCTGCTGCCCAATCTGAGCTGGTTGCACAGACAGCAGGTGTAGTATGTCCAGGCCACAAGGGTGGCTGCTGCCCGGCTCCACCCCTAATGTAGCCCTCCTGCCATACCTTCTTCTTATTAAAGCTTGAGTAAGGGAGGCTGACCATGGGCTTTAGAGCAGGACTTAGTTCTTACAAATCTCCACCAGGTTTCTCCTGGACCCCCACTAGTCTCCACTCAGCACTCTGGCTCAATAGGCCTGGACACCTGCAGCCTTAAGAGCTAATTGCACGGCTTTGTTCTGCCCCTGCACCATGCCCCAAGCCTCACAGGTGTTATAGTTCAAGGATGTCACCTGATATTTGTTCTGCTTAGCCCCTCTGGTCACCTGCACAGCCCACCTCTGGGCTTCGGGACCCTCAGGTCCCATACGCAGCTGCTTCCTGGGTGCTCAGACTCTGCTCTCAGGCTCAGTCACTCTTAGGCTACCGCCACCCTAAGTAGGTCTTGAGCCCGCCCTTGCAGGCTCCAGGTGAAACCACCAGAGCAACTTAATAGCAAGCACCTGTGCCCTCTGGCAGGCATACAAACCTACTCCAGGTTACAACATAAAACCACAGCCACTTGCCCATGTAACAAGCCCTTCTCTGCCTCAGGTACCTTCCCTTGCTCCTGGCATTGCAGAGTTGCTTCCTTTCTGTCTGTTCAGGAGTACTGCTGCTAGGAGTCCCTCACTTCCCGGCTCTCAAGGCTGGCCAGCTCAGGGCTTATACATCTCCAGCCCAACCTGCTACTAGTCAGGCGAGTCCCTAATTAACCCCTTCACCACCTACAAGCTCCCTCCAGCTGCTTTCTCCCTCAAAGGAACAGGCACACCCCAGTGCCCCATTACAGAGGGCTTCAACCATTCCACATTTCCAAGGGAGGCACCACAAGGCACCCTTATCTGTGCACCTTTCTCAACTGAATCTGCATGATAGAGAGGGTGGAGGGATTAAGCAAGTTCAGTGACCTTGGGTCACTGGAACATTAGGCCCTTGAAGAAGGCCGAATAAGAGGGGTATGGAAATGTGAGAAGCCAGTCCCATGGCACAGATGCCTTGGCTATCCACAGCTGTGTGATGTTGTGAGCCATAACACCCTGAAACCAGTATTATCTATATTGGCTCCAAGAATCCCAGACTGGATGCTGCTGGATAGGCAAACAGACTCACTCAGAGCCAAGGCCTATGGAAGCAGCAATGGCTGGGACTGTGACAAATAAATCAGGAGGAACAAGAAAGACAAGCAACACCTGAATGCAAAACCTCTGCCAAACTGGTGCCTGAAGCCATTTATGATCTTTACCAGCAACATCATCTCATGCCTGGCTCCTGGGGAGGGTCACTCTCCACACAGAGCCCAAGCTGGAGCTTTACCCCAAGAACATGACCCACTGTCTGGGAGCCACCATAACCAGCAAGAAGTCTGTAAACCCAGAGGATGTGCAAGGGGACATCTAGCTACATACAGGGCGGCTACCAATATTCTCCAAGTGCTTTGATAATTACTGGGTTTTCTCCTTGCCACACCCATGCAGAGTCCGGGAACTATTAGCTCCATTGGCAGCAAAGGAAAGACCACATGATGGATTATGCCATTTGTACGAGGTCACACAGCGACAGAGCTAGGGAAACGAATCCAAGAGCACTACCTCATTCTTTTGATAAACCACTCAGCTGCCTTATGCAGCTCTGAATACAGTAATTGTTGCAAGGACTGCAACCCTTGGCCTTGCACCTCATGTCTCCCAACACCCTCTGCAGGTGGGATAGAGAACTGCCTCAAGGGTCCGCAGTGGCAAATGCAGGCCTTACTGGATGTGCTTTGCAGCCTGTGGCTGAGGGAGCACAAACCGCTTCCAGCAATACCCAGGGCAGGCACTCCTCCAAGGAAGGACAGGCCTGGAGTCCAGGAAGGGAAACCCAGATGTAGAGTAAAACCATGACACGCAACTGTTTGAACTGAATGTAGTCCAGGGAGACAATCTTACAATTGCCACAATTAAAGGCTGCTTTATTAACAGCTTAACTGTCCCTGGCAGGACTTCAGGCTCTTAAGTTTGCCTCTCAAAAAGAAGATTGGTAAGCCAAAAACCAAAACACACAAAGCCCAACTGGAAACTGCAGGGTTTGGAATGGATTTCCATCCTGGGGAACAAAAGGACTGACAGCATATTTCAGTCAGCTGCACACAACTCCAGTGGCCTGATGAGATCTCAAGGGAGCCCCATGACTTAGGGGAGCCACACACAGCTGGGAAAAAGAAAAACCATCGGCCAGGGCCAAGGGCTTTCTCTCATGTCTAGTCAGCAGAGCAACCCTCAGTACTTTTTTGCTGACCAAATGAAAAGCACAGGCACATCCCAGGTCCTGCAGATCAATGTAGTTCTACTCAATTTTGCCTTGCTAACCTTTGATGCTTACACCGCTCTGACTGCACTGGCACAGCAACGCCCCACAGTTGCTGGGGCAGGTAATAAAACAAGCCTGTGGCAAAACAAGGAACAAAATCCAACTCTTCCCATGTCATAAGTCATCTTTTCTGTTAGTCATCTGTCCTACAGCAATTTCTATATACCCGCTGAGCCTCTAGCCTAGAGACAGCATGGACAACAACAGTCAGACCACTGGATTCAAAACCCTCAGGCCTCGGGGCCACAGGACGGGCAATATCCCACCAAGGCTGAGTAAAGAGATGGAGATTTGAACCTCTAAAATGTTCCCATCCATACCAGCTTGAGATTGGATGAATGTTGTTGCCATCTGAAGGCTGCTGGGTAGCCTGTCTTGTATGAGTTTAGTGGCATTGAATCTAATTGGACTGGACACACTATTTTTCTCAGGAGAACAGTGGAGAAAGGAGAGAAAAGGAAGAGAAAAAAATACCTATACATTTTTAATTTAAGGCGGCGGCAAAGATCATTGGATTTTCTGTGAAAAACAAAGAAGTTGGACACAAAATACAAGTCTCCCACAAGGAGAGACTGAATTTTTTTGAGAAACATGGGAACAATGAATTTTGAGCAAGTGTACACATTCCAGCGCGCAGCCTTGGCAGGGAGCCCAAGGATTTAGCAGGTCATGAAACGAAACTCCCCTCTCATTTCCAGAGGTAGGAGGACTCCATCAGGAGCTGTGGAAATGGAGAAAGGACACTTGGGTGGGCAAAAGAAGTGCCCTGCAACTACCCGGGCAGTACCACCCTGCTAGAAACACGAAGGGCTTTTGGCCTCCCGAGTTTCATCATCAAGGAGTATTGAGGCAAGCAGGCAGAGCTGTAGGAGGGAAAGGTTTGTTATACATGATGAAGGCCAGCAGTACATGCTGTGGCTCTACATCTCCTCTGAAACCTATCCCTTCCCTCTCCCCAGTTCTAGCCATCATGCTGCAGGGCTCCCAATCTGGCACCATCACCAGATTTGTCCCAAACGAGAAGCGACATACCCAGCCACTCAGTTCTTGGTAACACTGAAAGCAACATCCGCTCAAGCAGCACTTTTGCTGGGATGTGATATTAAAACCAATATATACATGAAAGAAGAGAGGTGGGTAAATGGGCAGGAAATAAAAGGTGCTGGAGAAATAGCTCCAATCCACCCTCCCCTGCTCCAGCACAGGCTGGGCATACCCCAGCCCACAGCTCCCTGCCCTCCTTTCTCCCCCTCCCATCCAGCACACAGCACTGCAGCTGGGAGCAGGGATGTTGGGCTTGGGGAGAGAGGCCTCAGATAGGCAGCTCCTCCTGGATTGGCTCCAAAGTGGAGCTTGATCCCCCACCTCCCTGAATTGGGTGGGGGGAAATGTGTTGCTATAACTCATGGTGCTGTCTGTGAAGCACCGGGAGGTACATCAGGGAGCTGCATGCCTGTCAATGCCTATGGGGATAGTTTTTGCCTTCCACACATACAAACTGCTGAAAAGCTTAATTCACACATGCTTATGAAGACTTTTCAGATGCATTTATTGGAGGAAATAGGTCTTACTCCAAAACCTTTCACATGGTTCAATAATCCAGTTTGGAACGAAATACCCCAACACCCAACTGATAGATCCAAACAGTCTCTGCAGAGACAGACTATCGCACTTCCAAAGGCTGCTGAGATCAGAACTCAGCCTGCAGCCTTCTGTCCTCTTTACTGTATTTGCAAGGAGATCTCAAAGAGGCAAGTCAGAAGGCAAGTGCATTTTAAAGAACCCAAAGTATGTTTGTACAACACAACATTGTCTGGCGACCAAAGAGAGTTCAGTCAACTCTTCCTACCCAGCCTAAAGACTGTATTTAGACCTTTAAAAACAATGTAGTCACTTATCTCAGAGCTGCCTAGTGAGCATGCAGGGCTTTTTTACTCTAAAGAAACAGAAGAAGTCAGAATCGTCCCTCAGCTCTCAGAGATGACCAAGAGGGGATCTGAACACATATTTCAAATACAAAACAGGCTGTTACAAAGGCTAAACAGATACTTGACTGGGATGGTTTAGTTAGGGGCGATCCTGCACTAAGCATGGGGTTGGCTAGATGACCTGGAGGTAATCATACTAATCTACAATTCTAAATCAATCATTCTCTGTCGCATTGGCCCAGGGCAAAAGGTAATAGGCATAAATCACAAAGAAGGAAGATTTAGGTTAGGTTTTAGGAAGAACTTTCTTACTATGGTGAGGGAGGAGCACTAGAAAGGATTAATCAGGAGAGCTTGTAAACTATCCATCACTCCTAGTCTCCAAGTGCAGGTCAGGCTAATGTTGGCCTGCAATGGTGCAGATGAGGATGATCCTGCATCAGGTAAAGGATTGAGCTAGGATCCCTCTTAAGGTCCATTTCAGCTCAATGTTTCTAGGATTTCTCAAAAGTTGACAAGTCCTTCATGGCCCTACTTCTCAGCAGTGCTTTTCAATACCACTTGTATAAATCAGCAGAAGCCCTGATTGAGGCAGTGGACATCAAACTTAATTTCACTCATGGAACTAACAAAAGCTACAGCAATGTGAGCCCTCCTTCGCTGATATAAGCGGAGCTCCAGTGTTCAAGGTTTTGCCTTCACTGAAGTAGCTTTGTTGACAAAACTTTTCTAAACTATGCCCCCTCTACTTCATTTTAAGAAGCCTGAAGAGAGGGCCAAAATTACCCTTGCACCCACTGTAAGGCTTCTTTAATGCAGCCAGAATGATGTAGGGGGCTGGGGGTTTTGGTGTAAATAAGAATCAAATCAGAAGCAACTGCAGATGCTTCCTCAGCCTGATGAAAAGCTTTTAAACCTGAAAGCTTGCTAAGATTTTTTTTCCCCAACTATTTAAGTTGATCTAATAAAAGATATCAGATTTGCCCGAAGAACCTTGTCTGCCTATGCCCCTAGACCGACACGGCTACAGCCTGAAGAGTGGTGGCACTTCTCATTGCAGATCTGCTGCAGTCTAGTAAGCAGGAACTGGAATCCTGTTCCACTTGCACTCTATTAGGGAAGCTCAAACCTGCCGCACCCCCAAAGGCCGCCTGAAGGAGATGAGGGCTGCACTGGAACTGCCAGTTATCAGAAGAAAACCGGAGCATTGCACCACTGGCGGACAAATGAGCACATCCAATCTAGAGACACAACGAACAGGAAAGTCATGATGGAGCCTTTTGCAGAGCCATACTATAGTGCCTCCTACATGCCTGAACCCCAAACCTCAGTGGAGATGAGCAGTAATCCTCCTTGCTGAGCCAGAACCCAAGCACTGAATGAGGGGGACAGTACAGATGTAAAGACCTTTCTGATCTTGTATTAACATCCTTATCCCACTGGTGGTTTGCAGAAGGGATTACTGTGTATAACCCTCTCCCAAAAAGGACCAGGGGAACTGGTTACAGAGTAACGTCTTTCAGTAACCGAAAAGATTCCAAAGGGCTTTCTGAACTAGGCAGGAAGAGGACAGCCCTGTAGTCATGTTATTGCCAGAGATCCAGGTTTTCCCTTCACTGATGAAAAATACAGATGTTCTCTTTTAAAGGAGAAAAACATGGGAAACCACAGGTTTCCCCTTGCAGGCTCATAGAGTTCCAGACTACAAGGAGCCGCTTAAGGCTGGGGAGCAGGACACAGGGGGCACCAAGTATATGTGCACACACACATGCACGTGGCCAAGAATACAGCCAGGCATTGTGGACACCAGCTCCTCCAGCTGCCTGCAGATAAGTCTTGGTGGAAGGAGTGGGCATGGGGGAGTGGGGAGGGAGGATTGAGGCCTCCACAGGGAGTGGGACATGGTTGGCGGCTGAGGCTGAGGACACTACCCAGCCAGGGTGGTGCGTGGGACCCAGGTGGGAATGCATGGCCATGGGGCCAGCTGGATCATCGGGGGTGGGGAGGGGGGAAGCTGGCTCTAGTGTGCATTCCTAGGGAAAGGGGCATGGTGGGGAGGGGGCACTTGCCCCTCCAGATTTGTGCACAGTGTTAGGGAGGATGCAGGCTACCTGTGGCAGGGCTCAGCACTCCCTGCCCTGATGCCCTCTCCCCAGGGGCCTCCGTGGATGGAACCTGGAGAGGAGGGCAGCAAGGCTCAGTGCTGCCGCTGTTGGGACCCCTGCACC
>NW_017728936.1:1411562-1426651 GCF_001723895.1 Crocodylus porosus | reverse complement strand
GGTAGGGCTGGGAGGGGGCAGGGGGCTGGGGGTCAGGAGTGAGGGGCACTGGCAGGGATGGGAGGGCTGTGGGTCAGGAGTAGGAGCAAGGCACCAGCATATCAGGGCTGCTCTGCACCACAAAACAGTGGGGGGAGGAGGTGGAAACCACAGCTGGACTCATGTCCTGGCGAGTGAAGGTGGCAGGGAAGCTCTGATTTTTTTTCTTGTTAAAAAAACCCAAAAAAACAAAAATCAAGCACCAAAATATATAGGTATTTAGAATCTATTTTATTATGACGGAGACACTGGTAGGCTTCCAAACTGGTTTAAAATTGTACATCTATCAATAAAACATTGTGTTCAACTGATACTTGTATATATAATGACATTTCATTGTAATCAGGGAGAAACATGTTTCTTTTTTAATCAGAGAAGATGGGGAGGGTGTTAATCAGAGAACCTAGGATTTTTAAATGAATAACCAAGATCCCTGCTTATTAGTGTTGTTGCAGTTGTTCTTGTACGGTGTTATTGATGTGTTGTTAGTGTTGAAGTCTCAGGAACTGCAATTCCAGCAAAAAGTTGCAGCCAGGATATCCCAACATAAATCTTGTCTTAAAGAGTAATCACAGGCTGTTTGGTGGCAAAGATTTGGCCAGATTTATTGTGTACAAGCACAGCCCTAACATGTTTTGGTCTACCAAGTACAACAGACAAGGAGTTAAGGCATTTGTGCCTGTGACAAAGCAGCTGGCACAACACCACACAGGCTCCCCTAGGCTGCTACAAAGTTTCCCTGATTTCCAATTCTCCTTTTACACCCTGCTTTAAACAAATCATGTGTTGCACTCCATCTGTATCCTGAATGTCTCAAACAGTCCTGTACCAGGGGCTTGTTTCATATCCTGACCTGGGGTTTCCTCTTCTAGTCTTATCATCCTGGTACTGGACACCATGTACAGCCATCTCCCCCTCCCATGTTCTGGCAGGACAGCCCAACTAGCCCACATGCCAAGATTTATGTGGGGAGTTAATGCATTGGTCAGGTCTGCCGGTCAGACCTACCCTGGTCAATGCTTTACCAAAGCCGTTGTGTGAGCAGTATATATACACATCAGCAAGGCCTACACTGCCCTCCTTTTTGTCTTTTATAGCGGAGGATGTTTACTTATTGTTTTGTAAAAGCATAATGTACAGATAGAAGGTAACCCAGCAGGCCAGGCACTGTTTTGAGGTTACCTTGTTATACCCATTTATACCCCACCTGTTTACACTGGTTTGCACATTTTCTTGTACAACCTGTAGACAGTTTTTACCCAATTGTTGGTTTTTATAGGTTGGGCCTGGGATTCTTACGTCTGGGATTTAAGTTGATAGGAGTGTGCTCCTTGTAACACTTTAGTATTTATGCAGTGGTAATAAGCAGTATCTGATGATAATATACTGATACTAGCAAATGATACTACTACAAGCTAAAAGCACGTATGTATAACATGCACAGAACCTCACAGTTAGAAACCTAAGAAACCCAGATTTTAGAGGTGTTGTTGCTTTAGTTGTGTTTTTACACATTTCAGGTGGCATTTTAGTTACTGCTACTTTTTGCATGTTATTCCTGGCTTTTAGGGTTTTTTTAGATTAACTTTATATTTAGGCTTTTCTGGCATTAGAGCGGATTTACATTAAACACTTTACCAGAACAGGAAACAATATTAATTTTAGTTCCATTTTGAATTGTTTACTAAGATTGCACATATTTACTTCAGTTTCATGACTTTGGTTCAAGTTAGGGGTACCATATTTCCAGTATCAAAAAAGAGGACACCTGTGAGGGGGAGGTAAGGGGCAGAGATATGCCTGTGCCCTGCCTCTGCCCCTCACTCCTAAACCCCTGCCCCCTCTCACTCCCAACGCACAGCCGCCTGCCTCCCAGCGCTACTGGTGCCCCTCACTCCCGACCTGCCACCCCCCAGCGCTGCTGGTGCCCCTCACTCCCGACCTGCCACCCCCAGCCCTGCTGGTGCCCCACACTGTGGACCCAGAGCCCCTTGCCTGCCCAGCCCTGCACTCCCGACCCACAGCACCCTGCCCTGCTGCCCAAGCACCTTCCACATTGCACACATACACAACACACACATGTAAAGATGCATCAACAGAACTAGCACTGATGTGAAGGCATTTTATTGAAAACACGTGGAGGAATGTATTCAAACAAGACACAGGTTACACAGCTGGAGCTTGACCAGGGCACCGGGGCAGCCTCCTGGCCTTAAGAGAATCCCAGGTCAGCAAGGGATTGTAAGATGAATGTCCATCCAAGGATAAACAGACCAGCAGCATCTAGAGGTCCCGTAGGGAGATCTGAGCAAAGAATTGAAGGCATTTCTTCTAAGGCTTCTGGCATAGCTCCAACTTTCCCCTCCCAGGAGTTAAGACAACAGAGAGGGGATTAGCTGCTCTGAGATGTAGGTTCAATGCTCTGAGATGTAGGATTTTCTTCCTATCTAGTGTCCCAGCTCCTGTCTACTGCTCCAGAGAACCTAGCTGATAAAGATGGATCAAAAGCCAAAGCCCCTACAACAACAACAGCACCACCCTATTACAGTTGTACTTCTGTACCCCGCATCAGTAGGCAGGATCACAACATGGCTCACTAGTGTTCTCCTTTATCCCTGCTCAGTCCCCTCCAAGCTCCCCAGCATCAGCTCTGCTGAGTTTACAATCTTCCTTGCCAGGCTTTTCAGCAATCCAGGATCCTTCTTCAGTTCACACTGCCCTTGCTTACCTGGTATATTTGTACCATACAGGGGGCACTGCTCTTCTGTGTAAGACCAAAAGACCCATCAAAGGTCATCAGTCTCTCTAGAAAGACAGAAAGCTCCTGAGAGCTGGGCATGACTATACAGGAAGGACAGTCCTTTTGTGCCCCCTACTCAGATACTGCACCAGAGAGCTGGGGAAGTGAGTGTACACAGATCAAAGAGCATTTGTTATCTTACCCATGGGGAAGAAACAAGCTACATTAATAACTAGATCATAAAGCTCTGCTCAGAGTCAGACCCCTGAGTTCTCTTCCCAACTATCCCACTATCCCAAAGGCTCATTGCAAGACCCCAGGACTGGCCACCCAAAGCCATCAGTACTTAAAAAAATTAGTAGTGGGTGTTTAATGCCTTAAAAGTAGGCTTGCAACCTGCATGCCTCCGTTTTCATATCTGTAAAATGGGAGTATAAATACTTGCATATCTCCATGGTATTTTACAATGTAAAAGCTCATTGATTATCAACCCCTCCCCCCAGCAACTCGACAAACTAGCCCTGTTTTGTTTTGTTTTTAATTTCCCTGTACTCATGACACTTTCAGTCTGTGGCCTGCCTGCTAAGACTGGTATCAAGAAGACTTCTTGGGACCACAGGAGATGGACTGGTATCCATGCCACCCCAACACTGAGGGACTGGGACCAGCAACTGGCTCACAGTTTGCCATTCGCTGTAGGCAGTGGTGCCACGGACACCCCCACTAGCCCTGGCAGCAAGTCTGGACTGTTACTGTAGAGACACGCTGCAGCAATCAAGGTATTTTAATAGGCTGGAAGTGGCAAGTATTGTAATATGCCGTAGGCTTGGAGCTGGTATCCAAAGTGGTTGGGACAGATGGTGCCAGCTCACATGTTGCTTTCTCTGGTGCTTAGTCAGGGACAGAGTAGGCCTTTTCCAGCCTTGGCTTCAAATTACTCAGGGCTAGAGCTATTTCTTTAAAAAGAGAAAGCGACCACACCAATAGAAGGCAAGCTCAGGTGTTTGGAGGGAAGGAGAAGCGCAGGCCACAGCATCACAGCAAAAGCCTTCACAGGCTTCCCAGGCTGGAAGGAGTTGGGAGTCCTTTGTTGCATGGCACTGACCCCCAGCAGTCTCTCTCACCCTCCACTAGCCCCAAAACAGCCTAAACCCCAATATTACCAAGAGCTGATGAAGGATGATTAAGTTTCATAGACATTTGGGCTGGAAGGGACCTCAGAGAATCATCAAATCCAGCCCCCCTACCCAGGAGCAGGAAGTCAGCAGGGATCATAGGATCCCAGCAAGATAAACATCCAAATGCATCTTGAAGGCGTTCAAAGTGTATGCTTGAACTACCTCCGGCGGCAGTCTGTTCCACACCTTACGGACTCGGACAGTAAAGAAGTTCTTTGCTATATTTAGCCTGAATCAGTCGCAGAGGAGTTTGTGACCAACCTTGTCACCCCTTGGGGCACTCTGGTGAACAGATGTTCCCCCAGATCACAGTGAACACCCCTAATAAACTTACAGATGGCCATCAGATCAGCCTGGAAAAGCGCAGTCTCAGGGTGAAGAGTCCCATAGCTCTCAGCCTCTCATCATAAGGTCTGTTATCCTGACCTCTGATTGTGCATGTGGCTCTCCTCTGCACCCTCTCAAGCTTCTCCACATCCTTTTTGAATTGTGGAGCCCAAAACTGGACGCAATACTCCAGCTGAGGCCTCACTCAGGCCGAGTACAACGGGAGAATGACGTCCCGGGATTTGCTTGAGAAGCATCTATGGATGCACGCCAGTGTTTTGGTCACTTTACTAGCCACAGCATCACACTGAAGGCTCATGTTCATCTTGTGGTCAATCATGACCCCCAAGTCCCTTTCATCTGTAGTGCTATCCAACGTAGCACTGCTGAGCCTATAAGCATGCTACAAGTTTCTTCTCCCAAGGTGCATTTTTTGGTGTTAAACACCATCAGGTTCTTGTCCACCCATTTCCTGAGCCTGTCAAGATCTGCCTGGGTCACCCTCCTGTCCTCAGGTGCGGATGCTTTATCCGCAGAGTTTGGTGTCGTCGGCGAACTTGGCCAGCCTACTGCTGACACCAATGTCTACATCATTGATGAAGAAGTTAAATAGTACAGGCCCTAGGACAGAGCCTCGAGGGCTTAAAGTCAAGGTATATTACATCAATCTCTTCCCCCTTGTCCAGGTACCTGGTAGGCCACCTGGTCATAAAAGGAAATGAGATTGGTCAAGCAAGATCTACCCACAACAAACCCATGCTGGGTATCCCTCAGGATACTGCTGTCATCTAGCCTGTACAGGTTGGCCTCTTTCATAATCTTTTCCAAGACCTTCCCCAGGAAAGAGGTCTGTAGTTTGCTGGATCTACTTTCCTCCCTTTTTTGAAGATAGACACCACATTGTGCCTTCTCGGGCATCTAAAATGGAGTGCTGTCATCAGCATCCCCTCTAACAGAGGCCATCACCAACTCTTGCACAGTCCTTTTTACCCACAGGTTTCAAAGTGCTGAACAAAAGAGGCCAGCAGCTTTAACTCCGTTTTCCATAACAGGTACCAAAGGCACCCACTAGTACAGCATTTTGCCCAAGGTCACCCTGCAGCTTGGGAATGGACCCAAGTTCCAGTCCAGTGCTCTTGCCATTAGGCCACTGCACCATAAAAGCCAGAATGCTGCTCCTTGCACCTTAGTGCAACACTCAAACTCAATGTTACCCATTCCCCCTGGGAACCCCTCCTATGCCGCACTCCCACTGGACATGACAGACCCACAATTGAAAACTCCCACAATTCTTTCACGACTCTGCTTAAGCATTTAGTGTTCTGCTTAAAGCACCAGCTACTGGACTCAGGTGATGATATGAAAGTCTTTTTAATAAAAAAAGTCAATGTTTTTAATAAGAAAATGGGAAAGAGTCCTAGCCCTCCCTGGTTCCTTTGAAGTTCCTGAGAAAATGAAAAACCAGAAGGCAGTGGTGAGGAAACCCACAGCTGGCCCCAAAGCCATGTGCACAGCACAGTTCAGAGAAAACTGACCAAGCAGTTCAAGTGCTGGGGGTTTCCTCTCTTGGTGCAAGAACTCCAAACCCCAGCTGGCACTGGCAAGCAGATCCTGCAACAAGCAGCTGCTCTGTTGGTAAAGCTTAACCCTGCTGCTTGAGACATTGAACCCCACTGATGCAATCTGCCTTGGGGCCAGCTGTGGGTTTCCTCATTTTATTGCTTTTTAATAGTTTCACCATCTACCTGTGGTGGCAGTTTGCACGCATTGTATCCCTGGCTTTGACCAGGCTAGGGGGAGAGGGCTGCCATTCTGCTTGTACGCAGTTACAGCCAGTAGCAGTAGCAAGAACACAGACCCCTCCTGGGTCCAATTTAGGAGGAGCCAATTGAGCAGCATCAGCTCAGGAGAACAGTGCAAAGGCTAACCACTACCTGGCTTCATTTGGGAGGAACAGGCCCTTTTTCTACTACAGTACTCTTTGCTTACCACTCCAGAGTTGCCCCTAAGCCCCAGGCACTAACAGAGATGTCTTAGTGCTATTCTGAATAGGTCCTAGATAGGTCTGACAGACAGGTACAAAAGTCCTGCAAGCACTAATCTAATATCCTGTAGCACTTTTCATCCCCAAGCACCAGGCCTACAGACATTAACTAATCCATCTTCCCACAACCCTAGCACCAAGACATGCTAACCACGTTCCACAGGGGCACCCAAAACCAGGAGTGGATCCAAGGGGGTGCAGTGGTACAGTTACCCCCCCATTCCTGCTCCACCCAAAGTGTAAAAGCAAGTGCCTTGCGGCAGCCGCATTAGGCAGAACTGAGAGACTTGATCGACTCCGTGGCTCATTATAATCCATCACATTCCTTCTGAACACTTCAATCCACAGGTGTTAACAACCCTCTCTCCTTTTTAATGGTCTAGATATTCCACCAACCAAGCTATCCTTCTTTCTGCAAGTCTGCTGTCTGTCCGCTGCTCCTGGTAATGTAGTTCCTATTTAAAGGTGTCACACACCATTTTTAACTCTAGCTAAAAACATTAACTCAGCTGAACAATAACTCAGGTGTGAAAATAACTTTCAGTGAATCACTGGATGCACTGCCAAGATGCTCAAGGCTATATTTTGGTTTTTGAATCTGAGAGATGTCAGTTTAATTCTAATGACTACAGGAATAATGAAACTGCATCTTATGTTCATTTTTGGTCTAGTTTGTTTTGTTTTATACATAATAGCAAATTTATGCACATACCAATAAAGTTATATTTGTTTTTGCTGTGATTTTAAACAGAATAATATAGCCTTAGGCCCCTAGCATTAGTAAAGCATCTCATTTCTTTTTAACTGGAGAAATATGTCTTGTGTTATGTGATGATGCACTACACCATCTGCACCCCCCTTTTCAAAATCCGCGATGCACTTAAGACCACAGAGTTCTACGGACACTGTGCAATGCTGGGGGAGCCACATCAGAGCTGGAAGTAGGCCCAGTAGCTCCCTTACTCTCAGTCTGATGCTGGGTCTGACAAGTGATGGGATCAGTCAGTTAGTTGGCCAGATCCTCCCTCACCTCCCCCAACCCAAAACCCTGACTCCAGTGTTAAATCTCAAGCTATTTATCATCCACCTCCTAAAGTAGGTGGGCGGATGAAAGGTGAAGGTAATGGAAAAAAACAGCAGGACTTGACATTTACAACCGTCTTCTGAAGCACAATAGAGAAACCCAGACCAAGGTTGTAGCCTTGCATTAACTGACACCAAAAAAAAGTGAAAAACCAGTCCTATTTAAAGAGAGGCACTGGACATTAAGAACTACAAGAGGAGATAGAGTTAGATTCAAGTCCACTAAATTGCAATTATTAAGAGTATTCTTCTAGGCCAGGCTTCACTGAGGTACTGTTACATGCAGTCTTTGGAGTTGTGGTTGTTAGCATAAGAGCAAATTTTGGTCATTAGGACAATATGCTGTGGTGTTGATTTTAAATTATGCAAGGGAGTAGAGGAAGCAAGAGAGTTTACTCAGAGACTAAAGCAAAAAGCAGACAATTCTTAGAGCATTACTGTGCCCTGGGAATAAGGCAATAGTGCCAAGAATCGTAGAAGCATGGTTACCAACTAAAGATTTTTATTTATTTATTATTACTGACACCCAAACTTTTTTTCCACTGACACGATTTTACCAATACATTTACGTTATGTAAAAATGTCTAACACTTCTGCCAAGCCCCAGTAAGAAGGGCTGAGAGTTCAAATTTAGGGGTTTAACAGCAACCATAGTAAAAAAGTTTTTAAAAGTTTGGTTGTCAGAAAGTTTGAAGTAAAAGAAACAAAACAAAACAATTCTTGGGTCGGCTACAGCAATGGTTTTAAATTGCTGCTGACACCTCCCAGAGGTCTCCTACCCATCCCCAAATCCTGATGCTTCCAACCATACCCTGCACCATGCTGCACCCACCAAGCCCACCCCCCAGCCTTACCGCCACTAGTCCTGTCCTCCCTATCCCAGCACAGACCCTAAAAGGAACCTAACTGTGAACCGGCAGGGATGTAGGTAGCCGACGGGCCTCAGCAGCAGCAAAGCACACAGCTGGAAGGGGTGGATCTACAAAGCCCTGACACTAAAGAAGGCTCCCTGGAGGGTGCTGCACTCCCACTCAGAGCTACTGTGGCCTGTCCATACTTCAACATTGCATCCTGCGTCTTTCTGACCAAGAGCTTCAATCAGCTCTGAGTGTTCAAGAGCTGTTATGAACAGCTCTTCTCCTTCCATGGCAGAAGCATGAATGTAAGTAAGTAAATCAGACATACTTAAGACAATTACCTGGTAGCCACATTACTGATTTCTCCTCCAATGGGAAGTAAATTGAAAAGTCCCTAGACGCTGGCTAGTTTTTGGCAGGAAAATGACACTGGCATTGGAATAGGACAACACCTGATGGGTGCAGCCTCTAAACCAGGGGCGGGCAATTATTTTGGGCGGAGGGCCGTTTACTGAGTTTTGGCAAGCCATCAAGGGCTGCATGACAGACAGCCCAGGGCAGATTAATATTAATTTTCTAAATGTTTAGGGGCCCTGTGGGCGAGATAGAATGGCTTGGCAGGCCGCATTCAGCCCGTGGGCCGTATTTTGCCCACCCCTGCTCTAAACCAATCACTTCTAAGCTGCCATTACTAGAATCTCAGTGTAATGTACTAAGTTGGCATGTTTCAGGACCTCACCTTTAGCAACTGGGCCCAGAGAGAATAAAGGAATCTGCTCTTCCAAGGAGCTACAGGCTAAAGCACCAGTGGAAGCAGCCTATGGTTACAAGGATTGAGGATCAGGGGATCCTTTGGTAGGCAGGACTCTTTTGTCTGTGGCACTGGAGTAAAAGCAAGATTACATCAGTGGGAAGCAGCACACTACGTAGAATGAAGAGATAACTCCCTGTTAGTTCCTATCAGCCATATCCACAGGAAAGCCAGCCTGAGACAAGCCAAGGGTGTCTGGGATATGCAAACAACTTCCCTGACTTTCCCTTTGACCAGGAATAAGGAAGGCCTGCCTGAGCTGGGAACAATGAGCAGCTAGGGCTGCCAGCAGCCGTTGATCCCCTTTGAAAAGCTGGCAAGGTTCTTTGGGTAAATGTGGTATCTTTTATTAGACCAACTAAATAATTGGAAAAAATGTCTCTTTGCAAGCTTTCAGGCACAAACACCCTTCTTCAGGCATAGGGTGAGTCTGCTGTTGTTTGTGTTCTCCTGGATGGAATAGAAGCCAATACACAAAATGCCGATGTGTGAAAATGCAAATGCATGGCAGTCAGGATCAGAGCCATGGGAGACAATAAATGGGAGACAGGTAGGTGGGAAGGGCAAAGGCAGAACAGTTACCTTGTGACACAGCTGATCATATATAGAGAGATTACCTAGGGTTATTCACATGGTAGGCAGGTTATATATAACATGTCATAAATCCATCGTCTATATTTAGTCCATTATTTTTTTTCTATCCAGTAGATTTATGAAGTAAAGTTCACAGGCTTATCTACAAAAAGTGTTATGGAAATTCCCTTTGAGGATTAGAACTGAGAGACTGGTGAGAGAGTGGTTGTCTTGTGAGAAGTGTGCACCTTTGAAAATTTGAAAAGCTGAACACTCAAAAAACCAAGTGCTTCAAACAACCCTGCTCTTGAGCTAGGGACAGACATTACACATAAACTGGTTTAAAGTGATGAGAAACTGGTTTAAACCAGCACAGAACATAAGTTCAGTGCACATAAACCAGTTTGAAAATGGCTGAAAACAGTTTGAGATAAATATGGTTGAATGTAGCATCAGACTTAACTGATTTCAGTCAAACTGGTTTATACAATGTCTGTCCCAGACCCCTTCTGCTTAAGTTAAACCAGAGTCCCCCAGCCTCCAGGTGCTTTGCAGCCCTGGGCTGTTCTGTCTGCTCCAGAGCATGGATGGCCCCGCCCCCCTGCCTGGCTTCCCCCGGCCCCACCACTCCCTGCTCAAGAAGGGATTCCCCTCCTCCCGCTCTCTCCCATAGCATGGACCCCAGCCAGCACGTGGTATGCTAGCTAATGCTGAGAGGTGTCAGTGTAAGGCAGACAGGACAGTGTCCACTTAGGGCTTTTTGGACCTAATCAACAGGTCAGGTGGTAATGTTCCTTCCCTCCTACCTTGAAAAAAGCTGCTTAAGAACTTGAACTAATGAGAGAGGCTTTTTTTTTCTTGATGGGGTGATAAATGCTGTGTTATCAACTCCCTGCTGGCTCCCTCCCTGTCAGGAGCAGCGAGGGGGGTGGAACCCTGCCCTAATCTGAGCACCCTGCCGGGGCCTGGCCATGCCCCCCACCCCCTCAGCTCAGCACTTTTGAAGGGAAGGGAGGGCTACTCTAGCCCTCCCACCCCAGCTTCCAGCCTGAGCTACTGCAAGCATGTGCCTTCATTCTTCAGTGCAGAGGGAATGTCTATTCATATGCAAACTGGTTCAGCCTAGCCAGGTTAGCCTAACCTGCAAAGATTGATTCAATTCAGGGTCAAGCTTTTTGAATGTCTGTCCCTGGCAACCAGCTGGCATCTCACACACACACAACATTAAGTGCAGGGCAGAAAGGACACTTAACAGAATGCGTTTGCCAGAGACAGGTTTGAGCAGATTAAAATCAAATTAGCCTGGATTAGCGACATGTGACAAACATCAGCTGGATGGAAAAGGAAACTGGCAGAGCTTCAGCTTCAGAAATAGCCAAAACAAGCTTAGGGAGAAGACCCTGCTGGCTCTTGGGCTTCAACTCAGCTCAGATATGAATGGAGAAAACAACACAGTAAGTTTGTGCCAGACAGGCACTGGCCAGTTCAAAGTCCTGTTAAAGGAGACAAGCATGACTGTATCCTATTACAGGAGTCACCCATAGATGATCAAGAGCAAGGCACCTGGGAAACAAGTCTGTAAAGACAGGCAGCACGCAGATCAGGGAGATGGAAGCTGAGTGCAGTTTCTATCCACATGCAATGAGGTGGCGATTCCTCATGGATTAGCCAGTCATCCCACCTGACAGAAGCAACCCCTGCAACGGCCTCTAAGCTAGAAAAATCCCATGGTTCTTTTTTCTTTTTTGGAAAAATCTTTAAGGCCAGAGGGGAACAATGAATCAACAGGAATGGTGACGCAGGGCCTGGAAGCACTTTTAACAAAACAGATGGAGACTGTTCGCCTGACATCATGGAACAGAAACAGACTAGTAGATAATCCACCCACACCCCAAAGAGACTGAAAGCCTGACGTCAAAATTCACATGATGCAATTCTGAAAACATGAATAAAGTGGGAAAGATTACTATGGTTTTGGCGGGGCTGAGAAGACTTGTTTGCATTAAAATGCTATGCTAAGTTCATGCAGACCTCTGTGCACTTCCTCTTGGCCAACAAAACGGTCCTGCCAACTGGACAGACAACAGATACAGTAAATCCAGAGCATAACCTGAGACCATCTTATCGCCCATGATGCACGAGTCCATATTTTATAAGCTGTACATCCTGCCTTTTCCTTGGTAAATAGGATTACGGGTGAGAAATAAGTATTGCACTATATGGGAAATTATCACAGAAGTACATTCACCTGCCAGAATTGTCTAAACAATCCTAACATCAAAAGAATAGCCACAGCAGCTGTTATCACAGCAGCACCATGCTCCCAGCAGCAAGAACAGTCACTGCATTGCTTAGATATCAGTGATGAATGTACACACACAGCTAGAGAAGAATGGAGTATCACATGTTTAGCACCACACACTAGACTGAAGGAAGCACTGTGAATATAATGCTAAGACTTGATACAGTGAGAGCTTGTTTTGTACCAAACTTTGAAGCCATCATCAAGACATAAGAGACAGAGATTAGCCAACAACGTTTTTAATGCATGGAATACTAAGAATGCGCTGACCTGTGTTGAGGTAGTTGTATTCAGTATGGGAATGGAAATAAAACGGAACCTGGAAACATCGAAGCTGCCCTGGTCTTCACAAATCAAGTTTGCTCTTCCACCCCTATTCTGAAATATGACCATGGAAGTCAAACTAGCAGTCTATGGAGCTAGCAGATGGCTCATAGGATTGATTATAAGCCAAGAACCAGCTGCTTGTCACTTCACATCCCCTAACCAAGGCCCAATGACTGAAATTTCTTGTAGGAGACCGCTGCATGAAATAAACTGTGCAAACAGATGGAGGAAATCTGGGATGTGAATGGAGATCAGAAAAAAAAAAAAGAAACAGGAAGAAGGAAAAAAGGAAAAGGAATAGACCTGGAAGGGACCTCGAGAGGTCACCTATTCTAGTGCACTGCTCATTGCAGGTTCCTCTCCTAAACTATACCAAATGTTCTCTCACCTGCATTAAAAACATTCCAGTGATAAAGACTTCCTCACACCTCTCCAGAGGATCCATCCCAGTGCTTACTGAATTAAACTGCAGAATGAATCTCTTTCAGCAGAATGTGGGTTCAAAAGCTAGATCAGATAAATGATACTCTGCTTCTTATGCAAACATTTTGCCTTTACTGATCCAAATACACAAAGCTAAATTTTAAAAACTTCAAGTACATGAATTTCCAATCACACATAAGTTATGGGGGCCAATTCCATAGATAACCTGGTTTGAACTGCATGGATTACTCTTTCTGTTCCCTTGAATGGATGATTTAAGGAACTAATGGAGACAGAATTCTCTTCCACATGTCAATTCTTGCTGACAAAAATCAGAGAAACAAAATGCATGGAATTTTGCACTCACACAGCAGCAAAAAAGTAAAACTTTTCCTCATCAAGCTTAGGCCCAAATAAATCTCCACATTGCAAAGACACCAATACTAGCAGGTCCTTACTTAAAGCTATAGAACAGCAAGAACCAAATGGACCAGGGAGTCTCTACTTTAGTCAGTCCTTCAGAGAGCACCTCCATCAGAACCAAGGCAGGAAACATGGAGAGCATCTGCTTGAAAGGTTTCTTCTCTGGCCTCAACACAGCAAGATGCCTAAGCATGACATCAGCAGCCAAGGTACTTTGAGTAAATCTGATATCTTTTATTAGACCAACTCAGATAGCTGGAAAAATTCTTTACAAGCTTTCGGATATAAATACCCTTTGTCAGGCTGAGGAAGCATCTGCAGTGGTGTGCGCTCTTCCTGGATGGAATGAATAGTAAAGAAGCCAGAGGCTGGTACGCGTGCAAGAAAGCCAGTCCATGAAAATGCCAATTGAGGAGTCAGTGAGTGAGAGAGAGGCTGGGGGGGGAGGGGAATGAATGTAGCTGATAAGTAGTGGAGAAGTACCTGGGGAGTCAGATGTCAGGCAGGTTATAATGCGTCAAAAACTCAATGTCTATATTTAGGCCATGATTGTTTGTATCCAGGAGTCTGATAAAGTAAAGTTCATAGGCTCATCTGTGAAAGGTGTTTTGTAAATTCCCTTTGAGGATTAGAACCGAGAGACTGGGGAGAGAAATGTGCCCCTGCAGGTAATTGGGAATTCTGGTCATTAATAGATTTCCACTGTGCGTTCACTCTGGCACGCAGTTGTGCTTTGGTCTCTCCTAAGTATTTTCCATCAGGGCATTTGGTACACTGGATGAGATGTATTACATGTCTGGCGGTGCAGCTGTAAGATCCAGCAATGCTGATGGTTCTGGTGTGGCCTGTAGTAATTGTGGGGGTGGTAGAGAGATGTTGGCCGGTTTTACATTTCTTCTCATGGCATGGTCTGGATCCATTCACTGTGTTTTGGGCTGTAGGAAGTTTGCTTCTGGTGATGAAGTTAGGTGAGGTTCAGTGTTTGTCTGAAGGCTAGGGTGGGTGGTTCTGGGAAGATCTGTTTAAGAATTGGGTCTTCTAGTATTGGTTGCAACTGTTTGAGGATTTTCCATAGAAGAAGCCAAACAACAACTGCATACCAGAACGAATGCACACTGGAAATCTATTAAAGGCAAGAATTTCCAATTACCTGCGGGGGCACATTTCTCACAAGAAAGCCACTCTCTCTCTAGTCTCTCAATTCTAATCCTCAAAGGGAATTTACAAAACACTCATTGCAGATGAGCCTATGAACTTCACTTCATCAACCTCCTGGATACAAAAAAATCATGGCCTAAATATAGACATTGGATTTAGGACACGTTATAACCTGCCTGACATCTGACTCCCCAGGTACCTCTCCACTATTTACCAGCTACAGTCATTCCCCTCCCCCTCCCACCTGTCTCTCACCCACTGACTCCTCAATTTACGTTTTCACGGACTGGCTTTCTTGTATGCATACCAGCCTCTGGCTTGTTTACTATTCCTGCCATCCAGGAAGAGCACATACCACTGCAGATGCTTCCTCAGCCTAATGAAGCACATTTATACCCAAAAGCTTGCAAAGAAGAATTTTTCCAAATATTTAAGTTAGTCTAATAAAAGATATCAGATTTACCCAAAGAACTTTGTCTGCCTATGTCCTTGGACCAACACGGCTACAACCTACAACCTGTGAGCATAACATCAATATTCAGTCTGAGCTTAAGCCCCACTGACTTCAAGTGCTTTAAGGTAATTGCATGCTAAATCAGCACACATTGGTCAAGATGACATTTTGCCAACTCTAAGCTCACACACAATTTTAACTTCAAAAAGGAACTACAAACATGCTCAGTTGGCAGATCTTTTTTTTTTTTTTGCACCGGTCCTGGAAGCACTGTAATACCAGGTCAATGCATGGAGTGGACGGAGCACGCTCCGGTTCCACCAACCAATACCAAAAAGAATCTGCTCAAC
>NW_017728936.1:1405126-1411462 GCF_001723895.1 Crocodylus porosus | reverse complement strand
ATGGAGTGGACGGAGCACGCTCCGGTTCCACCAACCAATACCAAAAAGAATCTGCTCAACATGAGCGGAAGGCAGGGAGAGGCTGCAGGGCCTGCCGCTGCTTCCCCTGCCAGGTAAGTATTGGTACAGAAAAGCCCCACAATCCTGCCCCAAGTTACAGCATCCGCCTGAACTGGCATTTCCTACAGCAGAGAAAAGCTAAGAGCTTTCTTTTACAGGGGTTAATGCTCAGCTGCATGACTGAATTAGGTTTAGTCTAGGGATCAAAACTGAGCCAGACTTAGGTTTTGGCTGCATTCCCACACAACAATGTGGGAATGTTCCAGGAAGAGCAGCATGCAGCGTCAGCCAAATTGCATTTTCCCTGGGAAACTAAAACCACCTCCCACAGGTCACAGTGTTATACTGGTCACCTTACTGTTTTGCCAGTATAGCTGCATCTACACTAAGTGCTTCTGCAGGACAAGGCTCACCCCTCTTCCACACATCTGTCAGCAGCACCTGTGCATCCAACAGGCCCTAGTGTTCATAGATATTAGGGCTGGAAGGGACCTCGGGAGATCATCGAGTCCAGCCCCTAATTCACTGAATTCTCACTGGAACCTTGTCAAATGAGTAGAGTAAGATTTTCAAGAGTAGCTAAGCTTGTGATGCACCAGCCCCATCCATAACCAAGCTTAAAAAAAGAATCTTAGCGAATCACAAAGCCAGTTTTAAGGATGCAAGGTCATCGCTATTTTCTCCTCCCTAAGCAACAATATTTTTAAAAGGTCCACAGTCCTAGTTTTATCCTATATCCACCAAAATATAAGGGGCAGATTCATCTCTAATATTATTCTGTTAATTTTAGTGAAGTTAAACCAGAGATGACTTAGTTCAAGAAGCCAGCTGCCAAAGATAGTTGGGGAGGAAAAATGGTATCAATCAGCAGCAAAAAACCAAGAGACTCTGAAAAAGAATAGCTCAAGACAACAGGAGACCTATGCCATCTCCCCGAGACCTGTAGGCAACACACAAGCTACATGGATGTTCCTCAACATGCAAATCCCAGCAAAGCCACCAGGTCATTTATGGAGGGAGAGACTGATTGCAAGAGCCAATATGGAATTTGCAAGGCTGTGGACACGGGAAAAACTGGCAGCTAGAGAAATGTTGCAAGAGAAAGGACAGAACAGAACTGAGAACTACAAATGGAAGTAATTATGATCAAGGAGCCTCACCCATCCACAGCAGGGAATTCCAAACTCTTGAGCTCAGGTTAAAGCCCCTTAGAGGACCAGCAAAAAGTATTAAGTGTGTGTTAAAAATAAATAAATACTATAAATCAAATTTGCTAGTGAAAAAGTAAATGCTTTTCTCTCACTCCTCTCCAAACACAAAATTGCCATTAAGAACATTTGGACTGTTACATGTTCTAATTTTGGAAGATAAAAAATGATATCTACATTTATGTATATAATTTTGGATGGAAGAAGGAGAGACTAGCATTCTCTCATTTAGGCTTAAAAAGAGAGGTAATTTTTAATCATACATATTTTAAGCATCTCTGTAAAACTTACGCAAATTAGAAAAAAAATAAGAGAAGGGATGGAATAAAAATGTAACCATTCAATCCTAAAGAATACAGGTTTGTTTGTTCAGTGCTCAAAATACTCAGGCTCCAGTCCATCATGGGGTACCTATACAGTACTGCATGGGTAAATGGTAAAAATAAATGAAAGAATTTAAATATCCAGTCGACCCAGGGTCAAAAGCTGAAAACACATCAAGGTCAGTATCACCATTTGCAATGAAAACATCTTGCAAGGAAGACCCAGAGAAACTCAACCTCCTTATTAGAATGAGGTGGCATTTCACCACACTTGAGAAGGCCTTCATTTGCTCTGCTGTTCATGCAGAAGACAGTGCCTAAGCAGTTAAGTCTTGGACAAGGCTGAGACAAGCAGGTCCTGCTCTGAACCCAGTGAAAAAGCAGAAATCTCCATAAGGAGTTCTGTTCCTCTTCATGTCAGCCTTTTTCTGAAGAAAAGCAACTTATTTCAACATTTCTGCACAGCCTTCGAAGTGCTGAGAATCATAAAAAGTTAGGGTTGGAAGGGACCTCAGGAAGTCATCTAGTCCAACCCCCTGCTCAAAGCAGGACCAGCCCCAACTAGATCATCCCAGCCAAGGCTTTGTT
This sequence comes from Crocodylus porosus, assembly GCF_001723895.1. Taxonomy (NCBI): domain Eukaryota; kingdom Metazoa; phylum Chordata; order Crocodylia; family Crocodylidae; genus Crocodylus; species Crocodylus porosus. The sequence goes on along the minus strand of NW_017728936.1, from coordinate 1,409,283 downwards.
TAGCTTGGTTTTGAAAACCTCCAAGGATGGAGCTTCCACCACCTCTCTGGGTAACCTGCTCCAGTGTTTTACTACCCTCCTAGTGAGAAAATTCTTCCTAATATCTAACCTAAACTCCCCTTGCTGCAACTGGAGACCATTGTACCTTGTTCTGTTCTTTGTCATCACTGAAAAAAGTCTAGCTCTTTCAAACCTCTCTTCAGATAGTTGAAGGCTGCTATTCTCTTTCGATTAAATAAGCCCAGGTCCCTCAGTCTTCCCTCACAAGTCATGTCCCCCAGCCTCCAAACCATTTCTGTTACCCTCCTCTGAACTCTCTCCAATTTTTCCACATCCTTTTGGGGGGGTGCAAAACTGGACACAATACTCCAGATGTAGCCTCACCAGTCACTTCCCTTGACCTACTGGAAACACACCTACCAACACAGCCCAGTATGCCATTAGCCTTCTGGGCAACAAGGGCACATTGTTGGTTTATATTCAGCTTATTGCCCACTGTCACCCCCAGGTCCTTTTCTGCAGAGCTCCTGCCCAGCCAGTTGGTCCCAGCCTTTACCGGAGCATGGGACTGTTCCATCCTGAGTGCAAGACTTCGCACTTTTCCTTGTTGAATCTCATTAAATTCCTTTTGGCCCAATCCTCTAATTTGTCTAGGTCACTCTGAATCCTAGCCCTACTCTCCAATGTATCTACTACTCCTCCCAGCTTGGTGTCATCTGCAAACTTGCTGAGGGTGCACTCTATGCTATCTTCTAGGTCACTGATGAAGACATTAAACAAAACTGGCCCCACTTGATACCAGCTGCCAACTAGACATCAAGCCATTGACTACTACTCTCTGAGCCCATTCCAGCCAGTTTTCTATCCACCTTACAGTGTATTCATCCAGCCTGCACTTCCTTAGCTTACCTGTGAAAATGTTGTGGGAGACCGTAATCAAAAGCCTTGCTAATGTCAAGGTACACTGACCATATCTACCAGTTTCCCCACATCCACAGAGCCAGTCATCTCATCATAGAAGGCAATCAGTTTGGTCAGGCATGACTTGCCCTTGGTGAATCCATGTTGACTATTCCTAATCACTTTTTCTCTTCCACGTGCTTAGAAACGGATCCCTTGAGGATCTGATCCATGATTTTTCCAGGGACTGAGGTGAGGCTGACTGGTCTGTAGTTCCATAAATACTCCTTCTTCCCTTTCTTAAATCTAAACATTATATTTGCCCTTTTCCAATCATCCGGGACTTCTGCTGATCACCATGAGTTTTCAAAGATGATAGCCAATGGCTCTGCAATCACATCAGCCAACTCCTTCAGCACCCTCAGGTACATCCCATCCGGTCCTACAGACTTGTACACATGCAGCTTTTCTAAGTAGTCCCTAACCTGTTCTTTCATCACTGAAGGGCTGCTCATCTCCTCCCCAAACTGTGCTGCCCAATGCAGTAGTCTGGGAGCTGACCTTGCCTGTGAAGACTGAGGCAAAAAAGATGTTGAGCACTTCAGCCTTTTCCGTAGCCTCTTTCACAAGCTTGCCTCCCCCATTCAGCATGGGACCCACACTTTCTCTGATCCTCCTCTTGTTACTGACATACTTGTAGATACCCTTCTTGTTACCCTTCACATCCCTTGCCAGCGGAGACTGCAATTGCACTTTGACCTTCCTGACTTCATCCCTGCATGCCCGAGCAATGCTCTCATACTCCTCCCTAGTTATTTGTCCAAGGTTCCGCTTCTTATAGGCTTCCTTTTTGTGATTTAGTTTCCCTACTAGGCTACGCTGGTCTGCCACACTTGCTAGTCTTCCTGCTCATAGGGATGGTTTGTTCCTGCACTCTCAGTAAGGCTGCTTTGAAGTACAATCAGCTCTCCTGGACTCCTCTCCCCCTCAGACTGGTTTCCCAGGGGATCCTGCCCATGAGTTGCCTGACTGAGTTGAAGTCTGCCTTTCTGAAGTCCAGGGTCCTTACTCTGCTGCTCTCCATCCTTCCTTTCCTCAGGATCCTGAACTTCCACAGTTCCAGCGAATGAGGAACTTCCGCACAGAAGGGGAAGTTCCAGAAAACATCCACAGTTCCAGAGAATGAGGAAACATTTTAGATGACACAAGCCCTTTTGAGGAAGCAAAAAGGAAACTGGAGTACAATGAAAGGTGAGCTGGTGTCAGGGGCCCGGAGTGGGATTCAAACCCTAGGCTTAGTTTCCAGCTTGGCCAGATTCCCCCTCCAAGCACATCTAGCAGGGCTCTGGGCTGGTTGCTTGCCTTATACTCTGAAGCACGGCTGGTTGGGAATTTTTCAACTAAATAATATTTCATAAAAGATTCATATTCGAAAAATGTACTGGTTTCAATGAAACATCCATCCAGAACAGCAAAAGGAAAGGACAGCCAGCCATATCCAAACTATTTACCTTCCTGTGCTTTCCTGTGCTGTTCACTTCCCATGTTTTGCAGTTCCTAGCGCAGTAAGACCAGAGACCCTGAGTTCTAGCATAATGTATATAACGCGATTAACCATGTAGGATCCACATGCTATATAGAAGAGCCCCAAACCTATGGCTGCCTATACCTGCTGGTTGCCATTTTAATTAGAACATGTCCTAGTTTCATAGATGTCAGGGGCTGGAAGGGACCTTACAGATCATCAGGTCCAGCCTCCCCATCCTTTTCAGAGCAAACTTGATTAATCCAGCTGTCAGGGAACTGCTTTAATTAAAATGCCCCTTCCTCCCCCACCCCTGAGCACATGTATAGGCAGCCCACATGCGTAAGCATTTGAAAAAGACATCACAGCTTTAAATTTTAGAAAGCTTCACACTGGTGGAAGGTATTTAGATATAAAACTATACATCCACATTATATAATGATTTATCTATTCAAATTAAAAACTCAGAGAGTCACTTTAAGGTTCCTGTGTATAGGAAATTTCAGATGTCCTTTTGGAGCTATCAACCCCGCAACCCCAAAAGTCCTTGCTTTCCCACAAAAGTTATGATTGCCTCAGTAACTTGGCTATAAACCAAAGTTTTGTGTATTTTTCAGGGTGTTACAGAACATAGAAGAAAGTATGTTTGCATGAAACGTAACAAAGCTCAGTGAGATCTCCCATAACATGCACCACAGAATAAGGAAACATTTAAAAGGAACCCCTTATGTCTTGGCGTCAGTTGTACGGTGGAGTAAAAACAAACAGGCCAATTCTGACTTGAGATTTTCAAAACCTGTGTAGACAAATATTTGCTGGGATGGTCTAGTTGGGGATGGTCTTGCTTTGAGCAGGGGGTTGGACTAGATGACCTCCTGAGGTCCCTTCCATCCCTCACTTCCTATGATTTTATGATTCTATGAATTCTGTGCTATTTTCACTGCACTAATTTATGATTTCTGGAAAATGAGTTTGGAAAGGGTATGGCCAAATGAACAAAGTGCAAGGAGCAATGGGACTGTGTTACTGAGCCACTAACATGTGGTAACGTTACATCTACCTACTCTTACCCTGCAGTAAGTCAAAGCTAATCAAGCAATGGGCAATTACTTAATTAGTGAGCTGTTGCGGGGTGGGTTAGCACCCTAACTATGCGGAGTCATCATCCCCCTTGCCCCCCATAGCTCACCAAAACTAAGTGGTAAATTACTAGACTGGCCCGGGACCCCCGTAGGCAGAGTGTGCTTGGCCATGGGATGGGATGGGGCCACAGGCAGGCTGGGAAGCAGCATCTGGGAGCAGCACAGGTGGCTGGGGCCAAAGCCAGGGCTGTGGGGTGGTGACAGCATGGGGCTGGGGGGGAGGGGGCGCAGAGGCACAATCCACTCCCCGCACCATGGATTGCAACCCGCCCAACCCAAAGGGGGATGCAGCACACACCTATATCCCAGTCCCTGTTGCCCCGCTCCAGCACAGGTGCAAGTGAGCAGCCCCAGTACAGTGCAATTGTGGAGCGGCATGGCCCAGCAGCATGGGGCAGCCTAATCTGGTCACCATCCATCAAGCCTGCCCCACACTGCCAGCCTGTGCCGCTCTGCAGCCACGCTGTACTGGGGCTGCCCGTGCTGAAGCAGGGTCTAGGTAAAGGGTGTGCGCTCCACCCCTCTCCTGAGTCAGTCTGATCATGACCCATCATGTGGGAAGTGCATCAAGGCTCTACTTCAGCCACAGC
>NW_017728936.1:1400264-1404971 GCF_001723895.1 Crocodylus porosus | reverse complement strand
GGGACCAGCCACACATGCCGCAGCCTGGGCTGCTCCCTATGCCTGGGCTGGGTGAGGCCAGAGGACCTGCCATGGGCCACATAAAAACCCTTGGTGGGCCGGATCCAGCCCACAGGCCATATTTTGCCCACCCCTGAGCTAAGCTGTGGTACCTTAGCCCTGTTTCACTGAGAACTAAGCTGCACTGCTCCGGCTCTTACCACAGGTAAGACTATATGCATAGTAACTGCAGAGCTGTTGCCCCACAGTGAAGCTCTACCCATTTAAATGGCTGGACTTTGTTTGTCCAAAGGGAAAGACACGTGATTTGAGGAGCGCAGAGGACAGGGGACAATGGAAAGACATCACTGAATGCAAGCAAGGAGCATCATGATACGTGCTCTGCAGGCTTTGAAAAGGTAGAAACAGTTTGATGCTGTGGACTGCAGGCTGCTGTCTGTATAACTCTTGTTGCTCCTGCCAGAGGAATCTGACCTGCTCATGTGTCTACTGACCTCTGGAGCACGCTGGGGGTGTGCAGAGCAGAGCCCCTGGTTTTCAGTAGCGGCTGGCTGTCTGAGATGTCCCACCTGGCCACCTAAAAGGGGTGGTTTTCAGATCCTGCTGGGTTTGCACAGATCAGGAATGTCCCAGCCTCAGAGTCCAGAAGCCTGTGCTTTTGGTGGGGATGCTCCAGAGCTCTACTGCCAACACAGCACGGGCTGTCTAACGGGGGCTATGCCCACATCTTACATGACTGCCACCCTGGGGAACTGCCAACACCAGGGTCTGTCCTACCCAAGAACTGACCCAGAACTCTTCAAAAATGACTAAGGTCCTCAAAGATGATGCCTTCAAGCCAAGACCAGATGTGTTGGGGGGGGGGCACTGTTGGGAGCAGGGGCACCTTGCCTTGCTGCTGCCAGCACTCTGCCCACCCTGGGACAAAGACGAGGAGCGCAGTCTGGCCATCTTTCCTTCTGCCAGCAGTAGGTGGAGGCAAGGAGGGCAGCACTGACCCCGCCATGCTCCAACCCAAGCAAACCTTTAAGAAGGTCCCCTCCTCAAGCTGCTAAGCAGTGGGGTTTCAGGACCACGGCAATTCCTCACAGTGTCCTGGTGATGAAAGAGGCAAAAATAAGCAGACCCAGCCTCTCACACTGAATTGCCTCAATTCTTAATTGAAAGATTTCATTCATTAGGTCTCTGCACTGGAAACCAAATGGCATTTTCCCTCCCAGACCTGTGCTCAAGACTGCATGTTTCTCATGCTACACCAACGAACATCAGTAGCATTCCCAAATGTGTCACCCATATGTACCTTGCCCTCCGCCCCTCAATGAGCTGGAGGCAAGGAGAGCAAGCACATGGGGAGCAGGAGCGCATGTACACTCGCTACGAAGAGGCAGAGAGCACATTCACAGGAGCTGCAAGGGGCTCCTGCATGAAGGGACTTCCACCAGACGCTGCAATCCCTCAGATACATTTCGTCTTGCCTCCCCACTTTGCTTTTGGCAGCTTCTGATCCAGGCTCCAAGCTTTTTTGTCACCTCAAACTATTTCAGGCAGTCCTAAGATGTCTTCTGTCTGAAACACCAGGCCTGCTGTGTCCTGCTCTACCCAGCTATCCAGACAAACGACTGTGGTATGACACATGAAGGAGGAATTTATTTAGACATGCTTACTTGACCATGAACTTTTTAATTTCTCCCACCTAATTTTTTGGCACCTTTCTATTTGCTTAGTTATTTCTACCTTTTTCATTCCCAGCCAAAGCACCTGTCTGCAAGAATGGGTCCTGTGTCAAATGCGGGTGGTATTTGTTCCTGTAGAGGTAGGTGGTGTTTGCTCCCGATTTGTTTCAGGCTCTCTGTGGCCAGCTATTGAAATATTCCACTGCTTAGTGACGCAGATAAGTTTTGGCCCAAGTCAGCAGATAGAGGTTATCAACAGTTGTTTCCACCAGAGACACTTACCAGGTCTGAGAGGTGACGCTTTGGTAAACCGTGAAGAACCCCGGGTGGAGGCCACTTTACAAACGCCCGTTCTGGAAGAGAATCCGGCCGGGTCGAGCTGGACACGGTCCGAGCGAGAGCTTAGCCCTCCTGAAGCAACCAGCAAAACCCCTGTTGGATTTCACGCTATGTGTCTGTTGAGTCAGACACGCAAAAAGCGCTGGCGGCTCTTACAACACCAAACACGATTTTGCAGTTTAAGTCTCCTCATGCTTTAACTGCCACATCTGATGCATCTACCGGATTTCAGTAAGGCCATCGAGATCATCAGTTTCTCCCTATGGCCTTGAGTGGTCTTGCCACAATTCACCTGGAGGTGTTGGCCTGCGGCAGCTCTTTGCATAACTGCTGACACGGCCCTGGAAACCAACAGGACCGAGTGTCACGGCAGCAAGTAGTTTCCCAGGTGTTCGGCACCCGCCTCCACGCTGCGTTTGTGTGAATGAGACGGGCCACCACCAGCACAAGGCAGCTGGGTGAAGGTGGTCACCTCCCCCACTACATTAGGGGCCAGAATAATGCTCTGAAGAGCAGAGCCTTGGAGAAGGGAAGGAGCCACACCAGCTGCCTGCAACAGGGGCCCACAGCCAGCACGTTCAAGTCCTAATGAAGAGCCATCCAGGAAACCTGCACGCCCCCTTCAGCCCAATCTGCTCCCCCTGGGGCAGCCTCCTCCCAGACCTCCTCCCACCCCATGCTTCAAGCTTTCTGGGCCCAGACTACAATAATCTCAGATACCGCACCACCACTTAATTGAGGGGCCATCTCTGGACTGGGCAGGGAGCGGGGTGGCGACACCTCCCCCCTTCCCACCACCACCTGTTTTTAAAATAATATGAAACATCAAGATTAATCTGCCCGGTCTCACATCCACAGCCCATTCAAGCAAATGGAGCCACTGGCAAGGTGCAGGGCAGCACCCCCACCTGCCTCCTACTCTCGTGTCTCAGACTCACCAGTCCGGGCTGTACTTAGCTCCAGTCACATCAGGCCCTGCCGAGCCACACTGAAGTGCTCCCTCTAGGTGCCCACCACTTGGGCGGCTTGTTTGAAAGTCAGAGCGTAGCAGGGATGTGGCAGGGGGGCCAGCAGTGCTCCCCCCCCCAGAGAAGTCATGTCCCTACTGTTAACTGCCTGGGGGAGGCGGGACTGCAGCGCCTCTGCAGACGCACGCTGCAAGGGACCACATCCTATAAAATAAATACCCCATTCTAACAAGGGACAGGCTCCGGCACACATCTGACCTTTGCAGCCATGGCTTCGACATGGGCTCTCGCTGTAATCGGACAGCACGCAACCAGGCTCTGCCAGTGAACAGGAGCAGGACTCCCAGACAGATATATCACCCTTGCAACATCTGGGCTCATTTGCAAATGCAGCCAGCACTTCCTTATGACTTGATCTATTAATTGCCTGACAAGGCTGCATTTACATTCGGAAGTCGTCACCACTTTCCTATTGAATATCAGACTGCAATTAAACAGCTGCAGAGCATCTTGAATCCCCGCTGACTGCAGGCAGTGTGGAGGATAACTCTGCCCCTGGCAGGATTATGCCCAATTGACCAAAGGTTAAATTTAAACCGACACATGCAAACAGCACCATAGGGGTAGGTGGCATTTTACAAACAAGAAACCAAGGTCCCTGCCCCAAGGTGCTGAAAGGCATTAAATACAAATTACCAGGGATTTAAAAAATGACTGTACTGGATAAACAAGAATATCTGGCAGTTGCAGGGAGCTCTAATTAATCCTCAAACCACCTCTGGGACCTGCATATAATTCCCAAATTTGTATGTATTTTAATAGCCATAGCTTAAAGAGCTACTGAAAAAGTTTCACATGCAGCTGCAGAATGCACTGGGAGAATCATCTCCTGTTCCTTCTCCATTTTCTTCACCAGCTCCTCAAACCCTCTAACAAAGATGGCTCTGGAACCAGTGTAGCCTAGCCAGTAAGGAGATGGGGGAAAAGCAATTTCAGCAGAGAGGAGCTGGGGCCCAGGGGATGATATGGGTAAAGGGAAGGGTACTAGTCGGTGAGTACAAAAATCCTGTTTTCAGTGCTGCCCCCCAACCTGTTGCATGATCTTGGGGAATCTGAGGCACTAAACAGGTCAGTAACTTGCCCATCTACAAACCCACAGTACTTCCAAAACACACACAAGCACCACACGATCCCCAGTTAACAGATTAGTCACTGCCCCTCTTTGCTTGGCTCTGTGGCAGAAAGCCACCTTAGTTTCTCCCCAAAAATCTCTGCCCTGTGACACTGTGACTAAAATCTCTGGGCTGCAACCATTTGATTAGGGTGGGCCCTGCACACAGGGGACCGCACCCTCAGCCTGTCTCTTTAGGTAACCTGAGCTGGCTGCAGTCCTGACAGAGGGGGAAACCTGCTCCCTCTGCCTACGGGACTGGCATCAGCCACCTGGGTGAGGGGTTTCTACCTGGGGAGCTGGAATCTGCCCGGTAACAGGCGATGTATTTCAAATCGGTTGGCTGACAGCCAACTGGGGCTGACCTGCACTGGACCAGGTGAATGAGGTCACAGGGGCTATATAAGTTGCAGGGGGAAGGAGGCGGTCTCTCTCTCCGGCCATGAGGTGAAGCAGCAGCCATGCGGGGGACACAGAGGAGCGCTACCATCTGAAACTAGCTCTCTCTCACCCCAAAACTCACGAGCAAGGAACTGCCTGCCCCCAAAGGGAAACT
>NW_017728936.1:1397962-1399983 GCF_001723895.1 Crocodylus porosus | reverse complement strand
TTACCCCCAGGCTAGTGAGTGTGCTCCAGGAAGGGGGTCAGCCAGACGTGAGGCACCCCTAGGGAGGCATTCGGAGCCTGGAAGGTGGGCGGGCGCAGGGAGGTGGGCGGCTCAACGCAGGATCGCCCCCTACTGGCCCGCCTCACATGATGGAAACAGCAGTGGGATACGAATACCTGGCTGTTTTACTGAGGTGGAGTCTCTGCACCCGCCACAGGCTCTGCTGTTGGTTTGCTTTGCAGATCTACAAAGCAAACCAACAACAGAGGCAAGCACCGATCTCCCAGCCCTGCAGACATTCTCCTGTGCCATGACACCATTACAACTGGCTCAGGATATTCATGTAGCAATTAAAGGCACAGACAGAAGTGACAATTTGCACCTGATCTGGCCCCTGAAAGTTCTCTACAGTCATGACCAAACTGAAGTGCACTGCCACAGACAGCTTTAAAACAGCCCAACGCTGTGAAAATCTGACCCTTGTTGCATGAGGATTTAAATGAGCATGCTCCAAAATGGAGCGTGTTTTGTAACTTGTGTCTGCGGAGCTCCCAGCCTCTCGCTGTTTTCAGGATGGGAAGGGGGAAAGGGAGCAGAGGAAGTCTGGCTGGTCTGAGGTTTTTTCAGCTGGCGCTGGAAGATGAGGCAGGTGGATTGGAGCCTGTTGAGGTGGGAGGGCTCCGATCCACCCACCCCACGCTGCTCCCATTCTGAAAACAGCTTCTGGGCTGGGATGGGGAAGCGCGGTGTACACGGACCTGGCTGCAAGCTCCCACCAAGCAGCTGGAATCCCCGACTCCTGGGCCCAACAGTGAACTTTTGCTGGGTTGGGGGGATTGTTGCAACTCACAGCACCTCCCACAAAGAGCTATAAATTGCGACAAGGAGGTGCTCGTCTGTCTGCACCCTAAAACATATGCATCCCAGAATGTCACACAATAGAAGGTGGCAACCCGCCCAGATCGCGACCAGAAAGAAAGTTAAAAGTAGTAGCTATGGGTTTGAGAAAGCGAATTTGTATACATGGAAGCCAAAGTGGTTATTCTGAAAGTGACACCGTAAGAGAAAAAACACTGTGGGACTCCAGATTTCACGTGTGTTCACTCATCCGGTGGCTCTCTTTACATGGAGAATGAGACATTCAGCTGGAACAGCTTTCTAGCTAATATGAATGCAAAAGGAAAAGGGGCGAAGCCTCCACTAGAAAGCACAATGTTGAGGTTTCCTCTGTAAAAGGTCTATGCCAGGGCTGTCAAGCATATGGCCCACAGGCTGGATCTGGCCTGTGGAGCCATTCCATCTGGCCCACGGGTAGTCTGGAAGGCGTCCAGCTGTTGGGGGGTGACCAGTAGTGTGCCCTGCTGCAAGATTCAGGGACCCTGGACTCCAGTGGTCATGGCCATTGGCAGCAGGGGGTACACAAAGGATGTGCAAATACAATCGCTTGATGCCACCTGCTCCTGGATCCGCACTACTGCCTGCTTCCCTACCCATGCAGACACTCTATGCCCAACCCACACTGCTGCCCACTCCCAGACCTCGACCCACTACAGCTGCTGCTGACTATAACCATCTGCCCAAGGAGCCCAAGGTCCAGATCCAGCCTGAGGTAAGTCTGACACCCCTATGCCAAAGTAAATACAAAATGGCACTCTCTCTCTACAGACAGTGCAAGCCTTAGGTTTTAAAGGATGGAGTTAAGCAGGAAACAGAAGCAATTATCCCTAGCACGTAAACTTCAGCTCCAGATCCATTGAGCTCTTTCTGCCTCACCAGACACGAAAATTCTCAGTTGACACCTGAGCTGCCAGTGCATTAGACGGTGCACAAGATAGATGTTCCCATCAAGGCATCAGCACTGCTGGACTGACCAGGATAAAACCCTTCCGTGCCAGTCACATCAAGAGAGACAGCTCAGATGCACAGAAACCAAAGGCAGTCTCCTGGGGCCACTTTCACTGTGAACTGAAAAGGAAGAGATTCCTCACTGCAAGACAGACAGAACCCCATGAACCTCTAGA
>NW_017728936.1:1386993-1397793 GCF_001723895.1 Crocodylus porosus | reverse complement strand
GCTGGACTCGATCTCCCGAGGTCCCTTCCAGCCCTAATGTCTATGAAATCTATGAAACAAAATTCTAGAAATAATAGACCACATCTAATCACATTTGACTCTATGCATTCCTTAGGCTGCTTTACGATGTGGCAAAGAGGACTGAAAGTCTTATTTGCTAAGCCCTAATACATATTAGAACAGTGTCTGCTTCGAGGAGCTTAGCATGTGAACAGGAGTAGAGACAAATTTGCTGCCAATTCTGAATCGGATAAATCAGAGTAATTTATGGATTGTTGCAATTACCAACTACCTCTGTGCTGGGCATCTCGGTAATTATTTCTGCAGTCCTGCTCTTGTCTGGGCTATTGTTCTTGGTCGTTACACAGCACTATAAATCATTTTATGCTGTAAAACACATGCTAGGAAAAATGCAGGCAACAAAACAAATAGTCAGTTGGAAATGTAAAAGCTTTTATGTTATTCCTGTACTGTACATAATTCAAATAGATGAAAATGGTTGTAAAGTGTGCTCTAACTCTACTTGTGCTCATTTCAATTTTCTGCAAATGCACTTTCCTGAAATCCACAAACAAGGAAAACAGGACTATGGCATCTGCTGCTAGATTTTTGCTGAGCAGTAACAGAGGCTGCAGGCATTTTATGGTACTGACAATCAAGCACACAAGGCAGTGAGATTCCCGTCTACCTGCCTTGTACAACCTGTAAATAGGTTGGGATTTGCTACTGGTGTGACTGGGTCTAAACACTAGGGATAAGATCTTAGCCCACATAGTAGGCACCTAAGTAGGATCCTATTCCACCCTGCTCAAGTCCCTGCAAAATAGAGAGCATGAATAATGGGAGGAACCTCATGCTCTTTGCCTTTTATTATGGTGTCCCAGGGCAGAGATAACAGTACATTATGGAAAGTAGGCACACAAATATTTTTCCAGGAACCGGATCACACGTAGGGAATCTATTCCCTGTGCCTGCATTCATAAGTGGGGTAGGATCAGCTCCACACCCCCCCCGGGTCCAAAACCAATCCTAATGTAATAAAAGGCTTAGTTTGTCTGTGTCTGTCCATAACACTTGTGGCCAACTGCGCATGTGCCTGGCTGGGCGGCCCAGGCTGCGTGAGCTGAAGTCTACACGGCTGCCGGGAAGGTTGGCGGTGGGGAACATGCCCTGGCCACCCGAGCCGCAGGCCTGCACCCCTCCCCCCCCGCCTGAGGGCAAAGGGGGGGATCACGGTGGTTGTGCCCCCCTAGAACAGCCGGCAGGGAGAGAAAGGCGGCAGGCAGAGAGGGAGGGAGGGAAGGGAGCAGGGAGGCAGGCAGACACGGAGCGACAGCAGAAGGGAAGGGGGGGGGCTTTGCCCCCCCCCAAATTCACCTTAGCACCGCCCCCAACCACCCCTCCCTGTGCTGCCACCCACATGGAGAGGAGCAGGCGGGGCTCCCGGCCTGAGCCAGTCCGGCCCCGCGTGCAGCGGCAGGGACGCAGCCCGCAGCACCTCCCTGTTGGTGAGTGCAACAGGGGCTGGGAGGAAAGCGGGCTGCCGCAGTGATGGCGTGGGTGTGGATGTGGGTGTTGCAGAATCCCCAACACGCAGATATGATGGCAGAAAAGCTGCTGTGTGGAAACTACTTTGCTAGACTGAAGCCAAGATGTGCTGGCTACGTCTCTCTCCAGTTACAAGTCACAACTGCAGGTGAAAAGAGGATTTCAATTTGGCAGACAAAAGGGCTGCCAAAGGTGACTCCCAACTGCCAAGCCATGGTCAAGAAACCCTCAAGGAATATGTACCTAGGCCCAGATGTTTGTTAGACCGAGCGAGGGCTCCTGCAGCACTGCCTTTATCTGCCCGTACATCTGTGAGCTAGAGCCCGTCGGCAAAGCAGGGATGAACTGCAAACAAACATTCTCCCACGTGTTGCTTTTCACTGACACCCACTGCAGGGGTCTCCAAGCCAACCACACCTTTCAGCCCCGCAGTGGGAATGCATTTTACTACAGGAAAAGTTTTATTAGTCTTATAAAAAGTTAGATTTGCAGAGGGAAAGCCAAGCTACCTAACCCTTTGATTGCTGGCATTTTCCACTGCATAGAGGGCGACATGGTTTTTTTATAGTACAATCCCAAAGGTTGAACTGAAACCAGTTTTATAAACTGGAAGATACCAGATCAAGGAGACTGCTCTGACACTGAATACAAAAGAAAGGTATTCAGGGGAAAGGCACAGGGACAACAGAAAGAACTGGAAGTCCTCGCAGAGTCACAAAACTGTGACGTGATTGGAATAACAGAGACTTGGTGGTGGGAGCTCGCATGGCTGGAGCAGGAAGGTCATGCATCAGGAAGGACAGGCAGGGGAGAAGAGGAGGAGGACTTGCTCTTTATCTCAAAGATACTTAGGGTTGGGAAAGGTCTCAGACACTTGGAAAAGGACCAATATAGCGCCCGTCTTTAAGAAAGGGAAGAAGCAGGATCTGGGGAACCACATACCAGTCAGCCTCACTTTCAGTCCCTGGAAAAATCATGGAGCAGGTCCTCAAGCAACCCATTTCTAAGCACTTGGAGAAGAAGAAAATAATCAGGCACAATCAGCATGGATTCACCAAGGGCAAGTCATGCCTGAGCAACATGACTGCCTTCTACGATGAGATGACTGGCTCTGTGGACATGGGGAAAGCAGTGGATATGATATACCTTAACTTTAGCAAGGCTTTTCATGCAGTCTCCCTTTGCCTATTCCACAAGTATTTCATGTGGTATAGGCAGTTGTAGCCCAGTCTCCAAACAGACACAAGACTGAAAAAAACTGGATGAGCCAGGCAGCCTCTCCAGCACTAACCTATCAGGACTCAAATGCAAGATCTCTGTTGTAAAAGCAGAGGTAATGACATTGAATATATCAGGCTTCAGTCTAAGCCAAATAGTATCCATTGCAGCCTTTAATGCAGTGATTCTCCTGAGGTGCTGTGACATCCTTTTAAGAGTGCCATGGGGTGTCATGTAATAACAGTACTATTAGGCATTCAAACACCTACCCAGGACTCGCAAGATAAGCCCAGAGATTTCAAAGAAGAATCTGTAGTGTCAAAAAACATTCTGACTTCCTGTTGGCTTTGAGCTCTTTGCAAGAGAAGAATTGCTGTATTATTTTTAGTTAAAAAAACAAGTGAAAATTAAAAAGCTGCCTTTTTCTCAGGGGTCCTTGAGTCTAAAAGGAGCAGTTCTCAACCTTTTTAGGAGCACACATTTGTAGCTGTCATTACGTTACACCTGAATTGTTGCGAGGAAGGACACAATCCTGCACGCAATGATCTGGGTAAGCATTTCCCCTCAAAGACAACCCACAAAGACCAAGCGCTACTCTCAGTAAGGAAGCTTGCATGGGCTCACATCCTCAGATGTAAAACAGGAGGAGGAGGCACTTTCCAAAGGAGCAAACCAGCTGTGAGGCAGGCATGCAGGAAATCTGAAGGAGTTATGCACATCTTGACAGTGGAATAAGACTCAAAAGGCTGGAGCAGCCACTAGGCCAACAGGAAGGGAGCTGGAAGAAAACCATGGTCTCAGCAGACTGTGGCCCTCATGGGAAAACCTTACAGCACCACATAAGAGAGGCAAAAAATCAGATAAATACCTTTTAGAGATTACAGGAAGAAATGCCAACATCTCTGGTGTGGCTGGGGACACAGTCAGAAACCATGTCCTCTTTAGGAGCTGGCTGCAGACTGCCCCTTAGAGTAAGTTCACCTTGAAAGTGTTGCCACGGTTCATATCATTTTTCAAAAATCATGTCAATACCACAGCTCTTGACATCTGCACCAGAACCCACAAAACAACAAGTTGTAAGGATCAAACAGGCTCTGCATTTCCAAAGCTGCCATGGAAACCTTCAAAAGCTTTACTAATACAACTTGAAACTAAAAGTTCAACAGCCTCTTGAGTAACCGCTTAGCTGCCTCCTTCCTTATAGATATTTGTTTACCTTGACGGCGGGGGAGGCAGACATTTTCAAGTTGGAGACACAAGGTCTACTGAGCATGCTGGCCATTTTGAAGGACATTTTCCCTCCAGGACAGGCCTTAGATTCATTTACTTCTCAATGGGAAAGTAGAAACTATGCCCCCCGCCAACCCCAAATTCTAAAATGAAAGCAGCAGTACCCATGCACGTGTGCCACTGCTCCACTAACGCCCGTGGGTACACACACGGGCTCTGGATCAAACAAGGAAAGCTCTGCAAAATGGACTAGTCACTAAGTCCATTGCCTAATGGTCTATGAACTACTACTGCTATCCCAGCGCTAATGGCATTTAAGGGAGAATCTGAGCCCTATGCTGGACAATGTGTCACTTCAGGTCACAAGCATTTATCTGTGTCACAACAGAACTGCAACCTTTCACAACAGTGTAGGCTGGAAAGACAGCAGAGCTCATTTGTGATGCTTTAGTTTAGTGAATCCTGCTGCATCTCTCTAGGAAGTCTTGGCTTGGTTGGAAGACTAGACGTTTATGGCATGGTTCTTTGCTCTCTTCATCCAGCACAGAGGAAAGGCTAAAGATTAAATCAAGAGCTCCAATTTTACACTTGCCCGCATTCGTCACCACTACACACTATTAAGGTTTGTTAAAGAGACGCACCTTGCTCTAAAGCAGACAAGAGATGCAAGAGGTAAGTCCATGCATGGTCTCAGCCTCAGACTAATTCATTCAGGAAATTCCAGAGCACAAACGCACACTTCTGCTCTCCAGTGTTTCTGTGCTGCAAGAAAGGACTACAGGTTCCTCAAACTACACTAGCTCAAGAGAAGCATTACAAAGCTGCTCAGGGCTGCAGGAGACAATCCAATCCAAAGGACTAACTCCTATTTCCCTCTGAGTGCCTAAGTGGCATGTCCATAGCTGCATAACACAGTTCTTGGCTCTCACTCGTCTGGGGTTGTTGCCCCCCCGTGGCGGCGTGCGTGTACTTGCAACACGTGAAACACAGCAGAAGGATGGCAGTGACCCTCCCACCTTTTAGCTCAGTCGTGTCACGATAGGGCTCTTTCCCCAGAAACAGGAACCCCAGCTTCCAGTCCCCTTCACTCGGACTGGGTTAAAATATGCATCCTGTGTCCCTGGGAAGCTCTCGAACCACCAGGCACCGAGCTAGACACTGCCCCACTGGACAGCACTTTCCCACCCTCCTCTGGAAGCAGCACCTACTGCCCCCTGCATTTGACAGTCCTTGGACAGAGAGCACTGGGGAACTTTCTGCCTCATTACGAACAAAACGTCCAGGCTAGTCACAGTTTTTACCTGACTAACGTTTAGAGTTGCCTGACCTCCTGCGCATGCCAGAGCAATTCCATCTTCCTGCTGAATTGTCCAGAGGGAACACAGCACCACAAAGCATGCTCAGCAGGCTAACATGAGCCAAGCTGAATCCAAAATCCTGCAAAAGTGCCCAAGTTAGGCAGCTATGCACACACCATGTAGGCAGGTGAAGTGAAATGGCATTTACCCAAAATTGACCTCCTCCTGCCATCTTTCCTTCTCCATGTTCCCTTCAAGGTTACTGCACGAGTTAGCACTGTCCCATAACTTAAATTCTTGGGCAGTATCTGGGGCTTTGCCAGCTTGCATCCGTCAGAAAGGGGAATGGCATGTCTCATATACCATCAGACCTGTCTACTTACAGGAAATGCTCATAAAACCTTGTTTCTCCTGACATGAGAGAGGAAACAGTGGTTTCTTCCATCAGGACCTCCCAAGCCCTGCCTCTCAACTCATTCAGTGTCAAGGAATGCTACTTCCAAGGTTTTTCCTAGCCTTTCTGCTCTGGAGCCCCAGAAGAGCCAGTCCCAAGCACTGAACTCTACAGCAGGGAGCCTAGAGGCCCTAGGACCCCCCAACCTACAGGCAGTCTGTGTTGTGGGGATGTCCCAGAGCTGCGGGGCCAAGCAGCCCAGGCTTCTGAGCAATCTGCCAGGGAAGCTGGGAGGATGCAAAGCAAGGAACCTACTTGCAGCTCATTCACAGTTCACCAAGATGGTCAATTTTAATGAATCAGCATTTTCAAGCAAAAATCTGTTCCATCGGCATTCCCCACAGCTCTTGTGACATTGCTACCACATCCCTCAGCTTCCTGCTCCTTCTACACATGCAGCCTGCCATCTGTCCCCTAGCCCCAGTGCCTGTGCTCATGGGACACTCCTACCCCTCTTGCCATTTGCCTTGGCAATGATGGTTTCAAGATATTTTACTAAAGGGCCTGAACTGTTTTTTCCATGTAGCCTAAAAAACAGGGTGCTCAACACACCCATCTACTTTAACCAGGTCTGCACCTGTCCAGAGTACAGAGATCCATCCTGGGACAGCTGATTACTCCTTCCAACACAGAAGCAGTTCCCTTCGTACCTGTGATCTACCTTTGCCTGCTCTAGACACTTGCCACTCCTGTACCACCAGTATGGGACGTTTCAGAAAGGAGACCGGATCGGGCACTGCTTCCTCTCCTTCCGGACAGATATTTACTTTGTAGCTTTCTCGCTTGATGTGCCATCCGGAACCCAAATTCACTCGATCCCCAAACCTGGGGGGAACTCAACAGTTCATGAATAAATCCAGCCACACAAAACAGCCACAAGTTGTTTGGAGACCTCCCGAACTTCACAGGGAAAAGATCCAGGATAAGCAGGGAGGAATTCACATGCCTGCTGGGAAGTGAAGCCAAACAGCAGTTTGGAAGAGAGCTGATAAATAGGGTTGCGCTGCACTAGTGTTTTACAATAAATTCTATTGCACAACATTGCCATAGGAAACACAATATTATGGGCCTTTTGTTGTATGAGACATCTCAAAAGAGTTCCCAAGAAGCAGGCGCCAAATTCATCCCAGCCAGCCCAAGCTAAGAAGCAATGTATCAAGAGCACCTTCCAAGCTCTGTATGCCAATGATGGAGACAAGAGCAGAGAGGAATAAGAGTTGCTGATCCACAAGCAGAAGTGCCGTAGGTGCTAGAAACAGTAGGACTCAGCCTTTTAGGACTCAAAGGTTTTTTTTTATATACAAGCTCTTAGGTTTCACTCATTATAGAAAAATAACAGAGCAGTTCTTCAGTTGCAAAGCATTCAGAAAGACCTCAACAGGTCACTTACAGAGTCCTGCTTGAATCTTCTGAATCATGCATAGGTGGCTGCATACTGAACAGTGTTAATTTTGCACATCATCCCTAAAAATACATACTAGGGGATCGATGGCAAGGAGAAAGCCTTGAGGCCAGTGGGATGAACATGGTGTGAGGCAATCAGAGCAAAAAGCGGCTGTGAGCAAATGAAACACCACTTGAGTGGCTCGGTATGACTTGCTTTCCCTCAGAGAAAACAAGAAAGGCACACAAGAAAATAGGAGTCACACTTAACGTTCAGAAGATTTAAGGTCCTCAATCAACACGCTCTTAATAAACAGTCCCCAGCTCCAGTAATTCAGATTCAAGGTGAGATTCTGGAGAACACTGAGTATTTCCCACCCCTCAGAAACCACCTCTCGCAGAAGGCTGACGTTAAACGGAGAGACAGATCCAAAACCAAGCTCGTGGTTTAATCAAGCAGTTATGATCTCCCACATTACTGTACAGAGCTGAGATATGGATAACATACAGGAGACACCTCAAGTCACTGGAGAAGTACCATCAACACTGCCTGCAGAAGACCCTTCAAATCCAGTGGGAAGACAGAAGCACCAACAACAGCATCTTCTCGCAAGCAAACACCATGAAGCATCAAGGCAGCGATCATCCAACATCAACTCTGCTGGCCATCATCCAGATATCTGACTCCAGACTCCCAAAGCAAGTTTTATTCCCCCAAGCTCAGTCAAGGCATACGCTCAAGAGAAAGGCAGAGACAACACTTCAAGGACATCCTCAAGGCCAACTTGAAAAAAGACAGTGACATCAGTTTGTGGGAAATGATCACCTAGGACTGGCCCAAACAGAGGAAGGGTCTGCTGCGAGGAGCTCAGTACTTTGAAACCTTACAACAACAACAGGAGATAGAAAAGCAGGAGTGACAGAAACAGTGTGTCACGGACCGAATCAAAAATCCAGAGCCACCCACCACACATGGAAACGCATGCCCAAGTTGCAGCAGAGCCTGTGGATCCCAGATCTGCCAACAGCCATCTTTGGACCAACAATTATAGAAGACAATCATCCTCGACTGCAAGGGACTGCTGAAGAGAAAGGAGTGGCTGAATACACTGACACTTTTCTACCATTGATTCAATGATTCAATCCAAGATAACTGTTCAGACACACTGTGTAATGTTCCAGGATAGCCTGCTGGTACTTCTTACCCTGTGAACATTTTTAGGATTTATCCCAGGACCATGGACATGGACATATGAACAAATGTACTTTGTCTTGAGATAAAACAGCTTATCCCAGGAGAAGTGCAACATCTGTTTGTAGCCTACAAGACTGTATACAAACAAGATGCATTCAGACCCATCGCTCAGACCAGAGGGCATAGAAATAGGCCAATTTTAGTCCAGTCAGTCACAACAAAGACACACATTCAAGGCAAGAATGTGCCCTTGTGATCAAGCTTGGTTAGAAATTAAACAAGAAAGAGAACCAAGAGACCTTTCCTCATGCAGCAGCTTTTCCATAATAGTGCTGGTACTTCTGTGTCAGGTCCTAGAAGCATTTCTTATTTGGAGTATCACTGTCAGCGTGTTACCCCAAATTCTGCAAGCAGTCAGCAGTTTAGCAGAAGAGGCAACAGCATCGAAGTTTATAATCAACTATTTACTCTTTCTTTTAACTCAGAGAAAGTTCTATGCATGTGGTAACATAATCTGATTTACCCTTCAGGCAGAGAAAAAGAATGAGTTATTGTCTTTTAAACTGGAGCTCAAAAGGCTTTGAGCCACATGCCCCGGGAGCCCTGAGGTGCCCGACTTAAAGCAGAAAAGGCTGCTTGCAGGTTAAAGCCCAAACGAGAGCAAAGTTGACAAGTCTGCATAATCTCTTTTCTTGAAAGCCTCTATTTGAAAGAGCTCTGGCTGCAGAGATCCCAGAAGAGCTGCCCAGCAGAAAAGAAAGGCAAATCCAGTGACACTTTTTGAAGCTGGATTTCTGGAAACTCATTAGCTAATCTTTAACGATTTGCTAAGGTAAAAAGAAATGGTGAGTGCCACTCAGTGCATTCCCAAGGCTATCATCATTTCAGCACATCCATATACAAGACTGGAGTGCCTTTCCAGCAACTGAGAGCATACATAGCCTTCCTGCCTCCACAAACTTTATTCCATGCACCCGATGCCACCAAAGCTGTCTTTTCAGGACTCTGTTTCTGTACCCATCATTATCCAGAGGAACTGGCTGGGTTAGATCCCAGGACCCTGCACACAGAGCTCTACACATGGGGCAAAAGGAGGATGTCCTTTTTAGGTGGGAGGAGGAGAGCACAGGACCTGTGTGGATCAGCCACAAAAGGACACGGAGGAACCAGCAGGCTGTGCACACCAGCTACCCACCGAGCACCAGTCCAGACAGGGCATGGGCATTTTTAATCACAGTGGTTCCCTATTCAGTGCATATGGCATCCAGGCAAACTGTGCATGTTTCACACTATCCCAAGCAAAGCCTGGGGCAACACAGCCTTGACTCCATTTCTACTGAGGTTCTGGTCCCATTCTTACCATGGAAATAAGGAAACATCTGCACAAAGAAATGCCAAGGGAAAACCGAGCTTTGCCCAGCTCAGTTCCTAACTACAAGCTTCTTTCAAATGAAGCACTACCAAGAAGTCTCCCACAGGTAGCAGCAACAATAGGAATCTTATGGCTGCTGGACCCAGATATTCTTATCACTGCACTGGTTAACCATAAGGCACAAAGACAAAGGCCAGGAGTTTTCCAGAGGCATCTGAACTGAGCTCTTCCTGCATCTGGATATAGATGCCCAAATGATCAAAGTGATTTTTCCAAGATGCTGGCATTACTAGGGAAGTGGGAGTCCCACAAACACTGGCCCAAACAGCACCAGGTGAAGACAGTCAGAAACTGAACATTCAAGTAACCGCATGGCAAAGCAGGCCTGTGACAGAACACAGCCAAGACTCCCGAAGCTTTGCTCCAACCACCAGCGAATGCTGCAATCACCAGAATTTGCATTCAAGCATTTCAAACCTCAAGCCTCAGGGTCTGCAGCTAAAAGCCACAGCACCTACACACCTGACTCAGAAGCACATCAGTTTTTTTCCTCAGTTTGTTTTGTACGGGAGCAGGTCCCACCTCACCATGGAAGGCAGTGTGCATGCTCGTCCCTTTCTGCCTGAGTGCAGGTGAGCTCCTATGATGGAGTCTGCTGGAACCCCACGAGGGCAGGCTGACTACAGGGGCAAGTTTGCTGCCCTGAGTGAGGACAGAGAGTGGTTGCATGCAAAGCGCAAGGCTGTTGCAACCACCAAGCAGGAAGAGGCTTAGCTTCAACTAGAAAACCACAGCCAGACAGCAACCGAGAAGTGTGCACTGCACCATGAGCAGCATTCTCGTTCTAGTCCTGGGGCCAGCAATGTTTTTGGACAGAGCACCGAAACACACACTTCAACCTCAACTTGCAAGAAGTTAGTGTGCCGGGGCAGACAGTGGGGAAGCCACGAGGGGCTCAAATTTTGTTGGCTCAATGCGGCCCCAGCCCCTCCCCTACCATATCCGGAGGGACATGTGAACCCATTGCCAGCAACGAGCCAGGCTGGGACTCCGCAGACCTCAGTGAAGTAGTCTGCAACCTCCCCACTGCCCACTGAGAGCA
>NW_017728936.1:1382211-1386893 GCF_001723895.1 Crocodylus porosus | reverse complement strand
AGGCACACGTGCTAAGAAAAATACCATTGCATGCCATGCTCTGGCATGCATGCTAGGGGTTGCCAACCCCTGTTCTAGTCAGTTCCCACCACAAAAGATGCTGGGGCTAATCAAAGACAGACCATGGCAGACCGCAGATCTTGCCCACAATCCTACAGGGATCAGTGAGGGGACATTTCTATTGCTGCCAACCCCATAGCTCCAGCAGTTGCAGAAAGAGGTGCTCAGGGTAATAAGAAAAGTGTCCTACGCTGCCCTGTCCCCACACTGCTAAGGACTGCAAGGGATTGTTGCAGCTCTGGCTGCTCCCAAATGCCAGCATCTCGGGGCTCTCTGCTCTCAAACTCCTTGTTCCTCCTCATCCCATTCCCTCAGTCCATCAGAGCCAGGAGTCTGACGCCTTTCACCAGGCCTGGCTTTCTCACACTCCTAAGGGAAAGGGCACTGTGAGCGTGGAGAAGGGCCTGGTCACCCAGAGGGGAGTGTACCCCGGCTCAAACTATTCTGTGAATCACTTGCAGTGGGAGAACCATTATGGAAAGTTTACTATAAAAAGCAGTCTGCTAAGGCAGAGCTTCATGTTTGTGTTGGGAGACGACCCTATCGGGCCTCCCAGAGCACTATCAGCTTAAATCTGGACAAGCTTGCCTTTTCGGGGTGCAAGCATCACCAACCACCCTTAAGAGGCCACTCTGCTTCCCACATCCATTTGTCCCTACACTCACTAAGCCTCTCTGCTCCATTCAGTTTACCTCAAACTACTATGTTCATTTTCCATCTGTTCCCAAGCCCCTGCCAGGGCCTTTGGTGCACACAGCTGCACCCTCATTAGGGAGCCCCAAAATGGACTGTGAGACCCAGATGAACAACTGGGCTTCACAGAACGTCTGGCCATTCCCTCCATGCCCAGCTCCTAGGGGGACTAGCCCCTCCAAATCTAGACTAAACAAGATGCTTGGCAGTGGCCAGCTCAACCTCTAGCTTCCAGGGATCCACCACTTTCCCTGGGGGCCCCAGCTCCCCATCTGGCTGGCCTGTGTGTTCAGCTGCCCTGAGTGATTCCTCACCGCTCCACCCCGCTGGAGTTTTTGTCCCACTTATCTCCCTCTCCTGCCCTGGTTAAACATACATGGTACTATACAAAGTGCAGTAGAGGCTCTCTCACACCACGTAGGCAGGAAGAACTGTGTCCCCTGGCTCTGGGACCCTGCATTCCTAAGTCTCGGCATGCACCTGCTATTTGTTTGCTTGTAAGCAAGGGAACAGAGAAAACAAGAGAAGGGCAGCTTACAGTGAGGACAAAGGGAGCTGGGCTCTCCCAACAGACAGTAGCATGAACAAACATGCAGGGGCACTGCAACAAGGATAAGGGAGGTACAAGGAACTGGCAGAATCTAAATGCGAGCAAGGGCTCAGTAAGAATCAAGCCACGATAAAGCTATGGTCTGGTACAAAGCTCTCCTCCAATGCAAGAGCCAGTTGCACAGTTAGGAAGGGGGAGTCCTCAGCCTCAACCTTCAAAACAGGGCAAGATGCTGAGGCAAAGACTCAAGATCAAAAGACACTGGTCTGTTCCAAGATCTGCCCCTACAGGAAAGGAGGCAAGGTGCTTGGGAGCCAAGGTCAGCAGAAGTAGACTATGCCTTGGCCCTCAGGGGAATGGAGGGCACCAAAGCTAAGCCATGTTCACCCACTTCTGGGAGAGGAATGCCAAGTGCAAGGTGCTTGCTGAACAGGGCTCATGTCACTGCATCCCTCTAGTTCTGGCTCCACCGTTTTACTGAGTGACCTCAGGAAGCCACTTGCCTCGTCTGCCTCTTCACACTCACCTGCAGGAGGCACTCCGGCAGGCAGCAGCAGAGCCTGACGCTGTCCTTATAGAGCACAGGTGGGCAATAATTTTGGCCCAAGGGCCCATAAGGAGTTTTGATGAACTATGACAGACCAAATCAGCACTCCTCCTGCCCCCCTCCCCCAGCAACAACTCACCAAAACTCCCTATGGGGCTATGGGTGGGCAGGGAGTGGGAAGGGCAGGGAAGGCTGGGATCACATGCCCTCTGGTGTGTGTGGGGAGGGGTATGGGGGGCGTGTGCATCTGTGGAGTGGGGGGGCTGCCTGGACACTAGGTCCTGGGAGCCTGCTGTGAGTGAGGAGAGGCAGGGGATAAGGGAAGGCATGTGCAACAGGGCTCACCCAGACAGTGCAGTCAACGCTACTCCTACAGCACTCTACTTGGGGCCAAGCCCTGCCCATTCACACTGGGGCAGCCCATGCCATGCTCGCAGCAGGGCCCACAGCCCAGCCATTGCTGCTCTGCACCCCCCACCTCCAGTGGTGGCTCCTGCTCCTGATCTTGCCCCCGCAGCTCTGCACCAGTCTGGGCGAGCAGCTTCAGCTGGGCTCCTGCCCCAGTACACTGGGCTCCAACTCCTGGGAGCTGAAGCTGGAGCCCCAGCACTGGGACAGGAGCCACCTGGCTGAAGCTGCTCACCCACCCACCCAGGACAAAAGCAGCTTCCAGCAAGCTGTTTCCAGTGTAGCTGCAGCCATCCGCATGCTGCTCTGGGCCCCCTGCCTCCAGCAGCAGCTCCTCCTCCTGCTCCTGCTGCACCATGCTGTGTGCCACTCCAGTGGGCGTGCTGGGAGCTGAAGTCGGAGCCCTATGCACTGGGGTAAAAGCCACCCAGCTGAAACTGCTTGCCCAGAGTAGCATGGCACAGCAGTGTGCCAAGGGCAAGAACAGAAGCAGGAGCTGTCACGGGAGGCAAGGGGGTGCAGAGCAGAACCAAACTGCAGCTGCACTGACAACAGCCCCGCCAGAAGCTGTGCACTGGGCAGGGCCCAGGCCAGCAGAAGCCCAGCACAGGCTGCCCCAGTGTGAGTGGGCAGGGCATGGCCCTATGAAGAGTGCCACAGGCCACATCCAGTCACCTGGTGGGCCGTATTAGAGCCTGCTCCATCAGGACACGTGCATCCAGTCCTCTCCTTTCCTAAGAGCCCTTCCACCCTGGATAGCACTGCTCAGAAGCAGGGCTAAGCAAGTCTTCATCTATTACTCCAAACTGCCCCCGCTTCCAGTGTCACAGGGTAGGGGGAAAGAGTCCTTCCTGTCCCTTGGCAAGCTCACACCAAGCTTGTATCTGCCACCAAGCCCCTCCCCAACATCTCTCTCACACTTGCACAGGCGCACACACACATACGCCTGCACTGCTCACTGCTTTCATTCCTACCCAATTTCCTGAAGACCTTAATCCTCCAGTGTCTACAAGAGTAATTAGCAAGCTTTTCCCTACTTGTTCCAACCCATTAGCCCTGTGTCAATTAGGCTCCCCAGGCCTAATTGACATTTTCCTCTGGATTTTGTACAGCACTGAGCATGATACCCCGCTCACAGAAAGGATGGTGAAAATATTATGAGACCAATGATGCCCCCTGCAGGTCAGATGCTTCCCTCGTGACCTGCAGAGCCCTTTGGTATCCCTTGCTCCCAGCCCATCAGACAGTTTTGGAGCCATTTTACAGAGCACTTCCCTGACAATGAAGTACAAGTGATGATTTAAGGGTGGATAGGCTGCATCAGCCAGCTGAGGAGAAGGAGAACCAAAGAACCCTGCAAAATCTGCGTCCAGCCACCACAACAATAAAAGCTCCTCTTTTATACTCATTCCAGTCAAATCCCAGCTATTTTCTCCCATAAGGAACTTTAGAATCGAGTCAGAAAACCCGAAGCACGGCACGCTTCTGTAAGACCAGGCTGTATCTGATCTGTGATCAAGGCCGTGTGTAGATGTCCTCTACAGCAGTGCAAGGTGCAACTGTGCCAGCCACAGCAGGGGAGCCAGCCGGTCTCACCGGGGCTGCTCAGGCCCCAGGAGAGCAGCAACTTGAACTGTGCGCCAACAGCCCAAATGAGCGGATATTCCTAGGCTGTCCCAGAAGAGGCACTAGGCCTGCGTCAGGACGCCAGGCTTGCTCCATACTGGAGATAAATCACTCCCCGTGGGGGCAGCCTGCACCACAGCATGCTGTTTTTAATTTAATTGAGGAACTCCAAGTAAAGAAAACCAGAGCACTGCCTAGCAAGGCCCGGGGAATGGATGGCTCTGACTTCACAAATGAGCCGCTGCCTTCCCTTTCCTGTTCCTCACCTCGCTTTGCCACCTCCCACACGAGTGCAATCCTGCCGCTGGCGGAGGACCGGCGGCGTCCCGCTGGGAGTCAGGACCCGCGGGCCCTCCCTCCCTTCTGCGCCTCACCTTCCCCACAAGCACAACGATACTTGGCCCGGCACTGGGACACCCTCAGGGAGAAGGTGCTGCAGAAGCACAGAACTTATCAGCCGAGACGATGATGTCTTGGGAGCTACAGTCGGAGGAATGACCAAGGGATGGGCTGAGATCACCTAAATCCATCCCATTTTGTGTTTGCTCCACGTTTTCAATACGCTCCGACGGACCGGGGCTTCTGAAACACTCCGGAGCAAGAGGCGGCGGACCCGGGCCCGCAGACGTCGGCTGCGAGCGGCGGTGCTGCCAGGGGGCTCCGGCCCGCCACAGGCTCTCCGGAGGAGGTGGGCGCTGGGCCCTGCGCTACCGCAGGCCGCTCTGGGTACCCCCCGCACGGCTCCAGGTGTCCAGCGGCTCCCCCCAGCCCCGCGTGCAGGGCAGCTCCCCACCGCCC
>NW_017728936.1:1378807-1381897 GCF_001723895.1 Crocodylus porosus | reverse complement strand
CCGCCCGCCTCGCCGGCTCCTTCCCCGGGGTCTAACCCCGCAGCTGCTGGCTTTGCCCTTGAAGCGCCATTATCCCGTTGCTCACGGATATTCCCCTCTTCCTTGCTTTTGCAGCGGCCTGCAGCAAGGGCTCCCCTACGCCTCTTGGCCCGGATCACGGTGCCTTCCTGCCTGTGTCATCATAACATCCTCCCTCACCAAATTCCTGCTGAAGCCAGGACATTTTGCGTGTCCCGGGGCCGCAGCATCTCGCCTCCCATCCCAGCAGCCCGAGCTTTCCTGCTCTGCACTTGCGCCCTGCCCCTTCCTGGGCCATGGCCACTGCTCAAACTGACTCACGCTCAGGCAGGGTTTAACTTTGACAGCCGAGGGCAGAGGGTTAACGATGAAAAGAGTCTTTCCTTATGGATCAACCTGGCTGTTGGTGATGGACACTCTGGGAAGTCAAACCCCTCCAGGTCCTCTTCAGTCTCTGCCCATGCTGTTATGGGTCTCGTGACTGCATTGCATGACCAAGGCTTTCCAGTGCAGCTTAGTAGTGACCCCCGTGCTCTGCCTCAGCACCCCGGAGTGGGGACTAACCCAGCAGAGTCCTGCTCTCTTAGATCAGGCATGCTAACCCCTGACCCGTGGGCCAAATCCAGTCCTCTGACTCGTGGCATCCAGCCCAGATCAAGAAATTTGGTGGTGGAAAAGCAGTGGCAATTGATACTGCTGCCCCTCCCCTGCCACCAAATTCCCAAGCCCCTTATGGTCGGGTCCAGACCAGGCCCCCTCCCACCATACCCGAGACTAGGGGGCTTGCCTACTGCACAGCAAACACCGACAGCTTTCACGACAGAGCTCCTTGTGTGCCTCCACAGTATTTTTTTCACTTTGATTTTTAGAAACTACATACTTTTTCAAAGCACCCATTTAGCACTTTGCAGGCCCTTGACAGTCCTTAAAAACATACATT
Source organism: Crocodylus porosus (assembly GCF_001723895.1). Classification (NCBI taxonomy): domain Eukaryota; kingdom Metazoa; phylum Chordata; order Crocodylia; family Crocodylidae; genus Crocodylus; species Crocodylus porosus. Next base: position 1,380,939 of record NW_017728936.1, on the reverse strand, counting down.
CAATAAATAATGTCATCAAAGCACTTTGTGATCAGCAATTTCAAGCCCATTTTTCATCACCTGGATGTTTTGGCTAAAGCGACTGGCGGTGACACCACTACCGATGTTGACTATGTAAAATATTAGCCACCTGGCTGATGAGCAGGGCCATCCACCAGTTGCTCAAAACCATTAGGCCGTGCTGTGCAGAATCAAGAGTGAATGCTCCATTCATTTACATGTCATTCCCATGGTCAATGTTTGCTTCATGTAGGCCTGAAAATAGGATGAATCAATGAAAGAAAGCTCAGATTCTAAGACATCCATTTGATAGATACATCCAGTGACAATATATCCATCAATCACCATGATGCTGAAATGGTTATAACTGATGGTGTTAATAAAACAAAAATGATCGTATCAATATTTTAATAGTAACTGTTGCCAGATTCTTTGCTACAGTCCAGAATTGAGTCATTTCTGTGCTCTCAGAAATGAGTGATTGCTCTGCTAGAGGGATCTAAAGAAAAGTTAGCCTCAATAACAACAACCAGAAAATCTCAAAGGGATCATTTCAGAAAAGCTCGTGACTTGTAAGCTAATTACCAGAATTATGTGGATATGCCTGGAAAATGCATTTGCTCAAAGAGTAAGTGCTGTGCATCCAGGGACAATGAGCTATACCAAACCTCAGTCTGGGGGGCAGCAATTCCTGGTTGACAAAGTACTGAACTGGTTATCAAGCCTGAACTATATTTCCGATTCTGCCACTGGCCACCTGCATGACTTTGATAAATCTGCATCCTGCTCTGTGCCCTCAGCTTCCATCTCTATAAAATGGAACATAAAACAGAGAAGTTGACCAGGAAAAGTGTGATAGCTTCAGTGGCACATGCGACTGAAGTACTCACAGCATGCCAGTTTCGGTAACAAGTGGCACAACAAGGGGTGATTAGGCCAAAACTGCATCCAGCTGCCACTCACCCAAACTGCCAGGTCCCCAGTTGCAGCTGGACCAGCTGTTTGACTTCAAGGTACTTTCCAAGCTCTGCAGCTGTTTCCCCTCCCCTAGCCCCTGCTGCAGGAACGCTAAGATAGAGAATCATTATTCCTGCAAAGCACACATTTCTTCTCTGCTCTGAGTGCAAATCATGACCTAAATTTAACTGATGAGCTGGTCTGACCCTAACACAATACTATTTATACATACTGTTAGCAATGCTATTTTTGCAGTTTTCCAATGCTCACTCTGTTGCAAGATCACACCCAAAAGGGAATAGAAAGGACAAGCTTTGCTTGACATACTGTTTCTAAGAGAAGGCCTCCATCTGTCTTCTTTTGAGCTCCTCACGCTTCCCCTGTAAAACAAGTTCTGTGTCAATTCACTGCATTGCACCCTCACAACACCTCCGTTCAGCCTGCAACATGCTCAGGGTATCTCGCTGGGAGTTGGCTTCCAGAGTGAGTAGCAGGTGGAAGTGTGTGCTCTTACCAAGGGACTGTCACCCCACAGAGCTGCAGAAGCTGCTACGTGACAGGCTGGTACCTCAAAAGGAAGAGCCTGGATTAATGTGATAAATTTGGGAATTGATGTTCTGAGGCAAGGCAGCAGTGTTTTACAAGACCTTCCTCACTGAGCAGCAAATACCCCACACTGTAGGAACTCCCCAGCAGGAGCCAAAATATCCTGACACGTGCAAGAGAGAATATTACCCCACCGTAGTTCAAAACTGTTGGGTCCATCAGTCTCAGTTATCCATGGTAATCTGTAGGCTGAGGGTCAGACACAGCAGCAGCCCCAAGTCCTGTGATGGGACCCCAGCTTTTCCCCAACTCTTTTGCACCAGGGACTCCAAGAGAGCAGCCTAGGGCAGTCACATGCCACAGTTTGCAAAGACTCCTCTGGAGGCTGGCATTCCCCCAGCAATATTTTGAGCTGGTGCAGTGCCCAAGGCTTGGGATGGGAGAGAGTCCATCAGTTTGCAGTGTCTTCTTGGGGAAGGTGCTATCTCTGTCTGGGAAAGGTAGGACCACTTGGTTTCTGTAGAGAGGCAGCCCCTGACTGAAGGGGACCCTCAGGGCAGGACAGGACAGTCCGGCCCCTCACATGGTCACCTCAATCTCTGTTGTGCACGTTGTGCAGGAGAGAAGCA
>NW_017728936.1:1372104-1378707 GCF_001723895.1 Crocodylus porosus | reverse complement strand
CAATCACCATGATGCTGAAATGGTTATAACTGATGGTGTTAATAAAACAAAAATGATCGTATCAATATTTTAATAGTAACTGTTGCCAGATTCTTTGCTACAGTCCAGAATTGAGTCATTTCTGTGCTCTCAGAAATGAGTGATTGCTCTGCTAGAGGGATCTAAAGAAAAGTTAGCCTCAATAACAACAACCAGAAAATCTCAAAGGGATCATTTCAGAAAAGCTCGTGACTTGTAAGCTAATTACCAGAATTATGTGGATATGCCTGGAAAATGCATTTGCTCAAAGAGTAAGTGCTGTGCATCCAGGGACAATGAGCTATACCAAACCTCAGTCTGGGGGGCAGCAATTCCTGGTTGACAAAGTACTGAACTGGTTATCAAGCCTGAACTATATTTCCGATTCTGCCACTGGCCACCTGCATGACTTTGATAAATCTGCATCCTGCTCTGTGCCCTCAGCTTCCATCTCTATAAAATGGAACATAAAACAGAGAAGTTGACCAGGAAAAGTGTGATAGCTTCAGTGGCACATGCGACTGAAGTACTCACAGCATGCCAGTTTCGGTAACAAGTGGCACAACAAGGGGTGATTAGGCCAAAACTGCATCCAGCTGCCACTCACCCAAACTGCCAGGTCCCCAGTTGCAGCTGGACCAGCTGTTTGACTTCAAGGTACTTTCCAAGCTCTGCAGCTGTTTCCCCTCCCCTAGCCCCTGCTGCAGGAACGCTAAGATAGAGAATCATTATTCCTGCAAAGCACACATTTCTTCTCTGCTCTGAGTGCAAATCATGACCTAAATTTAACTGATGAGCTGGTCTGACCCTAACACAATACTATTTATACATACTGTTAGCAATGCTATTTTTGCAGTTTTCCAATGCTCACTCTGTTGCAAGATCACACCCAAAAGGGAATAGAAAGGACAAGCTTTGCTTGACATACTGTTTCTAAGAGAAGGCCTCCATCTGTCTTCTTTTGAGCTCCTCACGCTTCCCCTGTAAAACAAGTTCTGTGTCAATTCACTGCATTGCACCCTCACAACACCTCCGTTCAGCCTGCAACATGCTCAGGGTATCTCGCTGGGAGTTGGCTTCCAGAGTGAGTAGCAGGTGGAAGTGTGTGCTCTTACCAAGGGACTGTCACCCCACAGAGCTGCAGAAGCTGCTACGTGACAGGCTGGTACCTCAAAAGGAAGAGCCTGGATTAATGTGATAAATTTGGGAATTGATGTTCTGAGGCAAGGCAGCAGTGTTTTACAAGACCTTCCTCACTGAGCAGCAAATACCCCACACTGTAGGAACTCCCCAGCAGGAGCCAAAATATCCTGACACGTGCAAGAGAGAATATTACCCCACCGTAGTTCAAAACTGTTGGGTCCATCAGTCTCAGTTATCCATGGTAATCTGTAGGCTGAGGGTCAGACACAGCAGCAGCCCCAAGTCCTGTGATGGGACCCCAGCTTTTCCCCAACTCTTTTGCACCAGGGACTCCAAGAGAGCAGCCTAGGGCAGTCACATGCCACAGTTTGCAAAGACTCCTCTGGAGGCTGGCATTCCCCCAGCAATATTTTGAGCTGGTGCAGTGCCCAAGGCTTGGGATGGGAGAGAGTCCATCAGTTTGCAGTGTCTTCTTGGGGAAGGTGCTATCTCTGTCTGGGAAAGGTAGGACCACTTGGTTTCTGTAGAGAGGCAGCCCCTGACTGAAGGGGACCCTCAGGGCAGGACAGGACAGTCCGGCCCCTCACATGGTCACCTCAATCTCTGTTGTGCACGTTGTGCAGGAGAGAAGCACATTAAGGTACAGGTCCTAACAGGGAAAACAGTGCTGCCCTCATGGAGAAAGGAGAAACCCCATGGGCTAGGGACAGACATTCAAAAAGCCTGAGCCTGAATTGATTCAATCTTTGCAGGTTAGTCTAACCTGGCTAGGCTAAATCACTTTATAAACGTGCAGACATCCCAAACAGTGGCTCAGGCTAGAAGCCAGGGCGTGCTAGAGTAGCCCTCCCTCCCCTTCTACATGGCTGAGCTCAGGGGGCCTGGCAGGCCCAGATAGGATTAGGGAGGGTCTCCGCCCCCTCCCTTGATGATAACAGAGCATTTATCAACTGTGTTATCAGCATTTATCACCCTATCAGAAAACAAACAGCCTCTCTCATTAGTTCAAGCTCTTCTTAAACAAGGAACAGAGGGACATTACCAGCTGAGCTGTTGATTAGCTCCAAAAACCCCTAAATTGACATTTCTGTCTGCCACAGCATGGACAGTAGCCAGCATGTGGTCTGTTAGCTAATGCTGAGGTGTCTGAGTAAGGCAGAGGGGACGGGGATCCCTGCTTAGCAGGGGGGCGGGAGGTGGAACCAGGCAGACGCTGCTCTGCCTACAAGTCTCTGTGGGAGCTGCAGCCAGGGAGCAGAGGGGAGGGGCCTCACCCAGCCCAGAGAGCATGTGGGATCCTGCGGGAGTCTGATTTAACTTTAAACCAGCAAAGTGTCTGGGACAGACATTGCATAAACCAGTTTGACCCAAATCAGTTAAGTCTGATACTACATTTAACCAGGTTTCTCTCAAACTGGTTTCAGCCATTTTTTAACTGGGTGATGTGCATTGAACACCTGTTCTGTTAGAGGTTTAAACCAGTTTCTGATCACTTCAACTGATTCATGTACAATGTCTGTCCCTAACTATGGTGTAATGAACACCCAGCTGCCCGGGGAGTTCGACCTTCAGGCTAGAGGCCCCAAGTCTTCCCAGGGGAGCATGGCCTGTCTCTACCTGCATCACGATAAAAGCCAGTAAAAATAGGCCAAAGAGACACAATGCTGCAGGCTGTGTGGGATCCCTGTAAAAGTTTAGAGTAGCTTCCACCATGGTGCTTCTGAAGTAAACCTCTATGAAACTCACTTGATGGGTGATGACTGAAGAAAGACTCAAGTTTGTAGATCTGAGAGCTGAGGACAGTTCCTCTGTGGGAGTTTAGCCCAATGATACCCTGTCCTGCACAAGGTCCTTGAGTGGTGCTGCCTTTTTCACCTCCTAGTGGAGATGGATGGATACCAGGTGAGGCCTCTTGTGGTTGTGTGTGTATCCCAGTCTGGGGTTTCCTTTTCTGAGAAATGTTGCATGACTTAGACTCAGATTAAGGAAACAACAAAGCAAGAGATAACCAAGGTAAATACTGCCTATGAGAGACAGCAGGGCTGTGTGTGTGCATTTGTGTGTGTGCACATTCTCCAAAATAGTCTGCACCTAACACAAGATGCCTGTCAGACTCTCCTCAGAAAAGTCTTTGGAGACTTAAAAGTGTCAGGCACAGAAAAAAGCCTTGGCACCACAAGATGGGAAGTGGCTGGGACACTCAGTGGGTGGTCCCAGGAGAGAGGACCTTTTCCCATTCAATACTCCCATGACCAGAGACAGATGTTTCTGCTCGGAAACATTAACCTGATGGTGAACTCCCTTCAGTTGTTAACCTTTCCATCCACCAGTATGCCAACATGGAGGATGCTTTTAAAGACAGGGCTGTATTGTGTATGTGACTTAACAGAAGCCATAAACAGCAAGTAAGCCAGGCCCAACCCTACCACACACCTCCTTCCCAGCCCGCAGCTCACCGCCCTGCCAGGTTTATGCTTCCAGCAACAAAGATCACAGGTCACACCAATTATGTTCTTCCAGGCCTGATCACCCATGGCAAGGGCTGCAGTATCACTCCTCAGGGCAACAGAAGCAGCTCTTCTCAATAATCTCTGCTTTACAAAGGCTCCACTCACTGAAGCCACCATCTCATTCATCTGGGGGTTGCTCCACCACTAACCACAGTGCTTCTGCAAAGCATGTTCCTGTCTGTCCAACTTCTGCCATGCCTTCTGGCGTGCTGTATCCGAGCGCCTTACTCGCCATGTTTATACTCCACGCACCCATGTGGCACAGGGGCTTTTTTTGTTGTGGGAAATGAGGCAATGGGGAGGAATCTGTCATGGAGATTTTACAGACTGTAACAAGCCAACTGGCCTTGATTATTTCTTAATTACCATCAAGCTGCATACAGCAGTGCTGGGCCCTCACCCCAGCAGGGAGCTGGGACTTGACTAGAATATCTAGATCTAAATTTTCAGTCACTTGGTTCCTCCCCACCATAATGTTTGTGGCATCTGAAAATAATAACAGCATTCAATAACATTCCAGTGAAAATAATTCATCACAAATGTCTTTTTCCATACAAGAGGCCTGTGCTCACAGAACATTACATTTGCAAAGTTATGCAATTAAAAGAGTTTCAAGGCCCCTGTAACCTTAACACTACCCCAGAGGTGTCTACATTGCTAGACCATTTTTAATTACTCAAGCACGGGCCAGAATTCAGGCTGAGGGCAAGCTCACAACCTGCATAGTTGGGACACCATCAGCACAGTTAAACCCAGAATGAAAATGCTGAACTTATTCCCACTGTAAAAATACATGGCTTCCCCAGAAGTAGCCCCATTTTTTCCATGTGGAAATCTGCTTCCATAGCCAGCAATGACTCCAGTGGCGGCAGCAGCAGCTTTCAACTAACTAGCAGACCCAGCTTTCTCCATGCCCTAGCTCTGAGAATGGGCCAGGATCCCGAGCCCATTCCCACAACCACAGCTCCATGTGCAGCCCCCAACTATTCAAGGCTAGTAAGGAGGATATATTGCCATTGTTTTGTATTCCTATGGAAGCAGAGCTTTGCAGTTTCATTTGGATGCAGGAGTTCTCTGTAATCTGTTGCAGAAATAAATCATGGTATATCCTTTATGTACCTCCAAGCAGTGCTTGTAGGTTTAAGCAAGCTATTTTGGTAAAGTGCTGTATAGATTCTTAATGCAAACAGAGTTGGATCTGACAATTAAAGTCTTACCAGCTTCTCTGATTCTCAGTGGAAGCAGGAAATGTGAGCTCTGGAAACAGCCATTTGCCTGTGGAATTGACATCTGAGACCAGGGACCCAACACACTTTTGAAGGGGAGCCAGCTCTCAGCAAAACAACAAAATGCATCCCTGTTCTTGACCTCAGCACATAAATTCAGGCCAGAGGAGAAGAGTAAAAGAAATCACAGGCAGGGAAGGCAGTGGAGGAAGTCCTTGCTTCTATCAGGATTTGCTGGAAATCTATGCGGATATTGGCAGATATGAATCTCTGAGAACACTGAAAACGCCACCAATCTCCAAATAAAGACAAAAGCAGTGAGCGCAGCCCATAATAGAGGCTCATCAGATCAAGAGATCCTCATTCATCTTATCCACTAATGTTAATTCTTTGTCAGGTATCTTGCCCTTTTTCTTGGAATAACTGGACTTGACAGTATGCTGTAATGCAATCTAACTGTGTTGATGCAAGCAGCAAAGGTCTGGCAGTGTATTAGATAATACTTTTCCCAGAAACTGAAGGTATTACTGCAAGCAAAATTTGGCCCTTTTAATTTTGAGGGGTAAGATGCCAGTTGAGGACTACAAATGTGGTGCTTCATGTGCTGTGCCATAGCAAAGGGGGGCATGCAGGGTGACTGCCCTGAGCACAAAAGTGAAGGGGTGCCAACAGATGCTGCCCAGCCAGGGTAGGGTGCGGAATGGAGCCACAAGCAGCTCATTTCATGGGCGCCAGAGATGGGGGAAGGGTAGCTTCCACCACTGCACACACTTCTGGGCAAGCATGGGGGGGCATGTGCCCCCCAGATCTGTGCACAAGGCAAGGGTGGGCTGCTGCTGCAGGCATTGCCCCGGGCGCCAAACTTCGTTGCTAGGGCACTGGTCATATGTGCTAAAAAGTCACTTGCAATGTGCATGACCTTTCAGAAACAGGACATGTCCCCTGTTCCCAAGAGCACACAAGCTGAGGACAGATCTTTGGAAGACCCAAGAGGAAGAAAATGCCATAAGATCCCAAGTTAAGTATAACAAAAAAATATTTTTCAGATACATAGGAAATAAAAGGAAGGCCCAGGGTGGTATAGGACCACTACTGAATGGGTTCCAAAGCAGTTGGTGACAGACAGGGGGGACAAGGCTGAACTTCTCAATGAGTTCTTTGCCTCAGTCTTCCTAAACGAGGGGCAAGACAAGTCTCACAATGGGATTGTAGAGAGGCAGCAGCTGGGTGCCAGACTACCAAGCACTGACCCTGAGATCTTGCAGAGTCACTTGGAAGAACTGGATGTGTTTAAGTCGGTAGGCCTGGATAAGCTCCATCCAAGGGTACTGAAGGCACTGGCTGATGTCATTGCACAGCCACTGGCAAGAATATTTGAGCACTCGTGGTGCATGGGACAGGTCCCGGAGGACTGGAAAAGGACCAATGTGGTCCCTATTTTCAAGAAGGGGAGGAAGGAGGATCCAGGCAACTATAGGCCAGTCAGTCTCATCTCCATCCTTGGCGAAGTCCTTCCTTGAAAAGATTATTAAGGCTCATATATGTGAGAGCCCAGCAGGAAAAATTATGCTGAGGGGAAACCAGCATGGGTTCATAGCAGGTAGATCATGCCTGACTTATCTGGTCTCTTTTTATGACCAGGTTACAAAACACCTGGATGCAGGAGTAGGGGTGGATATCGTTTACTTAGATTTCAGGAAGGCCTT
>NW_017728936.1:1369478-1371179 GCF_001723895.1 Crocodylus porosus | reverse complement strand
ACTCTTTCCTGCCTATGCAGGGGGTTGGACTTGATGATCTATAGAGGTCCCTTCGGACCCTAACATCTACAAATCTATGAATCTATGGGATGTTTTCTAGTTGCAAGCTGTGGCATTCAATACAGCTCTACTCCAGAAAATGATTTTAGAATAGCATTACTGGGCTCACCTGCTCTAGGGGAACTTTGCTTATACCTTAAAGCTGGAGGATTTACAGCTTTTCCAAAACCTATCATCACTCTGGATATTCTCATTAGCCACAAGAATGCCCAGGGGTCCCTAAACCTGCTAAGCCCTTTTGCTCCCACATTCTCTGTAGCATGGAGCTGCACAGATGTTATGGGAGAGAGATGGGGCCCCTGCAAGACACAGTAGGAAATCTGATCGTCACACCAGATGACAAAGCTAACCTATTTAACAATTTCTTTGCCTCCATTTTCCTGAGCAGGGACTGAATCAGCCCCCCGACTGGGTCCCCCTCAGGCCCCAGGGGAGGTGTACCTAGGCCAAGGGTCAGTGAGGATCTAGTCAGGGAACTCCTGGAGGGAGTGGATGTATTTAAATCAGCTGGTCTGGATGATCTCCACCCCCGAGTACTGAGGGAATTAGCTGAGGTCATTGTGGGACCCCTGGCACGGCTGTACGAGCACTCGTGGTGCTCTGGTGTGGAGCCAGGGGACTGGAAGAGGGCCAATATGGTTCCCATCTTCAAAAAAGGGAGGAAGGAGGACCCAAGAAACTATAGGTCAGTTAGTCTTACCGTGATCCTGGGCAAGCTGTTCGAGAGAATTATCTTGGCACATGTCCACGAGGGGCCACCAGGGGAGATTATGCTTAGGGGCAATCAGCACGGGTTCATTAGCAGCAGGTCCTGTCAGATCAACCTGGTGGCCTGCTATGACCAGGTCACCAAATCCTTAGATGCAGGGGTAGCAGTGGACATCGTCTTTCTGGACTTTAGGAAGGCCTTCGACACTGTCTCTCACCCGTTCTCATTAAGAAACTGGGGGCTGTGGTGTCAACACCCACACAGTCAAATGGGTCCCCAACTGGCTGGAGGGCCACACGCAAAGGGTGGTGGTGGATGGACCATTTTTGACCTGAAGGGATGTGGGCAGTGGGATCCTCCAGGGCTCAGTCCTCGGGCCCGCAGTGTTCAACATCTTCATCAGTGACTTGGACAAGGGGGTAAAAAGCTCCCTCTTCAAATTTGCTGATGACACTAAGATGTTGGGGGAAGCGGGCACGCTAGAAAGGAGGAATAGGCTACAATCAGACCTAGACAGGTTACAGGGGTGGGCGGATGAGAATAGGTTGGGTTTCAAAGCTGACAAGTGCAAGGTGCTGCACCTGGGGAGGAAGAACCAGCACTATACCTACAGGCTGGGGAACTCCCTTCTTGTCAGTGCAGAGGCAGATGCATCTCGAGCAGGTCCAAAGAGGTGATCCTCCCCCTCTATGCGGCACTGGTCAGGCCGCAGCTGGAGTACTGCATCCGGTTCTGGGCGCTGCACTTCAAGAGGGATGTGGACAACATGGAGAGGGTCCAGAGGAGGACCACTCTCATGTTCAGGGGGCGGCAAGGCAGGCCCTATGAGGAGAGGCTACGGGACCTGAACCTGTTCAGCCTCCACAAGAGAAGGCTGAGGGGGGATCTAGTGGCCTGTTACAAACCAGTCAGAGGGGACCAGCAGGCATTGG
>NW_017728936.1:1335388-1336726 GCF_001723895.1 Crocodylus porosus | reverse complement strand
AAAAAAAAAGAACTGGCCAGCCTATGTGTAACAATGCCATCAAATGGCTTCTGCTGTGACTGTCTGCATTGTGTTTGCAAGGTCTTATTCTAAAGACACGTGTGACAATACACAGATAGACAGATAGACAGAAGCATAAATGTGACCAGGAGGTCTGGGAGCCTCTAAGGAGCACAGTACTGGAAGCCCAAGAAGAAACTGTCTCAACATGACGGAAGCACAAGAAGGGCAAAAAACCAATATGGCTGCACAAGAAGCTTCTAAAATGCCTCAAATGCAAAAGGAAAGCATAAAGGCCATGGAAAAATAGGCAAGTCACCCAGGAAACGTACCAGGAAATAACAACCAAAGATGCAAAGAAGGCAGAGCTACTCAACAGTTACTTTGCCTCAGTCTTCACAAAAAATTAAGCTGCAGCCAAACACCTAATAGGGATTATCTGCATAAGGAAGGGGGGCAAGATGAGGGAGGAGATAACAAAAGAGATGGTCAGAGCTTTTGTTGGGTCTGAATGAATGCGAGCCAGAAGGCAGGGGTGATGCACAAGGGGTATATGCGGGCGCATGTGCACCCCCTGAGTGTGGTGGTGCACCCCTTGCAAAAAGGCGCCACTGACAGTGTCAGCGGTGCCTGCAGATGGTTGTCGCTCACCACCCCACCACCGACACTGCCAGCGGTGTCTGTGAGCAGGCCACGGTTGCCCCTGGCTGCTGCTGCCAGTGGTGCTTGTGGGTAGTTGGCAACCCCTGGTTGGCAGTCGCCACCCCCCAACCCTTGCCGCCCACAGTGCCAGCCATATCTGCGGGAGCTCCTTGCTCACCACCACTGGGCTCCCACCACCACACTTCTGCCGCTGCCAGCACAGCCATGCCCCGCAGCTGCCGGGGGCACCCACCATCCATGCCAGAAGGGCTTGATGAGCTTCATCCCAGGGTCCTGAAAGAACTGGCAGAGGAGATCTCGGAGCCCTTGACCATGATCTTCATGAAGTTGTGGGAGATGGGCCAGGTACCAGAGAACTGGAAAAGGGCCAATGTAGCACCCCTCGTTTAAAAAGGCAAAAAGGAAGATTAGCCTCACCTCATACCTGGGAAGTTACCAGAGCATGTTCTAAAGAGGGCCGTTTGCAGGCATCTGGAGGAGGAAAGGCTGATCACAAGCAGCCAGCATGGATTTATGGAAAACAAACCATGTCAAACAAACATAATCTCCTTCTTCGACAAAGTAACTACTTGGGTCGATGAAGGGAATGCTGCTGATACAGTGTATATCTGGACTTCAGCAAGGCTTTTGATAAGATGCAGCAGGATCTTTTTGCATAAACAAGTTAGAGAAATG
>NW_017728936.1:1323171-1334718 GCF_001723895.1 Crocodylus porosus | reverse complement strand
TGATAAATTTATAGGTGGCCACCAGATCACCCCTAAGCCTGCGCTTTTCCAGGCTGAATAGCCCCATGGCGCTCAGCCTCTGGTCATAAGGTCTGTTTTCCTGACATCTGATCATGCACGTGGCTCTCCACCCTCTCAAGCTTCTCCACATCCTTTTTGAATTGCGGAGCCCAAAACTGGACGCAGTACTCCAGCTGCGGCCTCACCAAAGCCGAGTACAGTGGGAGAATGACGTCCCGGGATCTGCTTGAGAAGCATCTATGGATCTTGCCAGTAGCTTGCCATCTATGCTACTTGCCAGTACCATGGCCACATATGGTTCTTGAATAATTCAAATGAATTTGGACGTGAGCTGGCTAATATGACCTTGAACATGAAACTTTTTCCTTACAAAAAAAAAAAAGGTAGGGCTGGAGGTCCCTTCCAGTCCTACTTCTCTATGATTCTGTAACAAATGACTGCGTTCCAGGTCAGCTACACCAGAAACAGAAAATAGAGGAATCCTGCTAAGATTCAAACCTCCCTTTCCAGGATTACAGCCCATCGGTATGCAGCACAAAGGGGTCTGCTCCCAGGCAACACTGCACAAATAATAAGTGTTTTGGCCTGGTGGCCAAATGGTAAAAACAAACAAGTGGCTGAGCATTTCTGATGGCTGCAAGCAACATAGGAAAAGCTTGTGGACAACAAGTTGTGCACCAGCCCTAGGCTGGTGCCACTGTTTTGGAGGGTCAGAAATACAGTGGAACAATCCAGGATTACCAGACACATTGCACCTCCTAGGGCAGCCCTCAGCTGCCCTGTGAGCAGCTCGTGCATCATCTGGCTGCTAACACTTTCCCCAAGGACCTCACAGGTCTCCACAGCTATAAATCAGCTTCCCAATATCCCTTGGAAGGGGGGAATTTGGCTCTAAAGTAGAAAGTAAGAAGAACAGGATGGGGTGATGAAATCCCCAAAAGAGGATGGAGGAACCCTCACATGTTTGGCAGCTTGTAGCCCAAAGGGATCTGCATTTCTGTCACACTTGGGCCACACCAGTGAAGGCTGTCCAGTCAGCAGTCTCAGTGCATCTCAGTGAGGGTCCTCACTGTACAAGCAGAGGAACCAAGGCATGAACTGGATAAGTGACTTACTTGTCATCCTCCAGAGAGCCAGTGATGAAATCATGGCTGGAACCCAGGTTCCCACCTCAGCTGAGTGCTTTCGTCTGGACTAGGGGTGTCAATTATACCCCATGTCCTAGGCTGGGCTCCTCGTGGGAGGTAGCAGGGCAAGTGGCTGCAGAGTGAGTGTGGATGTATCAGCCCCTACTCACCCCTTGGTGCTGATGCCCATGTCCAACAAGTCCTTGGACTCTGTGGCAGGACCTGCCCCACTAGCAGCACCCCAAAATTCCCTGGCCTGCCAGAAGCTCCACCAGCCAAATCTGGCCCATGTGCCATATGTTTGACCCCCTTGCTCTAAAGGATTTAAAAATGTAACCAACAGCTTTGATAAGCTTGCTCTCTTCTCCTTTCCCCAAGGGGGTACAGTAAGTTATTTATTTTATTTTGAATTTTTGTGTGTCTTGTGCTACATATTTTTGTTAGAGAAGTCAATCAGTGAGTGTGTGCATAATCACTGAGCCACGCAATAGCATCCTCAGTGGCCACGTGCAGTTCCTGAACTTAGTCAGCAGGCAGTCATCAACAAGATGCAACATGGTGTGTGTTTTGCCACAGCTACAGTTTTGCCACAGCTAGAGTCTGTTGCAAAAACCCCACAGTGGAGGTTGGCCATGCATAGACCTTGCCCTGTCTGGGACCCAATCAGCAAGGCCCACCGATAGCATGGCAGGTTGAAGTCAGGCAGACAGACAGACTGTAGGATCTGTAATAAGGAACTTGTTTGGTGGTGATGTCAACCCGCATTCCTCACATCAAAGGGTCTCTGCTGTGCGGTCTGGTGCACCAGTTTGAACCATAGTGGGTGTCATGATGGTAGACGTGCAATAGGTGGATGTAAGACATTGTTGTATAGCAGCAGGCTTGGATTGGCATAGATCTTCCCTGGTAGCTTTCTAGTTGCAACTTCCCATTCGATATGAGGGGGAACAATGTTGCTCAGGACTAGGAGCTATAGTAGAGGGGTTAGTCAAAAAGTTCCTGAGTTGATCCCATGTTAGAGAAGTATGGTCAAAGAAATGTGCCTTACCTTTAGAGAGGAAGTTTGTGGTGGTCCTCCATTCCTGCGGGAGATCGTTCCACAGCCCTGGCTGGATTCACAGAGTCCCGTCTCTCACACAGGTGAGTTTTATTCTTGTCATAGACAGGTCCACTAGACTAGAAAGCAAAGTTGTCAAATACAGACTTTTAGATACCCTCACCTTTGGCCTTTCAGTACCCTGTAAAGGAGAACTGATATCTCAAACTTGATTCAAAATTCATAAGGAAGCCAGCATAGAAGGTGGAGAACAGATGCGATACACTCATGGTAGACCAAGTTTGTGAGGAAGTGCTGCAACTTTCTGTACTAGTGCCCAAGTCATTGTTCTCAAGGACTCAAGAGTCTCCTGGCCAACCAGAAATGGCCAAAAGATATATTTGTGGATGCTGCTATGTGAGAAATGGCCGAAAGATATATTTGTGGATGCTGCTAATTGAGAGCTGGGAGCTCGTGAGGAATCCCCAAGCACCCTTATGTGTCAGACTGAGCAGATTCTAGGTGGATACCTTCATCGAGGACACTACGCCAAGGCTGCAACACCTTCAGTCAGCTGTTCTTCATCTGTAAGATGAATCTGTCCAAGCACTGGGATCTCTTGATGGTAAGGGGAGTGGTTGCTTGTGATTAAGGGTAAGTAGCACTGTGTCATCTGCCCACTGCTGACATTTGAGTTCATCTACTGGCGGCATTCAGATGTTGAACAGGACCAGAAAGAGAATCCGCACATACTGGGCAGGTCCCACTAGGAAGGTCTAAACCTATTTTAGCACATTGCCGTCAACCTCTGCTCCCTCACCAGGTAAGAGAACAGCATCTGTAGCAGAAAGGTCCAGAAAGGTCAGGTGTAAAAGTCCATTGTTTCTTTTCCAGCCTCTCAAAAACAGGTGAGTTAAAGTTGCATAAACCAAGCATAGAAAATACCAGCCAAAAAGGAGAATTTCTGTGAAAGCAGGGAGGTATAAAGACTCCCTGAAAGTAACTTTACTACATAAATAGTATTGGAAGGCACTATAATTACCTTTGGTAACACTAATAGATGATGCATTTTAAAACCTCATTATCATAATAGACTGTGGCACATAATTTGGAAATCTTATACAGAGATTATCTTTAAATAGAAAATACACATTTTTGAAACATTTGCTGTGTTAGCTGAACGCCACAAGCACTCTCTTTGTGGTTAGTCATTTCTAATGAATGTGTGCTACCCTAATATTTAATTTACAAAGCATAAAAGAGAAGAATTGCCAGTTAGATTAATTCAGGGTGATCTGTGAAAAGTAATTTAAAAAAGAAGGAAAAAAATTCTAGGATGTTTGAAAAATGAATTCATAACAAGGAGCATATCATTGGTTTTAAAGCTATTTGTTCCAGCCTTCTGAGGAGGCTTCAAGTTAATAAAACTGGTTAAAGATTAAAACGTTCAGTCTGACTCTAGTGAGTAACAGCATCATTTTTCCCAAGAAATGATCTTTGCTGGTTTCAAAACGGCCGCCCTGATGGAGGACCACCCAGGGCTAAAGGATAGAAACTGCATTTTGTTTCAGTTGTGCCTGAACTCTGAAATATAGAAAACTGGCAAACAGGCCAGTGAGTGTATGTGCTGGATGAATGCATGTTCCTGGATCTCCTCAGGACTTTGGCACTTCTGCTACATAAAGCACCTTGTATAATGAGCAAAACAAAAAGTTAATGTTCCTCCCTTCCCTGTCCCCTTCAGCAGTGGATTGCCACAGTCACCCTGCTGTTGTGCCACTTCCCACGGAAACCTCCTGTGTAACGATGCTGTGCACCATTGAACAGCTACAGCGTCCTGCCTCGAAGCTGGGTCCATTTGCAGTCATTTCATGCATGGCTAAAAGGGTTTAAAAGCCATCAACATGCTGTTTAAATGGAAGACATTTAAAGGGGCATAGCAGAGACCTAGATCAGATCACTCTGGTGTTCTCTGGTTTCCATCTGTCTCCCTGCAGGGAGCTTGATGCAGCTTTGGAAGTTCCCTTCTTCCCAGTTGGCTACAATGCCAAAGCCCCTTGGGGTTATCACCAGGCAAACATGAGTGCTGTGTCCAACTTGAATTTCTGGAGGCGTTTCAGAGTGGCTGATTCAAATCACTAACCTAGGAGCGGGGCCAGGATGCTCTCGAGCCAACACCCTGGTTCTTTTTAACCACCCTGGGGGGGTCTGTAATAATTCTAAGCTGCCGTGCACTTCTGCCAGTTCCTAGCCTCCGGCTGGGGAATGAGCATCCAGTCGGATGATGACATCATCTGAGGACACCATCAGTCCCATCATGAAGGCCCCCGTACAAATTATAAGGCTGAAAGGTTGTAATAACTTTCAGGAAGTGAGTTCTACATCCAAAGACAGTCACAGGCCACATTAAAAGCCAGTAAGGTGCCAGGCACACCTCTTTCACATTCAACAGGAGGAACAATGAAGTATTTCATGTCGTAAAAACAGCTGGCCCATGGGGCTATATTGCTCAGTTTGCTAGCAGTTGAGTTTTCTTGGTTGCAAATTCAGGGGGCAGGACATTGATCACAGGTTGTGTGTGTTGGTGGCAGAAAACCAGGGGGAGTTGCTGGGATGGTAAATCTGAATAAAACAGAAACAGGCCTTCCAGGGCACAGAGCTCCCTGAAGGGGTGGCAGACCTGGATGTTTGTGAGCAAGAGGATGCAGCCCGCTGGTGCGTGTTTCCATAGGGAAATGGGATTTCGTGTCTGTTCTTCAACAAAGGGAAGCAAACAGAGAGGGAGTTTGCTTAAGGAATTTGCCAAAGGAGGGAGTCAGGGAGCAGAAGACCATGCATGTGCAACTATGGGCAAGGGCCCTGGTGTGGGCATCTGGCATGCAGGTTCTTGTGGTGCATCTCCCCCCCCGCCCCACACACATTTTTTCCCCTCCTTACACCATGGGTGTTCTCCAGGGGAAAATAAGGAGGGACAAATGGAGTCTGGGTTAGATGTTGTGACCTGCATGGGAAGTGCTATGTTTGTGTTCCTCCCAGAGGATCAAGAGCACTTCATATGCACTAAGTATAAACTGGTGTCTGCCCTGGAGGAGAAGATTCAAAGACTGGAAGCACATATATCCATGCTGCATTACATCCAGGACCCGGAAGATTACTTGGACAAGAGTTACGAGAAACTGGTACTGGGGATGCCAAAGGGCAACGAGAAGTGGCAGCATGTGACTACTTAAAGGAGGAGGTCCCCCAGAATTGAAGAGTAGCCTATTGAATTTGGCAACTGCTTTCAAGCACCCTATGGTAGAACTGCTAAGGAAAAGACAGAGGAGAGGGCATCTGCAGGCATGAGGTAGAGGAGGCAGCAGCCTAGAGAGCAGGAAGTGCAAGGTCCCAAGCACAGGGACTCCAGGACCACTGCACCAAGAACGAAGAGAAGAGTAGTGGTGGTTGGTGAGCCACTTCTGCAGGGGACAGGCACCAATCTGTCATCCAGACTTGGGGGCCCCAGAGGTGTGCTGCCTGCCTGGGACCCAAATTCACAGGCAGACAGCACAGAGAGGATGTCACAGAGAGACTGCCAAAGTTCATCCATCCTTTGAACCACTATCCTTTCCAGCTTGTCCATGTAGGCGCCAACAATACTGCCAGGAATGACGCTGAGCAGATCAGAGGTAACGATGAGGCTCCTGGCAGGAGGATTAAGGAGCCTGGAGCACCTAACACCGGTAGAGTCTCCCTATGCCTGACAGAGGGTGATTGTGCCTGAAAGCTTGCAAAAAACTTTTCCCCAACTACTTAGTTGGTCTAATAAAAGATATCACATCTATCCAAAGAACCTTGCCTGCCAACACGGAGGGCTACAGTCTGTTTCAGAAGGGCAGGGAATGTCCCTAGTGATGTCAGGGTAAGACCGCACTTTGGGACCACCTAGATGTTTTCCGGGTGCTGCCCGTACTTGCCTGCCACGACTTCGATGTTGATAGATGGGGAGGCAGTTCCCTGTCGGTGGTCCCAGAGGGGTCGTGACACTGGTCTTTCTTCGCAGGACTCCAAAACCTCCCCTTAACCCCACCTTTACCACATCCACGGCCTGGGATGTCTTGGCTCCCTGTAATCTTCCAGGATGATATCTTCTCACCTGAGAGGACCACCACGATTGGGGTCAGGTCTGTTCAGCTGTCAATCTCTCCTGAATTGATCCCTTGTCTTTGGACGAACCGTCAGGTAACTAAAAATGCCCCAGCCTAGGGTTAATAATAACTTAGGAAAAATGCTTAACTCAAAGAGATGTCCGGTGTCTGCCAATAGAGCGCCTGGGACTCTGGCTCCCAGGACCCTCTGCCTCCCTGGGATGAGAGGAGTTTCACCCATCTCTCTGGGTACTTTTCCCAGGGATCAGCAGACTAGGGGTTAATCACTCCTGATCCCACCATCTGGTAGAACTTTCCCCTTCCCTGCCAGGCTCTGGGCCATTGCTGCCTGCTCTTCCTTCTTCACCAGGTTGCCTGCACAGTTTTGCCGTCACTCACCACCCTTCCCCATCGCAGTACTGGAAATCTCCGGAGCAGCCTGGTCTTCACCTGTGATGGTGAGGACGCTCTTCTCCACCCCGACGTGACCCTCCAGCAGACTTCAGCTCCCTGAGCCTGGACCTGGGGTTTTCTCGGCTGCCACTGGGGCTTCTTGCCCTGTAGCCCACCCCACTGCTTCTAACAGGCTCCACTGCCTGCAGCTCCCTGCTGGCGTTCCACTTCTCTCCACCGGCTTCTCCCCGCAGCTGCCGCTCATCTCGGACCCTGCTGTAAGTAGCAGTGTTTATCAGGTGGGGTCCCGGGATATGTTGGGAGGGGGGCTTCTGCCTCCCCTCTCACAAGGTGCAAGACATGGGAGCTGATAGTGCTTCTCTACTCAGCACTGATTAGGCCTTATCTGGAGTATGAAGTACAGGTCTGGGCTCCGCATTTTAAAAAGGATGTGAAGAAGTTAGGGAGGGTCGAGAGGCAGGGAACAAAGATACTGATTATCAAGCGCTTGGGAGGCAAATCATATGAGGAAAGGTTGAAGGAGCCTGGCATGTTTTGCTTGCCAAAAAGGTGCTTAAGAGGGAGATATGATAACAGTTTTCAAATACTTGAAGGGTTGCCATAAAGAAGAGGGAAAGCATTTTTTCTGTTTTGCTGCAGAGAGAAGGACACAGACGAACAGCTTAAAGTTTCAGCAAAATAAGTTTAGATTGGATATCCAGAAAAACTTCTTCAGTGTTACAGCAGTGAGCAGTGGAATAGACTGCCTAGGGTAGTTGTTGACTGTCCATCAATGGAGGCGTTAAAGAAGAGGTTGGACATGGACAGCCACTGGTCAGGGATGATCTAGGTGCAGCTATACCTCTGTTCTACCATAGCTATTTCCCATCCTTCTGGGCCTTGCTGGTTGCCCCTGCTCCCCGCCTCCCCCTTTTCTGTTACATGTGTCAGAGTGTTTTTTAGCCTTTCCATAGGCATTGGCTACAGCCAAACTGGAGACTGACTTGGGTGTGCCAATGCTCCTGCTGGGACCAAAGTCGGCTGTTCTTGGCTGGAGGGTCTTGCCCCTCCACTCAGGGTCAGACTGATAACTATATTTGGGGTCAGAAAAGAGTTTTATCCAAATATCAGATTGGTATGGACTGTGTATGTGTGTGTGGGGGGGGATTCTTTCCTCTGTAGCAGGTGCATGGCCCTCTACCTGGGCTCTCTTGAGCAAATATTGACATGTCATAGAAGAAGGAAGTTGTCTGCCATGGCTCCCCTGCTTTACCTGTGGCAGGTTAGGGTGTTAGGTCTGTGTTACGTCAGGGTTGATGGTAGTCTTATGTAGAGTTTAGGTTATCGTTTATGTGGGATGGTTTGAATAGGAATGATCCTGCCTCATGCAGGGGGTGACCTTCCAGCCCTAGATGACCTTCCAGCCTTACTTCTCTATGATTCTACTACCACTAGTGCCACATAATCACATCATAATATGTCAAAAATTGCTGCAAAATGGAAATTCCAAGTTTCAGCCCACTCTGTTAAATACATCTGCAGTTCCTTGTACCTCTTTTCCTGACTTGGTCCCTCCAAATGCTAAATTATTATAGGTCTTCTCTGAGGCCCCACTGAGAACTTCTACTTTTGTATAATAAGTGTTCAGAAAAGAATGGGCTATTTCAGCAAGGGTCTGTGCAAAGGGCTGTCAACTTCCCACTCAATGATCCCTCTGGATTTGCTGCCTAGGATTGCATTGGCCTTTTTCTTACTATGAAACTGGATTTCATGCTCATCTCATTCGTACATTTCTTGTTGCCATTGATTTTATGCAGAAGGCATCAAGTACTTACAGTCAACACAAAATCCTAAAACTGATGCACAGGACCAAGAAAATGAACAGGAAGGAAACATGTGAGACCACCAGCATGACTGGACCCAGTGAGCCACACAGGCCAAGATCCTGAAACATATAGAGGTGCCTACTTTGCATTGAAATTAGGAACCTATATAGATGTTGCATGCCTAAATTAGGACTTTAGTGCTTGATATCTTTAAAGACCTGGAGCACAGGCTCCAGAGTGCATACCTAGGGGCACATTGTACAGTTTATTGTTAAGGCACACCAAGAACCAGCAAGCACTTAATGAACAGAGATCATGCTGGGTAGTGGCTGCAAGTGTTGTATGGAAAATTCTCATTAAGAATGGTGTGATCATACGCTCAGCAATCAGATTCTGTAGGTAGCACAGGGCCAACCCCTCTCCTGTGGGCAGCCACTTGAAAAATCTAAGCAATTTGGGAAGCATCAGGAGGCAAATGATAAGACAGGGCTGAAGACCATGGAAAGTATTTCAAGGCAAACTTTGGGCAACTAGTTCCAGCTTACAACCAGACATTGCGTGCACAGCACAATCCTGCTGAGAAGGCTTGCAAGCATATGCTGCTACAGAAGAAGGTATGCATGGATGTATCCACATCAGGAGAAGCAAGAAGCCTATGTGGCAGCCCTGAGAAAGGAACAGCACTGCTTCCAGCTGGGGACTGACTGATGGTACAAGGAACATGGGCTTGCAATAGAGGACAAATAAAGAGAAGTACTCAGAGGGTGCATCTACACATGCATTAACCTGCTTTAGTTAATCTACATTAAATCTAGTACCTACATTGTGCAGACACTTTTACACATGCTCCAGGGCTTGAGGGTTGCACTTTAATTAGAGTGGCTCTGAGAGCTGTTTTAATTAAAGTGCTGCAGCGTCTTGTGTATCAGCATCCCCACACTTCAAAATAGCAATGGGAACCCTTGAACTAAAGCTTGTTTGATGAGCTTTAGTTCAAGCATACCTGCTGCCATTTTGAAGCACAGGGATGCTAATACATGAGATGCGGGAGAGTGCTGGAACACAGTAATTACCACACTCCAGCAGATTCCATGAATCATGTACAGGCACCCCTTTGTACTAAAGAAATGTGCATTAGCCTACCTTAATTCACATTAACTTAAGAGCAAGGGGCACCTATACATGAGCATGGAAGCTGCTCCGACACACTGGAATTCTAGCACAAATTGGAGAAGACTTGATTAATCGAGTCTGCTGAAGCATATCAATTGCCGCACTCCAGCAGCCTCCTGTGTCTTGTGTATCAGCATCCCCACACTTAAAAATGGCAGAGGGGGCACTTGAACTAAAGCTCAACAAATGAACATTAGTTCAAGCACCCCCATGGTCATTTTTAAGCGGGGGATGCTGATACAGGAGATGTAGTGGTATGTTAATTAGAGCATCTCTCAGATCTACTCTGATTAAAGTGCCACTTGCCCCTGCAGCTCCTGAAGCATGTAAAAGTGCCCAAGGTTTTTAAGTGACACTTAATGCACATTAGTCTATTTTAATGCGTGTTAATTAAATAGTACTTTCTTGTAGTTGTACTTTTATGTGCATTAAGATAGGCTAATGTGTATTCAAGTGTACATATAGACGCACCCAGAGTTAAGGCTGTCAGACAACATGGAGGGAAATCCAGCCAGGTTTCATGCTCCTGATGAGGTCAAGGGGAATAAGCAGAGGCTACTATAGAAACAGCAGGGGAGATGGACATGCCTAAGGGAGCAGACCAATTACATATGAGGAGGGAGTTATACTTAGCTAGGACTATCAAAGAGCTGAGCTGGTGCTTGCAAACAAGAATGGTTCAGTTCTAGCAGATGCAATACCATTGCCCTGGAGAAGATCAGGCTCTTGTTGGGATTAGGCCTTGCACACATGCACAGTGCAAGAGACCCTGCCCAAAGAGCGTATGGTCTAACAGGCGAGGGCAGACATGGAGTGGTAAGAGGGAACAGACTGTACAGAGAGATGATAAGAAGTGTCATATCAGCCAAACCAAAGGCTGCCACTTGGTGAACTGGGGAGATGGTTAGCAATGTTGGTCTGAGGTCAGGCAAAAGGCAGGGCAGGGTGGCACCTTGGAGACTAACTCACTCAGAAAAGCATGAGGTTTCATAGGCAACAGCCCCCTTTGTTAGATGCTTTCAAAATGGTTCACTTAGGGAACTAGAAGAGATGCTCCAAGTAGCCCAACTGCTGAGTAACACCAGGGCCAGGGCCACTAGGCAGAATAATAGTGATTGAGGAGCAGGGAGAATTTTCCTCAAGAACAACTGCACTGAGAACAGAACCAGGACAGAAGAAATTGGAGAAGCAGTGGTGTTAGGGTGATGGAGGGAAGGAAGGTGGGGGAGCACTAGAAGGGCAGAAATATATATAGGAATAAATACATACATTCATACATTTCTCATGGCAGGAGCCAAAAATGAGGAGCCTACCAGCCAGGGCAGAGGCGTGGGGAGCGGGGATGTACAGTCCTTCCAACTGAAGAATAGGAAGAGCAGCCAAAAACAAAGGAGGACAGGTCAAGGAAAGATAGAGTTTCCTCAGAGACATGCTTCTGGATGGGAGGTGGAGCAGGGACAGAACTGGAGGGAGGTGGTAGAGGTGAAAGGGATCTTTACCTAGGCAGGGAAGGAAGGAAGTTACAAGGAGGGCCAACAAGTCATCATCCCAAGTGGCCAATGCAGGGAGCAAGGGGTCAGGCTGGACACTAAACACTGGTCACATGCAGCCAGGATAGTAAAGCCCATTTTTATCCCAAGGCACCAGGGCTATTGCCAAGATCAGTTGTACTGACAACTGATGCCCAGGAAAAAGCCAACCTATTAAATGCGTACTTTGCATCGGTCTTTCATCAGTCCCACGGGACGCCCATGCCCACCACAGGACAGGGTGGTCTGGGTGAGGGAGATCCCTTACCCTCCATTAATGCTGACCTCGTGAAGGAACACCTTGAGAAGCTGGAT
>NW_017728936.1:1313693-1323071 GCF_001723895.1 Crocodylus porosus | reverse complement strand
CAAGGTCTGGAACAGCCTGCCATCGGAGGTGGTTCAAGCACCTACATTGAACACCTTCAAGAGCAAGTTGGATGCTTATCTTGCTGGGATCCTATGACCCCAGCTGCCTTCCTGCCCTTTGGGCGGGGGGCTGGACTCGATGATCCTCCAAGGTGCCTTCCAGCCCTGATGTCTATGAAATCTATGAAATCCCATCAGCTCAGTCATTCTTAATATCTAATGGTATAAGTGGATGTATTACTGTATATGCAATGTGAATGGTAAGACATGTGTGAGCATCATAGTGGCTGTGGCTTCTTTTGTGATACTGTGACACCAGGTTTGGGGAGATTTTCTGCTGCAATTTAAGTTACAGGAGTCAAAGGAATTAAGAAACCATACATGCAACATCTCTTCCAGTCCCCCTCCCCCAGTGCTCTTTGGTGCAGCAGCAGAAGGCTACTGCCAGGGCGTTTTTACTTTAAGAATCCCCAAATGGGGAATTTGGGTCCCTTTAATAAATGCAAGACTGAGCTGCATAGTTCACATATTTTTGTCATGACAAATAAACTATAAACCCTGTGATCCAGTTGGGTATGAGTCTCTCTCATTACACACCCTCACGCTTCTTCCCACAGCTCTGAAGAGTCCCTGAAAGAAAAAAGAGGGCAGCACAGACAGAATGCCTGAGCAGACCTGGCACAGTGCTCGGAGAGTCAGATGAGGAAGGCATGGCCCTCTGGGGCAGGAAGCCAGGTCCTGGAACACAAAGACATGGTGGGATTAGTTCTCAGCAGCTCAGATTTTGCCACTCCTAAACTTTCCTCCATATCCGAATTACTCTGTTTTAAAGGAGTTGTCCAAATGTAAACATTGCATATACGGGGAAGTCTGCTAGCCCCCCCAAACCTTATAGTGGATCTGCCTTACTTATTATTTTAGGGGGCAATGCACTTAATCCTTGCATGAATGTGTGTGACCCACTTCTTAAGGGGTCACACACAGAACAGCCCTGCTCTTTGCACATACAGTCTGTTGTGGCTGGGTCAGGGCACTGAATCACACGGGCTTTAAAGTCCTCTGGGTGCAGGCAGTGCCAAAGGGTCTCTCAAGCGCTCTTCCATAGGAAGACCCTGCATCTGATCCTTTTCTTGGGCAGTGGGATCCTACAATCCTGCTGCCTAAAACCAGTGCCTCAACCCTATTCAAATGCCAGTCGTTTATACATACTGCCCTCAGTGCTCATGGGGCTGTGGGAGATCTGGTTTCCTGGTTATCTTCCACACGAGATCACATGTCAGTAAGGCAAGGCGCACACTCAGTGGAGGAATGCCTTATCCGCGGGCTCTTCACTCACACAAACTACAAGAATTCCAGGTGTGCGGGGAAAAATACAGACCTCAATGAAATCCCCCCCTCACCACCTCTGTGAGTCCTGGGGTTGGTACAAGACCTTTGGCCAGGCAGCTTTTCCTTCCTGCTTGGCTTGCTCTATTGCAAGTGTGCAAGTGTGGGTGCCCTCCCTCACGTAGCTGACTCCATCCCCCCTTTCTTCTTGTGCTACAAGTCGGAGACAAGTCCAGCTCCCAAATCCCCTCCCACTCCTCTGGTCAGCTTCTGTAATGAGAGTCACTCAAAACAAATGGCCCTACCAATGGCAAATACATTTTTCCACTAGGCAATAGCTGTTTAGTTTAAATGAAAGTTCAAAATTGCTTTGCCAGTTCCCCAAAATCCATGTATTCGTGGGGCATGGACCTTCTGCTCAGTGTACGCTCCGGTCCATGGAGAAGTGCAACCCCAAATGGCATCCACAAACACAAAGAAACATACAGCTCGACTCAGATAAGGCCCCACACTGCCCCATGCAGTTTTAATTTCAAGGAAAATATTGTTAACCTTCTCTGGTGGGGTTTCCAGACAGGAACAAAAGGGGGGACAAGGACTCAAAAGTGACTAGGACCTCAAGATTTGCACAGATAAAGGTTCCCTTAAGAACCAGCCTGCTTACTACTTCCAGCCACATCCACTCGGAGACTCTAAATCCTGTGAGCCATGGAGAGACAGGTCATCCTGGGAAGCCAAAGGAGCATGAATCCCTCCACACACTTGGACTGCAGCTGGGCGACTTCTAGTCCAGATGGACTACCCACAGGGAGAGCGGGTCTAAAGGCAAGAGGTGGTGGAGGTGAATGGTTGCGGATGAAACGGATGGAAGAAGAACCCTGTGAAGGGGTAAAGACAACAGACTTTATGAGAAGAGATAGGAAGTGACTCAGGGAATAAAGCATGAAGGCTGACGTGAGGCCGACCCACGTACCCGTGCAGAGCCCTGAGCTCGGACTCAGTGGAACAAGAAAGGCCTGAGTGCCCCAGTCTTAATATCCTTGGCACTGAATGGGGCAGAGGGGAGCAGGGAAGATGCAGCATGGTGGAGCTGGTAAGGCAATGTATGGGCTAGGTGTACCTAGCAAAGAAGAATCTGGATGAGAGTTTCCTGCACAAAGGGGCTTTGCACCACGGCAAGGGAGACTGAGAAGGCAGGTGAACAAGATCCAATGCTTTTATGGCTTGCAGCAAGCAAGCCTGTGAAATTTGGCAGCACTTAGGGCTGGGGATCAAGGAGGTCAGTGCCTTTTAGTGGCTTCAAAATGTAGTAAGTGGCTGCCACTGTTCACCAGCAGATGACATACAAAGGAGGGTAGTTTCTTCACCACATTGGATAGGCAGGGGAAACTGCAGAACAGAAAGGACAGGAACTTGCTCCAGGCTCTCAAGCAGGCAAGGGGCAGAGGCAGGACTTGAATCCTGGTCTTCCAAGTCCCCAGCCAAAGCCTCGTCTGTGAACTGTATGGGAATGTGAGGAGCTACCAAAACCTCCTATTTCCCATCCATAAAAATGCCATGTAATGCCATGCTTGGCATTACACAGGTCCCCGGGGGCCAGCTGTGGAGAAAGCCTGGGAGATGGGCAACAGACTCTCAGATCTTTCACTGGCAACCCTGGTGCTGGCCCAGTCCACAATGCTCAGACATACCCGTTTTATAGTTTCATAGCTGTCATACAGCCTGACTTCTGGGTGATCATATGTGCCTACCAGCATGGTGTTCACAGCAGCGTCTGCTTTTCCATTGGCTTGTGTGCATGTGTGTGTACACATGCATGGGTGCACGTGGTATTCTCTTGCACACTGCATGTCCCTAAATAAGAAATGCACCCTGTTTTTGGAAGGTGGGATGAAGAAAAAGGCCTTTCCTTGAAAATACCAGTAAGTACTTTCATAGGGAGACACAGGCAGCTGCAGAAGGTGGGGAGGGTGGAGGGAAGCAAAAATCTGTGGCTGCTTTCTTAACCTGACTGCAGGATGCAGCAGGCACCCTTGGCTGCCCATCCAGCTTGAAGAGGAGTCAAGCAGCCCGTCTCTGGCAGGATCTGCTCTCAGCTGACCCAGCAGGCACTGCTGGCTGAGCTGAACTGCCTGGCCCCTCTTCCTGAGCCGGGGTGTGGGGGGGGCAGTCAGCAGTGCCTGCTAAGTCAGCTGAGGGCCTACTCTGAGTGTCATGAAGAGGGGCTGGGCAGCTTGGCTCCAGGAAAATCACACCCTCCGCTCCCCACATTTCGTCATTTAAGACATGCATCCCTATTTCCGGTAGCTGATTTTTATGAAAACGGTGCAAGCCGAGTGTGAATAAATATGGTGTTTGTGTTTTGTTTTTTTAGGGCATAAGAAAATGGAGGATAAGACATTCCTCAGAGCCCCCAGGTCCTATCAGAGCACCCGCTGCTGGGCGGCTGTGGGATGGCTTGCACAGCATGAAGCAATGGATCTCAGGTCAGCTCCCGCTGGAAAGGCCCACCAGCACAGCCACCACCAGACCCGGCTGGGTGCTGAGGCCCATTCACCGCGAGAGGGAAGGGGAGACCTTAGATTGCTCCTGTCCCTCTGCTGGGGTAACAATGAAGACCAAGGTGGTGGTGTTAAGTGAGAAGCCTCCCTCAGCCACCCAAAACCATCCTATTCTTTCCACGGCACATTTTGCAAGGCACTTCCCAGAGTTGTGCTGCACAGAGATGCCAGCACTTATCCACCACTGGAAAGCAGGAGCCCTGGCCCCACAGGGTGGGACTGTGAGTGCCAGCGAAGGCTGGCGTGCTGCTGCTGTGGCAGCAGTGAGTTGCAATGAGGCTGCTCTGTTGTTGCTAGGAAGAAGCTTTTTTGGAGTCAAATGCAGAAAAGCCTTTCAACAGCAGTAAGACAACCTTGGCGACTGGGGAGGCTGCTCCATGTTCAAACTGCTCCTTGACTCTTTTGGCTTTGCAGGCTTGGGTGAGAAGCCCTTGACACATTCAAGCCCTGCAAGGGAGGACCAGGCATAGCCCCTGTCACTTGAGGATGTCCCAGCCCCTGACAAACTGACAGCTGTTAAGGCTAGAGGGGACCCATGTTCCTGATTTACACCAAAGTAAATACTTCCCCATATTGTACAGAGTGGAAGCAACTTGCCCAAGGTCACAAAATGAGTCCATGACAGAGCTGGGAATAGTCCCAAGTCTCCTGCTCTAGAGAAAAGTAACCGTAAGCATGAGTGATCCCACAAAACTGACTTTTCCATTCCCCTCCATGAAGTCTTGCCACTCGTTCAGCTTCTCGGGCCTAGCACACACCAGCTGTCCAACCGTCCTGCTTCACACTGTGTCCACAGTGCTTCTGATGGCAGGATGGTGTCACCCACACATTAGCTTCCCAGAGCAGCCAACAGGAGGGCCGTTCAGTCCAGCATCGCCCTTCTGCACTTCAACTAAAGTAGCTCCTCCATCTAATTCTCACTAGTAACAGCAGCGTCCCTGGGTGCTGACAGAAGTGATGGTTTCCGGTGCAATTGGCCCCTTCAAAGTGCTCTACAGCCATACACTGACAGAAGTGCATGGATGTAGAGCACTTTAAACATGTCTGATTCCATGACAGTCTGAACCCTCATTACATGAGGGCTCGGGTGAGGGTGCTCCAAAATGGAGCACCTTGATTAACATCTGTTGGCACACAATGGGAGCAGGCCTGAGCTGAAACAGCCCAGCCCAGCCCAAGCCTGCTCCGGGTGCTGTCTTCAGAATGTGAAGGGGAGAAGGGTGGGCAGCGACATGTCTTGGGTTTGCCCGGCCTGCACTGGGGGGTGGACTGAAGCTCACCCCCCGAAGGTGCTGGGAAAACCCCAGACTGAACTCCCTCTACTCCCTTCCCCCTCCCATTGTGAAGACAGCACTGGAGCTGGGATGAGGGAGGGACAGAGCTAGGGGAGAGAGGCTGCAGACACACAGTCATGCCAAACTGCAGCTTGATCCCCCAGCCCCCAGACCCAACAGCAAGTGTCTGTTGGGTCTGGGGGATCACTGTAACTCGTGGCACTTCCTGCAAAAGCGCCATGAGTTAGTGTGGAGCTGCACAGCTGTCAGCGCCCGGAGAGTTGCAGCTGGCTACTGGACAGAGCACATACAAACACTAACCGTTATTATAAACCTGGGGAGTGACGAGGATGCAGAGGCTTCATTGTTGCCAGGTACAATGCAAAGGCCTGGTCTGGGCAGCACAGTGAAATCCCCCGATGGTGGGAGTTTTTTTTCCAAGACAATGTAAGGCTCCTTGCATGTGTAGGCAGATCCTGGAGCTTTATCTGCACAGGTGTGCTCGGTGAGCTGGCTCCTGCCTTGCACTATCTGGTGGGAAAGCAGGACTGGGGAAAAGGGACGGGCACGAACTGCTCGAGTGGAATGTCAGCTATTCTATCTGCTGAATCCAAGCTGCTCTCTCCTACGCGCCTGGCTCAGATGGATTAGAGCTGGCAACCAAAACGGCACAGACCAGAACCACAAGCAATTCTCTCTCCAACCTTGAGCTCAAAGGAAGGAAAAATTGCAGACAGGCCAAAATGCCCTGGAAATGCCCCTAGCAAGTATCAGCTACAGGGAAAGCACCAAAGCAGGGATGCGGGAAAGGCTTTTAAGGCCCCAATCCACAACAAAGACACGGGGCTGAGATGAGCACAGATGCATAGCCAGAAGGATCAGTAACAAGACCTGGAGCTTATCTCATTTGACTCATGCTCAGCAAACAGCAGAACTTTGCTCCACTCTCTAGAAACATGGTGGCTTACCTGGAGGGAGATTGGGAGGCCTCAGCCCCCCTCTCAGAGGACACATGAATTTGACATATCAGGTTAGTCTGCAGCAATCTACCTTTGGGGAATCTGTACTGCATATTATCCCATTTCGAATTACTTCCACATATTCACATTTTGAAGGAAAGAAAAACTTGTTCTGAAGCTTTGCACATTAGAAGGTCAAACTAATAGGCCTGGAGCTGCTCAATTCAGCCCCTCTCCTCCCCACCTTCTTAAATACAGCTACTACATTTCCTCTTCTGCACTCAGAACGGTGCCATCCATCAATAAGCAGCTTGATAGCTTTCTTGGAGAGCCTTGCAGCTGGGCCTGTGCTTCCACGTGCCAATTTTTCCAGGACTCTGAGATGAAGATCATTTGGTCCCCTCAACCTCACTGAACTGAGGTCTTTAGAGCTTTGTTTCAATCTCAATGACTGTCATTTCTATCTCCAAGCCCACGTTGCCATTAGACATTATGTCTTTGCTTCCATGTTGAACATTATTATCTGTATTGAAAAGGGAGGCAAAGCTTTCCTGTAGTGATAGGGCCACACCTAAATTATCTACCCTCCTCCCCATCCTCACTGCACAGCAGCCCCTACTCCTCTTTCCATTGTCTCTTTTATTATATACACATACCTGGCTGATGAATCTTTTGCTACAGTCAAGACCAGACTCCACTGCTCTTACATTCTTAAAAAGCTGCACGATTGTGCCAATGTTCAGCCCACAGGCAGCATGCTGGAGACTCCAGTGGCCATGGCACCAGATTGGGACTTAAGACCTCTCTCTACACTCAGCTCAATCATGGAACTGTGGTGTGGGCTTGAGGAAGTCACTGCCCCCTCTGTTGTCTCCTCCTCATTGTTTCATGGTCAGACTGTAAGCTCCCTTCCTCCACAAAACAGTAGTGACCAGGCAGGAAGAAGGCTTCAGTTAGGGACTTTATTTTTGTAATATAGTGATGTCTAAAGACAGACAAGATTCTTTGGGTAGATACAATATCTTTTATTAGACCAACTAAATAGTTGGAAAAATTGTTCTTTGCAAGAAGTTAGTTGGTCTAATAACATCATATCCACTCCAAGAACCTTGCCTGCCATGTCCTTAGTCCAACATGGCTACAACCAACAACCCTGAAGCTTACAAAAATAAATACACCTGTATAAGAAGCAGGGTCTTTTGTAGCACTTCTCTCCATAACTGAAGACACTTTGCAAAGGATGGGACAAACATTACCCCCTTTTTTAAATGAGGAAAGGGAAGCACAGAGAGGTGCAGAGATTGACCTGGGTTCCAGAGTCTCCAGAATCCCTGGCCGGTGCTCTACCCCAGTCCATACAGGACAACTTGAACACTGGCTCAGCTTTGAGATCCTGAAAATTAAAGCTTCAAATATTCTCAAATGTCCCCTCGACTTCTAGGGTCAATGGCAGAACTCTCCACAGAATTATTTCCCCACAAAACCTCAGCAATACCAGTCACCTGTGTTGACAGTCTCTATTCACCCTGGTGCAGGATTTTCAAGACCTGCCTTTACATGTACACATGTGAGCTGGAGGAACATGAAAGGAGGGCTAGGGATATGGCTGATTCTTCAGATGCTTGAGACCAAAGTCCCAGGTGTCAGTATTATGCCAGAAGATGCTCTGCCTATTTCAATATAACTTTCAGCCAAGTGCAGGACTTCCACACTTTCTGTCTATATGAAAGATCAGTTTTTGTTCCAGGTATTAACCTCCCTAATGCACTGTCAGAGGTACTTGTTGCTCAGAGGGGGAGTCTGTAAAGTTAAAATTGACATTAAAAGCTAATACACAGCACTTAAAAATAATCTTTCCTGACTCAAAATCTAATAATTTGTTTGTCTGCTTGGATTGCTTTATTGTAATGCCTGCTATAGCATGTCTGCACTGCTACTGTCCGCCACATTCTTTTGAACAGATGTTTAGTCTTTGGAAAATATGATGTGGTGTTATTTGCTTTATGGAAGAGAAGCTCTGCTTTGGAGTCCATTCTAGAGGCAGGTTTGTACCACTGGTGCTGGGCTGAGATGAAAGAAAGGATTGTTTAATGATGTCTGTTCCTGAAATGTTGCATGCATGTATACAAACAGGATACAAAGGCGATATACTGAGACTGCATCAGTGATTTCTATGCCACTGGAAGCAGGTCTTCAAGGGCACAGCCAATCCCTACTGCACAGCAGAGAAAAAACAACAGTATCAGAAGACAGACAATATTTACTTCTTTCTGTCTGGCAACCCAAGATCTATAGATGAAGAGCACTATATGACAGCAAAATATTATGCTCATTTCTGAGACCAGCAGCTGTAGCAGCATCCTACCTCTTTGATCACTTTTTGACCTCCATGTTTTCTATTTGAGCTGTAGGAAATGGATGAATCCAAGACGGGCCTGTAGAATTACAGATTACACAACGTGTTATTTATTTAGATGCATCACAAGTGCAGTATTTTTGATGCAAAATAAGAGAGTGGTAGGAGATGGCCATATTTAGACTCTCTGTACTTGATTGCTGTGAAAAGATACTGTGGAACTGAGTGGTCTGAATTAACCAGATGACAGAATGAATAAAGCCCTAGGAAAGCAGTGATTTTTCTGCCCATGTTACAGTGTACATTATCATATTTGGTCACTTTCACAACAGAGCTGTTATTCAAAGGTTAAAGTACCTGTAATAAAAACAAAGTCCCTCTATTTCTTCCAAGAGAAGAAAAGTGACAAGAGAATCCAACAGGAAGGGCCGTTTGTCCTCAGCAATGGCTTTGCTAGAGACTCATACGCCAGTAAGAATTGCACAAAGTACAGTAGCTAGCTTATCTGGAGAGAAAGCTGCACAAATCCTGAAATTGTGTCACTGGTCACCAAGTGACTGACTCGTATCTTCTCATTCTGGAATCTACAGCATAACAGGCTGGACTGACCTCAGCACCACGGCTTAGGGCCTGGGCTGTAATCAAACCAGCCAGTGCCATACTGACTGGAAAAGCCCTGCCAATTGGCCCAGGGGCAATGAGTTAAAAAATGTAGGCCTGGAGATGGAGGCACCAGGGGCATGCACCAGAACACCGGAAATGGGTCTGGATGCTCTCCCTGCTGCTGTAAGGAGCAGCCCGTCTTGCTGCAGGCCATCACTGACCACCTGGAAGGACGCGGGCAGTGGGGTTCTGCAGGGCTCGGTCCTCAGGCCCGCACTGTTCAACATCTTCATCAGTGA
>NW_017728936.1:1298175-1312986 GCF_001723895.1 Crocodylus porosus | reverse complement strand
TTCCTGCCATGGCAGGGGGTCAGACTAGATGATCTACTCAGGTCCCTTCCGACCCTAGAAACTATGAAACTGTGAAAGGGACCCAACACTTTTCCAAAGCCAGCATGCCCAATGGAGCGACAGACAGTTGTCCTGCTGCCCAAGTGTCTGGGAAAAACCCAGATGCTCATCTCGCCACTGGAAGGAGTCTGGCTCTGTCCCCTGAGGCCAAAAGACCTGGGGAAGTACTGGACACCACCCCCACTACTGGGGAGCCATCTGGATGCTATCCCTCCTGCTCAAGCTGGCTACACCCACCAGCCTGCACTACATCAGTCACTTCTTTGGCACGGGCAAGGCGACTGCCATGGAGGCTGCCCTAAAGTCCTGTGGCACCCTCCAGGATGTGCTGGGACATACAGTGCTCCGGGTTCACGAGCCCCTGGAGGTGGTGCCAGGCTTCCCCCAGTGCATGGGGGCCCGTGGTGACTGTCCCTACTACAGCCAGAGGGGCTTCCAGCCTGTCTTGCTGCAGGCCATCACTGACCACCCCAGTGCCTTCACCAATGTGAGTGCCAGCTGGGCTGGCAGAGCCCACAACAACTGTGTCTTCTGGAACTCTGCCCTGCCAGCTCTGCTTGAGAACGGGCGCTTCACATGAGGGGTGCTGGACCTCCAGCTGGGTGAGGTGGTGGTCCTACCCCTCCTCATCAGGGACCCTGCCTGCCCACTCTGCTCCTGGCTCATGCAGCCCTACACTGGCCAGCTGGACCTCCTCCAGGAACATTTCAACCAGTGTCTGGGCTGGACTCGTGCACTGGTGGAGTGTGCCTTGGACTGCCTGAAGGGATGCTGGTGCACCTTCACCACCCACCTCAAGGTCACAGAGACCAGTGTCCCCCAGGTCACCATTATAGCCATCTTCATAGTGCTGCATGACATCTGAGAAGCTCTTTTGTGAGGCTTGGGTGGACAATGTGCAGCAGGCAGAGGACACCTGGCACCAGAAGTGTTGGATGCAGTGGCAGTGACAGTGATGGGCCCCCCACCGAGGCCCCAGGTGAGCTACACAACCAGCAGTGGGGATCAAGGGTGTTGGTGGACCGACCGCCTGCTTCTGCACTCCCTGTGGTAGGCCACGTGGATGGCCGACCACGGACTCCAGCCTCACTGTACACCCCAGCTGACAGTTGTCTGGAAAGCACTTTATTCCCCTGCACAAACATAGACCCTGTCCCACCCTCCCTCCCGAACCACAGCACCCCACCAGCACCCACCCCACCCACCACCAAAAAAGCAACCTCTCCCCTGAGCAGAGTATGTACACCACTGTGTGTGTCCTCCCAGGGTGGGGGACAGTGGGGTGGAGGTGCCTATGGGGTGAAGCCCAGGGACAGGTGCCCAGCACCCTGGCCTTTGACCACACCAAGGGAGCGCACAGTGAGGCCAGTGGGTGGGGGGTTCACCCAGGGCAAGGGCAGCTGCTGCTCTGCTGGCATAGCCAGCTCCCCCTCCTGCAGTCTAGTCCTAGGGCCAACAGAGCACGCGGCAGTGGGGAAGGCACAGGCGGAGGGCTGGGGGGGGCGCAGCTGGAGGGGGACCTGACCACTGGAGGTGACACTGCACCTCAAGCCAAGCTCACTGGGGCATTGCAGCTGGGCGGTGGGTGGCTGCCAGGAGGCCATGGGACTAGAGCTGGGGGCAGGCAGTGGGCGGGACGAAGGTGACTGACAGGGCCAGGATTGTGTCCAGCACCTGGTGGTCCTCCTCTGTGGCCCACTGCTCTTGGAAGAGGGCGATGTGCCTCTCCTTAGGGTGAAGAGCCTCTCCCAGACTCTCTGGTCCTCTTGGGCTCTCTCTCAGTCCCTCTCCAGCTCACACGTGATGTCCTCTGTACACCAGGCCTGCTCCTCTGCCAGCTGCTCACCTGCCATGGTGACCAGCTGTCTAGCCACTGGGTCCTGTCCTGGGTCCGCTACTGCTGGAGCCAATGTATGTGGTTTGATCAAAAAGTTCTCAGACTCGATGTTCGGGGTATTGCTCATCAGGAATTTGTACCGAGTGGTCAAACAATCAATCAGGCCTTTTATAAAGAGGTTTTGATTCGACTGAGGGATAAAATTAGAAGAAACCACTGCGAGCTGTGTGAAAATGATCGATGGTTTCTGCACCATGACAATGCTCCTTCACACACTTCTGTCTGCATTCAAGAATTTTTGTCTTAAAAAAAAAGCATTCCTGTAATACCACACCCTCCATATTTTCACCTGACCTTGCCACATGTGATTTTTTCTGCTCCCAAAAATCTAAATGAAGCTGAAAGGAAGGAGATTTGATGACATTCCAACCATCCATAAGAATGTGAAAGAGGAACTCAAAAAACTCACCGTTGAAGACTTCCAGCATTGCTCCGAAAGTGGCAGGAACGTTGGGACAAGTTCACCAGAGAGGATGCAGAGTACCCACTCTGAATACACAGTGGATCTCCTTGATCTGGAGGACGCGACTGGCTCAAGCCAGTGTCAAGTAGGGTCAACTCAATTACTCTGCAGTTTGGCAAGCCTTCAGTGAAGGGCTAGTGCACCATAATGATGGCTGCTGCAGCAGACCAGGCATCCCAGGCTCCACACTTCAAGATAAGGAACAACCTCTTCTACCATACTGACAAAGGGAAAGGGCAAAAGCTGGAAGTGGCACAGCTGCTAGTGCCACAGTGGTATAGGCCTCCTTCAGTTAAACTGGCACACGATGGGCCAAAGGGGGGACCATTTGGAAGGGACAAGACAGAGGCACTCCTGTTGCAGCGGTTCTGACCAGAGCTCTATAAGGAGGTCAGGCACTACTGTGAGATGTGCATGGTGTCCACAACTGAGACTTCCGGTGGCCCTGATGGTGCCACTATCCATTGTGGAAAACCCATTTCAGCAGATTGCCCTAGATATCGTCGGCCTCTTCCCAAAAAGCAGTGTGAGTTACCAGTACATACCAGTGACAAATGGACTACACATCCTGCTTCCCTGAGGCCACATCACTGCGCTTGAAGATGGCTCCAAGAATTGCAGCCAAATTACTTAAATGGATAGCAAGAGTAGGAATTCCCAAAGAGATTCTAACAGATCAAGGTAAAAATATCATGGCTGGCATAATGAAGGGAATCTACGAGGTTCTCCAGTTAAAGCACTTAAGGACTCTGGTCTAGTATCTTCAGACTAATGGGTTGCTTGAGCATTTCAATTGCACCTTAAAGGTGATGCTAAATAAATGTATACAGGGAGATCCCAAGAGATGGGACCAGCTGCTGATGCCTTTAATGTTCTCCATCAAGCTTCTATGAGCTGTTCCCCTTTCAAGCTAGTATATAGCTATCAACCCTGGGGCCTCCTTGATGTAATGCAAGAAGGCTGGGAGCAACAGATGCCAGGTGGGGCCCATGTAGCAAAGCACCTGAGTTATGGGAACATCTGACCTGTGCACATCAGGTGGCAAGGGACAATCTCAGGCAAGCCCAAGAAGAAACAAAGCCTATTATGACTGAAAAGCCTAAGAAAGACACTTGAAAGCAAGTGATCAGATCCTGGTCCTCCTCCTGGAACACAATAGCTAGCTACTAGCCAAATGGGGGGACCATTCGAAGTCGTATGCTGCATAGGCCTGGTAGATTTCGAAGTGGATTACAAAGCACATGTTACAGAAGGGCCAACACTTGGGAGACTCCTTACCGAGCAGTAGGAACACCAACTTTGGGGGTTAGTAGCAGAATATCAGGATGTATTCTGCACTGAAGCCAGGAAGGCCAATGGGGTAGTACATCAGATAGCCATGCCCGCGGGTTGCGTAATACATGAGACCTGGAGGTGGATTTCACAACAACTCCATGAGGCCATCAAGTCCAAGGCAAGGAAAAGGTCAGACAAAGATAACATGTGAATCCAGGAGCCAGTGCTACAGTCCCCTAGTAATAGTGCCTAAGACAGAAGGGGCTCTATACCTGTGCATAGACTCGTTAAAGTTAAACACAGTGACAAAATTTGATGCGTTCCCAATGCCAAGCATCAAGATGTTGGAGAAAGTGGGTCAGGTTTGCTTTATTTTTACACTCAATATGACCCCCACACAAGGTCCCTATGGCTGTGGAAGATCAGGAAGATTGCCTTTGGCACACCCTGGAGTTTCAACGCATGCCGTTTGGCCTACATGGCATGGTGGTCATGCTTCAGAGGCTCATGGACCGTATATTAACTCTCCATCACGCTTATGCATCATCCTACATTAATAATGTAATAATTTTTTCAGAGACCTGGGACCACCACATGGAGGCATTGCAGTGGGTCCTCTAAGAGCTGCGCAGCGTAGGTCTAACAGCCAATCCCATAAAATACATGTTGGTCCAGTGGGAGACCAAGTACCTGGGATTTCAGGTTGGGCAAGGCCAGATACCTCTGCTAGAGAACAAGGTCAGGGCCCTATGCTTCTATGAGCAGCCAAGAACAAAGAGCCAAGTGTGTTCCTTTGTAGGACTTGCCAATTATTATCGCAAATGTCTTCCGCACTTCTCTGAAGTAACAGCTCCATTCACCGACCTGACCTTGGACAACCAAACGAACAACATCCAGGGGACACAAGCTAGCATTGTGTGAAAACCCCGTATCATACACCCCAGACTTTAATCAACTGGGCTGCAATCAAGCTGGTTGGCACCATGCTGACTGGAAAAGACCCACTGATTGGCCTGGGAGCAATGAGCTAAAAGCAGGCCTGGAGATGGAGGCACTGGGGGTGCACAATGGAAAACCGGAAGTGGGTCCAGACACTCTCCCTGCTGCTGGAAGGGACCCAACACACTCATCCTGCTGCCAAAGCATCCAGGAAAACTGGGATGGTCACTTCACCACTGGAAAGAGTTCAGCTGCATCCCATGAGGTCAAAACACCCAGGGAAGCACAGGATGCTATCCCCACTGCCAGGGCACTGGGGAGCGAGCCAGCTGCTATCCCTTCTAATACAGTTGGGACGCAGCTCAGCCTGGATGCAACAGGACCCCTCCACATGCACAGAAGTCTGTGCACAAGCACCCAGGTTGTGGGGGCTGGGAGACAGCAGTCTAGGAGGGGACAATAGGTGAAGAACCCCAGCAAGGGGGTTTCCCAACACTATGCACCCAGCTGGTATGCCTGAAGGCTTGGAGTGCCCCAACAGGAGGTTGGTGGGAAAGTGAGCCTTGCACAAGTGTGACAGTGGCCACCATGAGATGGTGCCATACCTGGCTTAGTGCCAGGGTGGGAAGAACATGTGCAAGGTCTACCCACCAGAAGACATAGGGCCTGAAGGTGGGTGAGTGAGGGGTGCACCAGGCACTGGACCAACCCATGGCCAAGAAAGGGAGTGCTCAGCATGGAGGCATTGTTGCCCTTCCTGCCCAGCCAGTTTGAGCCATTTAAGTTACATTACCTGTTTAGTTGCGATTTTGAAGACAGATGGCACCAGCAGGATTCTCGCAATCTCAATTCTTGCCAGACACCTAACATAGTAGAAAAGTCACAACAGCACGCCAAGATGTCTCCAGGGGTGATTACAATACCTGAGTAGAAAGGAGGAGGGTATAGGGGAGGAGGAGCCCCACAAACATCATGCCAATGTTGTTGCACCTAGACTCTCAGGGAACCATGATCATCACCTCCAAGCAAGCGAAGGTTGACCCACTGGAAACAACAAAGTTGTAGTGGGTGAATAGGCCCAGATGTGACATGACCCCAGAGGGTGGGACATGCCTGTGGTCTGTCAGCAACTGCATCAGGCGTGAGCCTGTCACACATAGCCTGTGAATTTTTAAGTGGTCTGTGTCAAGGAAAATGCTTTACACTGTACACACAGATGGACAGACACATATGCCTCCCACCTTTAGTATAAAGTATCAGATATTCTTTACCTCTGTATATCCTTAATCCAGGGCTGCTGAAGAAATCCAAGCGGGGTTAAGTCACAGAACAGCCTGAAAAGTGGGTTTTGTTTTGCAGGTGACTAATCAGCTGCCTCCTTGGTGGCAGGTCTAGGTCAGGGATCATAAGATAGTCTGCAGATCATATGGTCCTTACATAAGCAACCAAAAAGAAGCTCACTTGGGAGAGACTTTGGGTGAAGGGAAAGGACCGACTTTATCAATCTGGCTTATGTTGCACTACCTTGGTTTTGAGAAATAAATTTTATTCTAAGTAAAACCTGAAATTCTGCCACTGTTGACAGGTTTACTGATACTCTTGCCTATAAGTTGATTCAATGGCTAGGTTTGCTGGAGGTGGTGGTTGCTGTGGGTGATGTTTTCCATTGAACATAGAAGACAGGATTAAACATGACACACTGATAAAAAGTCTAATAACCAATTTTTATTGATAAAAAATGGAGGGAGAAGTTGTGGGAATGCAATCCAAATTCTTACAAAACCCAAGTTAAAAAAAAAAAATTTACTAAAACCCCCACACATGTCAATGACAGACGACATATCCATATAAAAAGGGATTTTACCAGCCCACATTCAGTCTCTGAAATCAAGCTCTTCCTGCCTCTTGGAATTTCTTCAGCAAGGGTTCATCTGCCCGAAGAGCAAAGGTTAGTGCCTGCTTTTGGTAGTACTGGGGATCAAGCTCCAGATTGTCAATCACATCTGTCAGGAGGTGGGCTCTCTCCACCGAGATGCCAGGCGCGTCGTAGCTCAGAGCAGAGAAATGCACATGCAAGTGATAGTAGGAGGGCTGGTAATGCAGGTATATCCTCAGCTGAGTACTAGCCACCCCAAAGCGCTTCAATATGGCTTCCTGGGAAAGGAAGAAGGGAAGGAATTTAATCTGCAACTCAGCCTAGCCTCTTGCGACAGCGAATGAAAAAGAAAAAAAAAAAAATCAAGCAACATTACTATAATTCCTTTCAGCTATAGATCCCAAAATATTCAGGACAGAAATTCCAGACTGCAGGAAAGAGTCAGTGAAATGAAGTCACTGCTAGGGTGGAACACAGTAGCTGAGTACATCGAAGTATTATGCTGTATATTAGTTTAGCATAGGAAATGCAAATCCCAAACCCAGATGAGACTGCAAAGGGCAAAGAGTGATATTTAAGTAGTAAATTGCAAATACTCAACTGGAATTTAGCCGGGACAGGAAGGATTAATTGCTGTGCTTTACAAGAAGTGCCATGGGACCTTTAAAATGACCAGAAGGGGTCAGGGCCCCAGTTTCAAGTCTTGCCTGTGAATGACGAAATGAAGGTTTCGTTACACGTTAAAGGAGTTTATGCTCTTCAATGTTTTCACATATTTTTTCCTTTCTCAAACTCTTCCAGAAGGCAGCTGAAGGACAGGGGCATGCAGTACCAGATGTGCTGGCTGACAATCTGCCCAGCTGTAAACGCACTGCGCTCAGTGCCTGTGAGAATGCTAACCCCGAGCAGAGAAAGAGGCCACCTGCACACTAAAGATTTATGAGTCAGGCAGAGGCAGAGACAGACACCCAAAGCTTTTCTCAGCTAAGTCCTGTCCAAGAGCTAGTCACCAGCCAAGCACATTGGTCAGCAGGTATGCGTCTGCAGAAGAAGTTAAGTGGGTGGAGATCGATGTTCGGTTCAGACATACCATGCAATGAAACCATCAAGGAAATGGCTATAGAAGCAGACAGAGGGAAAAGCTTGCTTCAGCAAAACAGTATTTCCAAGAGCAGATGTCGAGTCCGTAATGTTGTCTGAGTGGCTGAGCCATTATCCAGTGTTTAAAGAACAAGGCTGAGATGCAGCAGGTGTAAAGGGAGGGATGGGGCCTGTCATGGGGAAAAGCACCTCAGTATGATGACACACAGACGGGATAAAAAGAAAAAGTAGGTCACTTACAAGCTCGCTGAGCCCAAGGCTCCTGTAGCAGAGAGATGGGGAAGTTCTAGCCAGCAGCACACTACCAGCAAACCTGCCCCACCATTACTCTGCTGGCATATCCACCGTAGCCATTTTGCTTTTCCTAGACATAGTCCTGCTTCATCAAAAAGCTCAGCCCATCAGCCCAATGGACTGAAATACCTCAGAGGCAGGAAGGAAAGCAGCACGGCTCAACACCTTCTCAGGACAAGAAGGGAGGTAATTACAGACTCAGTTCTGATCTCAATACAGACAACGGAAATCTGGAGCCGCTCCAGCACTCTCAGGTTTAGACCAGCCCAGCCAAAGCCAGGATCTGGCTCATTACGAGCAAGGGCTGCTTCTGTCTGCTCTCCATGCCTGCGCAGCAAGTCCTCCTGGACAGGACGCTAGATAACGCGCACACGCAGCCCCTCAGCCGTGCCTTCTCCTGGTTTTTGTTGTTTTCCGTTCTAGTCTTCTTGCTTCATTTTGCTCAGTGAGTTACAGGAGCCTGTTAGCAGCCAGCATAATTAAAGCTATAAACAGCAACAGTGAGCTTGTCAGGGCCCTTCCAGCAGGCGGCTGTTTGGGAACACTGCAATCCCTCACCTAATCTCTTAATTAATCTCTGCCTTCCTCGGAGCAATAACTTTCAGAATTTCTAGAGCAATGAAGGGGAAAACCTGCCACCCTGCTTTGATCTGAACTGCCTGGTAGTGAGCATACCGTACTGCACCTGCAAGGGGCAAGACATGGCCAGAAGGTTACAAAGCAGGACATTAATACAGGGGACAAGCGTCCATGCAGGAAAGCAGCAGCCCCTCAGCTCCACTAGGCAGTTTCTACAGCAAGTTTCTACTTGCTTCCCTGGCTCACTGCATGAGGAGAGAGCTGCATTCTCTTCGCTTGCAGCCCCCTGCTCTGTCCATTGCCACTGGGCTCCCCTCCCCACAGCCCTAAATCCTGCAGCCCTCTCCCCGCCCCAGCTCAGCTGTCCTGTGTGGCAGCAAGTGTCTCCGCTGGTGGCCCACTCAGCCGTGCAGGGGTGTGCCGTGCCCAGCCAAGCTCTGCTCTCAGTGTCGGCACTTGAAGCCATGACGGTTTTAGCTTGAACAGAACCGAAGAGGAGCTTCAGACGGCCCAGGCCAAAAGCAGTTTCCATGAAGGAGTCACTGGCTTTCCAAAGGACTGGTGAAGCACTCGCTTGGCTCCAACTAAAAAACTTGGTTCCAAGGCAGACTGTGTGCTCAGACTTTGAGCTCTCAGCCCAGACGCCAAGAGGAAAAGGCTGTTTTCTTCTAACAGTGTCAGATTCTGTTCCAAAGGGATGGGCAATACTGCAGCCTGGGCTATATCCTCCCTTAGCATGGCCAGTCCAGCCAACAAGCTGACAGGGGTGCTCAATCCCTGGCCAGCAGGCCCAATCTGGCCTGTGGCCCCACATCATTTGGCCCATGCAGCTCCCCATGGGTCTGGAAATTTGACAGTGGGAGAGCAGTGGCACTACCAAATTTCTGGACCTGTGGGGAGCCAATGTGAGTGGGGGTGTTGCTGGGCTCCAGGACCCAAGGCCAGCAGGCAAGCGCAGTGGGGGGCACCAGGCCCCAATCACAGTGCACTGGGGCAGGAGTGGACAGGAGTGCCAGGCCCCCAGGACTCAATCCTGGTGAGAGGTGGTGATGCTGGGCCCCCGGGGACCAAACCCAGTGTATGGGAGTTGTGCTGGGCCCCAGGGCCCACTTAAGGTGCTTGGGGCAGGGAGGGAGTGGGACCAGGCCCCAAAGCCTGATCCTGGTGCATGGGGCTCAACCTAGCCCACAGGTCAGTCCCAGTGCACTTATCTGGCCTGCGAAGCCAGAAGGTTGAGCACCACTGACTTGGATGTTTGCAAAAATAACAACATGGGCAGCTGGACGGAGAGAAGAAGGACACTGCTACTGTAGACCACAGCTGGAATCTAGTGTCTCTCTGGATACCACTGAAGCAGACCACCCCAGCACAAACCTTTTCTTAGACCCAGTTCCAGAGCTGGAGAAGAGCATATTGCTCTTCTTGGGCCACCTTGTGTTTCAGACAGGAGTAATGAAAAGGGGGAATCTAAATTGGAGCCCAAGGGAAAAACCATTCAGGTAGAAAAATGGGATGTGCCTTAACATCAGGGAGACCCTTAGCACAAGCACAGATGGAGAAAGCCTCACTTTTGAAAACTGATGCTGCAATGTATGGACGGATGGGCCATAGCCAGATCTGCTAGAGTTGTGACCCTGTCAGACTGCATGAACAAAGGGGAGTCAGTGGTTAGATAAGAGACTCCAGGACACAGGGTTAGAGCATTTCACTTTGTCCTCTAAAGCAAAGTGAACCAAGGCCCCAGTAGGAGAAGATATGTGGTACTACACTGCAGGAGGTGTCTGACAAGAGGACAACACACGACTGGAGCCCTAAGCTGCTTGTGATCATGAAAGATCCTGCAACTCCAGCCACAGAAGAAAAGAATGCAACTCTGCCACCCGTGACACAAATGTCAACATCAAAAATTGTATTTTGCTACCTCAAGTTCATCTGGATTCCACTTCTCCTCCTGCCTCAGTTGTTGCAGGTAGGTCTCAGGTGCTACCCTACAGGCATGTGTTTCCAGGGGTGAAGTGATCCTCCTGCATCCTGGAAGGCTCAGCGGTTTAGTTCATTGTGTGCAGAAATGAAGATATTGTTTCAGAAAAAAATTGTTAAAGCTGGACTGAGAGAATGGGCCACTTCTGGGATTTGAGGTAAGTTAAGGGATCACGTCATGCCCCACCCCAACTTATACTTCCCTTTGGCTGTGGCTCAGGCCTGGGTTCTTCCCAAGAGCAAGAGGCAGGATAGTGCAAGACAAAGAGTATGGAAGTTCAGACAGCTCATGCAGGGCAGTCCCAGAGCTGGGGAGCCTTTAAGCAGTGATTCTCAACCAGGGTGCCCACAGCACCCTGGGGTACCTTGAGATCCTTTTAAGCATACTGCGGGATGCCACAAAATGTCAGCACTGGTAGGTTTACAAATATGATCTATAAGATAAACCCAGAGATTTCAAATAGACCACAACTATGGATTTCGTTTTGAGCACTCTGAAATAGAAAATCTGTTTTACTATTTTTTCTGTAGGCAAAAAAAAAAAAAAGTGAAAAATAAGAGCAGGAATTTTCTAAGGGGTGCCTCAAGTCTAAACAGGTCAAGAATCACTGCTTTAGCACCTAGTTCTGACTCAAGACATGAAACCAGGCTGGAGAAAGAATCCAGACTTCTCCTTCATGTCCTATGAGAGAAGGTTAATTGGGGAGGAGAGGAAATCAGGAAATGCTTTCCATGGCCCTACGCAGACTTGCTGCTTTCCTAGGCAGAGAGCCCTTGCTGTTGCCTGATGCAGTTCAAAGGGCTCCTATCATTCATCTGGCCTCCAGTGCATAAAAATGCAAGTATGATGCAGGATGTAGGGTCCTCTTTTCACTTACTAATTTCTCTCTCTATGCACACAAGTAGCACCAGGTAGTTAATAAACAGACCCGTAATGGGTGCGCAGAAGGGCTAATGCTGTGTACAGAATGACAAGAGATGTATGTCATTAACATCTACCTAAATCCTTTCATCCCCTGAAAGCCTCATAAACACCTCTCCTCCCCGCATTGGAACTGCAACCCCCTGGAGTGGGCGAGAACATGCCAGGCAGAGAGGATTCTTTCAGATTAAGCCTAAACCTTTTTCATTCACGGTCCCCTAAAAAATTTTGAAAAGAGGTGTGGGCCCCTTTGAATTGTAAGTGTGGGTATCACATACTTCTGATTGATCATAGTCATCTTTCATGGACCCCTTAGACCAGGGTGGGCAATACTTTTGGCTGGAGGGCCACTTATCGAGTTTTGGTGAGCTCCTGGGGGCCACAAGGGTAACCCTGGCCCTTGACAGATGCCCCGCTCCCTG
Organism: Crocodylus porosus; assembly: GCF_001723895.1. NCBI lineage: Eukaryota > Metazoa > Chordata > Crocodylia > Crocodylidae > Crocodylus > Crocodylus porosus. The sequence continues at coordinate 1,301,178 of NW_017728936.1, read as the reverse complement.
GTTGCCATCTTGGGAATGCAAGTCTTGTCCCTAACCCCTGACTTTTGCCACCAGAAGTCCCTCCCTTTGTCCCTGGAAGTACTCCATTTGGGAAGGACATGACTCCATAGCATGGAGCTCCCTGCTGTTCCCCGTGACCTTCAGATAACACCGAGCTGCACTGGGCTGCTGGCTCCATTGCACGGGGCTCCCTCCAGAGGCACGCGGCTTGGGCGGAGAACCTGGGAATTGTACGTGAGCCCCACGAGATGGAGCCAGGCAGACCCCATTCCCCCACTGGCCCAGGCTCCACACTCCTGCCGTCCTGCCCTGGGCCCCCGCTGGCCCTGGTGCTAAGCTCCCATCCAGTTGCTGCTTTTCTCCTGTCTGCTGTCACCATCACTCACCCACCTGGTGCTCCCACCTCATCACCACCACATTCCCCACCCCTGCCTGCCACTGCTGATGCCCTTCCCCTGCCACTTGCCTACCTTCTCACTCATTCGCTGTCCCCCCACTCTTTACACTTGCTGCCAATCTCCCCTCCCCCCCACCTGCCAGCATCACCACTACTTCCCCTGCCTGCTGCTGCTGCTGACCTACCTGTGGGGCCAGGACCAGGGTCAGGGCTGTCCCGTGGGCAAGGGTGGGAGTGCACCGTGTGCTGCCCCCACGGGAATGAGCAGGGCTCAGCCTCATGTAAGAACAACAGGGGCAGCCCGGGGCTGGCCAGGATGGATACAGTGAATTAGTAGGCACCCACCCATGGGCCAGATGAAATTGCCTGGTGGACTAGATTTGGCCCATGGGCCATATTTTGCCCACCCCTACCTTGGACACAGTCTGCGAATCCCCAGGGGTCCATGGACCACAAGTCAAAAACCATCGCTGTAAACCATTTCCTCTATTTTGTGTTTTCACGTTGGTCCAGCTGCTGGCCGTCACGGTGCAGCAGTCAGTGACATTATGGGCAGCAGCTGCTCACATGCAAAGTTACTTTTCATTTTGTCAATGAAGTCTGACCGCAGAGAAATCATTACAGTTAAGTTACTGTCCCCAGGAGGATAGGTGGGGTCTACAAAGTAGGATGCCTGCCAGTATGTAAGGACTTGGGTACAAGACATTCAGGACAAAGCCCCCATGCAAAGATGCTGAATCCCCCTTGCTGTAATCCACAAGTTCCCCAGTCTGCTGCACGAGCAAATGGCTCTCATGACAACAGGGCAGACTTCCTGCTGGAAAGCCAACAGGAGCAGCAAATTTGGCAGCTGCTCCCTGCTGACAGAAATTAAGGCAATCTGTAAATTGATCTTGTATCAGTACAGTGAGACTTTGAGGGTTGCTCAGGTACCACAGACATCATAGCACCTACCTTTCCTTCCTGCAAGATGTTCTTTAGCAAAGGCAGATGCTCAGAGGTGAGGTCCCGCAGTGATTTTATCTCCCGTCGGTGGCTGATGGCTATCAAATACAGGTCATCTAGCTGCAGAGACAGGGCATTAGAAAGGCTCAAATTCAAAGGTGCAAGAAGCAGTTTGGAGAGACCAGACCTTAGAGTTTCATAGAAACAACTATGCTAAAGGGGCTGTAAATGGAGCCCTGACCCACATGGATGCAGACTATCATCATCATCTATCATCTCCTGGCACCTAGATTTGGTTATAGCACACCTCTGGAATAAATAAATACATGGAGTCCAGGCTTCTTTCCTGTCCCACCACAAAACCACTAGGGAACAATTTTCTACTGAATGGAGTTCTCCCACAATTTAACCATTTCCCAAAATAGGAGAATTCCCTTCTTTCCATTCCCCCCACAACTAAGTGCATTTGCAAATATGTTTTTCATCATTCTACAGGCTTTAAAGACCCCTTTAGGACAGTAAATGAAGCACCTGAATAAAATCAACACGATGCTGTTGTAGGATCAACTCTTTACTAATACAGTTCCTTTCCTCTTTCTTCACTTGCTACATATTCCTCCAGCTTTCAGTATTATTCTTTTCTTTTGTCAATATGTTTAAATGAATTAGCAGACTAAGCCAACTTTCAGAATAACATGTTACGCTTAGAGCATCTTTTACATATCCCAAAGACAGTTTTTAAAATCCTGTTATCAAGTCCCATAATACCCCCATGAGTTAGACCGGGGGCACTTAAACCTGGTGTTCAGTCCCATGCCATCCAGCCCAGAAATTTGGCAGTGAGTGAACAGTAAAATGCCTCTCCCACCACCAAATTTCCAGACCTGTGGGAAGTCTCTGTGTGCTGGATTAGGTGCCCAATCCCAGCATGCAGGACTGGGCAAAGGCAGTGATGGGGCCCCAGGGCCCAATCCTGGCATGCTGGGGCAGAAGGCAGCAGTGCCAGGCCCCTGGGAGACCAATCCTGAAAGGCAGGGTTGGTGCCAGGCCCCTGGGAACCAAAACCAGCATGTGGGGGTGGCATGGCCTCCAGGGCCCACTTCATATGCTCAGGGCAGGGTGTCAGGTGCCAGGGCCTGATCCTGGCCCACAAGGCTTGATCCAGCCAGTGTACTGGCCCTGCTCCTCTTTTCTGGCCTACGTGGCCAAAAGGTTGAGCACTGAGTTAGACAAAGTATCATCACTCCCATTTTACTGACAGGTAAACTGAGGCACAAATTGCAGAATTTGGAAGAAAAGTCAAGAAACTAGATTCCTAAATATTTTCTAACACCTTTAAGTGGTTGCCTTCCTGCAGGACAAGAGAGCAGTTTATCTTCCTACACGGGTGTTAAGGGGATTTTCTAAGAATTCAGAAGGGCAAAAGCATAAACTTTAGATTTTAGAATGAAAAGTTCTATTTCTGTGCGGCATTACAAATACACAGGGACAGCCTCCAATCCCTCTGGTTCCATAAATAACTAACCCTTTTCTTAAGAGCTAGTCAGACAACTGGCAATACCAACACAGTGAGAAATTCAGGTAGACTTCTGGCATCTCACAAAACACTTAATTCATTAAATGTTTGACAAACGTAAAAAAATCATTACACGTTAAAATAT
>NW_017728936.1:1292557-1298075 GCF_001723895.1 Crocodylus porosus | reverse complement strand
ATATAAAATTTTGGCTAGGTAGTACATGGAGGTCCCATAAAAGGACCTTCCATGCACTAAAGGTCCCTCTGCAGATTGTTTTTCTGAAGGGCTGGCCTAATGATGAAATCACATTATGAAGATGTGATACAGCAGCACATGGATGCATACCAGCTATTGATAATTGTTGATATAGCCGTAGGTCCCAGAAGGGCAGCCTTGCAAACCCTACTGATTGTGTATGTATTTTGCTCTCTGATAGCAAAGCTTTGCAGAAGGTTGCTTTAATAAGCCCATTATCTTGGTTTTCCTCTGCTTCTGGAACAGACTTCTGACTTTATATTAACATTCCCTTCTTGCAGTTCTGCAGCTTGTGCCATCCATGTATCATGTTTTGCTTTCAAAAGGTACAGTCAATGTGCGCAGAAAACATGTAATTGAGACCAAGCACATGCTTGCACATTTAAAAGCAAGACTGTCTATTCTGAAACAGCTGGGAAGATGGCTCCCAGGACGCCTGTTCAAACACTCAAATGCACAGTGCTTTCAATTACATCTTTTGGCTTCCAAGGAACAAACTGATTTTCATAACCTAACCCTGTCATCCTCAGACTGGCCCAGTTAGCACTGTGGGTGCACTCCACAGCTCCTGAAGAAGACAGCAAATTATTGTGTCTTATTAAAATCACCCTGGGCTCCCTATCAGTGTGTGACTGCAGAAGAAAAGCAAATAACCCTTTTCTTAGAGGAACATCTGTACATGGCTGTTTGAAATAAATAAGCCAGTTGCTAAAAAAAAAAAAGGCTGGGGGTGATGTAATGAAAAGCATTTTGGGCAACGCCTCAGGGCTCCCATGGGCTTGAGATGGAAATGAACACTCAAGGAAGGACAAAAATGGACTTTTTGTCACATGTTTAACTAAAACTCATTCCTCTGTGTGGTCCAAGCACACAAACAGCTACTGTATTTCCTGGATATTGTTTTTCTCCCACTAAGTTCGGCCTGGCAAGGATCCTCCTCATCCAAACCTCAGCAGCTGAAAGGGATGATCAGAGATGCTTCCTGTCCTGAACTGGATGCCTGGGATTTCCCACATGATGTTGGTGGGCTGGAACAGATGCTGAGCTACAATTTCAGTCTGAAAATGAGGATCATGCAGTTGGAGAAAAGTTAGTCACTGGACATGTGTAACGAATCAGTGATGGTGGAGAAGGAGTAATCATACTTTACACAGCACACCATCCACCAGATTCCCAGTTAGCATAAATTGGTGTAGCTGGCCCCACTAAATCAATGGATTTATGCCATTCACACGACCTAAGCATCCAGCCCTACAAACCTCAGACTTTCTATTTGTCAGCCTGTGTCAAACACAAATGTCTTAACCCTAAAATCTGTCTTTTATTCACACTAGGTGCATCTACACAAGACACTTAATGTGCAGAAGACTAATTCTACTGCGCATTACAGTGGCGGGCAAAGCCTGTGCTAATGTGCAGTAGAGTTAGTCTAATGCACAGTAGCATCATAAAAAAACCTGTTCATCTGTACTAAAGTGCAGTAGTGTAGATTACAGTGCATTAATGAAGGTGTAGACATGCCCAGTGAAGCATGAAGGCTTATAAACCATGCAAGCCTCCAGCCACTAGGGAGAGATTGATCTTCACAGCTGGGCAGGCCAAAGGGCAATGGACACTTCTGGTTACCCCAGAAGTCTCATTACTTGCACATGCCTTTGAGAAGGTTACCTAGCATGCAACTGCTTCAGATGTTCCTCTCATACCCAGCATGCAACATTACAGATGGCTCTCCCCAGAGGAAGCCTGAAAATAGTTGCCCTCTCATCCTTTCTGTAGGTTGGATGGGTGGGAGGTGAGGAGGAGGAAGGTGTGGGTGATGCAGATCCAACACTTGTCAGCAGCTTTGGTGACCTCAATATTTTGAGAACAAACACGAACAATGATTTCAAAGTGTAAACAAGCAAACAATTCTTCCTGCAGCCTCAAATAATTAAAAAGGTCCAAAAATTGTGCATCATCCTCAACTGAAGCGCTAAGTTACTGGAACACAATCCTACTGAGCAGGCTTCCAAGTCCTAGTCTCAGAGACTTTTTGACAGCCCTACTGGGAGTCCTGTGTAGCTTCTTTACTTTAATTTGGTAGCCTAGGCCTCTGAGATAGAGTTTATCATCTTTTTACACTCTTAACTTCAGCACTTTCCCCTCTCTCAAATGCACATCCCTGAACTCCCCACAAAGCAGGTGACCCAACGAATGTCATTCTGCTCTTCTGGGGGCAGAATCTCTCCAGTCTACGAGTCAGCTGTGCAACCTGCTGAATGGCAGAGATCAGCTATCACACAAAGGCTTGGAACAAATGCATTGCAACTCTAGTGCTTTCTTTTCTCCTCCTCCACTCCTGTTCCTGAGGGGACATCTTTGGTAAAACAGTGTTTTTGCAAATAAGAATAAATATTCCATTTGTACACTGCCGCACGTTTTATAGGGCACTCTGCACTTCTAAACCAGCTTCCATTCAAGGAGCTCAAGGCAGCTTGTGAACTTAATCTGATTAAGTTTCACAATATCCACTGCAAGGGAGATGAGAATTATCCTCATCTTACTGAGGTGAAAAAGGAGACAGAAGAAGAAGGAACTTGCTCAAGGTCACACAGGGAGCCAGCGGAAGGAAAAAAACAGAACCCCAGAGGCCCTGAGTAGACCCCCTTTCATCCTGACCCCGGGGACAGCTCATGCACAAGGCATATTTGTCTTTCTGCCAGGCCATTCTGTTCCTAGTGGTTAAAGGGAGCCATGCCCGAGCAGAAGCAGGCTGACAACAATCTCATCATTAGGGTTACCATAGTTCTAGGATCAAAAAAGAGGACTCCTGTGGGGGTGGGGAGAGGGGGACTGGGGTGAGGGGAGGAGAGGGAAGGGGTATATGATTGTGGAGGGGGCACTGATATGCCCATGCCCTGCTTCTGCCCCTCACTCCCAACCCACAGCCACCTGCCCCTGCAGCTCGCTGGCCCATGTGCAGAGCACATGACCCCCGACATCCAGTCACCTTGCCTGCTCCTCCCAGTCCCAAGCAACCAAGCTGCTAGTGCCTGGGAAACCAGAGGCAAAGCAAAAAAACAGGACATTTGCTTGCATTTTAAAAACCTGCCAGGACTGGACAGGGGAGCAAAAAAGAGGACACATCTGGGAAAATCCCAGACGTATGGTAACCCTGGCCACCATGACACTCGGAGGCAGACAGTGAAATGGGCCAAGCTGTCCAGCGGCAAGTCTGCGCTTGCGAGGGAGAAGGAAAAGCTCCACCGCAAGCCAGGAAAAAGGCTGTAGCAAGGTGCGAGCACTCTCAGAGCTGACCCTAAAATACAGGCTATCATAATAAGCTGAGCAGCTGGGAAGAGAGCCCAAGGGAGGGGAACCTTGAGGAAGCCAGGGAGTGGCAAGATAAAGATGTCAACCTCAATGGCCACTGATAACTACGGAGCCAAGGATAGATGTGTATGCCCTTTCTGAGGCCTTCTCACACAAGCAGCCTGCCAAGGAGAACCAGCTTGGGATGTAAAGGACCATAAATCCTGAACAATCGCCATCTAGAAGATCGGTTCTAAGGGTCTTTAGTCTCTGTGTAGCCTTAACAACTCATTAGGAAAGCAGTACTGACTGGTTTTTACATCTCTGGAGCTGCCCATTACCAATTTCCAAACATGTGGGCTGCCATGCAGAAAGGGTACCATAGAGCCAGCCCTGAGCTTTCTAACGACTCCTTCCCTCCTTAGCATCATGAAAGAGCAGGGGGCTGAAGGAAGAATGTGTTTTCAAAAGATTATTTTCCAAAGGCAGTAGAGCCCTGGGAAGAGAGCAGCAATAACATCTGCCAGGACTTAGGGTGGAATAGCAAAGCTCCCATAGGCTTGGTTCTAGCTCTTCCATCTCCGGTGCTACTGGAATCACGCAACACAGTTTTAGAGCTAGTAGCTGAGTTTTCCAACCTTCCCACAAAACATTCTTCATCAAAAAATGTTAACATGAAAGCATTTTGCAGTGATATTTGTTCATCTTTATCCTCAGCTTACATACGAAGAAAACAGAGAAAGAGTAGGGGCGATTCACCCAAGGCTTCACAGAAATTCAGTGGCAAAGCTAGGAGCAGGTTTTCATGACACCCATAACTGCTAGGGGTGCACCGATAAAGATTTTTTGGGCCAATATGGATGGCTGATTATTAACCAGCCATATCGTCCGATACTGATCCGACTGCCGATATGCAGCCTGGCAGCTTGGAGAGCAATGTGCAGCTGGTAAATCTGTTGGGGGGAAGGAGGGGAGGGGCATGGGGGTGCAGATCAAGGCCACCATAAGGGAGAGAGTGGGGCTGGGGCAGGGGCAGGGGCAGGTGCTGCACAGCTGGGGCAGACTATGGGACAGAGCTGCAGTTCATCCAGAGGGGCATGGGGGGCGGCTTTCACCACTGCACGCACTCTCGGGGGAGTCATGGGGGGTATGTGCCCCCTGGATCTGTGCATGGGGCAAGGGCAGACTTCCTGCTGTGGGCTGGGGCCAGAGGCTGAGCCAGCCTCTTCCTGGAGGGCGGGTTGGGCCATGGCTGTGCTTGGGGCAGGTGGCAACAGCGCTGGGAGGGGGAGGCTATGGGAGGACTACAACAACCCCAAAATTTGCTGTAGCCCTCACTCCCAGCATCGCCACCTGCCTGAGCATAGCCTAGGCCCAGGCAAGCCCCTTCACTGAGAAGAGTTCAGTGCAGACGCCAGCCCCAAGTATGCAGCAACAGCTCGCCCTCAGTCCACACAGATCCGGAAGGCATGTGCCCCCCATGCCGCCCCTAGGATGCTTGCAGCTGTAGAAGCCACCCCCGCCCCTGCCCCGCAAGAGCTGTGGCTCTGTCCCCTGCCCCATGCCAGTTGTGCAGCACCTGCCCCTGCCCCAGCCACACTCCCTCCCTTGATCTGCCCCCCCACATCCCTTCCCCCAACAGACTTACCAGCCGGACACTGTTCTGCAGGCTGCTGGCCGCACTCCTGGCCACATGCATGCTGCGGCTGCATACACGTATGTGACATTTATCGGCAACATTATTGGCTACATCAGCCAAAAAAAGCCGATTACTGATAATGTCGTTTTCCTTTTATCAATGCCAATATGATACGGACCAATGTATCGGTGCACCTCTAATAACTGCAGCATCACGCTTTAACCAAAAGTTACAAGGTTATTTTACAGCTTTAACTCAAAATGCTCTCAAGAGACAAATGGGTTGTTTTCAGTTCTCTTCTAAATGCTTTAGCAAGCAGAAAGATGAAAAGTTTTCCTCACTTTTGCCTGGATAAATGTTCAGAGGACCAGAAACCCCTGGTGAAATACCATCTCTGTTGACTTCAGTGAAACTGGGGTTGCATCCTTGGCATCTGTTTTGAGCTCTGAGGATTTAATCTCTATTTTCTTGGTTGCAAGCCTTGTGATTTCCACCTCAATAGTACCGAATAAAGCAACTGGGGGTGGG
>NW_017728936.1:1279075-1292457 GCF_001723895.1 Crocodylus porosus | reverse complement strand
GAGGAAATGCTATTAAAAAAAACTCTACTAAATATAGTATTACAGACCGGATGGAAATCTATGGACTTCCAGATATGAAAAAAGGGCAGCCACTCTAGTAAAGCTGCCTACAAGGTGATAATATTATGAAGACAGCTTTAAGGCAAGTGACGCACAGTTAAACATTTGAAGGAGAAGGAAAATTAATTGGGTCAATTAAAAAGGACAGTGTGTTTGATTTATGCCTAAAAGTTTTAGGTTTACAAAAATGAGGTTTTACAAAAATTTAAAACAACAGAAATTCATCCAGGACAAACATGTAATTTTGTCTGGTTTTAAACATGACCTGGCAGTATCAGCACCAAGGTAGGAGAGCTAGAAAATAAACTTGGCTAGTAAGTCACTAACAAAATTGGAACCAACCAGTCCATCTGCTGTGTCCATGCTTAATAAACTGTAAGAAGCGTTACACTTCTGCTAATGGTGTGTACCCAAACTGAGTGCTCATGGGGAAAAAGGTTAATCCAATTTTTCAAACTTTTGGTTGTAAGTGTCTCAAGAGTTGTTATTAACGTAAAAATATTACTTCTTTCGTGTTACTTTAAAGTAAGTGGTGTCACTTTTAAGACAAAGAATCAAGTGAGTGGCTAACCAACCTGTTTTTGATTCCATTTAAAATCTGGAATGAGAACAAAGCCATTGCAAGGATCAGGGTTTTCATGGATTATCCGATCAGCCTCAGCCTTCTTCTCCAGGATATTATATACCCACTGAAAGAGAAAAACCCAATCATTAAAAGCAGCAAAAAACCAAAATACTGCACCTTTACACTAACCTCTTCAATTACCTCCAATCTACCACTAGTGGAAAATACAGGAACTATACTTGGATTTATAAAGAGCTAAATTATTTTATGGTCGGCAACATTTGCAGTCAATTATCTGTAAAATAATCAAATATTATGCTCCAGAGTATTGTGATCATCACAGGTGAAAAAAACCTTCCTGACCCCATTTATAGCACTGCACAATTGGCTGGCTGAATTAAGAGAGAATTTTTCTTTCCTTTGATGTGCTAAGTATTGGCCGCAGCTGGAGATGGGATATTGAAGTTAGATGGTCTAATCCAGTACAGCAGTTGCTACATTCAGGTGTAACAGAATCCATAAAGAATTATCCCTGGCAGGACCCATCTGTCCTGTGAAACAGACACTGCTGAAACGTGGCTGTTCAATAAGGCTGGGTAGCAAGCTCCCCAAAGGTATTAAATCTGACTACAGTCTTTGTAACAGTGGGACTTCTGAATATAACTTAAGCACACCTCAACATAAATTACTATTAACAAGAGTGCCAGTCACCAGAAAACATATCACGTGGTACAACATGGCTGGCTCTTGCCAGTCTAGCTATCCAAAGTTACCTGATAACCAGGTTAAAAACAATCAAGGGTGCTTGCAGGCATACCCCTCCACAACAGTGTTTTACATTAAACTCGGCATGTTATTGCACTGACGCACGTGCCCAGAACAGGCAGCACGCTACTTCAACCCAGTTCACCTGACAGATCTGGTGCTTTAGCAGGGGTTTGTTGGTGCTTTTATCTAATAGTTGATTAAATCAGCTTTACCTAAAAGTGTCAAAAAGCCCTGCTGAAGCAACTGATCTTTACAGATGCTCCAGAGCCAGGCTGAAGTAATACGCTGCTTCTTCCAGTAAAGAGCGTTTTGGGTTTGTTTGTTTTAAACATCTGCAACCAGCCAAAGTGCATAAGCCCTAGCTTTAAACAAGTTTGTTCACAGACTCAATCAAACAGTTGTAACCCATTCTGTCTCCCTTCATGTGAAGCAGCCATGCGATAAGTAGGGCTAGTTTCGCAGGGAAGAACAGACTCCTTTAACATGGGGAACCTGTGATCAATGTTTTATGCTGCATCCATTCCCATTAATTCCACTTTAAGGACCTTTGCAGTCTGGCACTTGGTCACTTCCTCTGGGTGACTTGACACCCTTCATAAAACTTAACATGGAAAAAGAGCTTTAAATGGATGGACACTGGGCCCAGGAGCTTTAAATGGATGGAAACTGGGACACTGGGCTCATCACAGCACGGGACAGTTGCACACAATGGGACTCTACTCTTGGGAGCTGACACAGGTGAAGACACAGGGGCCCACCACTGTTTTAGACCCTCTAAAGCTACACGCAGAATGCATGGCAGGATGGCACCTTAGAGAATAACTGACATGAGAGGCATGAGCTTTCATAGGCAACAGCATCTGACAACTCTGTCAGCATCTGATGAAGTGGTTGTTGCCTAGGAAAGCTCATATCTCTCTGAATCAGTTAGTTTCTAAGGTGCCACCCTGCCCTGCCTTCTGCCTAACTTTGGACTAACAGTTAACTACCACTCAGCAGTCACAGGAAATTTAGCATGTGGAGACAGATGGCACCTGCCTGAGCTCCGGCAGGCAAACTGCACCTCAATAAGCCAGGGGGTTAATTCCACAGTCAGAATATTCTGAGTGTATTTGCAAAATGTTTCTCCACAGCTGTCAGAGCACCCATGTCTTTTTTTTATTTCCCAAGGACACATCTCAGATACCAGAAGAGATGATAACCTATGTCTTAAAATGCCTTTCAGACAGGATTACAGACCACCTGATAGGGCACGGGCACATGAAGAGGTTATCTCTAGGCAAGGCAGAGAGTAACTTTACAGCTGGCTCTGCAACTAAGACCTAGGTACCTGCTCTTCCCTAGCAGTAAATGTGAGGTAGATTATCCCACCTTCGTAGACAGGTAAGGCACCTTGCATATACTGTGAATAAGAGCGTGCATTATGTTCACAGCTTAAACCCTCAGCCATCTTCTAAGCAGAAATCAAGGCACTGCCTGCACTTTATAAAAGGAGGAACTGAGAAGTCAGCACCACATATGCAAAGCACTCTAGTCTGGACCCTCCAACCTGCTTTAACCACAGCAAGTCAATGGCAGACCTGACTACAGAAGCCAGTAATCTCAACAACCCCCGGTCACCAGTTCTAACAGTCACCCTGTAGGTTAGAGCAGTGGCGAGCCAGTCCTATCCTGCTGCTGCACTATGCTCTTTCAATCACTCCGCCACCTGCCTACAGTACTCTGATGCAATGGTGAGACAGACCTGTTAGATCAAGCCCTTTCACTGCTGATAAATCAGTATGACAGAAGACATTGGCCTTCAGATACTGGACCCTTCCCATTGTAAGTGTCAAGCAACACTGCCTTTAGAGCAAGCTGGGTACTGCTCACGTGCATTGCAGAACTGAGGACGATGGATAGAGTGCTGCCTGCTTGCTGGGGGGCTTTCTAAGGTACGTTTTTAAAACCACTACACTGTGTTCTCCTGGTAAAGCTTCCTGGGTTCAAGCTTATAAATCTCCCAGAGCCTCAGATGAAGAGCAAAGGATTTTGTTATATTTGGAGCCTTTTACTTAGAAACCTAGAGGGTTTCTAAGCTGTCAAGGGAAGCTAGATCAGTTCCCCATCACTGATGTCCAAGATGACATCCCAAAGAATTTAAAGGCCTCAATTTTAGGAATACCACTGGCTTAGGTTTCACATAAGTTGCTGCAAATATTTCCTGGGAGACTCTGGCGATTAACTTCAAGTAGAAGGTGCTTTACCGTCTGTCCCATTTCTCTGTCTCATTTCAAGACTTGTTTCTATCACTTTGAAAATGCAAATATTTCCTCCCAGTCAATGTCCTACCATATTTGGAACCAGGCTGGTTCCACCTGACCTAGAAAGGAACCGTACTTAGCCGTATTAGTCTGAAGTCAAGTAGAAGGTAAGGTGTGTGTATATCTAATAAATATATCTGTACAGATGCAACTATTTAGCTATATATTTTGGTTAGTCTGTAAGTTGCAAATCTACCCTACCTTCTACAACAAGGGAATCCTACATGCTTTTAAATTAAAGAACCTTCTGTCTGAAAGGATGGAGACTGAGGTAGAGAACAGGGTGTCCTTTGCAAGATGGACATTAAGGTTTTCTTCACCCTTCCCTCCCTTCTGCTCTACTGATTTCAAGAAGAGGAAATAGAGAAAGAGGGACTAGAACATCAAAAGCTCAGAGGGGTCGGGTATATCAGAAGACTTTGCTGGTGGATGTCTCCTAGCTTATCCAAAACAGACACCTCTGATGGCCTTTGTTAATATGGTTTCCTAGGTGGATGACTACAAATTCTAGCAGGCCACGCAGAGATGCATACTGAAATACATAGAGAGGGCTATTCTAGTAACTTGCAGAGGAAGCTGCCAAGACCACGAGCCCTATAGTCTTCAGAGCAAAGACATGGAAAAAATGTTTGAGTAGGCTGCTGTCATTTTCTAGAGCAAATACTATTTTTGCTTTTTCACAGCTAATAAATGCCTCTTGTATGTTATTGGTGCTGAAGCCTGACTGCTGGCAGGAGAGCAACAAAAAATGGAGCAAATAAAAGGATACAAGTGTGGGGAGTAATTGAAAGCAGACTGCAGCCTGCAAAGTGGCCTCCATCACTAGATGCAGAAAACATGTTGAGCAATCAGAAAAACAAACAGCAAACTCTATCCTTAACTGCTTCAGCACTGCCTTGGGTAGCAGATAAGTGGAGGCAAATGCCCTTGGCTGCTCTGAGTAATAAGTACATCAGTACTAGACCTCTGATATTGCAATGGGGCAGAAGCACCTTCAAGAAATGCATGTTATTTCTAACTGCCTCAGGAAAGCCTCAGCTCCAGTCACACGGCAGAACATGCACCACCCTTATTAGGGACCCACACGAACCACCCTTATCAGGGTCCAGAGGCAACACCATGAAACAGAGCACATGGAACTGTAGCAAACAACAGTGAAGAGGGCTGGGAACCGTTTGAATTGTACACCAGTTTTAATTTTTATAACAGCTGGTGTACAGATTAGCCACGTCAATAATTATCATTTCTAATGTGCTGTGTACCAATCTATGGAAACATTAACTGAACTATTGAGACAGCAGTATATTTTCTGAATAATTTTGCTCCTCCTTTTGTGCAAGACTTGGTCCCAACAGACAAGAGAAATATTCCCTACCCTGCAAAGTGGGGAAATATGACAATGAGTGGAGTTGTTCAGTCAGCTGGCACATGAGAAAGGAGACAAATCTACTCCCCGTGGCAAAAGAAGTCTAATACAATTTTGGCAAAACCAAAACCATCCAAAGCAGAGGGTTTATGGACAATCAGGACAGCATTCATCTTCTTTAGTGACTGACTATCTCCCAGTCCAGGACAGTTTTCCATATGGAATATTCAAATTGCAAATTAGAAACTGAAGCAATTTAGGAATGAGAGGAATCATAATTGTATCACATCTTTCTTGCTGAAGGGTTGAAAAAAACTTTACAGAAATTATACCACTAGCCTGCAACAGCCCCTCTCCCACGCGGTGTGGAGGGCAACAGCAACACAGTATGGGGCAAGCTGTCCAACAGGAATCTGCGCAGAGACCTGGATAAGTCATTACAGCAAGCCCAGATTTTCATAATGAAAGCTTTGCAAGGTCACAGAATCCAGCCAGAGCTTGCAGGTGCTGCTTATGGGCTCATCTAAAAGATTCTGGCAACAAACTGCAGAGAACTTATCTGTACGGTAGTTCAATCTGTTCCAGTCATGGATTAAGACCCCAATCATACTACAAACCATACAAACTTTGAACATGGACTATTTCTACCCCAAAGGGCCTGCAAGCTGAGTAGAAGACAAGTAACAGGTAAATACAGACAAATGGGGGTACCAATAAGACAAAACTGATTAGCATGACTAACAGTGAAGTATTTTTGGGAGGCACCCCAGGAAAGGAAGACTTAATGAGGGACTTGGAAGAGGACAACAAAGTGGCCCTTCATATGTTTCCAAAGAGCCCCTGCCATGTCTGAAGGGCAGCATGGGAGAAGGCATGAAAACCTTGTTTGAAAATTCACTGAACAGACAACGAAGGCTGGTATTACTGGCAAAGACATGAGTTTGTCTTGAGCGATAAGAAGCAATAGATAGATGGGGACAGGCTGGGAAATGGCTTTGGAAGCCAAGGCAAGGTGTTTGTATTTGGTATGATGGAGAAGGGGAAAGCCAGTGGATAAAGGCAAAGGAAGGGATGACAGGGCAAAGGCAATGACTAAAGAAAATTGATATTACAGCAGCATTTTGGATGGATAGAGACTTGGGCAAGAGACTGGCTTTGTCAGCACCTGAGAGGAGGGTGCTCCATAACTGAGATGCAAAAGGAGGAAGTCTCACCAAGGATTTCTATCTGTCTGCATGGATGACAAAGGCTATTCCTTAATCTTAAGCAGGAAGAATCAGAAATTACACATAACCTGAGTGTGAGGTTCTAAAATCAGGGGTCAGCAACCCCCGGCATGTCTGCCGAATATGGCACATAAGGCCAGTTTGCTCAACACGATACCGCCAGCCTGGGCTCCAGGCAGCTGCTGCTAGCCAGGAACCCAGACTGCTTCTAACTGGTGGCTGTGGGGCTGCAAGCAGGCACCATGACTGGCAGCAGCTACCCCAGAGCCTGGGTCAGCTGCAGCCGTGAGGCTGCAAATGGCCTTGTGTGCCATGCTCAGCAAACATGCCCAGCTCTGGCCCCCGGGGAGGCAGCAAGTACTGGTGATGTTCCCCATCATGCTGCCCTCCCTGCCACTTCTGCAGAGCAGCATGTGAAACCCAGTGTGGCAGGGCAGAGTGGGGAGGTGCATGAAAGCTGCCTGCCTCTGAGCTCCATGCTGCCCTAGCCACACTTGCAGGACCCTTGCAGGATGGGGCAGCAGCGAGGGGCACAACCTGCACTGCTGCCTGTGCTACCCTCGTGCATACAGGGGACCTGGGTCCCTGGCCCATCATGCACAAACTATCACTGAATTGATGTTTGCAAACAAGGCTGCTCAAGAAGAAGGTACAGAGGAAAAAGAGGAAGGGGCCAAAGCGAGAGATATGGAAAACACAAAAAACAATAAGCGGGAGTGATTAGAGATGCAGGACAAGAACCAGGAAACAACTAAGTCAGGAAGAGTGGGAGGAAGTGCACAGAGGCAGATAAGTCAGTTTTACTGAAGCTGAGAACACTTGGATTTAAACTTTTGATGACGGCCATCTGATATGAGAGAACTCCCCATGAATAATCAGTACAAGGTGAGGAAGATGGCAAAGTGCCAGAGCCCTGCTTCTGTACCTAAAGCTCCTGAAAATCCAGAGCTTCATATAGATTTCTTGGTTAACAATCTTTTGTTTTCTGGTTGGCTGGACAAACATGATGGAACAGCTGTAACATTAACTTAATCTCACTGTAACTGCACAGTTTTAAACAACTCTACATGATCCTTTCAGCACAGCTAGGAACATGGCAAGAAAGAAGAGAGGTTGTTGGGAGAGGGGAGAGGGGCTATGCATATACATAAATTTCATTAGACAGAAGGCAGGGTAGATTTGCACCTTTTTAGCTAATCTAAAGTGCAACCCTACACTGCCATCTGTCTGACTTTAGAATAACAAGGCGATCTACCTCTCTGTCTTCAAATCAGGGACAACTACCAGAGCAAGAACACCCTACTTATGTTTTTGTTTGGACTGGTAGGATTTTCCAATCTTTGAAGAGCTCATGAGCAGAAACCTGCACTTCAAACTTCTGTGAGTACCAAATTTCTTCCTCTGTTAAAGCCAGTTGCTCCAAGTCTGTTCAAATGCAACAGCCAGTTTCACACAACACAAAGCTTAGAGTGCTAGGCCACTGTCAAAAAAGGCTCTTTTTACCTCTCAGTCCAGATGGAACAGTGAAATGTAGATCAGGGGTGTCAAATTCATCTGGTCCCACATGCAGTATCGGGACTAGAGCGCTCCTTGTGGGCCCAGCCAGGATGCACCTCTGGCCATGGGAGGAAACAACAGCTGCATTAACACCCACAGATGCTTGAGAGGCTGTGTTGGCTCACGGTACTGCAGGCATTAACATTGCTGCTTACCTCACTGCTAATGAAAGTCCTCAGTGGGGATCCATACCTGAGATTCTGGCAGCAGGGTGGAACAATGGTGGCATTAACCCAGGCAGTTACCTTTGCTGCTGCACTGGCTCGGGGAACAGAAGGGGTTAATACTGGCTGCCACTGAAATCCCAAGCCCTCCAGGAGTTACACAGGCCAGGGGACACTGCTCTATAGGCTGCATGCTTGAAACTCCTGCTCTAGAAGAGACTGAGATGCATTAAGGATGAGTAACCATACCTGGATGCTGAAGCTCTGGGACTGGATAAAGGGCAGCGTAATGTTCTTGTAATCTTCCCCAGTCTCACGGATGAGATGCACTTCTTGGCGCAGATATTTCTGAAGGTGTTTCTCTGTGGCAGGGTATATCACTGTGGTTTTTATCTCTGGAAATAAACATGTTTTCTGTGTTATAATCAGAGATTAAATCAAAGTTACCTCCCTCTGTCACTGATAAATTGTTTCTCACTTTTAATCAGCATCATGCTAATAGATTTCAGAAGTTACCTCTAAAGAAGTAGGTGAATTTGCATAAAAATCAAAGGAAAACTTCATACCCTAGAGCTCATATTGCTTCTTTGCAGCAAGAAAGGCTCATGCAGCTGCAGATGCTAAAAGTAATCAGCTGATAAAATATCAGAAGGAATGATTCCAGTTAAGGGTGGAATGGAACATGCCAGTGAAAGTATTTTTTTCACACTTGCTTTCCAGCAGCTCTGACAGCAGCAGCCTGGTCTGTCTCCAAGGGAACAGCTCTCAAATGGTCACCAATTAGAAGGATAAATACAAAGATGCTGAACAAAAAACAGATGTGCCAAAAGGAAAACAAAGCCAAGTCCCAAAAGACATGGATACACACCCAGCTGATGGCCTGTACAAGCTCATTTTTCCTTCAAGATAGATTGAGCTTGGGTGTTTCCTAGTAAAAACACACATAGGAAACCCTGGAGGTGAAAAGACCAGTTGTGCAAGAGATGGGGTGGAGAGAGGTTACAGTAGCAGAATGTGATTACAGCAGGGTGGGCAAAATATGGCTTATGAAGGGATTTTGTATGGCCCGTGGAGAGACCCTTGGTCCCACCCAGCCCAGGTCAGGACACCTGACAGTGCTAAATATGTCCACCAAGAAACAGGCAACTGCTAGCTTTTGAGCTCCAGCTCCAGCACCAAGGTGGCTGCTCCTGCTGGCCTGTCCCAGCACCTGGAGGGAGCATTGGTGCCCGACGGTCTGCAGGGCAGGACCCTGTGTCAGTCACTTCAGGACAGGAGCCCAGTGGCAACTGGCTGCATTTGCAGAACTGCTGCTCCCAGTCGCCCAGACTGCACAGAGTCTCTAGCATGGCCCCCGCTGTGCAGCTCCCACCCAGCACTTTCCACCTGATGTGCCCCGCGTAGCCATGCCGGGCCTGCTCTCTCCCTCCCCATGGCCCAGGGCCTCAGCTACTCCCCACCTGGGTGGCTGCTCTGCTGCCTCCCGAGTCCAAACCTGAAGCCAAGCTCCCATTTCCACTCAGCCCTTTGTTGCCATCCCCGGCTCTATCCAGCTGTGTTCAGGGCTACTGCTTAAGTCTCTCACCTGGCGCTGTTCAGACTAGGCTAATGCTCAGCTGCGCACAGCACTGGGAGTCGAGGCGTCCACAGAAAGAGCAGAGGCCCTGCTGGGATTGCAGAGCTGGGGGGAGCCCTTGCATTCCACTAGCTTTGGGGGGGTGCCCTTCACCTCCCAATGCCTGGTCCCATCAGCCACAAAACCACCACTTAGGGCTCCTATACACATGGAGGGAGCCTACTCAGACGCAAGCAGATCGAGTCTGCTGGAATGAGGAAATTAGCACGCTCCAGCAGACTCCAGTGTCACGTGCAAGAGCATTCCTACACAGCAAAATGGCAGCAGGGCACTTTGAACTAAAGCTCATTGAACGTTGACTAAAGTTCAAAGTGCCCTGCTCCCATTTTTTCAGCATGGGGACGCTGGTACGCGTGACGACTGGGCACTTTTAATTAGCATGGCTCACTAATTCTCTACTCAGCACTGGTGAGACCACAGCTAGAGTACTGCTTCCAGTTCTGGGCACCATGCTTTAACAAGGACACGGACAAGCTTGAGAGAGTCCAAAGAAGACCACCTGTATGATCAGTCTTAAAAGGCAAGCCATACGAGGAAAGGCTGAGGGATAGGGACTCTTCAGCCTGAAGAAAAGAAAGCTGAGAGGGGACCTGGTAGCAGTTTACCATTACACTAGGGGAGGACATCAAGGGCTCGGTGAACAACTGTTCACCAGGGCACCCAAGGGGAAAAGTGGGAGTAATGGCCACAAACTCCTGGAAGACCGATTCAGGCTCAACATTAGGAAAAACTTCTTCGTAGTCAGGATGTCCAGACTGTGGAATAAGCTCCCTCCAGAGGTGCTGCAGTCACCTACCCTGGAAATCTTCAGGAGGAGACTGGACAGTCACCTTGCTGGGATCACCTGACCCCCGGTTATCTTTCCTGCTGGGTGCAGGGGGCTGGAACCAATGAACTTCCGAGGTCCCTTCTGGCCTTACAAACTATGAATCTAGGAGCACAGCAGCAGGACAAGCTGACAGTGCATATTCCCCACACATCACCCCCCCCACGAACCCAGACCTCCTCCAACGGGAACAAAAGAAAGGTAGGGGCTCAAATGCCAGAAATTCCTGAGTTTTCCGGACTAAAGGGGGAAAGCACAGACTGCTGGACAAGGTTTACCACTTACGTTGCAGCTTTGACCCTCCTAATGTAAGCATAGCCAGGCTACACTCCTGAAGAGACGGACGTTTTGAGCAGTTCTGACATGGGCTGCCATACTGCAGAACCAGCCGACGTTCTTGCTGGGTCAGTGGCTCCTAAATAGTCACCTTAAGACTCTGACTGTACCAGCAGTTCTGCAGGCCCTCTCGTTCGGTTAATGAGAGCCCCTTTGCTCTCTGCTTACTGTTCAACAGACCTCCCTATGGCCCAGCAGTGGAATCTGGATTTCATATTCACCCCAGACATGAGCTTACAACCGGCTTAAAAAAAAGTAAACCAGAAATCAGTGAACAGACTTTAAATTAGAGAAAGAAAACCTAAGTGGTGGTCCTGGGAGTTGGATGCATTTGTTACTACTTCTGTCATTCGAAAGCAATTTCACATTCACTGAGAAATGCCCCAACCTCCTCTGTGAGCTAATCAATAGATGGCTGGGGAAGGTGTGTAGGAAAATTTTAGTGACTTGCAATGAGTTTCTTTCACCTTCAAGTTCAGGAACCATTTAGAAAACTAAGCCAGAGTGGGTTTTAGTAGTGCTTAGCTTAAAGCAGGACCTGGAGTAATGCTCAGGCATTCCTATGAGAAGATGCAGAATTCAAGATTTCATTTCATTTCAAGGGAAAATGAGCTGCTCCTCTGGTAGAACTGGGCCCTAATTTGGAACTGTACTCTGATATGTCTGTCCAGTGGTCTCTGCCTCTTTGGTGGGTGGTCTCAGTGCTGCTCCAAATTCAGGGGTGACCACAACAGTATACTTGGCACCTCCATGGCAGCTTCAGAGAGCTCAGTGGGCTAGAGACCTGAATCTAACCTAAACTTCCCTTGCTGCAACTTGAGACTGTTGCTCCTTGTTCTACCATCTGCCATCACTGAAAACAGTCCAGCTCCAGCTCCTTCTGAACCCCACTTCACGTAGTTGAAGGCTGCTATTAAATACACTCTCAGTCTCCTCTTTTCTAGACTAAATAAGCCCAGTTCCCCCAGTCTTTCCTCATAAACTGTGTCCCCCCTGCCCTCTCACCATTTTTGTCACCCTCTGCTGACTCTCTCCAATTTGTCCACATCCTTTCGGTAGTGGGGTGCTCAAAACTGAACACAGCACTGCAGATGTGGCCTCACCAGTGCTGAATAGAGGGGAATAATCACTTCCCTTGACCTACTGGCAATACATGTACCAGTGCAGCCCAGTATGCTGTTAGACTTCTTGGCAACAAGGGCACACTGCTGGCTCATATTCAGCTAATTGTCACTGTAACCCCCCCAGGCCCTTTTCTGCAGAGCTTCTGCCCAGCCAGTCACCCCCAGCCTGTCCCGGTGCATGGGATTGTACCACTGGGACTGTTCCACTACAGCCCCCAGCCTGTAGTGGTGCATGACAGGACTTTGAACTTGTCACTGTTGAAACTCATGAGATTCTTTTTGACCCAATCCTCCAATCTTTTGAGGTCACTCCTTCCGCACAGATACAGGTTCAGTCTCTGGAGCCACTGATCTTTACATCAAAAACGTAAATTGCAACTGAGATGTCAGTGGTTATTCCATCTTACCCAGAAACTGCTCTAAATACACACGAAGGCAGCGAGAGAACCCAAGAGCACCGCATACGCTTGGCTTGAATGTAGAACAGCTGCTGTTCGGACGCAGATCGACACTGAAAGGATCTGACACCAAAACTGCCTGCATCCCTGGAGTCAAAACATTACTCTGACTTTCCGTAAACATTTTATGGTCCCTGGTGCCTGTGTGGGAGGAGGGACAAGGGGGCTGTTCCATTAAATAGACCCATTAATATACCTCTACTTAGAGTCCACTACTCCCGTTTTAATTATGGACTTCAAAGCCAAAACAATTCTGGAAGTCCAGGAAGTCCTTAACCATTTGTATCCCAATGCAAAATGTATTTATTAAAGTTCCAACACAGCTAAATCTGTAGGCACATTTACTACTCACTGTCTTCCTGAAGACAGCATCTGGGAAAGAACTACAGACAGCAGAGAGCTCTCCCCTACACCCACCTATCTGAGTTTGACTGTGGTAGAAAAGAGGCAATGTTGCAAGTAAGGCACCAATCTACTCTAAGCTGGCCACAGCTCTGTTGCCATCCAGACTCACCTAGGAAGCAAGCAGTAGTAGTTCATTTTTGTGACTTATCTAGTGATTTCCTCCTCCTTCAAATGTCAGAGAAAATGCAAGGATTGGGGGTGAGGGAGGGTTAGGATTGTGATTAAGAAGAAAACCTCAGGCATTTCCATTTCCTACTGCAGGCAGCACAGGAAACACCTTGTGTTGCAGACTCTAATTTGTTTTGGATGCTGCATGTTTATGCTTTGTATAAAAATGGGTTTTCATGATTTGGCTTCATTCTGAATGGGATGGCATGGTCAAGTAGTATGGGTGGGAGGAATCCAACCACAGAAGGGTGAGGTGAGGTGAGGTGAGTGGTGAGGGGAGTTCAGGACAAGCGGTTGCTCCTCAAGGGAGCAATCCTGGACGTGCAAGCAAAGTCCATCCCATCTCAGAGGAAAGGCAGCAAAAGGGCACAGCAGCCCCCTTGGCTCTCCAGGGAACTGGCAGACCTCCTACGTCTTAAA
>NW_017728936.1:1256397-1278015 GCF_001723895.1 Crocodylus porosus | reverse complement strand
CTCGGCCTTGGTGAGGCCACAGCTGGAGTACTGCATCCAGTTTTGGGCTCCACAATTCAAAAAGGATGTGGAGAAGCTTGAGAGAATCCAGAGGAGAGCCACGCACATGATCAGATGTCAGGAAAACAGACCTTATGATGAGAGGCTGAGCGCCATGGGACTCTTCAGCCTGGAAAAGAGCAGGCTCAGGGGCAATCTGGTGGCCACCTATAAATTTATCAGGGTGCTCCATCAGGATCTGGGGGAATGTCTGTTCACCAGAGCGCCCCAAGGGATGACAAGATTGAACGGTCACAAACTCTGCCGTGACTGATTCAGGCTGGACATAAGAAAGAACTTCTTTACTGTCCGAGCCCCCAAGGTCTGGAACAGACTGCCGCTGAAGGTGGTTCAAGCACCCACTGTGAATGCCTTCAAGACACATTTGGATGCTTATCTTGCTGGGATCCTATGATCCCTGCTGACTTCCTGCCCCTGGGGCAGGGGGCTGGAATCGATGATCCTCCAGGGTCCCTTCCAGCCCAAATGTCTATGAAATCTATGAGACGGACCATTTATATTCATTAGACAATTTCTTCATTTGGGCACCAAAACCTCCAACCCTGGCACACTGGCTCAGCACTTTGCAAGGTGGCAACTGAGTAACAGATTTAAGTCTTGTCTGCCTTCAAGAATCACATGACCAATAAAATAATCACCAAGTTAAAGAGCCATAATAAAATCCCAGAGTATGTTCTGAGGATGGTGAATTTCAGTCTGAGAGAAGGTGGGGGGGGGACGGGACAAAGCAGGAGCAAAAGACTTTACAGCAATGCACTAACAGGGCAGATAAAGTCCAGCAACTTCAGCTTCTCAAATTTCCAGCTGGGAAGAAACATGGAGAATCTGAAAAATAAACCAACAAAAAAAGCCCTTACAAAAGACAAGGTCTCCCTGAGGGACTGAAGAGGAAAGACCCTAGGGAAGATGCAGGAAGACAGGCTTTTTAAAAAATCCGTTCCTGGAAGCAGCATGACCTCTTGATCAGCGTGGAGGACAGAGACAGGGCACACGGATGGTTCTACTTGCTGAATGCCACTGGTTCACTATACAATCTTGGACCATTAACTTGCCTCAGCTGTGCCTCTGTCGCCCCTTTAAAATGCTGACGATACCCAATAGGATGTTTAAATTTTTTAAAGCACTCTGAAACTTCAAAAGGTATAAAAACCTTAGAGATGAGCAAAAGAGTATCAATCAGGTTGACCAAATACCAATGAGAAGAAAGGTGGTTAGCCATGTTAGTAAGAAGTCAGGGAGAAGGCAAAGCAGGGTGGCACCTTAGAGACTAACTGGTTCAGAGAGGTACAGGCTTTCATAGGCAACAACCTATTTCATCAGGAGGTTTCCCAGTGGGCAGAAAAAGGTTATTATAGCATCTTCCTGATGTGTAAATACCCATCAATGGTCAAATTTAAAAAAAAGCCCAGCTCCCACATGAGCTCCTGGATTAGGCAGCCAGATCTCCAGAACAGCTGTAGTATCCAGCTATTGCCACAAGTTCCCTCTCCGTTCTTTGTGCTATATGCTTGTCTAACTACACATCACTACATTTAAGATTTTCCAGTTCAATGACACAATGTGTTTGTACAACATATAGTGCAAGTGTGTGTGTGTCCGGGGGGGGGGAGGAGGAGGCATCTTAAAGGTTCTGCAAAAATTGTTGATAATAATGCCAACAGTAGGTTGCCAAGAAACTGCACCAAAATAGTACCCAGTACAGGAAGAGCCTGGTACTGGCCACACCAGGTTGGCAGGTCCTCTTCACACTATGGCTTTCCAGAAGCATCCTCCAGCTGGCATTGTAAAACACAATAAAGTGGAAGAAATGAAGATAACCAAAGCGTGGGTCAATGGATATCAGACTTCAGCTCGCTTTGTGCACATTACTAAAGTGACTCAGGGTGTAGTTGAACAGCTCCTTACAGGGCTGTTAGTCATTAGATATTTGTGTGCTACTGTAAGAGCAATGGACCAGCAGCCTATGTATTACACAGTGTACATCAGGGCTGTCAAACATATGGACTGCAGAGACCCATAACCTGGCCCCTGGTGCTTCCCCACTGACCCATATCCTGAGCTGGGCTGGCCCTGTGCACAGTGCCTGTGATGTGAGCCACCCATGGCACTTGCTGAGGCTGCGTCTCAGACTGTGTCACCTGCAGCAATCATTGGGATCAGCGTCCTGGACTGGCGTAGGCAGGGGGCGTGTGCACTGGATTATGCATACGGGTGGGGCACAGGGGGGCATGGGTCTGATCCAGCCTGCAGACCAATTCCATGCTACTCATCCAGCCCATGGGACCAGGTGCGTTTGACACCCCTGGTGTACATCATTCATAAATCCCAGGAGCAGATGTTATGCTAACTAACCCAGAATGGGAACTGGTATATTCATCTTGGCACACAGTTGGAAGGGAGAGTGAAGGAAAAAGAAAGTGCTGCTCATTTCATTTTAGCAGATAGAGTTGAATTTCTTAAGAGGTCTGGAGTACAAACTAGCTGCAATGATCAATTAAGGCATATTCACAGAGAAATACCCCTATACAGCTGAGACTCAACTGGAGGATACAGGAGGCATCATGCTGCAGCCTTTTAAGTATGCTAGGGGCTGCCTTTGTTGCCTTGCCAAGAGATAAACAAGCCAGATTCTGTAAAGCCTCATGCATGCAGGCAGAACAGACTGGAGATGGAGCTGTCACCAGGTGAGATGCAAGGTTCAGCACGGAAATTGCATCTGAACTCTCCTCCTCAAATTCCTTTTGCTTCCAAAGTACCTCAGACCCACAAGAAAAATGCCCAGGCCCACTGTATTCTAAACAAAGTGCTATGAACCCTGGGCTATCTGCCCAAACAGCAACAGTGTAGCAATAGCCTCAGCAGACACATGGCAGTGATGCCAGATAGTTGTTACCAATGTAACCATAACTGGAACACCTGTGATTGCAGTAATAGGTGCTTGTTCAACCCCATTCCTGCACATCACCCAATGGAGCTTGCCAGTGTAGAAAAGTCCACAAGTGTCTAAATGGGAGCTGAGGTCTTTTGACAATACAGCCCTTACAAGAAGTTGTTCAGGGTTTAAAAACTACTGGCATCTCTAGGAGCCATACAGGCAAGGAAACCTGCTGGAACCCTACCAGGGAGAAGTATTTTGAACTTCAGCGAGACTCATGGAAAGAGAGCAATAGCCGTTTCTAATGTAGCATGATGGAGAAGGCAAAAGGGAAAGTGACAACCTTTGGGAACTGGTGCAATGAAAAAGTCCCTGTACCAGGCCTCAGGGCTGAAAGCAATACCTATTCCAGCTCAGCCACAGCCTGGCTTTACTGGCAGATGCAGGTGGGATCTGCTGACATTGGAGTGAAGGGCTGCTGCCTTGACATGATGCATGCAGGGATGCTCTGCTAGGAGCCTGAAATCCACTGACTCCAACAAGCCTGAGAGTCTGATTTTGCTCTTCTCCATCAGGGAAAGTAAATAACTTCCTTGTTCAGGGCACCATCTTCCTCCCATCCCCCTCTGCCTCCAGCCCTTCTCCCTGCATCATATAAGGGAGCCAAAGCACAACGTGGGTTTTTATTCCCGAGGTGGAGCACCTTGCATTTCTCCATCTTGAATGCCATCAGGTTTTCATCCACCCACCTTGCAAGCCTACCGAGGTTGGCCTGGATCACCAGCTTATCCTCAAGTGTGGATACTCTTCCCCAAAGTTTGGTGTCATCAGCAAACTTGTACAGTTCACTTTTGACACCAGTGTCCAGATCATTTATGAAGACATTAAAGAGCACAGATCCGAGAAGAGAGCCTTGGGGGACGTCACTAATCACCAAGTGCCATGTAGATTGGGTTCCATCAACTACCATGCTCTGGGTCCGACGTCAGAGCTAGTTCCCCAGCCATCAGACTGTGGAGTAGTCAAGACCACGGTTGCCCAATTTTTCCATAAGAACATCATGGGACACCAGGTCAAAGGCTTTTTTTAAAGTCCAAATATATGACATCAACCTCTTCTCTTTTGTCCAGGTGATGCATCACCTGGTCGTAGAAGGAAATGAGATTGGTCAGGCAAGACCTACCTGCAACAAGCCCATGCTGGCTATGCCTCAGAATGCTGCCCTTTTTAGCCTGTCAAGAATGGTTTTCTTGATATTTTTTTCCAAAATCTTCCGAGGTATTGAGGTCAAACTGACTGGCTTATAGTTTCCTGGGTCTTTTTTCCTCCCTATCTTGCAAATGGGCACCACATCGGCCCTCTTCCAATCTGCAGGTACTTAGCCTGAGCGCCACGAGTTCTCGAATATCCTTGCCAATGGCTGCGCTATGATGTCTGTCAGTTTCTTTAGCACTCTTAGGTGCAACCTATCAAACCATCTGATTTATGGGGATCCGGCCTCTCAAAATGTTCCCTCACAAGATCCACAACAATGGTGGGCATATATTCATCCTCACCCTGGTCATTAGGCAGGGTGGTCCCTTTGAGCTGGTGAAAAACTAATTCAAATTAATCATTAAGCAGATTGACTTTTTCCTGGGTGTCAGTAGTTAGCTGCCCCAGTTGGTTTAGCAGGGGTCCAAGTGTTGCCCTTGTTTTTCTTTTGACTCCCCATGTATCTGTCTTTGATTCATGTAGCCAGATGGAGTTCAGTTGCAGCCTTGGCTTTTCTAGTTCACTCCCTGCAGGTGCAGACCAGTGCAGTATACTTCTCCTTAGTGGTGTTTCATGTCCTCTATCCTTTATACGCCTCTCTTTTTAGATGTAGGAGGTCCATAAGTTTCCTGTTCAGCCAAGGGGGTTGTTGAGCCCTTTTACCACCTTTCCTATGGGTTGGAATGGACTCCCCTTGTGCTTCTAGAATCATTTACTTAAGGAGCAACTGGTCATCCTGAACTTCCTTCCCTGTGAAATCATGGTCTCCCAGGGCCTCAAGAACGAGCCTCCTGAGCTTATGAAAGTCAGCTTTCCTAAAGACAAGGATTACTGCATTGCTGGCTGACTTGCCAGCTTTGCAATGGATGGTGAAAGTGATCAACTCGTGGTCACTGTCACCGAGTTTCCCTTCAAATCTTGAGACAAGTAGAGGTCATCCACACACGCAAGGCAGCTTTGTGACTGATCAGATTTGGCCAAGTGCTCATTCCATGAGATGTCTGGGTAGTTGAAGTTTCCCATGACAACCATGCACCGAGAGTGTGCAGCCCTGGCCAGTTCCCTGGTGAATTCTTGGGCAAGCACTTGTTCCTGGTTTGGAGCTCTGTAGTAGACTCCTACCATTGTATCCCTTTCACTATGTTCCCCTTGTATTCTAACCCAAAGGGTCTCCAGTCGTCCTCCTCCGGTGCCAATCTCAACTTGTAGGGACACGTAGCTCTCCTTCACACAGACAGCTACACCCCGGCCCTTTTTTCAGCACAATCTCTCCTGTACAGCTTATAGCCATTTATACCAGTGTCCATTCATAGGAGGAATCCCAGCAGGTCTCTGGAATCCCTATGAGATGATAGTCGTTTTTGTTTAGGAGAAGGACCAGTTCTTCCTGTTTATTCCTCAAACTCCTACCATTAGTGTACAGGCAGTAAGTGTGCCATTGGGGGCCCTAGGCTTCCTTGTACTCATGGAGAAGCTCTGTTCCTGGGCTGGGGTAGTAGTGGGTTCCCTTGGGCATCCTAACCTGCTGGTTTTGCAGTAGATGCTTGGTGAGTGTACTCTAGTGGTTGTCTGCCCATCCCCTGGCGAGCTTAGTTTAAAGCCCAGTCGAGCAGGTCGGCCATTCTGGCCAAGGAGAGCTTCTTCCCCTGTGGAGTGAGGTGGAGGGCCATCTCTTCCCAACAGACCACTGCCTTTCTCTCCAAAGAGCGGACTGTAGTTGTAAAAGCTGAAGCCTTCATGTTGGCACCAGTGCCACAGTCTTCTGTTTACTGCCTCAATTCATATCTCTCTCTCCTCTGTTCGTGACCTGTAACGGGAAGGACTGAGGACAAACCACCTGTGCCCCCAAACCCCTGAGACTTGCTCCCAGAGCCCTATAGCCACTCATGACCTGGCTAGGATTGCTCGGAGCCATGTTATTTGTGCCCACGTGGATAAGGAGCAAAGGGTAGTGGTTGGAGGGCTGGTTAAGTTTTGCGATCCTCTCAGCCACATCCCGGATATGGGCTCCTGGGAGGCAGCAGATCTCCTGGGCTAAGGGGTCGGAGCAACAGATCGCTCCCTCTGTCCCTCTCAGGAGGGAGTCTCCCACAATGACCACTTTGTGTTTCATCTTAGGGATGATAGCTGGTCATGTTTCTTCCTCTTCTTCCCCCTTTCTACTCTTAGGAAAGCCAACCATCACAGAGAGCTGCAGATAAACAGCCTTCAGCAGCTTCAACAGCCATCTCCTAGCCAAAACATCTTGGCAAAAGTGAGCAGAGAATACAGGGCTTTCAACAGGGCACTGCCGCCAAATCCCACTGGCCTCCTTCACACGGGAAATATCTGGAGAGGTATTTTCTATCCCTGGAAGTGCTGTTTTAATGCCAGTGGAGCTTTGGGAGGGCTCCTGAAGCCAAGTGGGCCCCCCTGCACTTGATCTGCAAGACAGACATCGTTTTGAATTTCTTTCTGCCTCTGTCTCTCTCCTGCTTCTCTGATCTTTTTGTACACAGACATCTCTCCAGCACTTTCCTCTGTGACAGTTTTCACAGCAGCTTCAGGGCTCATTCTTGACCGAGACCTAGAGCCTTCTCTTGTGGACACTGCTTAAAACTTCAATTCTATTTCTGGCTAAGACTGGAACATCCTCCCAGGCCTGCCTCAGCAAGGTGGCCTCACGCACTATCAGATTCCTATCTTGTGACTTCCTCCTTCTAGCCTGTTTGCCAGCACCAACCCGTGTTTGACCCTGGCCCCAGTCACCAGTTCCAAATTCTAGCTCCATAAACAAGTGAAAACACAATGTGTATGCAAAGATAAGCTCATTATCTCCTGAGCATTTGTCCTCAGAGCCCCCATCCTCTCATGTTACATCACTCTCTTGCATCTAACTTGACCTGCAAAGCCTTTGAGGGAAGCAGCAGGAAGTTGCTTCTACCCAGGCATGCCCCACAACAATCATTTCTAGCAGGGAGCAAGGTTACGGAAGGCAGCTCCCTTGCTTTTTCTTGCTTCTGGAAGGGAAACTACCAAATCCCTCGGGGAACGAAAGCAAGCTAAGAAGTCTGCAATTCCTGTGGGTGCGCTCCACACCAGAAGTATCCAATCTTGTCTCCTCCCATCACAGAGGGAGAGGCAGCCAGTGTGCTTTTGAAGAAATGACTGGCTATCACAAAGTGTCTCCCAAGCAACTGCAAAAGATGTTGGATACTACTACTACAGCTAGAGAAAAGCCTTAGGGAAAGCAAACTGCAGTGATTCAGTGGTCTGTTCCCCAGAACTGGATGACATAGATGGTGTTTAGAAAGAGAAAACAGCTCCCATTTGCAAAAAATGGAGGAAAGAGGACCTGGGAAACTATAGGCCAGTTAGTCTTACCTCGATCCTGGGTAAGCTGTTTGAGAGAATTCTTCTGGCCCATGTCCACAAGGGGCCAGCAGGAGAGATTATGCTTAGGGGCAACCAACACGGGTTCGTTAGCGGCAGGTCCTGTCAGACCAACCTGGGGGCCTTCTACGACCAGGTCACCAAAACCTTAGACGCAGAGGTAGCAGTGGATGTAGTCTTCCTGGACTTTCGGAAGGCCTTTGACACTGTCTCTCACCCTCTTCTCATTAAGAAACTGGGGGGGTGTGGTGTCGACACCTACAGAGTCAAATGGGTCACCAACTGGCTGGAGGGCCGCACCCAGAGGGTGGTGGTGGATGGGTCTTATTCGACCTGGAGGGATGTGGGCAGTGGGGTCCCCCAGGGCTCAGTCCTCGGGCCCGCACTGTTCAACATCTTCGTCAGTGACTTGGACGAGGGGATAAAAAGCACCCTGTTCAAATTTGCTGATGACACTAAGATGTGGGGGGATGTGGGCACACTAGAAAGGAGGAATAGGCTGCAATTGGACCTAGACATGTTACAGGGGTGGGCGGATGAGAACAGGATGGGATTCAACACCGACAAGTGCAAGGTGCTGCACCTGGGGAGGAAGAACCAGCCCTATACCTACAGGCTGGGGAACTCCCTTCTTGTTAGTGCAGAGGCAGAAAAGGATCTTGGAGTCATCGTTGATGCCAAGATGAACATGGGCCGGCAGTGGGGCGATGCAGTCAGGAAGGTGAACCGCACCTTGACATGCATCCACAGATGCATCTCGAGCAGGTCCAAGGAAGTGATACTCCCCCTCTATGCGGCACTGGTCAGGCCGCAGCTGGAGCACTATGTCCAGTTCTGGGCGCTGCACTTCAGGAGGGATGTGGACAACATGGAGAGGGTCCAGAGGAGGGCCACCCGCATGGTCAGAAGGCAGCAGGGCAGGCCCTATGAGGAGCGGCTATGGGACCTGACACTGTTCAGCCTCCACAAGAGAAGGCTGAGGGGGGATCTAGCTGCCTGTTACAAACTAGTCAGAGGGGACCAGCAGGCACTGGGGGAGTCCCTGTTCCCCCGAGTACTACCAGGAGTGACAAGAAAAAATGGTCACAAGCCGGCAGAGGGTAGATTCAGGCTAGACATCAGGAGGCGCCACTTCACTGTCAGGGCGGCTAGGGTCTGGAACCAACTTCTAAGGGAAGTGGTGCTCGCTCCTACCCTGGGGGTCTTCAAAAGGAGACTAGACAGTCACCTAGCCAGGGTCATTTCACCCCAGCTTCCTTTCCTGCCATGGCAGGGAGTTGGACTTGATGATCTGCTCAGAACCCTTATGACCCTACCAACTATGAAACAATGGCAAAACAATTTTGGTTTATTTTATTAAACTCACTGACATGTACTTTCAGTAGCATTAGAAGGGCTGGAGCCTTGTAGCTCCAAAGCCTAATAGCTTTACCCTGAGAACCTGACCACAGCATTAGAACAGAGGGGGAAAAAAATGCTTTTAAGCTCTTTAGCTGTGGATCTGGCGTACGGCACAGATCCTAGCGAAACTCTGAGCATGTGATCAACGTGCTCACTAAGAAAACTGAAGTATTGCCCTATGGAGAGTGCCTCTGAAGCTGAATACAGAAGACGGCGGAACAGGGGTACAAAACCATGGATGGTCAGCTGATTCTGTTTCAAATAAAGAAAACGAGCCATTTTGTTTCAGTCCACTTAACAATTGGAATTCTTCGAATGAAACCTGTGACACACTGTTGCTTAGACTCAAAATACAGTTTATTTTTTTCCATGTTTGCTCTTCCATCATGGATCATCTCCACAAACACTGCACACGGTTATCCCACTCAAATTTATGCATGAAGACTTGTCAATGCTGTGTATTCTATAAATTAGACACAATGTAGCAGCTAGGGTACAGGACTGAAAGTCAGGAAACCAAACTTCTAATTATGCCTGCAACAATCTTGCAGACCTCTGAGTGCAAAACTTTGGGGAATCATTTTTCAGAGTACAGAATGGTTACACTTCCTCCAATGCAAAAGTCAGGTTTATACCACAATGACCAAGAAACCTAGGCTATTGGTCGTTATGAGACATTAGGAGATCCTCAGGTAGAAGGTCCCACATATACATGGTAACTGAATTTGCTTATCGTATAATATCTGGGTAAGATAAATGTCTATTTGTTCTTTAAGCCAGGATTTAACTTTTTTCAGGCCAGGACTGCTTAAGTTGGGAGACTGTCTCTTTTCATTTCATGCCAAACCAGCTTAATGAAATCCACAGGAAAATGCTGGTAATATGAAATAGGAAAATGCAAACCACAAAGGCAGTCTGGTCCGGTTCCCACCATACACATGTTCAAACAAGACAGTCTTCCAACAGTTGGTTTGTGCTGTTGCTGGATGAGGTAATAATGAAAGACAAGGCCATGGCTTTGCTTACGCCCCTTGGCTAAAAAAGTATACACAAAGCACACACCAAACAGCAATAGGAGAAACAGGAATAGCAGCAGGGAAGAACATTCAGTCACTAGGAGAAACTTCTGCAACTCAGTTTCTTAACTCAGGATGAGGGAAGGAACATGGATGTCAAAATCATGTCAGACTTGATCACTGGAGGCTGATACTTCTCATGCTGTTCAGGACACAAATTACTCAAGCCCATTTATTTCTGTTTCGGAAAGTTCTGCCTTCATCCTGTACTTCCTAGTGTTAAAGACTGCATAACATCCTTTGTGGTACATTCCTCAACACTGACTCATTCCCACGCCAACAGGAAATAGGCACCCATTAGATCTACAATTTCTGGTTCATTGTGCTCAGTGGAAACTGCAGCTTAACATACTTTATACATTGCTAGAACATTTCAGTGGAGGCAGAGGTCTGGCTCATAATTAATAATATTCATTAAGTAAATAATTTAAGCTGTTCCCAGAGAATACTCTATGGAGCTGAGATAGTACAGAAATAATACTAGAAAGTTTGAGAGAGCAGCCTGCAAAGAAAAAACCCAAACATCTTCCTCCAAACCACACTCTCTCTCCTCTTCCTGTACCCTCTCCCCCACTTTCTAGTAGTCCCAAATAGTTATGATCAAATATGGTTATGACCACTATGCAGGGGAAAGGGGGGAAAAAAGTAATCCTTAATGCAAGGTTGTGGTTCAGTATCAAACATTTTGAAAGAGAGGCAGACTGTGGTTTACTAATGATTATTTCCTTTATAAAAGTCTCATCTACTCTGGAACATTTTGAGACCGCTAGCAAATGTACACGACAAAGGCTAGAGTAGGTTTTTTAACACTCACCAAGGACAGACCCCGATTTCAATTAGGTGTCTGGCACTCCAGATCCAGTAAGCAAAGGCCAAGTTTGATTCACACTGAATTGCCTCATTTAGCCACAGACACATCAATGAGGCAATGCTAACCACTAAGCTGCTAAGTTTTTCCATTTACTGGTGACCAATTGCACTGATTCTTAATTTAATTCCAAAAGCTGCATAATTCCCAAGAAAGCTAAATATATGTTTAAAATACTATGAATGGTGTGGCTGAAACCTACTAAAGCTGGGAAATGATGAGCTAAGTGAATCACTCTACCTTCCACTCATCCTGTGGCTTTAAGCTTTTTTTTGAGCTCTCTCAGAGAGACTCAAAACTGAAGTTGGGTTAGCCAACTTTGAACTGAACTGAAGTTGGGTTAGCCAACAGGTTTATCTGTACTGATCTACAGGCTTCGCAGAATGCTTGTGGTGTATCCTGGAACAATTAACTGGAGTTAAAAATGTAGTGGACATAATCCAAGAACAGCAAACACAGATGAAGTGAGGCAGCGACTGCATGCACTCCCACTGCAAAGCGGCTGCTTGGGCATCTCATTCTGGAAACAAGTTAGTAACAGGTCTTGGCCAATCACTTTTTGTTTGTTTGTTTTAATTGGGCAGTGAAGCAAAAATCAAAGACCGGTTCCAACCAATTAGAAGTGAAAACATCTTTGGTTCTCTCACCAAAATGAAAAACCTCCCCAATTTTCTTTTCCCAGAAATGAAAAGCTTTATATAGATCTTGGGCATTTTCAGCAATGGAAATTGAGGGCTAGATCTACACCATTAGCAGACATGGGGAGGAGAAGGTGGTACTTCCCCCCCCCAATGACCCCTCTAGCCCCAAAACCCAGAGGTTAAGGGGCTCACCCAAGCTGTAGACCTGGTTTCAATCCATTGTTTAACTGAGAGGATAGGAGTCAGTATTTCCCAGCTGAGTGCTCCAACCGCTAACCTAGTTACTCCCTCACCTTCTTTCTGGCTCTATAGATACCTAAGTTTTCACTTTTGTATAAAATATTTATAAACAGATGAGTGTCCCACTTCAGAAATGGCCTATAAGCTAAATACTAAGGACACTCTCTTGCAAGCTGGGATAGAAGGGTTCCAGCCCCAGCAACAGGCAAGGATGGTTAAAGCCCAGTCTCCCACAGGCTGGATGACACTACTTTAGTTTCTGTGAATCTAGCTGAGAGATTCAGTTAAATACACAGCAAATTCAACCAAAAAGGCCGAGTCAGCCAAAACTGCATTTTCCAAAAAGCGTGCTGCTTACCGTCCAGCCTTGCTCAGCAGGTCCCAAGGAGGCTTATTCTAACAGAATAATAACTTTGGCACACAGCACTCGTGCATACTAGGACTCCAAAAGTCCCTACGCCTTCAGTGGCTAGTTGAACTACTGCAGTTGCTGTGGTTGAGTGGCCTGCTTATAAACAGGTAAGTCCAGCACAGCACACGCTAATTCTAGTTGATGGCTAACTTCTGGAACAGCTGTTGCGTTTCGAGGTGACAGTTTGCAAACTGCAAGCTTCCAGCTGTTTGCTGCAATAAAAGTAAGATATGCAGGAACCATACGCCCCAAGACAGAAACCAGGACAGCTAACTTGTACTTGGATGAAATTCCAGTTTGCCTGGATTTTGCTCATACCCAGAATGTTACTTTAGGATAGTCTTTAGTGGAGGTTTTTACCTTGTTTTAAGTAAAGCTGCATGCAAACTTTATCAGGTCAGCAGCTTTTTTGTTCAGTTTTTCAGAAGAATGATCCAATGTGGCAGAAAAAGGGCTAATGATATTGCAGCATCCCAACCTCTGATGCTTGTAGCACTCTCTCTCGCTAGCAGTGTCCCCCTCCCATCCTTCACTCTCTGCAAGACATTACAGAAATTCATATCCAGCTGAGTGTGTCAAATTTCAATCCAACGCAAATTAGGAGGAGAGCATGATGGGGAGTCCCACTGAGCCAACTGGAGCAAAAAAGCCTTGTATTCTTTTTCCTCATCCCAACCAAGCATACAGAGAGCAACATTAACGGGGCAAGCTTTAAAGACATATTCAAATGTATTCGGGGTTTGAGTTATGTCAAGAAACCTGCAGGAAAGGAACAGCTTGACTCGTTGCTTTTGGACAGGGGTCAAATGACACCACACATTTTTCCCTAGCAAACAGAAAGTGGAGTAGAGGTCTGGCTCATACTTAATAATATTCGTTAAGTAAATAATTTTTACCAGAGCGTGCCCTATGGAGCTGAGATAGTAAAGAAATAATACTAGAAAGTTTGAGAGAGAAGTCTGCAAGGAAAAAAGCTGAAGATTCCTCCAAACCACTTTCTCTCTAATCTTCCTGTACCCTCTCCTTCACTTTCTAGTAGTCCCTTAAGATCCCCAAATAGTTATAACCACAATCAATGACAGACCACAGTCCCACCAGCTACTGTTAGTCATTTATTTACTTTTACTTATAAACACTTTTGTGTAGTTCTCCGAGCTAAGCATCTAGCTTTGACCTCTATCACTCATGTGCTTTTATAACACCCAGGACTGAGCAGAAATGAAAACCTTGCCCATATTATCCACCCACCCAACAGGAAAAGGAAACCACTTCTTTAATTTGTGCCCTATTTAGGTAAAAGTCCAATTGCAAGAGAAGCCTTAAAGATGAACAGATGTTAACAGCCAGAGACCGCAAGTGGAGGAACAAGCTGGGGAGCCTCCACCAGGATTATTTGGCCTCTACTGTGGTTCACTTCTAAGGACCTACCATGCCTTGGCTGACTGCAGCATGTGCTGATGGAGATGTGGAAAAACTCAGAGACAACCCATTCCCAAAGCACAGAGAGCTTGAGAAGTTACTGCCAATACCCACAGGCATCCCAAAGGAGGAGCACAGGTTTACATGAAATATCTCCTACAAGCCTGGCCTTTTATTTCTGTGGTCTCTTTAGCTGTTCTCTGCCTGTTTTTCCATCAGTTCCAGGCTGTATCCTCCCAGCCCACGTTACTTCTGAAATCTTTCCCTGCTGTTTCAGCATGAAGTGTGGTGAAGACTGAAAAATAAAAATGGACGTGGGAGAGGATTGGGGGAAGAGACCTATAAGTACTGAAGTACTCATGATGAAGTTAATTTGAAAGGATCTTTTGCTCTTACAGCCTGAAGTGGGATATTTTCTGGGCTTGGGAATACAGGAAGAAGTATCAATTCCTGTATGACAGAATAATTTCCTTACTCACTCCTAGACTCTATGTTTCCCCTTTCACCACCATCTCACTATTCATACTGAGCAGCAGAATGACTACGCAGAATCCAGGTCGCTGATGCATCAGCATTACACAGTCAAACTCATCAGACTCCTGAACTCGCTGTGTCTGGTAGGTACAATCTGCTTTCATACACATAGAATGAAATGCACACTCCCTACCCCTGCAAGTCATTATTATCCACAGCTTTGCATTGCTAGCTACAACACCTTCAAAGATAGGGTTTATCAAAAGAGATCTTAAACTGTAATAGTGCTTCCAGGTGCCATTTTAGTGGGCAGCATAATTTTTTCCCCCATGAAATACAGCATCTTTCTATAGTAAAACCAGATTAGGTTGCCTCTTATTGGAGCCTGGAAACATTGCTCACTATACACAACTGGAATACATGCGCTGTCCCACGGCATGTGAATGACAGGCTCTGAAGAATGGCCTAAAAGAATCCAGATGTCAGCTGAACAAATGGATCAGCACAAATTAAACATTACTGAGAAATATGTAGCTTAATTCATCTGGCTTTTGCTATACATTCTTTGTCATTAGAAATGTCTTTTCACTGCTGTGGAAGCAAACTCTGCACTCACATGCAGCAAAGCGAGTTGAGGAATCAGGACACATTTGTCGTCAGCATTTCAAAACTTTCCAACTTGCTGCAAGTTTCCCACTGAACGCGAAAGAAAAAATTGCTGGGCAATATTAACATGTGCCAAGAAACCTAGTTATACCAACAATGCACATGCTGAGCTAGCTTAAGGGAAATCAAATCAACCCAGGTTCGTTTCCAAACCTACATTTGGGTCACAATGGTTGTGACCCAAACCAAATTACCTCTCTCAAAAACCAATAACTGATTTAAGACAAATCATGAACACTTCAGTACTCCAAAAATAAAACACTTTCATCTGATTATTTAGACTGTTTTAAATGGAGGTAACTGATCTTCAGGGGATGTCCACTTGTAGATTAAAAATTGGCTTATAGAAAGCGAAGAGTGAGTATGAATGGTCATTTTTCAGGATGGAGAGAAGTAAACAGCAGGGCCCCAAGGATCTGTATTGGGCTGTTTAATATATCCATAACTGACCTGGAAAAGGGGGTGAGTAGTGATATGGCCAGACTTTTGGATGACACTAAATTAGTCAAAGTGGTAAAGACCAAGGTGGACTGTAAGGAACCTCAGAAGGATCTGGCATGACTAAGCAACGGGCAACTAAATGGAAGATGAAATTCAATGTACAATAAGTGTAAAGTGATGCACCTGAGCAAAAATAACAATACCTAAGCAAACAATACCTGCAGTATGATGGGTTCTACAGGGAAGAGATCTGGGAGCACCCTGGAACTGTGTACATCTGGTCAAGGTGAATGGCATCCGCCTGCAGAGACCTCAGGCACAATGAGATGACCGGACCTAGTGGGACATGGGGAAGGTATGTCTCCGGCTGTACTGTTACTGCTACACCCTGAGGCACAATTGACAACAGGAGGCAGCTTGTAGTCCATACAGAGGAGCAAAACTGTGCGCCAATTCCTCAGGTTGTGGGGGTCCCCCTTTTTGGGCAGCAAGGTTAGGGCAGCCCTCCTGCATGACAGGGAGACTCAGCCTAAACCGCAGCGAGATCCAAGCCAAGGACGTCTCAGAAGGCGCAGCAGAACTCCACGGTCAGCCTGTCGATGTCTGATGTTTTGTTAGCGGGCATCAGATGAAGGGTATCCAAGAGCTTGGTCAGAGTGAGAGGTCCCAGGCGCCCATGCTGACCTGTGGCAGTCTCTCTCACAGAACCTGGCAGGCGTTGGTGTTGGTCGGATATGACAAGAGCAGCTCTGTGTGGACAGTCCTTGCCCGTTCTCGCAGCTTGCTGAGATCCGTGAGGGGGGATGACATCCTCTCCTAGGAGGCAAGCGATGTACTTCTTGGCACCCCTCCTCTTCTCCAGGGTGTAGAAGTGGTTGCTACAGTCCGTCTCCTGATGGAGCTGGACATGCGAGCAGATGGGCATGCCACAGATGCATCTGTCATCCAAAGCTCTGAACTCTTCACACCACTCCTGACACTCTCAACAGAGGGATGGGTTGTCTGGGTCTGTGACCAGGTGCCTCTCCAGCTCCAGCACTTCCTTCTCAAGCTGCTCTCTAGCTGCCTCCTGTTGTCAATTGTGCCTCAGGGTGTAGCGGTAACAGTACTGCCGGACACATACCTTCCCCATGTCCCACTATGTCCGGGGTGAGGAAAAGACTGACCGCTGCCCATGCCAGGTGAGAACTCCCACAAAGCCCACGTCCTCCATCAGGCTGTTGCTGAAGTGCCAGTAAGCCAGCCCCAGATGCTTGGGTTGCAGAGTGATCTGAACATACACTAGGTAGTGGTCACTGAAGGGGGCCCACCCAGTGCTGGAAGCATAGACTTGAGCGGTGTTAAGCATGGACATACCCACTAGGGTATGACCCAGTAAATGGCAATTCTTATGTTCTTAGTTCTACAGCCCATGTGTAGCAGGGACCTGGCCCAGCCGCACACTCACTGGGGCAATGATCAACAGGGTAATGATTGCTGGGGCACTCTGTGGTCCATGGGATCCTGAGCAAACCTTGTGCGAGGCAATGGGCCCACAGACAGGCTGCATGCCCCCCTCCCAGGCAGGGCGGGGAAGTTGCATTAGATGCACTCCCTATGCACCCATCCCCCAACCAGGGCTTAAAGAAGGAAACTGGGCTCCACCTGGACCCAGAGCCTAGATGGGACCAAGAGTAAGACGCTCACATACTTGGTGTTGCCTAGAGCTTGGAGGCCACAGCTGCAGCCAATAATGAGCCCCTCGAGGATTTTCAACACAGGGCAACAGCCACAAGGCAAATGGTGGCGTGCAAAGGTCCGGGTTAGCCCCCTGTCCTCGTGTCCGGGTGGGTTTTTAAAACTTGAGCAAATGTCCAGGTTTTTACTCTGCCTCTGCTTTCCCATGCTGGCTGCTTGGGGATGGGAGCAGCAGGCAACGTTATTGGGGGTCATGTGCTCCACACCCAGGCCCCAGCAAACTGCTGCCAGGTAGAGAGAGAGGAAGCATGTGCACAAGCATGGAGGTGGGAGCTGCTTGGGCAGCAGGGCTGGGGAGGGGGCAGGATGCTGCGGATCAGGAGTGAGGGGCACTGGCAGGGCTGGGGGGGCAGAGGCTTAGAAGTGAGAGGCAAAGGCAGGACATGGGCATATCACTGCCCCCCCACACACGCAATCATATGCCTTTCTCACCTCTTGTCCCCCCCACCCCCCATAGGTGTCCTCTTTTTTTGATACTGGAAATATGGTAACCCTAGCTTATAATCATCCCTTTCCCCCAGTATCCCACATTCTTGAAGGCAGATTATGTCTGCCCTTGCTTGTTTTAACATTGGTTCACCCACCATTTCTCCCCCACTTTCACCCTCCTTTTCTCTTTCTGTCCCTTTCTGATTCATGCAATCCTAAGGGGGTTTGACCTTGCTTGTATAGGTTTTGGCACACCTGCAGAATAGGTGCCCCCCGCAGTATATTTTAAGCAGGCGGCAGCTCTATGTCCCCTCCCATCACATGTGCAACACACCATGAGTGTGTACAGACAGGTTCCCCTCTTTGCTGCATTGCTTTGGTTGCCCATGGTAGATTATAAAACACAGCAGGGCTCCAGCTGGATCAGAGACAGGTGCTGCATGAATCCTGGGCTTCATTTATTTGCTCTCAACACTCCATGACCCTATCTAAATACCATTATTTGTCCTGCACCTTCTCTACACGTCTTACTCTTGGCACATGCAACTCCACCCACCTTTCTGTCTTTTGCCTCCAATAAACCCATACACATTCTTGCTATAAACACTAATTCCCTTGGCTTTTTCCCTGCTATAAACTTTATCCCTCTTAATTCCTCCCTCCCACATTCATTCCTCTGCATGTTTCTTCACTGTTTAAGTAAGTAAACTCCCTAGTCCTTCTGTTTAGAAAGCAATCAGGCTGGTGAGATATTCCATCTGCACCTCCAATATCTCAAACAGTACCTCTTCTATGAACTCATATCTGTTCATTGTCAATCCCACCTGCACCCCATTAGCAGCTGATGTTGCTTTTATCCACACATCCTCCCTGACATCTCTTGGTGCATCTTCCATGTCTTCCCACCATGTCACTCCTGGTGGACCAGCATTTGGTCACGCTCCTGCTGCTTTCCGCCTCTTGTCCAACGTACCTTCTCTTGCTGTTCCTGCTTTATCTGCCATTCTCCTCTGCTCCTGTCTTCCCTTTGGCCTTGTTCCTGTCCCTGCCACCTTTTTTGCAGCTGCCTCTGTTATTGTTGCTTCTTCTGCTGTTGCTCCCATCTTCTTCATTGTCTTTCGTCTCCACTGTTGTCCATTCTCCATCGGTCTCTAGACTTTTTTTTTTCCCTGCTCTTCATTTCACTTTCCACCTCCTGGTTACTTGCCACCACTATTGTGTTGAGGTTTGGGTTTTCCTCTTCTACTCCTTACCGCCTTACACCCCAATGCTCTGCCAACCCCTATGTCCGCTCTGAAGGCATTAATCAGGTTTTCAGCTGATCACTTGACTTTAGCCAAAAAAGTGTTTTTGGGAACCTTTTTTCTTTTCCTTTTTTTATTTCATTAAAAACACACTTATCACGCTATACTTACAAAGCTATACATCTTGAGCAGCCTTGTTTTACCAAGACCTCATAACACAGAAACAACTACATTATCAAAAACGGTTAGATTTTAAACCCTTAAACATACATCAACTTCCCACAAAAACAAACGCTTACAGAACTTTTCTTTATAGAGAATCCCGTAAAAAAATTGTTATCTCAGTAACCACCTGAAACTCTCTGCCCCTCCCCATCAGTCTTCTCTTTTGGTTTAGTGAAACACGTGTCCAGTCATTTTTCCTTCACTTCTCCTCAGCCTCTTCCTCTCTGATCTCTTCCTTGTCCCGATCAATGTAGTATTTCAATTCATGCAGCCCCAGCTTCAGGCACTCTCAGTGCCAAGTCCTTTACCACCCAGAGGTTCCTTACTTGCTATAAACTAGTTTTAACACATGCTACTGAAGTCCTTAATAACGTTTCTTCTGACTTCTTTGGTACAAGTAGATATAGTACCATCTCTATGCTAATGACAGGTTTATTTTGGTGATACTCAGAAAGCCACAAACC
The DNA here is from genome assembly GCF_001723895.1 of Crocodylus porosus. NCBI lineage: Eukaryota > Metazoa > Chordata > Crocodylia > Crocodylidae > Crocodylus > Crocodylus porosus. The sequence goes on along the minus strand of NW_017728936.1, from coordinate 1,258,717 downwards.
TTTCCCACACGCACTTTGCATATGTACACTCCCAAAAACACATCCCACTGTTTCTTCTTCCACACACCTCTCCCTTTGGCACCTTGATGAGCTTGTCAAGCTCCATCTGTGTCGCATTTCTCTCACCAGCAAGATATTCCTTACAACCATGGACGACGCTAGGTCAGCATGTTCACCTTTCAGTGGTTTGTCCACCACTGTTCCCCACATCTTCTTCACTTGTCCTGTAAAGTTTCCTGCTGGCACCATCCTTTCTCTCTTCCTTACCACTTTCATCAGTTTCTTATGATCTTTCAGGACCTCCAGCCTGATGTAAGGTATTTGTGGTTGCCATGCCCATGGACTCGTCATATACCCCCCCATTTCCTCAAAACTGCAGCTGTATGAAATCGGGTGCTACACACTGCTTTCCCCTCTTCCTTCATTACCACCATGCATACCTCACTTACATATTTTGTATAGACAAACAATCCCAAGTCTGGAAGCCCCCATCGCATCTCACTTGCTTTGTACAATTCAGCTCTAGCCAACCTTTCTTATTTGGTATTTCAGAAGAACGCACATATTTCCCTCTGTACTCTTATATATACAATAATCAACAGTAACACAGCCTTAAATTGCTGCCACTTTTCCAGCAAAGGAAAGTGAGTGTTTCTAGACCAGCGGTCTCCAAAGTGGGGTGCAAGCACCCCAGGGTGTGCGCAAGATGATCCATTGGGGTGTGCGAAGAAAATATTAGAATTTCTATTTCTATTTATTTTTTATCTTAAAAAAAATAAGAAAGAAATTAAGCTTTACTAATATTTAATATACGGATTGACACTGGCACCCTCACTTGATCCTATGTCAAATAAATAAATATACATACATATATTGGAGGTGTGTGCTCAAACATTTTTTACTGATAGAGGTGCGCGATCAAAAAAGTTTGGAGACCACTGTTCTAGACTATAACCAAAGTAGCTGCACTATCCTTGTTGTCAGTTTTTCCCATGCTGTATTACCTTTCCCTTCGGCATCCGTCGGGATCCCTAGCACTCTGATTTCTCCCTTTTATTTGAAGGTCCAGCTTCTCCAAGACCCTCCAGTTCCCCACTCCCACTACTGTGCTTTTTGATCTATTTAGTTTAGCCCATCACTTCTCCATACTCTGATCTATGCTTTAGCACCCTTTCCATTGAAAATCTTTCACTACTACATTTATATCATTCATGTATAGTACACATTTTACCTCACCCCCTTCCGGTATCTTTACTCTGCTTATGACCTTGTCTTTTCTTTTTCTTTGTGCTAACCATTCCATGCCGCACACAAATAGTAGTGCTAACAGGGCACCCTTGCCTCACCCCTGCTGTAATTCTCTGACCTGGTATGCAATGATACCAGTGAGCTAAGCAAACTGAGGAGAATGACTTTCCTCAGATTTGACAGGCAAAGAGAAATGGGTTTATGGGTTTTTTTGGTCTCTTTTGTGATGGATAAAGACGACCAGAAGGAAATGTATTCAGTTGCTTTTTTATTTCTTTGCAAAAGCGTTTGTTTGTCCTTGCAAACTCTATGGGTGACACAAGAACTAACAAAGCAAGGCTGTTGCAAGCATGAAGGAAGTGTCTCCTAACTGATATGAGAAGTAATTTTATACTGAGTGCTCAAAGCAACTTTATCCCTTTGTAAAACTAACATAACTCTAGACAAACAAGAAACAATAGAGAGAGAGGAAAAAAGAAGACGCTTGTGTGAAAGCTTCAGCACATCCGTGAAAGACTGAGAAAGCTCCCAGTCCACTTCTGCAGGTTCTTCAAAGGAGACACCTAGCAGAACAAAGACATGACATTGCTGATTTATCTAAAGAAAGAGCGAGAGTGAGTGCCACATTTCACGAGGTTTTTTTATACATCACAGAAACAAAACAAGGAGACACTGCAGTTTCTCTGTACACCAAGGAAGCAAGAGGCAACAGGAAAGGAGAAGACACAGGCATTCAGTTACTGCTGGGTACCATAATAAGAAACTGAGTAAGAAGGAAGATCAATTCAGCTGAAGTGTAAGTAGCCTTCTCTCTCTGAGGATGGTAAATACCTTTCACTACAACCCTTTAAGTTGCTTTTCATAATACTACCGGGCTGCAAGCCCAGCAGTTTTGCCTCTTCTGTCCCACCACATGATCCAGCTACTGAGCAGGGAAGACCCTTCTTTGTAGCCTGTGTTGTTAGAATCACCTTTCCTTGATCTTCCCACCTCCTCAAGGCTCCTCACTTCACTTCTCAGGTGAACACATACACTTTCTCCCATACTTAGGACATTTAAGTTCTTTCCCACA
>NW_017728936.1:1224096-1255832 GCF_001723895.1 Crocodylus porosus | reverse complement strand
GAAACTATGAACCTTCAGCTTTCACCCATGAGCATCCTCCATGTGCTTCTCTCACCTCTCTCCCACCTCAGTTTACACTACTCGTTTCCCCACGTAGCTTCCCTCGCATAGACTTCCCAGGACTGGTCAGATGCAGGTTCCAGTGCAGTAGAACCACTGACTTCTGCCAAAGATCAAATCCGTTTCCAAAAACAAGCATACACAGAAAACTTCAGTCTCAGGCACTGTCAGGCTCTAATCAGTAACCATTTCCACAATATTTATTCCCCACGTATCAGAGCCTTGCAAGAATTAAGCCTCACAACCTCCCAAATGAAGCAGGGAAGAGTTACCTTGCCCATTTTACAGGCAGCAAAGTCAAACACTTACTCAAGATACTTCAGTTTTCATACTCTGGGCATTATATCCTTACCACTAGTCTGACCACACACACCTCTACCTCATTAGCCTTCCAGGTCTCTTAACACAAAACAGTAACTAGCTTTAGATTAGATATTTGTATTGGCCTTATACCATGAAAAGGATAACCCAGGTTTCAATTAAGGGTAGAGACGACGCCATGTCTAGTGTTCAAGAAACTCTAAACTAATTCACAACCTCCCAAAAGTGCTCAAGCCGCAAAAACTTCAAAACACTCACTGAAATAATACAGTTCTGAAAGACATGCACAGGTTTTTGTGACCACCCTCTGAAATTGGCCAATTGAAAGAAGAAATGAAGCAATCCTCCTGCAATCCACCACTTTATGCAACAGATTTAACAATGAGCTTCCATGTTTACAAACAGCTTGTAATCACTAATTCCTCTCTCCACAGGGCTTTGCAGGAAGCAGCTTTACCTTTACTTCAAGAGGCGAAGCCTCCCATTGTGAGGCATTTCCACCAAGTGATTGCCTACATGCCATAGACAGAGCCACTCCTTCATGCATGAATCTGACTGTTGGGGAATCGCATAACGCCCCAGCTCAGTGCTGGACACAGAGCTTGCCTGAACCAATGTGTAAAATTTAAATGACTAAATTATAATATCAGTGCCTTTTGCACAAGAATGTAAACTCATGACTGGGACCATATGAAACTTAACAATACAGTTAATTTCATCTCTGGCCAACTTTTTTAAACCGATTATGAATAAGTTCCCCTTTCAAAGCGATTGCCTCTCCCTTGTTATCAGATCCCTCATCAATCTAGATGTCTATGCCAGCTGGAAAATATTTTGGGTTCTGCTCTGTTATCACAATAACCTATACAGTGTCTTACAATTCATGGTCTAACGCATTCAATTCAAGTACTCAAGTCCTACTGCAGTTAAATAAAGTCGTATACCCCTGGTTTAGGGTGTTGGGATCAAGCAATCAAGCCATACCATAGTTAAGCAAATAACCTCCAGCACGATCAAAGGTTTTTGTGCACGTCAGTTTCACCCACAACAACCAGAGATGGATCCAAAAGGCTAACATTTATAACACAACCAAAGAACAATGACCCTCCATCCTGTCAGCTTTGCTCAGACCCTGATCTTTAACCCATCAAGAAAATATGCTTTGGAAAAAACAGTATAAGAACTAGACAGAGCTGCCAGCAAAGTGTGCGCAGTCCAGAAAAGACAAGAAGCCATCCTGCCACCCAGCCAACAAGTGAAGGATCCATGCTTTGAGGCTGTACAAGAACTGCTTCCTGCCTGCACTGGGTAAAGATCTCTGTGCAGCTAAAATAATATCAAGGACTAATAGTTTGTTTCATATTGGAAACGTCTTTTCCTGTTATTTAGTTTTGTAGCTTGTTTGTAGTTATTAAAACAAGCCTTTCTGCTATTCATCAACCAAGTGTTGTGCCAATTCTCAGAGTAATAGGTTAAAAATTCAGTTTCTAAGTGCAACACTCAGTCCTGCCTGCCAAGCCTGTTTTCGTCCATTCTGGAACCTGCTCTACCTCTGATCTTGATATTCATAACTTAGTTAAAATGCTGCTGATTTTAGCTTGTCCATGTGAAATGGGGCTAAGTTACAACACCATTGTATCCACATCCTCCCTTAATACAGAAAATTGTTGGTCCATGATTCCCCTACTTCCTGCCTTGGGCATATTTGTTCCCATAGAGCACCACCTCACTGCAAAAAATCAAAACGAAGAATTTATTTTTTCATCATTACAATGCAACAAATAGACTAGCCCTAGTATGGCAGTAATGCCAACTGTCACAAAATCATCATGAGACTTGGGATTTCAAAGTCAAAACAACTCTGACTCAATCTCCTGATCCAAACCTCAAATCTCTGGATTTACCCAGCTAGTAAGTGGAGGGAAAGGGGCAGGGAGGAGAAGGAAGGGGCAGAGAGTAGACTGAGGCCCCCCTGTATTGAGGTAGGGAGTGTGGCAGGAGCAGGGGCTGGGGTGAATGGGGCCCCAGGCCGGGTCATCCAGAGGTGCCAGGGAAAGCATGGGGGCAGGCATTCCGCGCAGGGCAGAGGCTGGCTGCTCGCTGCATGTTGGGGCTCTGCACCCTGCCGCCTTGCCCCAGGAGCTCAGCTGCACAATGCCACTGCCATCCACCGGGTGGGTAAGGGCCACGGGGCCACACTGCTCAGGGGCAGGAAGCACACTGAAATTGTATGGCTGAGCTCCCAGGGCAAAGGCAGCAGGGTGTAGAGCCCCAGCCTGCAGCAAGTAGCCCACCCCTGCCCCGTGGGGGAGACATGCTCCTGTGGCTGCCCCAGGGTGTGTGCTGCTGCAGGGAGCACACCCCTCTCCCGCATCTTTGGACGATCCGCCCCGGCCCTTGGGCCCCATTCACCCTTGCCCCACTCCCTCACTCACCACGAGGGTCTCAATTTCCCCCACCCCTTCCCTCTGCCTCTGCCCTTTTCTATCCAGTTACCAGCTGGGTGCCGTCTGTGTGTCTGCTTCTACTCCCAAGCCACAGCCCCCCCCAGCCCTGCCGCTGCCTCTCACTCCTGACCCACGGAACCACACATCCTGCCAGGGTGTGCAGGGACCCTCCCTCCCTGGGCTCCAAACCCCCGAGACACACCCACAGCTGCAAAACCTTCACAAATAACCCCTCCACACACACTTCAAAAATAACATCTTATGATTTACATGCCAATCTCTTGACTTTTTAGGAGTTCATCTCATGATTTTTGGCAAGGTGGGGTTGACAATATTTGTATGGTGACAACCTTTTAATCAACTTCCTTCCTGGTCCTGGGTCAGGGGATTATAATGAGGCTGTACAGTATTGTGTGCCAACTCTTACTTTGGGCCTGTGCTTGAAATCGCAAGCCCTGGTTTCATACCTTAACAACCTATGCACTGCCCCATGAACAGCTTGCTGTTGTGCCTCTTTGCTGCTCCAGGGGACAAACCTCAGAGTACCAGGTAAAAATTGGGTTTTCACAACGGTAGCAATGCTAGAGCCGATATGGGTGCATCTTTTGTGTCACAATTTTTCCCAGCTACCCCAGATGGCAGCAGCCTTCTTCTGCTGGGTCAGCACCATCCAAACTGGGGTGTAACAAGCATAACTATGTTGGCTACCGTGTGATCTCTGCACATCTCTCGCTGACACAGCCATGTCCATGCCACCAAAACTCTGCAATGCAGGCAAGGTTTTAACCCAGTGATTCTCAACCAGAGTGCCAAGACACCCTAGGATGCCATGAGATCTTTTGAAGGGCGCCACAGGAAACATGAGGAAACAAGCAAGGCATGAGATGACGAGCAGTAAGGGCAGGCTCAGGCTCTCCCTACCAGGCTGCTCCTTTGCCCCCAATGCCAGGTCCCACTGCAAGGAAGCAAGCATTGTAATAAATTCATTTTTGAAATGGAGTGCTGCTCAATTCACAAATGTAATGGAGGGTGCCTTTACATTCAAGAAACCTCGTCATACTCAAAAGACTGAGAACCACTGCCTTATCCTGTTCTCTCCGGCAAAGAGCTACGCAGTGACACAGAGGCAGAACCTCTGGACTGGGTTAGCTACAGCGACCCATCCATGAGTGCAGGTAACAAGAGCCATATGGCAACTTGCAAGGAACCAACTGCACTGAAGGGTGAGCTAAGTGATTACACTCCACTGATTTCTGAAGCCTGGAGCAGCATGCAATGAATCTGGGAAGCCAAAAGAAACCTGCAAAGCCTGGTCAAGAAGTCTATGTTACAGTTTCTAAGCCTCTGCAGGGAACAGAGTAGCTGGTATATCAAGAGCCCCAATTTCATATAAACAGAATTTCTTTGAAAAAATATCATTTTTAATTTGTGCAAACAGGCTCCACAGTGCCACAGAGGGCTGGAAGGCAGGAGGATTTCTTCTTGCCGAGTTCATTATTTACTTTACCCACAATTTCCTCTGTGAAATTTTAATGAAATGTTAGCCTAGGAAGCTAAAGAGATTAAGGGTCCCATAAGTCATCCGTATTCTAGTAAAGCAAGGCTTGCTAGACCGTGAAGATTTGGCACAACTGATGCACAGCAACAGCTTCTGATCTGAGCAGCAAGGACTGCGGTGGGGAACTAGAGCCTCGACTGATGCTAGCAGAGCACTGGCCAGCAGTTTGGACGCCAGCCTGCACCCCTCTGTGGGCTGCACAGCTGCCGCCCAGACGCAGGGGGTAAGGGGGAGCTCACATGCAGTGGTTGCAGCCACCACCCACCGCCCCATGCTGCTTCCGCTGCACATCTGGCCATGTGCCACCCCACACCCCTGCCTGCTCCACATCTGGCCTCTTCTCAGGTATTCCAATCTCTCGCCCCTTACAGGTTTAAAATGTAAATGTAAATTTTGGTCCCTGCTTTCTTATGTCACAGTGTGTTTAAGCAGCCCAGCCCCTTCCCTACTACCTCAGATCATGCACATCGCTTCAGAATCAGTTAAAGTGTCAGAGACTGTTATGACTGTGCTAGGTCTTTGGCAACACCAACACCCCGTTAAAATCCCTAGGAAAATTCAACAACTTCAAAAGTGGATCAGTCTCTGAAAACTGGACTTAAGTGCAATGCAGTTTTGTGTAAAGCCTTTGGTGGTTCAAGACCCATGGAGTTGAGAAGCTCGTCTTTCCCCTCTTCATCTCCTGTGACATTTAAGACTGGATAACAATGTCTGGGAAGAGCGGCAGGCCTTGGTGAAGGTCCATTTGGAACTTTCTCCCGCTTGATGCCTCGAGCACGAACCTAGCGGGTTTCAGGTGAGGCTGTCAGAAAGCTTGCACTTCATCAGTTTCCTTATTACAGTCTGATGTCATTTTTGTATTTTAACTAAAGCTAATCAGAAAACCGTCATGACTATTTTCTGTCAGAAAATATTTTTCCTCGATTAAAACCTCCCCCTCCAGGATTCCTTTTTAAATACATTTCACTGAACTGGTATCAGTTTTGAGGGGTGGGGGGGGAACAATAAAAATGCTGGGATGAAAACTCTTGATTTTTTCCTTTAGTATGACAGTTTCCAAAATTTATTTTATATTAAAAAAATTAAAAGAGTAAGAAAAACATTACATGTTTTGATTCATCCTGCAATAATTTTTAATTTGGTTTCCTGACATTTTGGTATTGATGTGGGAAAAAGTATTCATATATGTATGGGCATATTACATACATATTTCAAAATCTCTGATTTTTCTCAGAATTAAAAAGTTTTTTTTACTAGCCAGGTCTAATTCCAGCTGTCCCCATGCAGTTGCTGGGGCCTGAATATCCTAACTGGCTGCTTCACGCAGTTTCAAAAAGGAGCAAAGCTTGCCCCGAGTACAGAGGTTAATACCATCAGCATGATAAACCAGTCTAACCTAGAAGAAGTAAAATCAAGCACACAGTGCAACATAACTGTTTCTCATGTACATGTTGTTATTTCATTTATTGCTATGTTATTCACATGAGGCACAACTGGACAAGAAAACTGCTTTCCTGTCATTTCAAGCTTAAAATGACCATCAATTTACTGGTTATATAAACAGGGCTCACCCCACACCCAACTGCAAACAGGAATTGTTTTACAGCAAAATCAACAACAAAATGCAGCTGCCTCTGGGGTAGAACATGGCAACTGTTAAAAGCATACAACATTTCTAAATCATAGCTTAGGTTAGGGCGTGCACCATCCCAAGGCCAACTGAAAGACTGGGGGAAATTTAGGGAGGCAGAAGGGAATGATTTCAGTTGGGAGTTTTGCCAGGGCACTGCAACAGAAAGGGCTTTTGTGGAATCTTTACTAAGCAGAAGTCAGCAGGGCTCAGGTTTGGGGCTGCAGCAGAAAGAGCAAACTAAGCATTCCCCACAACAACCCTCATCATCCCCAAACACAGGCAGACAAAGAAGTAGTGCAGCATAGTACCTTGCCCAGAGCACACAATATTAATCCATGGGAGAACAGAGATTAGACCTCAGGAGTTCCTGGTTTCAAAAACCTCATGCAAACTACTCAAAGGTAGTCTTCATCTTTCACGTTGAGTGTCTGGCAGACCCCATCTGTGAGGCACAACAGAAGCTAGTGTTGCACTAACAGAGGCAAGCCACCATTCTATCATTCTGAATGCTGCTTGTTTAGTTTCTGATGTGTAACATTTGGCAACTTTGATCCACTGGAGCCAAGATATGACCTCTTAGATGCAAGGACTGAGTCCCAGAATGAAGTGCTGTACCCTGCGGAACATGCTGCCTACAAGGGTGGTGCTAAACCAGCATCTAGTCCTCCTCAGCACAGCTAGTCTGCTTGCACCAGACTTCATTTTATTTTTAATACTACAGGATCATTAAATAGGGACAATCAGGGATGCAAGGGGCATGGCTACTGGTCAACACCCCTCACCTTCAAATAATTCATTAAGCATCTGATTACCAAGTCCTAGGTCTGATAAAAGTCCAGAACAGCATTCCTGCTAGAAGACTAGCGATGAAGTTACAAACTAGTATTACACAATGGCAAAAAAAAAAAGCTGTTGGCACACGCTATGCTAGTTCTCATTATATTATACTGTTCCACTACTGGAAAGAGGTCCAGGATTCCAATGCACTGGTGCCACCTAGTGGACAGCATCGTCATCAGGGATCTAGGTTTTCAGTTGACTGTGGAAAAACATGGATTTTCCGTTTTAAAGGAGAAATGTGGGAAACCACAGGTTTCTCCTTGCAGGCTGCCAGCTTGGGGCTGGGAGGAGGGTAACCGAAGGCAGGGAGTACCACATGCATTTGCACACTGTCACACACACATGACCAGCAAACAGCTAGGCAGGGTGGTGGGAGCAGCCCCAGCAGCTGGATACAGGTAAGTCTATGGGGGTTAGAGAGCCAGGGCTTGGGGACCATCTAGGGGACTGTGTACGCACGCACGTGTGTGCATGTGTGCACGTGTGGAGGGGGTGCATGGGGCAGATGCTTGCTGGTGGTGGGGGAAGATGTCTGGGCTCTGGGGCTGCAGGGGGGTCTGAGGCAGCACTCAGTGCTGCTGGTGAGCCCAGTTCCGCACTGCTGGCAGCAGAGCCCACCTGGAGATGCCTGCCCCTCTGGTGCAGCATGGCCCAGGACAGAGCCTCATTCAACTTAACGCTGCTGCTGCGGAGCACGATGCTGATCCTCCTTGCTGCGGCCTCAACTGGCAGCATAGGGCAGTATGTGGTGCCCCAGCTGCTGCCTGTGCTTCTGCACGAGGTGCGTTGTATGCTCCCCATTGTGGAGGCCATCCCTGCGGACCACCGTCTTGAGAGTGTGCACCGAACCAGGCAGGGCAGGGGGAAACTGGGGGTTCCCTCTGGTAGGGCTGGGGGCGTAGGGAGGGGCTGCAGGTCAGGAGTGAAGGGCACTGGCATATCAGCGCTACTCAATGCCACAAAGCACCAACATGGGCAGCCACAGCTGGACCCATGTCCTGGTGAATGAAGGGGTAGCAGGAGATCTGATTTTCCATGATAAAAAAAAAACAACAAAATCAAACGTCAAAATATATAGGTATTTAGAATTTGTTTTTATTATAATAATTGAGGCACTGGTAGGCTTCCAAGTTGCTTTAAAATTGTAAATATATCAATAAAACATTCTATACAGGTATCAGTTGAACACATAGTGATGTTTCATTTTAGTCATGGAAAAACATGGATTTGAGGTTTTCTTAAATCAAAGAATTTTGCATTATATTTTTAATCAGAGAATTTGCAATTTTTAAATAGGGAAAACCAGGATCCCCAAAACAGTCACTGAACCAGACCATGCAGCAGAAACAACAAACTATACTAAGTTGTAAAGCTGGAACTGATTTGAACTGCTCAGCAGTAATGCTGCAAAGAAACTGAAGTGAGTGACAGTCTTCGAAGGGAGATGCTGAGCGTCCTTAATGGACGCACTATGACGCAACAAAGGGAAAAGCTTCTTGGAGTCACATGCTGTATAAGGTGACCATAATAATGTGAGTGAAATCCAGGACGGGGTAGGTGGGGCATCAAGGAGCAGGGCTGACCAGTACAGTGCATTCTCTACCCCTCACCACTCCCAACCCCTTGGCCTTGAAGAGCGGGGCTGGGCAGGAAAGACACCCTCCTGCCCTCCCCCATCTCCACAGCTCCCAGGAGCAGGGCCAGACAGGACACACACACAAATAGCTCCTATCCCGCGCAGCTCCCAGGAGTGGGCCGGGCCAGGCCAGAGCACCACCGTGTTGTCCCCTGCCTTCGACTCTAGTACATAAGCGACTCCACTTGCAGTGGAGTCCAGACCAGGGAGCAGCCCACTGGCTGGAAACCCTGGAGAAAATTGAACCCTGGGTACCCTGGCCCAAACCCATCCATATGTGCTCCACTCCTCATTCAGGACCCAGGCACATGCTGGAAGATTCCCACCAATCAGGGACTTTTGCTTCAATTTTCTCCAATGGCGGGGATGCCGAGACAGCCTCCAACATCTGGGACTGTCCCAAGCAATCCAGGACACGTGGTCACCTTATGCATAGTGCAAGTTTCCCACAGTTCACGGCTGTCCAGTTTGAGAATAATCAGGAGTTTCGCCTACTCTGCATATGGAAAGGGGAGAGTGGGGAGGAAATGGAATGGAAATTTATACCAGGTGTGAATGGGGGGGGCAGTCCGTATAGTAACAGAGGGCGCAAAAGGAAGCAGAACGAAATACAAAACCTCCAGTAGAAGCCGCTTAACCTTGGAGTAAAGAACAGGATAGTCTTTGAGTCTTAATTCTATAAGTAATGTTGTCATAGCAGGGAATACACGGACAAGCAGTACTAAGAGGGGCAAGGCCCCAAGAGGCACCCCCACCGGATCCCAGGGGTGGGATGCAGATGCCATTAAATTCTCTGGGACCCAGGCTGACAGCAAAGCAGATGAGAACTCCGGGCATTACATCTACCCTACTTTACCAGCTTGTGCTGGTACACTGGGGCAGACTTCACAAGAACATGCCCCATGCTAGCAGATGGGAGAGAGAGACCAGGACCTTGGCTGGAGGAGCATGAAACCCAGCTGCAGGATGACCTGGCAAGGGCTGAGCAAGTCGAGTCAGAGTCTACTTGCTAGACGAGTGACTCAGAGAAACCTCTAGCCCTAGGGACACAAGTCCCAAGATGAGGAGAGAAGAATGCGACAGGAGAAGTCCTAGAATGACACCGCCTTCTTCAGTGGGACAGCAGAAGCAGCTACCATGAGTTTGTTCCAAGAGGGGATCCAGGGTCCTATTATTGTTTTGAGTTAGGCAGTTTTTGATATTTAAAGTTAAAGGTATCCTGGGTTGGCCCCACCGGTTGTGGGTATTGAAGCTCAATTAACCATGCTGAGGGGCTGAATCATTAAGCCCAGACTAGTCATTTAATGGGGGGGGCTGAGGAAAGAAAAAAAAGAGAAAGGAAGTGACTCACTGGCTGGCCTAGAGGCCAGAAATAGGACCTGGCATTTCCAGGCTGTGCCAAGGGGGAAGGACCCCTGGCACCCTGTGCTGAGTTTAGGCCTGGACAGCCCAGTCAGTGGGCCTCGTAAGTCTCTTGTCTGTCCAGTCTGTCCCAGACCCAAATGAAACCAGGGTGGTGACTCAAGATAAAGTTAGGAGAAATGCTCTTACTAATTGAGATCACTAGTTGTAAATGAGCATGGCTGACTGAGTGGACTGCGGACTGAATCATCCTTTCACCAGATAACCAGCAGCATGACTATACTGTAAAATCTGCTTGGTGTATGGACAGGGTGTAAGGGGAAGAGGAGGAGCCCCAAGGAGCAGCATCAAGATACTCATGATGAGAGTGAACATAAACAACCACGGATCCTCCCTTTCTATTAAAAAATATCAGGACATGGCAAGTGAGCTGGAGGGTGCACCTGCACTATGAGTGTACAAAAGCCAAGCTGTCAGGCCCTAAAAATTGTCATTCAACCAATGAGAATGCTCAGTCCTGATGGCAGAACCAAGTTAGGCACAGCTGTCTACAAATGAGCAGATGCTACACTGAAGAAAACATTAACAACCATCAAAAATGGTTAAATTAGATCAATCATTACCTGATTGCACTAGTATCAATTCCTCCAATTCCCCCCTATCCCTGCAGTAAATACTCTGCCCCACCCCTTAGGGGAGAGAGAGAGGCTGAATCAGAATGAACAGACAATTATATTAAGTTTTCTACAAAATGAGAACCCTGAAAGTGATCAAGTACAATCAAAATGTTAGTTAGACTTCATCACTTTATTTAAACTTTTAATATATTATGCACATGCATTCACACACACTACTGAATATATGAAATATTAATAGGTTAGTGCATTATATTAAAACTATATACTATAACTGAATGCGTGTGTGTGTGTGGTAAAAGGAAAGCCAAAAGTAATAACACTATAGAAATGTTACATTTCAATGTTCTCCCCCATCAAAAGTTAATAAAAATGTTTCATGGGAATGCGACTATGGCAAAACAATAGTTTTCCATAGGAAAAAGTGTTTCGCTGAAACTTTTTCAATAAGTTTTACTGATCACACGCTGTTACATTCAAAAGTGAATCATATATTGTTTGTGGGCAGTTCACTATGCAAAAATGTGACAGATCATGAGGGACAATCCACAAGGTAGACAAGCCTAGGCATCTGTCTGCACAAGACTGTCAAGGTTAGTGGCAAATGCATTCCCACTATTGGCATGCTAGCAGCCTATCGCACAAGAAAAAACTGGCTGACAAAATTATGATAACTCTGAACGAGAGAAAGCTGTTCTAGGTCTCTGCAGAGGTCATTTCCTAATTCTTAACTCAAGAAGAGGCTCTCAAGTTTGTGTACAAATGAAAAAAGCCAAAGAGAAGAAGTAAGTACACACTTTCCTTTGCTTAGTCCACCTCTCTCTTGCCCTGCCTCTTCTCCAAGTTTGTTGCTGTCCACAGAGTTATAGTAAGAATTAGATTTTGGCTAAACCATCAATACAAAGTGTAGTTTTAGTACCATCAGCATTAATTTCTAGTCTTCGTACAGTTGATCTCAAAGTGTTCTCCAGAGGGGTCCAGAATACTCATTCTCATTTCACAGATAGGAAAATGGAAGCACACGAACAGTACAGTCACTTCCTCAAGGTCACCAGTGATCTAGTAGAAGAGTGACAGGTAGAACCCAGGTTTCCTACCTTGCGGTCCTCTATGCCGACTATGGCAAAGCATTGCACTCTAGATCTCAAGTTAATAGGTGAGAGGTGAATAATGCAATATATTAGTGTCTACATTTAACAGATCATACACAAATGCCTTTCCATTTACACGCCCTCCCACACACACTAAAAAGCAGTGGTAGTACTCTTCATCCACAGATCCCAGAGATTTTGAGAAAGGGGCAAACATCATTGGGTGCATACAGAAGTTCAGGTAGCCTGTCAGAGAGGCACTCTACCTCAGAGAGTCACTGAACCCAACAGGCATTTGTAAGGGGGGGGGGAGGGGGCAGCACTCAGAGCCTGCTCACATTGGCCCAAGCCAGCAAGTGAGGGTGCTCTAGGACAGCATTTCCTAACCTTTTTTATCCCAGGGCACACTTACATGACTTCTCCCATCCCACGGCACACTTGGGGGGGGGGGAAGCAGACATGGAGCAGGGTGACAGTAGCAGAACTGGCTGAAGCCACACCCCCCAAGATTCCACAGCACACCTGGTAATGTCTGACACCACACTAGTGTGCCACAGCACACTGATTGGGAAATGCTGCTCTAGGAGGCTCCTAGGAGGCTGCTGGACAGAAAGGCCTTTGGTACCAAGATCCTCTGCAAACAATGTTATTGCATGTTGGAGAGACAAAGGACTCTGTATCCACTTACCACTCAGCTGTGGAGGTGGGTACAGGTGGTAGGTGCTATAGATGTCATTGGACATCTGGAGCTGTAACTTGGTGTGATTCTTTAGTAGATCAGAGATGTTCTCCTCCTGGAAGGGAGTCTTTTCCAGGATCACTACAGCATCCTTTACTTCTCCACAAGTACCATTCACCTAGAAGAGGAGGCAAAAGTCAGCAGATACACGGCACCAAGATACCTCCGCCATCACTCTGGTAATCCAGATGACTGCTTCTCTTCAACAGGATGGGGCAATTGCATGCCAGTGGCTAGTAGCACATTTGCTACTCCCCATTTTACTCTGATACACTCTGCAGTACCCAGCCCAAATGGAGCAGGTGATAAGGTGAGAGATGGAGGCACAAAATGACACACAACTCCTCTCCTACTGGAGTACTCTGCTGAGCAGGCACCTTTCAAAATCCTTGTTTGCCCTGAGCCACTGAGGGAATACAGATGTCCAAGTTCATCCTATCAAGGAAATATGGGTAAGGAAAAAAAGAAAGATCTGTCATAGTTAACCAGAAGAGGACATAGGACTCAGGAGCTCTCTCAGCCTGTTAACATCTATTGACAGGGTTGTGACACCAGCTGATGATGGATTCCTACCAACTCACCAGTGAGTCCTCCCCAGATGCACAGGAGTTGGAATCAGGGCTCTAGGTTCCTCTGGAGGGAACAGCCAAGCCAACAGGGTGGAAAGTCTTGGGTTGGAATTTGTTTTGCATTATCTGTTGATCTATTAACAAAGTCAACCTCCAGGAAGAAAGCAAGTCTAACCTTGCCTGCTGCCTGGAGATTCTGTAGAAGACTATTACTGATTTTGTATACCAACAATTGTAAGCATAAGTTCCCCAAGTGCACAAGATTCAGGCCTTTGCCACCACCTAACCAGTGAGTGGCATAACATGCAACATTCGGACCCAGACTGAGTTTATTTTTTATTCAAGGCATGGAAATACGTGGGGTTCAGTCCTGACTATTGCTAATGGCGCACTGATACATCAGTCCAGATCATATCAGCACCAATAAAAGGAAAACTGGCATTATCAACAATGAGCTTTTTAGGCTGATGTGGCCAGTAACGTCACCGATAAATGACGCATGCATGCACAGAGCCACAGCATGCACACAGCTAACCAAGGAGCTTAGAAAGCAGCATCTGGCTGGGAAGTCTGGCGGGGAAGGGAGGAGAGGATGGGGAACAGATTGAAGCGCCTGTGGTAAGGGAAGGAGTGGGGCTTGGGCAGGTGCTGCCCAGCCAGAGCGGGGCACAGGACAGAGCCGCGAGTAGCTCATCCAGGAGGCATGGGGGGGGGGGGGGAGGGGCAGTTCCCGCTGCTGCACGCACCCACGGAGGAGGCATGGGGATGTGATGGGGAGGAGGCATGGATGTGTATCTAGCTGGGGTAATGTAGGCCCAGCACTCTTTCCTGCTTATGCAGGGGGTCGGACTCGATGATCCATTGAGGTCCCTTCCGACCCTAGCATCTATGAATCTATGAACATATGCCCCCCCAAATTTGTACGCAGGATAAGAGCGGGCTGCCTGCTGGGGGCTCGAGACCAGGCGCTGCACCAGCCTCTTTCCCCTCCACCATGAAGGGGGCCCAGCCCCCCACCACCTCCACCAGGAAGAGCCTAGTGCCACCCCTGGCACCAGACTGCCCTGCGCAGATCAGGGGGCACGTGCCCCTCCCATGCCTCCCCTGGGGGTACACGCAGCAGAGGAAATTGCCCCCCGGCTCCGCTCCCCCTGGATGAGCTGCTTGCAGCTCCGCCCTGCACCCCACCCCACCCAGCCCCGGCTTGGCAGCACCTGTCCCTTCCCCAGCCCTAGCCCCACTCCCTCCCTCACAGCAGGGGCCTCGATCTGCGCCACCTCCCCTCCCCCCCCCAACAGACTTACAAGCTGGACATTGCTCTCTAAGCTGCTGGGCTGCATATTGGCAATTGGATCAGCATCGGCTGATGTGGCTCATTAATAATCAGGCATTGTTATCATCCCCCAAAAAATCTTTATCAGTGCACCCCTAGTTCTTGCCACACTCCTGTCTGTCCAGTAGCTGAATATGGTCCTAATTCTTTATCTTTGCTGCAAGAAATGGCAAAGATTTACATAGGGATTCAAACTCAGAGGCTTTAATGAGAGCTAATATAATTTGCTGTCACGTATGTCAGGGGAGCAGAAAACCTGGGTGCAGCAGAAGAAGCTAAACTGAAGGTACAAGCTGCCCTTCATCCCTCAACCCTGCTACTAGCATGACTTGCAGCTTCTCATTCCTCACTGTGCAAATGAAACCTTTGCACACTCATTTGGAAGTAGGTAACCTGATTGTCACCCAGACACATCTCCTGTAATGAATGTATTCATATACAATTAACATGCTGTTTTGAAATTATGGAGACATTTTGTGATTTTCTGACATTTTATCCTCTACTCCAATTCTTTCAGAGGTGAATTTACTGGAAACAATAGGAAGTAATACAATTGTCTGCCAAGCCCAACCTCATATACCATGCTGTGAGCTACAGCAAGGCTGTAAAAGTTGAATTAAGAGAGTACTTACAAATTTCCCATTTTACAGCCCTGAGTGACAAGTTCATCCATCTTATTTACAGCATTTGAGTTAACTTCTAGTTTACAATTCAATTTCTTTTTAAACACTAAACATGAAAAACCGATCTCAGGCCCAAGAACAATAGACATGCTAATGAAAAAAAAAATCTAAAAATCTCAGAAGGGGTTTCCAACACTTTGTTACCAAAACCAACTGCAACCCTTACCAATATTGTGTGGTGAAGCACAGAAATACACTGGATTTGGACAGTACCATACTTAAAAGCTATAATGCCCATTTAGCATGGTTAAACTTATCTTTTAAAAAGAGATTGTATTAACAGAAATATATTTTAATAGGGCAAGGGAAATGCGGTTATTTTTAAAAAGGACATTCACTGCCTTTCTTCCAGTTCCTTTAGGGCTTGTCACTGGTCCAAGGTAGGGACTATCCAAGGCATTGGAGTCGCATCTTCAAGATTCTTCAGTGGAGCCTGAGGCTCATATCCAGCTGTCTTCCTGTTAGTGTCAGCACATATGAGCCACAAATATCACATAATTTGCTCATAAATAGGTCTTAGCAGAATGGAGTTGCAAAGGTTTGGAGCTTTTCAACAGTAAGTTACAGGTTTGCATCCAAGGCAGGCTGGGGCGAGGTGGGGGAAACACTCTAATTCTCCCCCATGAAAGCCAGCACAGCTAGCAGCCTTATCAGAGCTTTAAGTCTGAGAGGAGACAAAAATCCCATTTTATATCCAGGTGAGAGTCCCTACATTCAGGGATCAGGTAACAGCATATGTTGAACCAAACACTTTTCATTCCATACATGCTGTATGTAGGGGTGCCACCAATAAAGATTTTTTTTTGGCTCATGCCAAAGGTCAATTATTAACCAGCCTTAACAGCCAATACCGATCTGATTGCCTACACACAGCCCAGCAGCTTGGGGAGTAGTGTCTGGCTAGTAAGTCTGTGGGGATGGGGTTGGGGGGGCAGATCAAGGCCCCCATGGTGAGGGAGGGAATGGGGCAGGGGCTCCCCAGCTGGGTCAGAGCATGAGACGAAGTCACAGGCAGCTCATCTGGAGGATGCAGAGATGGGTGGGGGTAGCTCCCAACAGTGCCTGCACACCTGGGGGAGGCATGGGGGGCATATGGCCCCCTGGATTTGTGTACGGGGTGACGACGCTGCCTGTTGTGGTCTCAGGGCCAGGGGCGGCACTGGGAGGGACAGGCTACAATGTATTTGGGGGAGGCTGTAGGCCCACCCCGTAGCCCCAAGCTCAGCTCTGGCTCAGCCCAACCATCAGGAAGAGGCTGGCACAGCATGTGGCCTGCAGCGGGTAGCACGCCCTTGCCTTATGGACAAATCCAGGGGTCATATGCCCCCCATATCTCTCTTGGGAGGGGTGGCTCTCTGCCATACGCACACCCCCAACAAGCTGCCCACAGTTCTGTTCTGCACCCTGGCTCCCTCCCCAGGCGGGCGGCGCCTGCCCCTCCCCAGACCCACTCCCTCTCTCACGGTGCAGTGAGGGCCTTGATCTGCCCCCATACCCCTTCCCCGCCACAGACTTTTCAGCTAGACACTGTTCTCCAAGCTGCCAGGGTGCACTCCTGGCCATGTGCATGCTGCAGCTGTGTGCATGCACGCAGCATTTATCAGTGACATTTATTGGCTACACCAGCCCAAAAAAAGCTGATTGCCAATAATGTTAATTTTCCTTTTATTGGTGCCGAATCAATATTGACTGACACCTCTAGTTGTGTGGGTAAATTTTCCAGCTGCATAATGCAGCATCTTGTGATAGTGCTGAACTGCTAGAAATGGAGAGTCCTAAGGAACTAACCAAGGTACCCCTAAGCCATAGTGAATTTCCACTGACAAAAGCAGGCCAGCAATACTATGCATTTCAGCACAGGGGACATAGGCAGGCTCAGATGCTGAAGCACTGCAATCCTGTAGGTTTCCAAGGGGGAAAGCAACGTAGGGAAGTGAAAAATGCTGCTCTGAGTGAGGCTGAGCAACCTCTATGCCCACTACTAGTTGGACAGATCATAACTGTGTTAGCAGGAAATACAGTCACCAAGCACACAATGCTAGTAGCTGAAGAAAATCCTTCACCTGACTTGCAGATCCATTTTATACACCCCATGGAATTATGCACAGAAAAATTTTAAATTATGCAAATTCAGTACCTCCCCCCCATTGATGCACAGCCCCTGTCACTGGCAGCTCCGCAGCAGCAGATGACAGGCCCTTGGGGTGCTCATGATTGTGAAATGCAGAACCCCTAGCAGCTCTCAGCTCTGGCTGGGTCAGGGGGCTACAAGTGGCAGCACAGAGCAGGCTGAATCCAGCCTACTGACACACATTTAGACCAGACTGGGCTGGTTCCATCAGCACATGGGGCTTGCAGCACTGCAGGCGGGAGCCACATGCCACTGGGCCAGGCAGGCTCTGTGCCACCACATGGGGATTCCAGCACTCCAGCGGGAAGCCACACATGGAGGCATGGAGCTGGATGTCATCAAGCCAGGCCGGTTCCATGCCTCCCCATGCAGCTTTCTGCTGGAGTGCTGGAAACCACATGTAGAGGCATGGAGCTGGCCAGCCCAACCCAATGGCACACAGCCCACGCCCATGTACAAAGCCTATGCTCAGCTCCCCCTCCTGCAGGTAGGAGCTCCCCCACTTACAAGCTGTCCAGTCATGCACCATCACATTCAGTGCCTCCACATGGGGCTCCCAGCTGGGAGTCCTGCACCAGGGTTAAATTATGCAAAACTATGCAATTATGCATCGGTATGCCTTTTATGTGCAAAACTGCATAGGCACATAATTCCCCAGGGTGCAATTTTAATAGGTCTCCAGCAAGTTTTCATAACCATAACCATAGGGAATCCACTGGCATCTGGCAGTACCTGCCACTACCAGGATTATTTTCCCTTTTTTGTAAAAGTTTAAATTACTTGAATAACCTTAAGTCCTGTTTTTACATATGACTGATTTAAATAAAAAATCTGATTTATTTTTTTTAATTGTTGATTTCTATCCTCCCTGATCAAGTTCACAGCTATGGGAATGGGGGTGCTAAATGGCAGAAGTAGCATCTTTAGCACCATGACATTCAGCAAGTATGCAACAGGAGTTTCACATACATGCTGAAGAGAAGAAAAACAGTGAGTTTAGCCAAAGTAATTCAAGGGTGTAACAAGAAACATCAAGCATTAATTTGTCCCAACACTGCTGTTAGTATCTTTCAGCTTCAGTGGAGACTGCACCCAATCACGCCAATGCTGGAAATTATATTCAAGTGAGTGACACTGGGTTTGTAAAACTAAAGCCCAAATCTAACCTCTCTAGTTGTAATACCACCCATAGAGGATAATGGAGATACTAGCTGCTTTAGAGTCGTTAGTGAATACACTTAACACATCAGTTGTAGTCCGCCTGAAGCCTAATTCACCTTCCTTCTTACTTCCACCCAATTTGACTGGGGAAGACAGGAGGCTTCATCTTATGATTACAGCTGCATGATGCCAAGAGAATTTGAGGAAGAGCTGATGATGACAAACAGTTATATCCCAGGGCAGGGAATCAGAACTCATGGGTTCCATTCCAGCTCTGCTGTTTCTTTGCAGTGGACCACAAGTAAGCCACTCTATTTCACTGTGCTACAGGTTTCATCCGCAGAATAAATATATATTTACCTCAGAGATGTTTTCAGGTTCCATTATATCAGTGGTTCTCAACCTTTTTAGACTCAAGGCACCCCTTGGAAAATGCCAGCTCTTACATTTTCACTCAGTTTCTGACTACAGAAAAATAGGAGCTATTCTTCTATTGGAAAAACCTCACAAAGACCCCAACAAGGCAGAGTATTTTTAGTGCTATAGATTCCTACTTGAAATCTCTGAACTTAGCACGTGAATCATGTTTGCACACCTGATACTGCTAAAGCTGGACAGCATCCTAGTATTCCTGAAAGGATGCAAAGGTGCCCTGCTTGAGAATCGCTGCATTACACTCAAGGATCACGAATTGCTTTATGATGGTAACGGCTATGTATTAGTATCCTTATTATTCATGCTAAAGCAAACAGACCTCAAGAGAACACAAACAACTCTCTCACATGGTTACCAAAATTGTTGGGACCAGAATAATTTTAATTTCCTCTTTTGCTCCAAGCCAATCTCTGGGGAAACAAATTGTTGTACAAGCCCAATGCAGCCAGCCCAGAGAGATAAACAGATATTTAGGAGAGGAAATATTTAGGAGGTTTCTGTGTCTTTCAAATAAAGGCCCACAACGTGACGCAGTCAGGCCATTTTGGGCTCTCCTCTGACTTTGGAGGCGACTTGGAAACCGTGCTAACCGCCTTGCTCATTGAACTGCAGAACCAGAGAGGCCAGAGGCACTTTCCTTATGTGGCTTTGAGCCCAAACCACCTGCTTTGGTTTTCAAATGAACTATTTGCTCTGGGCTTCTTACGTTCCAGGGCTTTATTAGATGTGACAGAAGGATTTGATTTACTTGGATAACTTTAATAATGGAAATCAAATTTAGTTCTGCTCACGGAAAGAAGAGCATAAGAAGAGCACTGTTTCAGCACGTCATTAGAGGGAGGGCTAGGAAGATGCTAACAAACCTGCTGACAGTGAGGTACCCACCAGGGCAAATGGAGGAACAGTCTCCAGCTTCACAGCACAAAGGAGGAAAGACCAGGCTGTCTGTCCAGCCGGGGCACGAGGGCAGCATCACGCCGTGCAGCTCATGGCTTGAGTCTGCCACCGAACAGCACAGGCCACGAGCCCCACCCCCTCGCTTCTGGCGACCCTGCAAACGCCTCATCCAGGGAAGACCCGGCCGGGGGAAGACCGAGCCAGCGGGGCCTTGCCAGGGGCCGGCGGTTTACTTGGGCCGGGCGGAGGCTGCCTGTGCTGAGGAGCGGGATGGACGGGGACGGGGAGCCCCTCGCCTCGGCCGCGAGCACCCGCGCTGCAGCGGCCCCAAATCTACCCCGGCCCCCGCGGTACCTGCCCGTGCAGGAACACGGCCTTGTCCCGCGCCGACTCGCGCAGCAGCCTGCACACGCGGAGCTCGGCCAGCGGGAAAGCGCCGCCACCGCCTGCATCCGCATCCGCATCCGCAACCCCAGCCCCGTCCCCAGCCTCCTCCTTCTCTCGCCGCCTCTTCCTCTGCGGGCTGGCGGCCGCCATGATCGTGCGGGCAGCGCGCATGCGCGGCGGCCGCGCCAACGTGCGGCGCAGGTAGAAAGGACACGGCCTTCACCGGACAGCGCCGTCCCCGGGCCGGAGCCACACTGCAGCGCCCGCAGAGCTGGGACCCCCGGCGTAACTCCCGCTGCGAAAGGCAGGGCCTGGGGACGCCTCGGATTGGTGGCCCTGCCCCATAGCCCCGCCTCCCGGGGTAGCCAATCAGCTGCTACAGAAGGTTCCTCCCAGCTCTGCCGGATCCTGGCGCTCCACGTGCGAGGGACTAGGGCTCTTGTGGCCTTGTGCAGTGATTTATGCACTTGGTGGCTCTGCCTCCCTCCCCACTTCCTTTGGTCACAGGGATGTGATTTTCAACAAGGCCAGACTCCAGTTTTTGTAGTGGTTGAGATCAAAGAAACCATATTTCTCTTTCCTTCTGTTAAATCCCATTAGGGTTGCAAGAAATGTATCTCCATCTCCAGCCTCCACACGAACACACATCGAGACTGTGACTTGGACCCAATGTAAAAGCGGCTTTTGAGGGCCAGATCCGGGAGATTCACGACTCTCCCATCCCCTTGCTAGGTAGCCGTATTCCAGCAAGACTTGTGTCTCCTCTCCTCTGGGTACTTCCATCCAGTTGGGATCCAGGCTCACTGGGGAGATACCTGCCTGAACCAGTGCATCTAACAGCAGTGCTGACTGCAGTGTAATTAAAGGGAGAGGGCAGCAATGATGTTGGTGCCCCCAACATTTAGCCCAACTACCTAATGGTTAACATGCTTGCCCAGCTGAAGCTGCACCAGTAGATGGCAAGGAACACAAGCCACAGGGCAAGAAAGAA
The DNA here is from genome assembly GCF_001723895.1 of Crocodylus porosus. Classification (NCBI taxonomy): domain Eukaryota; kingdom Metazoa; phylum Chordata; order Crocodylia; family Crocodylidae; genus Crocodylus; species Crocodylus porosus. Next base: position 1,234,923 of record NW_017728936.1, on the reverse strand, counting down.
AAAGCAACAGAGAATCTGACTGGCCCTTCCCTGAGAGGGAGCCCAACCCACAGTGCTGTTTCTGTATGTTGCACTGAATAATCCGTTGTCAAAATGAAGTTTGAGCCCATGTCTACTCTAGGAAAACAGTCAAGTTTAGGATTGGATTAACTAGCACATACTAGCTAAGCAAGCCTATACTACAAGAATCAACCACTGTTGCTAGACAGGGTGAAGCTGGAGATTTGTTCAATCTAAAATCCTCCTTGAAGGATTCTCTTCTGGTCTGATCCAAGATGCTGAGGGAAAGGGGAGAGAGAAACCAGAGAAAACAAGCCTAAAATATTGCTTTTTCTCACCACATCCATCAATTCACCCTGAGCTATTAGCTTGGTCCCTCTCACCAACACGAGATCCACCATTAAAAAAAGAAGGAGCAAAAAGAGATATGAAAACAATACATTTCTTCTTTTTATGTAAACATGTCTAAAATTGCATTTGAAAAAAAATGCATTGCAAAATAGCCCCCAAGTCCTCTTCCTCCAAGTATCACTGATCTAATGAGAGAACTTCATGTCAGTTGATGTACTCCTTGGGGCCTGGAGAACGTTAAGGTGGGACAGATTTGTGTTGTAACATCTCAGAACTGGGTTGTGGAAGGTCATTGAGCGGTAAGTGGTACATTGGCCTCACAAATGAGCTAACTGGGGTTCGAGCCTCTGTTGTCGCAGACTTCCTGCATGACCTTTACCAGATCACCTACATCCAATAAAGGACTGTGGCGTCTAAACCAGGTTGCAGGCTGAATTTTGGCACCCAAGCTCAAAACTACAATTTTAAAAGCTACTGTTCAGCTGCTGCCTAGCCCTGCAAGTGCCTGAATTCATACACCCCTCCGGAGGCTTAGAAATCTGCTTCTGCATAGGCCCAAAACAGTCTCACTCTAAGAAGCATAGTGCCCATCTCATGGCCACGCTTGTTTAAGATCCAAAAATTAGACCTTCCTCCACGTAACCCTTGAAGGACCTCATCTGCTGGTGTACTCTGTGCATGTCTAATGATGACAACATTGGTTTCCCTACAAGATGTGCTAGTAGCTGCTTTCTTTTAAAGTGCAGTATGTGGGGGTGCCCACCTGTTATGTAATAACCTAGTTGCTAAAGCACTCACCTGGGAAGAGAGAGGTAGTTAGCTGTGTTAGTATGAAGTTGGACAGAAGGCAGGGCAGGGCAGGGCAGGATAGAACCTCGAAGGTTAACTGTTTCAGAGAAGCATAAGCTTTCATAGGTGACAGCTTACTTCATCCAACACTATCTGATGAAGTAGGCAGTCACCTATGAAATCTCATGCCTCTTTGAACAAGTTAAATCTCTAAGGTACTACCCTGCCCTGCCTTCTTCCTCTCCCAGGAAAGTTTATTTTCCCTCTCTGGCCTAAAGGGATTCAAACCCCCCATGTCTCCCAGGAATGCCCCAACTACCAGACTATGAATCTGGGTGGGACATGCTCCACCAGCCCTCTTGAAAAAAAAGCCACTATGCAAAAAGGAATTCAGTTTCATCATTTTAGTGGGTGGCTGGGCAGCACTGAGCACACAGAGAGATGGTCATCAACCCTACAGCAAGTAGGTTTTAGTTACTCATCTAGGAAAACTATTGTCCTCTTCAGGGACCATCAACTAAGGCTTGTCTAGAGCAGGATAAAAGCTAAAATATGCATTATAAAATGCTTTCACAGACACCTTTCATCTGCCTCTAGAAAAGCCAATAACTGTTCTTCAGGGTGTAGGGCATTCCTTTTTAAAAAACAGTAGTCCCACGTGGTTGTAGCCCTGGTCAGTCCTTCAGTTGGTGTAATTTCCTACCTGCATATCAACAGGGGGATGTTGAGTAACCATGGCACAGCTACCTGAAGAGCAGGGAAGGAAAAAATCTAGACAAAACAGTCACAGCGTGATGCTGCAATGAGCTAAACATGTCAAAGCAGCATGGCACTCAAGGGTGACAAGGTGATGTGGACATTGCTATGTGGGGTCAAGATGTGCCACTGCCATCTGGGCTCCAAAACCCTAAGCCATACATCACTAACTGCCTTCCTCATAGGACTGAGAGTTTGCCAACACTGTGGCTTCAGGAGCAGATCAATTCCATGTGCAGTATGACAGAACCATGTGCAAGCCCCAAGTCTTTAGCACCAGAAACTGATGCCCAGTTGCCAGTACTGTCAGACATTGCTTCCCTCAGCAGCCTCAAAACAGCCTGATATTAGTGCACACAGGAGAGAGCTGCCTGATGCTTCCACTCAAAAGTCCTCATGGGAGTTAGTTCCCATTTGCCATTCTGTATGTGCTTTGCAGAGAATGGAGCCAGACTTTAGCTCCAGCCAGCTCCAGAGACTCTGAAAACACCCATGTGGATTCCTGGTCCGTTCCCAAGGATGTGCTTCCTTATGGTGTTCCCTTTCTTTTGCAGGACTCCAGTCACTCGGTTGTGCTTGGGGTGCTCTGACAGAGCTCCTGTAGGTCTGGGGGACATAGGACAGAAACCAGGTTCACTAAGGGACTGATGCTGCAGTGTTGTGAAAACTGCTTTTGTTCCTCTCCTGCTGGAGAGAGACTTAATGTTGTGCCTCATTAACAGGATATATATGCTGAACCCTTTCTGTTTAGATCGACCCCTGATGTTTCACAGGGACACAAGATTCAAGTCCCATCCCACACTGTTCTACGTTATCTATGTTGTCAGTTAAATAACTGCTGTGAAAATTATCCCTGCATCCAGGAAGCCTCTTACTAGTACAAGGCAAAAGAGAAATGCATATTTGGGATCTCATGAAAGTCAATGTCATAATGACTGTGAGGTACTTTGGTATAACAGTTTGGTATAACAAGTTTCCTGTATGAATACAGGAACACTCCAGGTAGCTTAGAGCAAAAAGCAAACAAGCTGCAAGCCCCTGTTAAGCTGACAACCCCCTACAATTTACTTACAGCGCAAGACTGAGTCTTTAATCTGCCTGAAGCCATTTTCCTTGAATGTCACACGGATGTAATAGATGCATCTCAGCTCCCGGGGGTAGTCCTTCCGGTCGATGTCCTTCAGCACTGGAATGGTGCGCCCATTGGTCATGGGAGCCTCTGCTAATGCTTGGTGCATTTGGTACCTGCACCAGGGATCCTGGAGGAAGCCAGGGGTTATTACCATGACCCAGCAGTGGCTGTTCTGGACAGCTTCACAGAGCTCAGTTACAATGGCGCTGCCTGGCGTGGCATCCCGCAACTGCAGGAAGCAACGGAAGGTCTCAGGCTGACTCTCCAGGTAGGAGACCATCTCCTCAACAAATTCAAAATCCCCTTGGTTGTGACAAATGCACACATCATAGCTTTTGGTCCAGCGGGCACTTCCTGAGCTGCTGATGTTCACCTGGGAGGCAGAGGGCAGTAGTGACCTTGGGTGGAACACTGAACTGCTGGCAGAAGAACTGGAGCTTCCCATCGGGGAGGAGGTGGAGGAGGAAGGTGAGTGTTTGGGAGCAGCAGTTGAGCTGCTTCCTGAGTTGGAGCGTTGCTTTGGTTTCTGCAGAACCCGTTTCAACCAGCCTGGAGAGTTTAAGAGACTAAGATAAGATGCATCGAAGGCTGAAATACCTCCTGAACCAGTCTACAGCCCCTCTCCACAAGTCACTTCTCCCCAGATGTACTTAATTTCCTAATTCACCAGCATGGGGCCATTCACAGCCAAGTGACAGGACAAGGTTAGCCTTGGCCCCAGAATCTGAGCAGGCCGGTCTGAAACTAACTGTGATGGTGCCACATAGTCAGCCCTTCTTTTCAGCAGACAGGTCTAGTACAGCCTAGAAGAATGGTCCACACCAGACCTGGGGAAAGGTGCAAGAACCCCAGAAAAGCAGACAGGAATAATCTGCTCCTGCCTGGGTCTTATCTTGGTCTTTAACAGAGACTGCCCTAAGCCACTGGCTCTCAATCTTTAGCAGCCCTCTGTAACTTTTCTCAGTTTGGTGGCACCCCAACTGAGAACCACTGTTGTACTGTCTCAGTGTACCAGGCAGTAAACTCCTTATTCAGTAAGGAATTCAATAGACTCTTAACATTTTCCTTTCTGCATAACAGTGCAAGATGGCAGCAGTGAAGTTCTTGACTTCTGTCCACACTCACTTAAAAAAAACAAATACAACCAAGGAAGTCTGACTTAGTTGCAATGGAATTACTCCTGATTTACACCACATTAACCAAGGAATGAAGTCTAGACAGCAAAATAAAGTGCTCTTCTCTTTTTTCTCTTTGTGACAGATTCCCATTGGTTATGAATGGGATTGTTGCAAATGGAATACAGTAAAGGTACAATACTGAATTAAATTAATTCAAATTGACCTGATTTGTCCTAACTTATGGAACACACTGGATTTAAAAGTAGTAAGAGGTTGTGAACTTTTTAAAAAGCCACCCACATTTGAGTGGGAGTCAGGCTTGCCGTACTAAACACTGATAAACTGTTTTTTACATCACCATAGAAATACCGTGTGCTTTGTCAGCCCTGCTGTCTTTGGGGTAGTAGTTCTGAAGCAGGGTTCCTGCAGAAGTGAGGAGAAGGGTTCCTCTCCATGCTCCCACTGTGGGAGGTGATATAACTAGCCTACCCGAGTTCCTGCATATTGAAACATCTTGCTGAGTTTGAGAGTGATGTCAGGTTCCTTTCCTAATTTGCTATAGTTAAAGTAAATTCAAAATTCTTTAATCATGGTAGGGGCCAGCAGTTTAAACTTATAGGGAATAATCAGAAGTCCACTTAACCCTGCCTCTCATCTGAGATAAGGTATCTGGCATATCTGGACAGGTTATCCCGTTTCTATAAAAAAGGGGAAATGGATGAAAGCTTGGCAGGTTACCAGCAGAGCAGGGACTAACACTCAGTGTCCTGGTCTCAGCCCCTCATACTACCTTAGAAACATCTTATTTACTCACCAGCCATCTTAGGGAGGAAAACTCAGATGAGATGCATCCACATTAATCTTAGCCTGCAAGCAAGAGTGGGAGAGAAAAAGATCTGTTAGAAGCTGTTATTTCCTCTAGCAAAGGAAGTTACATTCAGGCTTCTCCTTGCTTTACTGCTGCTCGCCTCCCCACATCCTCATCCAGGCAAGACACAATCCCAATACTATACAAACTTGCTTCATTTGCAAGTACATCATGAGAGAGGCATTTTAGCTGCTCGCATTGTCTGGTCTGAAGACAACAGGGCACTTCAGTCTCCAGGATCAAATGAGCGCTGAACTCTATTAAAAGCCATGCTTCCTGCAGTGCATGTTACATCCTGGTGTGCCTCTGTTCACATCACTGGAAGCCTTATTCATGAATCTGCACCAGCCCAGGAACAAGTTGGATTCTCTTTGTAATGTCTGCTTCCAGCTGCTCTGGGCTAGGGAAAATAAAAGGTAGCAAGGATTTTCTCTTTGCTGTGCTTAATATCCCACCCTCCTGGCACCCAAACATCATGGGATAGGAAAGTTTGATTGGAAAGCAAGATAAATCAACTGCAGAGGCACACGGCCGAAGACAACAACTGGAGATTGGGAGAAAGAGAAACTGGGATCAGCTGGGCAAGGAAACTGGGACTTGGACTTGATGCAGAGCCGGGGAGATTGGAACTAGCTGAAGGGAGAGACAGGGATTAGGAATTTGGGAGAGTGAAGGCATGAGTAGGGCTGGGTGCAGGGCAAAGCTAGCACGTAATGAGAAGCTTTGAGGAACAGAGAGTTAAACGGGAGAGACATGGAGAAGTCCTAGGACAAGGAGCTGGAGCTGAGTGAAGAGAAGGCATGGAGAGTTGGAGGGGATGGGACAGAAGGGACACAGAGTTTGGAGAGGATGACCCGCTACAGCACATTCCTCTCCAGAACCTGGAATGAAATCTAGGATCCCCAAGGCATTCCTCTGCTGGCAAACCCTGGCAAACCCACAGGCAACGTACCCCATCCCCCTCTGGCGGTGGTGCACAGAGGATGACAGCCCCTCTAGCTGTTACTCAGCTCCAGTAGCAGAAGTCTGTGTCAATCTAAAGTTTCCAGTGCTGCTGCGGATGAAGGTAGTTGTTGCTTTGCCACATGGTGGATCTTCTCTTAGCTGTTCGCTCTTTTAAGCCTAGGAAATAACATACAACTTTTAAAGGAACATAAACATTATAAAAACAAAAATTTCATTTTAGGCTACCCATGCAACCTTAATTCAGTCCTCTTATCCATATAGATTCTTTTCTCTTCATCTAGATATGTTAGAGGTATCTGGCTGCTAACATCTTGCCTCTACCTTTCCAGTCAAGGACATCCTTCCAAATGCTGGCAATTCACAATACCAGCTCCTGAGTCTTACTCATTAAAAGGTAGTAAGTTTCCATTTTCTCTCTGGTTGATCAAGACATGGAGTCCCACAAGAATGGCCTTTCCAAGAGATGCTTAGCTGGTCTGCCAAGTATCCTATAAACGTATATTCTGCCCACTGAAGCTGTTGGGAGTTCTTTGCTTTTATCTGTACTTGACTAATCCATTGTTCTTTACTGGCTACAAAGGTCATCTCAATAACAAATTTTCAAAGGTTTTAGCTGTCTGCCTTCCTTAGGAGACAGGAGTTGAAGTTATGGCCTCAAGATGCAGCAGAGAAAATTTTGTTTGAATTAGGAAGGACTTTCTTATTATGAGGATGGTTAAGTATTGGAACAGACTACCTAGAGAAGCTGTGAAATCTCCATCCCTGGATATTTTCAAGAGCAGGTTAGACAGACATTTTTCTGGGATGATTTAGTCAAGGAAGATCCTGCCTTGACTGGGATGACCTTTAGAGGGCCCTCCCAGCACTACTTTCCTATGATCCTATCCTGATGTTGCATCCATATTAGATTGTAAGGCCAGTTTTGTGTGTGAAACTTGGTCCTTCTCCATAGTTCTTTGGAAAATTATCTGCAAAGAAGAAAGATAGGCATTCCTACTCTGTACCTCTGCCCAAAGTTCTTCCTCTTAAGCTGCTGGGAATCAATGTTTTAAACTGCCCATGTTATTGGTGATTATTGACCCTTTTTCCAAGATCGCTTTGCTGACTCATAACCATATATTTGGGAGGGGTACACTTAGAAAGATTTTTTTTGGCCAATACCAAAGGCCGATTATTAACCAGCCATATCAGCCAATACCAATCCAATTGCTGATAGCTGGCAGCTTGGAGAACAGCATCCGGCTGGTAAGTCTATGGAGGGAAGGAACACGGGGTGGGGGGAGGCAGGGAGGGCAGATCAAGGCCTCCATGGTGAGGGAGGAAGTAGGGAAGGGACTAGGGCAGAGCAGGCACTGCCCAGCTGGGGCGGGGGGGACAGGGTGCAGGATGGAGCCAGGGGTAGCTTGTCCAGGTCACTGGGGTGGCGGGGGGCAGCTCCCGCTGCTGCAAACACCCTGGGGGAGCCATGGGGAGCATGTGCCTCCCAGATTTGTGGGCAGGGCAAGGGCAGGCTGCCTGCTCCAGGTTTGGGGCTGGGGTTGCGCCAACCTCTTTGCAGGAGGACTGGGCTGGGGCTGCACTCAGGGCAGGTTGGGGCTGGGTGGGCAGCGGTGGCACTTAGAGTGGGGGGGCTACAGGATGAACTACAGCCACCCCAAAATTTACCATAGCCCTTCCCTCCCAGAGCCACTGTCACCCGTCCTGTCCCCACCCACCCTGAGCACAGCCCTGTTCCAGCCAAAAAGATGCCAGCACAGCCCCTGGCCCTGAGTGGGCAGCCTACACAAATTCAGGGAGCACATGCCCCCAGTGCCTCCCCTGGGGGTGCATGTAGCAGCAGAAGCCACCTCCCTCCCACTCCCTGGACAAGCTGCACACAGCTCCATCCCACATTTCTGCACCAGCTGGCAGAGCCTGCCCCTGCCCCGCTCCCTCCTGCACCATGGGGGCCTCAGTCTATGCTCCCCACACCCCTTCCCCCCACAGACTTACTGGCTGGATGCTGCTCTCCACACTGCCAGGCTGGACTCCTGGCCACATGCATGCTGCAACTGCACACATGCATGGGGCATTTATTAGTGACATTATTGGCCACATCAGCCAAAAAAAGCTAAATGCAATAATGTTAATTTTCCTTTTATTGGTGCCAATACAATATCGACCAATATATTAGTGCACCTCTAATATTTGGTTTTATCATCAGTTCTGCTTTTCTTGCTAATTTCCTTCAAGCACCACATGCATCATCTTCTCTCTTTCCTGATTACCCAACCAAATACATTTGTTATGTATTCCAGTGGCGCACTGCTCTGAAGAAAGAATTTAGTTGGTATGGACTATCTAAGCTCCCCCACCAGGAGAACTTTACAAGGTAGTTCCACATTTCTCATAGCTATATGAGAGAGTACCTGTTTTGCCATAATTCTGAAACAATGTCAAATACAGCAGAGATTTTATTCTTTCTTTGTACTCTGTTTATTTAAACTATTAACATTCTTGCAAATCTGAATTCTATAAGGAGTCCAGATTCTTTCACTGGGGCCCAAAGACCATCTTGCAGCATGTTATAATTTCTTAATCTTCAAGAACTATGTAACCTGCCATATCATTTATTGAATAATGCTAGTAAAATTGTACAATTTCATCCTACTTCCCCACTTCCATGAAAGTCCAGGATGACCAGTGCTCATCTAACAAGCAACAATTCAATGTTTTTCTCTTCCTTGTTTCTCCTCATTTGTCATATTGCAGCCACACACTGCTCTGAAGAAAGAATTATCCATCTCCATCCATATCCATATCCATCTCCTTGTGGGTTTTTCTGTGGCGCTCCTCACTATGAGTATTTCAAGTATCAATATTTAATATTGGCAGGACTGCTGTGCAATAGGGAAATATCTAACCATTTTCAGGTGGAGAGCTGAGGAACAGATAAAAATATGCACTAATTTTGGACGCACCATTTGAGATACCCAAGATCTTTCTAAATTCCTACTAATACATAGCACAGTTTATATTGAAAGCACAGCTCTAACTGGCGTTAGCCATAGCTGGGTAGCTCAATACTTCTCAAAATGAGAGTTTCAAAATCAGGCTTACAGAAAATGAGGAACAAGAGTGATCATTTGTGAAATATTTGGTCTAAATGACTTACTTAGAAACTCTGTGGTACGGAGGGAAACTCTCTACTCCAGCATTCAACTACCTTAACCATGAAACCTCCCCTTCTCTTCCTACAACCCTAGGGGGTGAAGTTACATGTTACATTTAGTCACTTAATGAGCTTTAATGCATGGATGCTTGTATTTTAACTCATGCTAAGTGCCCTTTGAGCATCTCAAAGTTATGCCACTTCAGGTGAGGGTTAACGCTGGGCCATGGTTAACGCTAGCTTGTGTTGGGGTAACTTCAGTCTATTCCACAGAGACAAAATGAGCAATTGCAGTCCTCTAGCATTCCAGTATGCACTGCTCCCCCCAGCAGGCATACATAGAGTCTTGGCTCGCCCCTGGTTGCCAGTCTTCTCGTAGCAAGTCAGAGCTGTGAATGGGGAAACCAGTACCAACCCTTAACATGACTGCTCACAGGAGGTTCTAAGTTTAACACCACTTAAGATTGAATATGGTCTAAGTCTAACCTATAACTTCACCACCCTGTGACTCAGTCACTACCCACCTTGCACCTCTAATTCTGAAGCCTGCTGGGAATGTAGAGTGGTCGTTCCAGCACACAGCCATGAACACACGTGCTTGTACAGCAAGAGGCAGAGCCCGGCACATGTCTTTGTAGAGCATCGGGTTACAGCTGTGGTTTCAGTTCCTCCAGAAGGAAGCCCCTGGCTCTACTTCCTCCCACAGTCTTATCTATACGCTCCCCATGAAGTCACAAGAGCTCCTTACCATACTTCTTCCTGGCCCCAGGGCTGGACTAATGTACAGGCAAACTAGGCACATGCCTAGGGCTCTAAGTGAAGAAGATGCCCTAACATATTATAATTATTGAGTGAACAAAATAGGGGCCCAAGAGTTTGTTTGCCTAGGGCCCACTAACGGGTTAATCCAGCCCCAGCTTTCCACAACAGGGAAGGACAGCCCTATGGGAGGGGGCTGCTTTGTGACCATGGGGCTTCTATCTGTTGTCTCACCTCTCTGGGAGGCATCTGCCAGCTCCTTGGACTCCTCTGAAGGAGGAATGCCAGGCTCCGTCAGGCGTTCGTTCCCTGCTGGGCGCTCCCTGCTTATTCCCTGCAACCTCCCTCCTGTGCCTGTTCTTTTAGTCTCCCCAAAGTCATTAAGCGGTGGCTATGTGACCTCACCCCAAGCCTAAGGCAACAGACAGGCCTGTAATTCCGGGTAAAAGCAAGCCCACCCACAGCAGAAACCCCCCAGAGCTTAACACGGTCCAGGCCTGGCTCCCAACCCCTGCAAGGGCACACGTGCGCGCCAGGGTCGGAGGGCATCTCCCCTGCCACCTCCCATCTTGCAGGAAAGGGACAGGGGCTCCGTGAGTATTTAGAGCAGCGGTTCACAACCGGTTTTGGCCCAGCGCCCATTTGCAAACACCAGCGGGGGGCCTGCCCCCGTGCCCCGCACTGCCAGCCCGCTGCCGCTGCCCCGGTGCGTGGGGCACCGGGTCCCAGCAAGGCCCCCGCAGGCTGGAGCGCTGCCTGCCAGGGAAAAGCCACGTTTTTCTCCTTCAGAGGAGAATCCATTGCTAACCCTTCCGTATATTCTCGCGACCCCCTTCCTGGGGGCTGAGTAGCGCAGATCTAGAGCGCGCCAGACCCCGCAGCTCCGCCGCGGCCCGCACCTGCCCCCGGGTCCCAGCAGCGCGCACCTGCCGGCCCC
>NW_017728936.1:1193616-1223996 GCF_001723895.1 Crocodylus porosus | reverse complement strand
GGCACCCGGGGCAGCAGGGGGCGGCGCTGCAGCCCGCCGCGCGATGGGAGCGACCCGAGTTTTTCCTCAGGAGCAACAGTCCTCGGCGCCGCATGCCCGAGGGCGCCTCCCCCACGCACTGTGCCTGTCACGAAGAGGAAAGGGAAGACGACGGGGCTCCTCTGCCCTGCTCCGCGCTGGGGGCATTTCTGTGGCAGACCCATCCGAGAGCTGCGTGCGCCTTGTCACTCGTTTCACACCGAGACAAACGTGCGCTGGGATTTGCAGCCACGTGCCACATCTCTGGGGTGGCCGAATGGTGATCCTGGAGCTCCCTGCGTCCGGGGCTTGAGCCTGAGTCACCCCTGCGGCCGCGCCGAAGCATCCGCTGTACGTCGCCGGGCGCGGCTCCCTCCAGCCCTCCGTCCGCCCCGTGCCGAGAGGAAGAGGCAAGCCCAGGGCTTCGCCCCCCCGCCCCCCGGTGAGTGACTGCAGACCGCGGGCCCTGCGTGGGTTGAGTGACAGCAGCTGGTTTCATAACCTCGCTTCAGCCTCGGGGCTCCCCCTCGCCACACCCAGGGCCTCTGCAGCCAGCCTGAGCGAGCAGAAGAGGAGCGGCAGGGCAGGCTCCTGGGGCCTTGCCGCGCGCTTTGAAGGGAGCTTTGTGCATCAAGAAGCCCCAGAGGAGAAACAGCCGGATCAGGTGCGAAAATGCAGAGACAGATCCGTGTGAAGGGGCAGTGCAGTGGGCCCTGAGCGTGCCTAGGTTTTCTGCTGGCTGGGAGGTGGTCTGTGTGCACTTACAGGACAATTTGCATTAGGGAGGAAATTGCATAGAGGGGTTTTCCTTTTCCTTTAATGGTAAATGTTTTAAAGCTTCCCCTTCATTGTGGTCTGCAGCTTGCCCTCCATGTGCTGTATAGGAAGGTTTGGAGAGGTTGTTCATTTACTCCTTAATTACAGCACATGGCATAGGGGATCTGTATGGTACTTTTTGGCTCTTCTGTTAGTTTAGCGTGTGGCTTTTTGAAGCAGGGTAGTAGCCAGAGGCTCCTGAGATAAGGTCAGGATATGTCCCTTAATTTCTTTTTTAATCTGCTCGAGTTAAAGTTAGGAAACCACATGCTCTCTGTCCCACAGCTTTATCCCAGTCATGTTCTGGGAAAGTTGGGTACTGGGCTGTGGACTGGGAGGTCACTGGAAAACCAGTCCAGACTGGTGGCAACTGACAGCTGCTGACGGTTAATGGCTGCTGGGTGATTTCTCTCTGGTTTCTTGTGGAGAGTTACCAAAAAAAGTGGCATTGCCAGGCTCACCAGAATGGGGTTTCACTGATGGGCAGGATGATGCCCTCTCCCAGTCCTAGAGACTTTCACTTCATCTTCACTGCTGAAGGCACGCTAGGAGGGGAGAGGAGGGCTGAGCTTTGTATTGTTCTGGTTAGTTGGTAGATGAAAAACTTTAGTTTCCACGGCTGCCAATCTAACATCTTCCAACAACTCCTTTCTACAGGACAATGTACACAGGGTAGTTTCCTGCAGGGCAAGTGTGTGCGGTCCTGTTAGGCTTGGGGGTTGCGTATGTCGTTCCCAAGGGTCTAAGCTCCATTTGTTGTCTCCCCCCTCTTGGCCACCGTCCTAAGGCAAAGGAGCAGGTAGTGACAAGCTGAACTCAGAATGAAGCACAGCTGCATCCACTGGTTCCGCAAGGGGCTTCGTCTGCACGATAACCCTGCCTTGTTGGCAGCAATGAAAGACTGCAGTGACCTATATCCTATCTTCATCCTTGACCCCTGGTTCCCAAAGAACATGCAGGTCAGTGTCAACCGCTGGAGGTTTCTGATTGAGTCGCTGAAGGATTTGGACGAGAGCCTGAAGAAACTGAATTCAAGGCAAGTACAATTTGAGCAGGTCTCAATGCAGGCAAACTGTCCTCAGGCTGGTACAGGAGGGAAACATGGAAATACCTTAGGCTTGATTTTTGCAGGCCTCTCCTGCAGGACTCTCAGCACATTCAGAGAGTTACTGTGGAGATGCAGGTCCCAGCTTGCAATACTCCCTCTCACTTGGGAGTGCTCTCGTCAGCCCTGGGGGCAATATGGGTCCCAGCATGCAGTTCCCTCTCCTGACTTGGGCCAAGCCTGGGTTTCTGTGCTGATCCTTTCCCCAGCCCCTGGCTGACTGCGGATGCTGACCATGTCTCTACAGGCTGTTTGTGGTACGCGGCCATCCTGCAGAAGTGTTCCCAGGCCTTTTTAAAGCATGGAAGGTAACACGGCTGACATTTGAGGTAGATACAGAGCCCTACTCTAAGCTGCGTGATGCAGAGGTAGTGAGGCTGGCAGCTGCACATGGTGTCCAGGTTATCCAGAAAGTGTCCCACACCTTGTACGACACTGACAGGTTGGTACCAGGGGTGGGGACCCTGCCAGGCTCATTCACTTATGCACATTCAAGTTGCTTGAGCCACAACAAGATGAAGGTGCGGGTGCTCTTTGTCCTGTAGTCTGGTAATAGAAAACCCTTTGTTTTCCCCAGGATAATAGCTGAGAACAATGGTAAAGTGCCTCTGACCTATAGACAGCTGCAAGCTGTGCTGGCTGGGCTGGGATCCCCAAAGCAGCCCATGCTAGCTCCCACTCTGGAGACCCTGAAGGGTGAGTATGGGGCAAATTCTTCTGTTAATGTGATAGTTTTCTGCTAGAGATTCCAGTACTGGGTCTGCAGACTTCTGGGATTATTAAATTCCCCCAAATCCTCCTTGTGTGCCAAGCAGACAAGGAGTCATTTTCCTTTCCTTTCCTAGCTCCTGGTGTTGTGAGGCTGGCTTCCACCCCAGAGGTGGCTGCATTTTTGGTGCTTGTGTTAGGAATTTAGTTCTGTAAGGCATTTTTGAGATTCTTTATAGTTGAAGGGGCTAGAGAAATGTACAGTATATTTCAGAACGGCAGCACTGAGTGCATGTTTCCCTAGACTGCTGTACTCCTGCCAGAGACAACCATGATCCAAAGTATGAGATCCCTACACTGGAGGAGCTGGGACAGGACCCAAAGGAAGCAGGTCCTCGTCTCTACCCAGGGGGGGAATCCGAGGCACTTTCCAGGCTGGATTTTCACATGAAGAGGATGGTAGGTACCCAGCATTAATCCTGTCTCTCCCTCTGCCTCCTCCAGTGAAGAGCTGACCCTGATTTACTGAGTTATAAAGCAAAAAGTGTCACAGAACATCTCGGGCTTGCACAAAACTTTGCACTTGGGTTACCTGGACTTTGGCAGGAGTAGCACTGAGGGACCGAAACAGTGCCAGTATTTCCCATAAAACTACATTTGAAGGGAAAGTTTATACTTTAATCCCTAGTTTACTCCTGAGGCCTTATGGCTGAGAGCAAGCGAAACTCTGAGCATCTGAACCCCATGCCCCTGGACTTGGGCCTGCAAGTAGCATGCCTGCCAAAGAATTTGGAAACTTCTGAAGACCCAGGTAGGGTGGAGGATTGTTTGCTGGTAGTAGGGCCATGCATGGTACTTGACTGACTCATGGATTTGAAATTGTTTTGGCTGATTTGGCTTAGAACATGAAAAATTCTCTTTTTAAAAAAAAAAAAAAGTTTATGCTTTAATAAATCATCTTTCCTAGGTGCAATAAGTTTTATCAGAAACTCTCAGCCAGCTCCTGGGGAGGAAAAGACATTCAGTCCTGCCCCCTTTTCCTCCGACAAAGAAAGCGCCTGCTTTGCATAGCTCAATTTTAGCTTCCTCTCACCTCCTTGCCTTTCCTTTCTCAGACCTGGGTGTGTAACTTTAAGAAGCCTGACACGGAGCCCAACACCCTCAGTCCAAGCACCACCGTGCTCAGCCCTTACATTAAGTTTGGCTGCTTGTCAGTGCGAACCTTCTGGTGGAAGCTGGCTGAGATCTACAGAGGGGTAAGGCAGTGGCCCACTCAACTTGGTAGTTCTTTTATTAGGTGGTAGCTCCTTGCTGTCTGGTGCAGTAACATTAAATTACTGGATCAGGCAGGTGTGAGGTGGATGTAGTAGTGTTTCTGACCAGTGAATTGTGCTCTGTGGGGACTGCTGGAGCTTCTGAGGCATGGGGCTTTTGGAATAATTTCTACTGCTCTCAATACATTAAATTATCCACTTGCCTTGATCAGAGAGGAGGCTGTCTTTGAGCCAAAGGAGATGGAGCTTGTATGGCAGTAGGACCTACTCAGCAAGACAGTATGTGGGTGAGATGAATAATGCAGCAAGTTATAATTAACTCTGAGCATCAGGGGACCTGGGCTTGCACCCTCAGATTGCAAGAGAGCCTTGTCCTAATATGAATTTGTCCATATTTCCAAGGACTTCACAGTTCGGTGTTACGGGTAACTTCAGGTCGAGAGAGTCCAGGCCTGGAACAGCAGAGTATATCATGGGTCAGGATTAAGGTGCCTTGACTGAGTTGCATGGGGGTATCTCATAACTGGAGTAATAGGAAAGTTGCAAGTCAAGGCTGCAGCGCTTTGGCTACACTGTTTGTGTGCAAGAAGTTTGGAAAACCCCTCCCTGGATTATGCCCAGCTCTAGCCAGTCCTATTAGCTCCGCACTCCCCAGGGGTCTCCCCAGGGGTCTCAGAGAATCCAGTGAATGGGCACAGCAAGGCTCAGAAGCCAATAGCAGTAACCCGAGATCCCTTTCCAGGGCAACCTTCTTTAATGTTCTTGTGTTCGTTCTTGCAGAAGAAACACTCCTCCCCACCAGTTTCTTTGCATGGGCAGCTGCTGTGGCGGGAGTTCTTCTACACAGCAGGGGCTGGGATCCCCAACTTCAACAGGATGGAGGGAAACCCCATCTGTGTGCAGGTGGACTGGGATGACAACCTGGAGTATGTCAAGGCATGGAAGGAGGTACTCAATCTTGCCAGTGTGGGCCAGAAACTAAAATGCTCCAATGACAGCAGCTTGATCTTCACTGTAGTGCCTTTTGGCTAGGTACTCCAAAGGCCCTGCTCCTACTCTAACCAATGGAGAGTTCAGGGCCAAGGCCAAAGGCAATGGAGGTTGTGCTGACTAGATGGACCTGGGAGTCAAGGCCCTGGATTTCTGATGTTTTGCTGGAAGAACTGCAGCAAGCTTCATCAGTTCCTAATATGCATTCACTGAAAGCTGCAGCCACATATTAAAACTGGATGGTTTGTATTAGGCTTTGTGCTCAGAGGCCAAATACATCTGGAGGTGTCTGCAGTTCTCCCAGGAATCAATCTCACCCACAATATCTTGTGCTTGTCTTTAAAGGACAACTGTTTAGTACAAGGACTTATTTTACGCAGTGTGAGTCTGTGTTCTGAAGATGGATACAGTTATAAGAGGAAATCATACTGGTCTGGGAAGCCAGGACTTGGCCCAAGCTTGATCCTTCGATGTCAAAAGCTCAGCACCTGCCATGTCAACTAGCAGAGAGCCCTGTGATTAACAATAGTTATATGGTCTTTATCAGTCTGGGCCTGAGCTCTGGGGGCAGCCTCACATAGCCTGAGTGAGGCACTCCTGGCCTTGCTGGAGCTGCCCTGTAAGTACCTGGCTGGATCAGTCTGCTGCGGGTTAATCTCAAGTTCTGTTTCTTTGGCAGGGCCGGACAGGCTACCCCTTCATTGATGCCATCATGACACAGTTGCGCACTGAAGGCTGGATCCATCACTTGGCCCGGCATGCTGTGGCCTGCTTCCTGACACGAGGAGACCTCTGGGTGTCCTGGGAGGAGGGACAAAAGGTCAGCAGCTTTTGTCTGCTGCTAACTCATGGCACTGTGGTCCCACTGTGAGAGGGGCACTGCGTGGGCTTTGTCAGGGGTTGCTTAACAAAATCGCTAAGGTCATAGGATGCTCTGGCAGCTGCCGGTGATGCTATCTGTGACTGGCTCTGAATGGGAGAGAAGCCAGAGACTGCTGAGAGCTTCAGTGGCTTCTTATCCAGTTAGAAACCAAACCTCTTCAGAGTAGTTGGTGAGGGTTTGAGGCGTTGGCCTGCCTGGACCTCTGCACCCACACAGCAAGCTGGGCATAGGGAATAGTTCCCCACACTGTAGTGCAAGGGAATGGTACTTGCCTGTTCCAGTGGCCCCTACTTTGCCTGCGCTCTGAAGTGGCTGTTCCCTAACTACAGTAATAGGGCACCCATACCTGTGGTATTTTATATCACTCACAGGGCTGTCTTTATTCTTCCAAAGCTGAGACATCTTTTCCCAGTCCCTGGAGTTTCTTGTAGTTTCAGAGAGATGCTAATTTGAAGGCAATTCCTGGCTGCATGCACTGGCCTATCCCAGTACTAGTCAGTAGGAAAGAAATTTCCTGCTTTCACAGAATCCTAGAATTGAAGAGAAGTAGGGCTGGAAGGGGCCTCCAGAGATCCATCTAGCCCAGGGGCCAGCAATGCTTTTGGGTAGAGTGCAAAATACTCACGTTGACTTCTAAGATGCTGGCATGCCAGAGGCAGATGGGGGAGAAGCCATGAGGGGCCTAATCCTTGCTGAAGCAGCCCAGCCCCTTCTCCAAGGCATGAGTGCCTAGCAAAATGCCTTTTCATGCCACGCTCTGGCACTTGTACCCGGGAATGTCTTACCCTGATCTAGTCTAACCCCCTGCCTGAGCCAGGATCATCCCTATCCAAACCATCCTATACAAGCTATCATGTAAATTCTGCACGAGTCTACCCTTAACCCTGATGCAGCACAGACCTAACATCCTAACCTGCCACTGTTAAAGCAGGGAACCACAGCAGCCAGTATCTTGCTTCTATGAAATGTCAATATATGTTCAAGAGATCCCAGGTAGAAAGCCATGTCCTATGCTACAGAGGAAGGCAAAACCCTCCACAGTCCAGACCAATCTGACCATGAGTTAACATTTCTTCCTGCCCCCAAATCTGGTGATCAGTCTGACCCTGAGTGGAGGGGCAAGACCCTCCAGCCAGGAACCTCTGGTTTTGTTCCCAGCAGGAGCATTGGCATGCCCCAGTCAAAGTCCCCTGCTTTGGCTGTAGCCAACACCCAGTGCCTCTGGTGAGGCTTAAAAACACCCTGATGCCCGTAACAGAAAAGCGGGGTGGGGAGTGGGGACAACCAGCAAGGCTCAGAAGTTATGGGAAATACCCATAGAAGAACACAGGCATAGCTATGCTTGGATCATTGCCAACCTTTTCTGGAACCTCCAGTGATGGAGAGTTCACAGCTACCCTAGACGGTCTATTCTGCTGCCTTACTGCTCTAACACTGAAGAAGTTTTCCCAGATCTAAATCTAAACTTACTTTGTTGCAGCTTCCAGCCTATGAGCTGCAGCAAGAGAGAAAAGGTGTTTTCCCTCTTCTTTATGACAGCACTTTAAGTATTTGAAGACTGTGATCATGTCCCCTCTTAAGCACCTTTTTGACAAGCTAATCATACCTAGCTCCTTCAACCTCTCTTCATATGACTTGCCTTCTAAGCCCTTGATCATCTTTGTTGCCTGGCTCTGGACCATCTCTAACTTCTCCATGTGTTTTTTAAAATGTGGAGCCTAGAACTGTACACAGTACTCCAAATGAGGCCTAACCAGTGCCAACTAGAGAGGAGTATCACCTCCCATGTCTTGCACCTAATGCTTCTATGAATGCAGTCGAAAACTGCATTCACATTTTGTGTGGCTACATCACACTGTAGACCCATTGAATCTGTGATCTATAAAGACTCCCAAGTCCTTTTCCATCAAGCTGTCATCCAGCCAGGTGTCCCCCATGTTATATTTGTGTTTTTGATCATTCTTTCCAAGGTATAGCAGTTTGCATTTGTCCACGTTGAACTTCATTCTGCTAGCTCTAGCCTAATCTCCCAGTCTGTTGAGATCCTTCTGAATTGCACTTGCATCATCCCATATGTTCATAATTCTTCCCAGTTTTGTGTTGTCTGCAGACTTGCTCAAGAAGCTTTCTATGGCCACATCCACTGTTCAATCACTAATAAACATGTTGAACAGCACTGAGCCCAGGACAGGCCCCTGTGGCTCTCCACTCGGAATCTCCTGCCATTCTGACATGGACTCATTAATCATTATCCTTGGCTTGTGGCCACTGAGCCCATTATCTATCCACCTTGTAGGATTTTCATCTAGTACACATTTCTAATGGGTTTATCAGAAGGTTGTGAGGAACTTTGTCAAAAGCCTTGCTGAAGTCCAGATACACTGTATCCATTTCCTTCATCCAAGTAGTTACTTTGTCAAAGGAGATCAGGTTTGCTTGATGTAATTTGTTTTTCATAAATCCATGCTGGCTGCTTGTGTTTGGCTTTTCGTCTTCCAGAGGTTTGCAAATGGCCTTCCTTAGGATATACTCCAGTCACTTCCCAGGTATTGAGGTGAGGTTAACTAGTCTGTAGTTCCTCAGATCCCCCTTTTTGCCTTTTTTTTTTTTCAAAAGAGGGGCACTTTGTTGTCCCTTTTCCAGTCCTCTGATACCTGGCCCATCTCCCACAACTTCATGAAGAACATTGCTAAGAGCTCTAAGATCTCCTCTGCCAGTTCTTGCATCCTCCCTGGGATGAAGGAACTGGCAGAGCCTGCTGGCTTGATTTCATTGAGATCTCTCTGACCATCTCTTGTTCCTGTCCTCCCTTTTCTGCCTGCTTACTGCAGGGCATGGACAGCAAGACCAGCCTGGAGGCTGACAGCAGTGACTTCCTAGGGACCTGCTGCCTGAGGGTAACACCTCTCCCCTGCTTTGGTGCCCACAGCCCAACAACTATGGGCCAAGGTGATGTTTAGGCTGGTAACCAGTGGAGCCCAGGGTAAAGGGGAGCGGTGTGCTTTGGGGTGTGGGGGAGGTACAGAGGCTCTTGGCCTCTAGCTCTTCCCCACTCTCTCCGCACTTCCCATTTCAGGTCTTTGAGGAGCTGCTGCTGGATGCTGACTGGTCCCTGAATGCTGGCAACTGGCAATGGCTGTCGGCGAGTGCCTTTTTCCACCAGTTCTTTCGCGTCTACTCACCCGTTGCCTTTGGCAAGAAGACGGACAAGAGTGGAGCGTATATTAAGTAGGTTTAAGCAGAGGCCAGGTCTAAGCCCAGCCTGCCCTGGGGGAGATGTAGGTATCTGCTGCAGCCTGTGAGTTTTTGTTCTGTGGTGTTTGGCTAGAACACCCATTACAAAGAGTTCACAGGACTGTATGGCTTGGAGGACTCTGTCCATCCAAAGGAACTAGTGATGGGAGAGGATGCTTGCTCCTCTCAGCTCTTGGCCCCAGGCTAACTCATCTTGGTGGTGATCACTAGTCACCACCAATCAATAGCTCTTGGGTAGCCTCAGAATTTGGGAATTTTTATCCTTTTTTTAGCTGCTGTGGTCAGATTGCCTCCTGGCTGGCAGCTGAGGGGCTAAAAAATGGGTGGATCAAGGAGACTGTCCACCACCAGGCCTCCTCGTGGAGTCATACAGTATTGAAAGCAGCTGCTGTAGTTGCTGATCCTCCCCTGTGGGTCTACTAGCTCTGTCAGGAGACCACTCTATTCCGTTGTTGTCTTGTTTCTTGTGTGGTTGCTGATTTCTTTTCCCTGGGGCTTGGTCATTGCACAGGAAATACCTCCCCATCCTCAGGAAGTTCCCTGCTGAGTACATCTATGAGCCCTGGAAGGCACCAAGAAGCATGCAAGAGCAGGCAGGCTGCATCATTGGCAGAGACTATCCCAGACCTATCGTGGAACATGAAGCTGTGAGCAAGAGAAACATCATGCGCATGAAGGCAGCGTATGCCCAGCGGTCACACAGCAAATCTGCCCAGGTGGAGAAAGAGGGTACCAAGAAAGGTAATCATGCTCCCACTGAACTATTTCGGAGCCTGCGGTATCTAAGGTTGATGCATGAAATGCAAGGGGATGGGAAGCAGGGCAACTGTGCCTGGGTGGAGCTTTGTAGCCTGGTTGAGACAGTATCAGCCTGTGACAAGGAAGCCCTAAGATTTATTAACCTTGCTTCACTCTGCCCTTGTGGGGGAGGAACACATCAGGTTAGTCACAGCCCTGCACTGGGCCCAGGTTCCCCAGAGATACCTGCCTACCCTGTGAAGTGCTTTGAGACAGGAATGAAAAGCACTCTTAAAAATCAACATGTCATTACATTACTGCATGGCTCTTCCTACCAGCTGAGGGGTGCCAGACCTTTCTGAGCCACTCATGCTCTGAGTCACTCCATCCACAGGGCTTGGTGCACAAGTGCAGTGTCTGTGAGTGGGGAAGGTAGGACACTCCTGCCCTCCTCAGTCAAATCACCTGTCTGCTCTTTCTCACTAGGTGGCAAACGGAAGCTGCCGGCTGGTCCCTCTGTGGTTGAACTGCTGACAAAGAAACCAAAGGCCAAAAGCAGCTGAATCCTTCAGTGCAGGTCAGATCTTAACGCAGTGGCCCTGCTCCATCTGGGCCTGAAGGCAGGAGTGTCAGCTGCCACACGACTCAAACATCATAAGACCCCGTTTATATCCCAGCTGGCTGTGTAACAGGGTCTTTGGGGTTGTTCTGACCCAGACTGCCTAAATTCAAGGGAGCTGCTGTAGTTTTTTAGTACCAGCTGTGCCACTGGCTTGGGAAATATACTAAATTTCTTTCTTCAGCCCTTCAGGGCTGCTTCTCATGCTGCTTCTTGGCCAAACATATGGTTTTTGAAACCCCAGGGAAACACTGGATCAGTCTGAAAAATGAGTGTTATGCAATGGATTTACTGTCCCAGGATGCTGCTGGGGGGAAAAGGGAGGAGGAGTGTGCGACTGTCCCCATTTTATACACAGCAGGCTAAGACATAGGGAATGGTGGGCAGGTTTCCAATGGGAGCTGCTGTGTGCTCCCAGACTTGTCCAGATCACTGTGGCAGATTTGGAAAGTGAGCCCAGCCCTTTAGTGAAGCACCAGGCCCACATACCCTCCTCCCTCCATGCTGATCCATTGTCCCATGAGCCCTGACCCACATTTTTAACACCTGGCTTTTAAAAAATTACTTTTTTCTTCCTTGAAAGTCTCTTTTAGAGGAAGTGACATAGCAAATATACACAGACTCATCTGGTCTGAGACATGCCTCTGGCTCTTGCATTATGAGCCCAAATATACAGCCATCTTTTAGGGAGCAGAGAAGCAATGTTTATTTATGAGCAAATAAAAAGACCTGCATGTTTCTGAAGGCCCCGGCCCCTGCCCCTGCACTGGGAAGTGGCACTGATGGTCAGTCATATCCCTTGTAAGGTCAAGAGGAATCAGACTCTAGGGCTGCCTTGTACTGATCTTGCAGTGATACTTGCTCATTGTCACCCATGTCCCCTAGAACCTGTTCCACTCTGTTCATTCCTTGATTAATTCCATCATTGCCTGGATACATCCTCCCTTGAAAATTTGTATTAAAAACCTGTCACGGGATACCCAAAACTCTAGTGGGTCATATCTGGGGATACTTTCCAGACATGCAAGTATCCCCCAAATTGGGCCAGCTACCATCACGTTTGATCTCCATCAGCAGCTAATGATAAGCCATACTCATTTTTATCATTTTTTGTTTTTACAAAATGTATTCAGTATAAAATGTTTTAGTAGTCTGATCTAATCAATAAATAACCAGTTTGTTTATACTTGGCTCCACAGTAGCCAGGAGGCAGAGGACTTTTCTCGTGAAGGGAAAATGACACCCTGAATCATGCAAAGAACCAAGGAGGCTGGAGGAATTAGAGTTGCTTCAGGTCAGAAACTAGCAATAGGGCCTTTCTGTATATCTGTCTCCAAACTTAACATTCTTTTCCATGTTTTTCTGCCTTGGGCAATAAACCTGTTTGGGATTTTTGTCTTAATTTGGGGATAAGCATAATCTCCAGGTGGTTGCCATCAGCAGATATTCCCTTATGGACACTGCAGACCTACTTTTTGCAAACTCAAGGAACCCGTGAAGTTCCTAGAATCTTCCTCCACTGAGCCATCAGGGTGTTGGTGAGACCAAGTCTTGTTCAAGGCAGTAGTGTCTCCCATGAACAAGATCCAGCCAGAACCCTGAGGATATGCAGCAGCACCCCATTCTCCCACCCATTCTCATTAAAAAGCTAGGCCACTGTGGCATTGATATCTACAGTCAGATGGATAGCAAATTGGCTGAGGGGCTGCACTCAGAGCGTGGTGATGGATGGCTCATATTCGACCTGGAGGGATGCGAGCAGCGGAGTCCCCCAGGGCTCGGTCCTTGCGCCGCACTGTTCAATTTCATTAGCGACTTGGACAAGGGGATGAAAAGCACCCTGTTTAAATTTGCAGATGACACCAAGATCTAGGGCAAGATGGGCACACTAGAAGGGAGGGAAAGGATACAACTGGACCTGGACAGGTTACAGGGGTGGATAAATGAGACTAGGATGGGATTCAATACTGACAAGTACAGGGTGCTGCACTTGTCAGTATTGAATTGATACTGAATTGATACAGTATTTGAATATTGTCAATATTGAACTGGGCCCAAACTGGTCTCTGTTTCTTCATTATGTTTGTAATATCCCTAGATTTTGACATCCTGATGTTCAGGATCACCTTTACAGCTGGTGCTAACATCTCAAAAAGCATACTACTTACATTCTGTTAGAGACAGGTGACGTGTACTGGCTTTCATATGGCCCCTCAGGCTTATTTCAGTTCTCTCTGCTCCTCCCATGTTGCACAGGTGACCATAACTTACCCATGGCTGGGGAATGGACTTGATGATCTTGCAGGTCCCTTTTGGTTCTTCAATTCTATGGTTCTATAACACAACTGGGAGATACAAAAAAACTGGCTGATAGGTGGATGTGGATGTGGCTGTGGTGTGCCAGGTGATATAAAGCATCCCTCTTTAAAGTACAGCCCCTAAAAATCAGCTTCCATCTCCCCCTCCACCCCAGTGCGGCCAGCTCAATGTCACTGAATCACTTTATTGTTGTTTCATTACAAATCAGAAATACAATCAATCAGAGCCAAGCCTTGAATACAATCCCTGATATGCAAGCGGAGTCTTTAGGGGCAGCTCTGGCCAGCAGGAAAGTATGTAGGATGCAGTCAATTCAGGCCTACCTCCCCATGTCTCTCTATACCCCTCCTAGAGACTCAGCAATGGTATAAGATGGTGGTTGCAGGGTCTAACAGTAAAATGGCATCTCCAGAACATCTGCATCTCAGCTTTTCAACTGTCTCCCTGCCACCACAACTGCACAGCACTCCCCACTCCTGTCGCTCCAGATGCCCTGCACAGAGCAGTGGGAGCCTCCAACCTTTGTTCTTCCATGCCTGAAATCCCAGCTGCCTGGCTCTGCAGGTTCCCAACCTGAGGAATAGAGGAGTAGTGGCTGAAGTTAAATTTCCCATCTGAGAGGCAGGAGGATCAGCTGCTTCAGCTCAGTAGGGATCCAGTGATGAGAGACTGATACTAGGAGACTAGTCGTCAGGCATCAAGTCCCTACAGCTTCTTGTGGCTTCAGCTGAGGCTGGGACATGCTCAGCAGTGACCAAGCATCTGTGTGAAGTGAACCCGAGTTCCCAAAAACTTGTGCTTTCTATAGATATCTTATATAATATATAAAGATGCACATCTACCCTGCCTTTAGTAACAAAGTGCCATTCACAAAGACAGCAGAGAGCCTCCAAGGGACTAGAGACACCAGAAAAAGCACTTGCTCCAACCAAGTGAGGTTCAGTCCAAGTCCCACAAGGCTCAAACAAAATCCTTAGTCCCTTCCTCCACCTTGGACACTCTTAAACATACCTCCACCAGCTGTTCCCAGCAAGAAGCATGAATGGAGGATGGCAAGGGGAAAATTGAAGTGCTTCCATTAGTGGGGAGCACTGTAGGCACCAGCCTACTTCCCACACTAAACCCTACCCTTAGTATCCAGGGAACCCCTGTACAGGCAGCCACAGTTTGGGTAGAAGCCAGAGGCTCCCTGGGGCAGGTGAACTGAATTTGGGTATCTGGCAGACATAAAAGTACCCAGCCCTTTGGTCTGAGTCAGAGCAGCAGTGTTATGAAGCCCAGTAGCCATGAGAAGAGGCATCACAGTTCCACAGAGCTGGGGAGAGACTAAGAGCTGGTGAGGAGACTGAACATCAGGGCTAAGGTGCCCTAAGGCTTCTATAGGACACTAACAGGCTTCAGCAGCATCAGCTCAGACCTGCAGGGCATGAGTGAGGGTCCAGACAGGTTACAGTGCGCAAGGCCATTAGAGGGGGCCTAGAAACCCATCCCTGCTCTGGCTCCCAGACCAGGGATAAGCCCAGAGAAATACAGCAGGGGAGTGCAGAGCAAGGGAGTAAGGGACAGAACAGTGCATGTTAGTGCTCTAGAACAGCACGGGGATGCGCTGAGCCTTCCTTGTCTAGCCTGACCAGATGGAATGGGCTGCTCCTAGAAGACAAAGCAGCAGTGTTCTTCTGCCTAAGCAAACTTCCTTGGGCGCTCCCTCAGCAGTACAGGTGAAAGCTTTGTTGGGTGGAGATGGGCAGCTGCATAAATAAGGAGCAAGGCCTGCAGTGCTTGGCTTTGAGCTGCTGCTGACTGGGGTGCAACCACTGCCAGCAAATGGCCACTCCAGTACTTATCTCAAAGCAGGGAGGGGATTTAACCATGGATCAGGGGTTGGATAGTCTAACCATCCCAACTGTGCTGTGCCAATGAGACATGCAACACTGTGCATCAGAAGTGAATCAGCTGTGTCAACCCTGGAACAGCCCTGATCTCTGCATCGTGCAGACATCAATTTCAGTTCTGTTCCCTGAAGTGAAGGCAGCATATCAGTACAGTGACAGTTTAGCAACATAAAGAGTGACTTTTTGGCAGTGCTCTATGTAGTCAGGAACCACAGGTCAGCTAGAACCCACTCTCCCCTGTGCCAGCACCATGGCTGGCCAAGGGCTTCTGCTAGCCGTGCTGTAGAATCTTGTTGGTCTCTGGCCGGAGCAATGTGATCTTCCTGCCTTGGCCAGGGCTCCATCTGCAACAGGTAGAGTTAGGATCACAATGAGTCCTCAGGCTTCCGAAAAGGATTCAGAAAAATTTGCTCTTGCAGGTATCTTTCACTCAAGGATCTCAGGAGACTACTGGGGAGCTAATGTCTGGTGTCCCTATAGCTTCCTTCACCATGTTATTTAAAACCCCTGGGAGAAGCACAGGTTTGTTCTGTGGAAGAACACTATGCAATCTATGATGGCAGAGGCTGAATCAGGGTTTATTTTAGGGTCCTTCCCTAAACAGCACCAAGAATCTCTCCTTCTTTGCATCCTTCAGCCTAAAGTACTATGCAGCCCCATCATGTGAATGTTAAGATTCAACACACAGAGATGATGCTAAAAAATGCTAGAATACAGCTTCCTCTGGGATGGCATGATCCCTGTGTAACACGGTGCATGCCTGTGGGACTGCAATACAGCTGCAGTTAAAGTTTCACCCTACATGCAGGAGGTGGAACGCAATAAACTGCAGCAACCTCAGTTAGTTTCTGTTCATGGGGAAGTTCCTTCTTTGTTCCCAGGTTTATTAAAAGTCATGAGGAGCCTCTGTGCCTTGCAGGGACTAGATGACTGTGGAAAAGTTAATACTGGAATGGGTCAGTGCTATTACAGACTCAAGGGGGAAGGACAGTGTACTTGGAGGAGACCGCTTAGTTCTAAGAGAACAGGTAACAAGTAGCTCAGAGGGGGTAGCAGGACAGGCAATCTTTGCCCTGCATGTCACCAGGCTGAGTCTGGCCCATGTTAGTAGTGGCTCTGGGGCAATGCACAGCAGCTACCAATCTCTAAGCTCATGAGGCAGCACTTTCCCTCAGCTCCAAACTTCATTAAGGTCCTCAGAAGATGGTAGAAACCCCACATAAGTGGAAAAAGGAACATGGCAACAATGGGGTATAGGCTGGTGATTAACCTTGTTCTGAAAATCTCTACCACACTATAAGCGGGAATGTCAGCTGGAAGGAAGGGAGGGGGAAGAACAATTAAAACTAACAGTTCCTGGGAGGCAGTGCTGGTTAGTGGCCAAGATCCGTTCTCAGGTCTGCAACTGACTCATTATATGGCCTTTTACAAGCCAATCCCCTTCTGCACACCTCAGTTTCAGTACAGAAATGGGCTTGCTGTAAGACAGAACAGCTCCATGATCCTGACATGGAAGGACAGAGTAGTACTGACCAAAGGCATAATGGAGATGGGCTCACCTTTAGGGTTGGTTTCAGCCCCCTGGGGAAGTCAGACAATGTTCCTCTCCAGAACTGGCTCCCCAGAGAGGAATCTGTCGGCGGAGAACCTGCTGAGGTTGATGGTCTCAAATTTTTTATTCAGAATGAGCTCAGCCACAGCCCTGCCTGCTGCTGGTGACTGCTGTAGCCCATGCCCACTGAACCCTGTGACAAAGACCATGTTTAACACTGTAGGGTGAAGACCCAGCACGGCATTCTGGTCAAATGTGTTATAGTCATAATAGCCAGCCCAGGAGCCTTTCACCTGTCAAAAAGAAACACACTTAGATCCTGTGAATAAACCAAGAAAACCCTTATCATGCTGACTAGCATGGGCCCTCATGTCAGCAGACTCAGTGGGGAAGCTTGGGAGTGCAGGGAACGGAGACAGAACTTGGCTTGCAGTCCAGAGCAGCCTCCAACAGTCTGCATGGCTGTGAGAGGGAGTTTGCCACCATACTGGTCTCACACTTATGGATAGAGGCCTCCTCTCCCCCAGGCTGTCAAGGCCAGCTCCTTTCTTCAACACTCGCCTCAGTTTCAAGCAGCTCCTAACAGTTATCCTTTGGAATGGCCCATGTCAGAAGGACAGGTGAGGAACAGGGATAGGGTTGCAAGATGCTTCTGGGCCAAACTTGCAGCCCTACAAATGGGAGGCCACATTCTGCTAGGTCCATCAGTCACATCCCCACACCTAAACCCTCTGGGACAAAGGTTCTGCACACCCAGTTGTAGGGCAAGGGACCAAAAACGGAAAGAGAAAGGGTGTGACGTTCCTTTCCTTGCCTTCCCCTCAAGGGTGAGCAACACGCACTGGGATCCAAAACCTCTATTACCTTCAGGGACTCAAATGCTGGAACTCGATGGGCCAACTTGGGCCAAACCTTCTCTTGAAAGAATTCATGATCTACCTCCAAGTCCTGAATGTCCGGCTCTTCGTCCTGGAGACAGGAACAGAGAGAGAAAACACGCTATGGCCCTGGTGTTCATTTGAGAATGGCAAAGATATAGGCAGGGAGCTCTGTTTGCAGCCTGACCTAGCATGGACTGCTGTTAGGCTGGCACTCAGAGGACAGCACAGAGGTAGCAGAACTGCTTGCAGGGGAGGGAGGGAGGGAGGAGAGCTGGCCTTTCGGCTGCCACTACTGGGAACAGTGACTCAGAAGTTAAAGATGACATTGGGGAAGCAAGGATACTACTGGTACAGACTGGGACTGGTTCATCTGTGCTTTGCTCCTGTGAGGCCCCAAAGCTGGGAGCTCAAGGAGCTGGTGAGTGGCAGCACCTGTCTGAAAGCCTAGAACCTGCCAGCAGGTTTGCAAAGAGTGGGTGGGTACCTGTGCAACCAAACTCCACCACCTCCCGCCAGGATTTCCTATCTATAAATAGCACCCACTAAGTTCACTCATGCAGTCCAGTGCAGACAGAACAGTGTGGCCCAGGCCACAAGGAACTTGCACAACAAATGGCTCAGAGCAGCCAGAGCTGTCCCTGCTGCCCTTTGGAAGCCTACCTTGGCGCCCCACCCTTCCCTCTTTGGGAAGAGCATCCCTCACTGCTCCTCAGCATCACTGGTGCCTGCCAGAGGGCACTGCCACACAATTAAAGTCATCCCTTCTCCTCTTCTGGTTCCCCTGTTTAATGGAAACTATGCATGAGGCTACCACTCCCCCACAGCACCCAGCATCACAGGGAAGCTAGCTCTTAAGGGGGGATGGATTTAAGCCCAGAGTACTCCCAACTGAGACTAAATATGAGAGGATAATAGCCAACAGGTAGTATTGCTGGGGAAGGTTGTGACACGAGCCTGATTTTTAGGACAGGGCAGAGGTGACTGGTCAACTGACTTTGGGCAGAGGAAGAACTGGGCTGGTGATGGTGCCTGGTGCTTGCACATCCTGTGGACTGCTATGGTCTCACTACCTGTTGGGTCTTGCTTGATTTGCTGCCCTCGCTCCCATGTCCAAAAGGTTTTGTTTCACAGAGATCCTCTTCCCACTCTGCCCTCTTGGAAGAGTCTCTGATCTCAATTTCCTTAAGACCCCATTTAACTCACCTCTGCAGGGCTCATGCCTCCCACGTAGTTGCCTCCCAAACCTTCTCGGCGGAAATAGGCCCCTGTAGTGTCAATCAACATGGGACAGTTCAAGCCAGGCCCGTCTGGGCTGTGCCAAACATACACATACCTGTAGACAGAGGACAGCTGTTTGGCCAATGGCCTGGATATCCAGCTCTTCTCTTCAGGAGTGCACAGACCTGGGTGACCAGAGCAGGCGCATGGAAGAGCATTCTGGAGGCTGAAAGCTCCTTGGGATGGGGACCATCTTTGGGTCTTGTATACTAAGCTGTTGCTTAGACCAAACCTGAGCAGAGAGAATCTGAGCATCCTGCCTTTCCTCCGAAAGCACTGCACTATGTGAAAGCTTCACTGCACAGCACAAGCAATTCTAGGGAGCACAGAGCATTTCACAGCAGGAATGAGTACGCTGCAGCACTGAACCCATACCCAACCCATCCCAGCTGTGTACTTCCCTGAGAGGGACTGGAAAGGAAGAGGAATAGGAAAGAAATTCTCAGAATAGGCCTATTTACTAGACAGACATGGTGGGATAAGGCCCACCAGGAAACTATAAATCATTCAAGGGGTAGAGGGAGACCACTATGTTAAATAACTAAACTTTTAAGATAAAGACTGTTAACACAGGAATGGGAGTGCAGGTCACAGGAAACAGATCCCAAGACGAAAGTCACTCCCTGTACCCTGGAGACCAACCTTCACAATCCCACTGGGAAAGGCCCAGCCTTCCTGAGAGTCAGCCCAGTAGAGCACCCTAAGGCCCTTCTCAGATTCCCAAATCACACCTGCCCTCCATACTGGTTCTACCTCTGGCCCATGCTACAGGTGGCTTTGTTTCATCCATACCTTTTCTTGGGCTCCACCGGTAGCTTAAATATTTGCTTGGTCTTTGATACACTACTCTCAACTTCTGCAATCTCTGTCAGCTTCCTGGACCAGGCTCCTGCTGCATTGACCACAATGGCACATGCCACTTGGCAGTACTCCAAACTGTCAGGCATCTGTATCTGAAAAAACCCAGAAGGGAGAAGGGTGAGTGCCCCAGCCCCAGCCCCAGCCTGACTCTGGGGTGCCCAGATCTCCTACTAAGATCCTACAAAGACTCCAGATATTAGGAGAAGGTTGCTTTTCAGACACTGACAAGCACAGTGAGAGAGCACTGCACTGAAGAGGATGTCATGGAACAAACGGAGAAGATGCCCCTCTTAACTACACTGCACTAGAAATGAATACTGAAGAACACCATCTTATAGGGAGGGAGCAAGGGAAGAAGAGCGAGGCAAAAGTGACTGGACAGGGTCTGCAGGAGACGTTTGGCAGAGACAAGGAATCCAGAAAGCCTGGATTCCACTTCTGGCTCTGCCAGAGACTCAGAATATAGTCTCCAGCAAGTCACTCTGCAGAAATGTAACAATGTTAACATGTTTCCTTCTCAAGTAGTGGGAGACAGCAAAGTAGAGAGCATGTCTTGCCCAAAGTCACGCAGTGAGTCAGGGACAAAGGTAGGATAAGCTTCTCATGGAGTTACTTACACGGGCGTACTTAATATGGGACACCGTCCGCTCCTCCCCCGTGGGGGTCACTGTGTCGTAAAAGGCCATGGTAAAAGCTGTGAAACAGGAAAAGAAACATGCAGCAAGATGGCCATCCACTCAGACCTGCAACCCCAACAAGCACCTATGTGGGGAAAGAGAAGGGCTAGTGAGAGGGCAAAGCATGGGGACAGGACTCACAGGACCCATCACTGCTATGCAACAATGTATAATTGCACATGGCCAGTATCTTCATAAACCGACAAGTCAAACAAATAGCTGTGCATCCATAAGCTTCCTTGTGTTGTGTTTACTCGGTGATTTGTATCATTCTGCAAATGGCAACAGGTAGGCACCAGGTCCCCGGTGAGTCGCAGCAATAAACAAATGCATCAGTACTGAATGTGCTGCTGAGGAATCTGATTTGTAGTAAGCCACCAGCGACCAAGAAAGGGCAAAGAAAAGAGCTCTAGTGCTTTCCACCCTCATCTCTCAAAGTCCATTTTGAGATAGAAAAACGGAGGCACAGAAAGATATGTGATTTGGTCAGTGGCAGACAGAGACCTCATATCTTGATTCTCAACCCTGAATTTACTCCATTAACTCCTGTTTGCTCATTTACCAACTGTCTGATTCTTCAGATGTATAGACATGGCATTTACCTCTGATCTAAGAGGTATAAAAATCCCTGGGGTAACACTGAGCTGTCTCATACAGAAGGACTGGATCATATCCAACAGGATATATTCTCCAGCACTTTATCTATTCCAAATGTTACAAAACATACAAAGAAATGGACCATAAAACAGGGAAGTTTTGATCATTTACTTTATTATGATCTGATTGGAAAAGAAAGAGCTTTTACCTGCCAAGTCCTGGCCTCTAATTTCTGTCTCTCTCACTATAGCCAATGGCTTTACTAATGCTCAAAAGCATGACTGGGAGCTGCTTTCTATACCTTGGGCCTTCAGGGTCTGCAACATCACTTCTCTGTAGTGGCAAGGAAAAACACAGGACCTGCAGGTTCATCTTAGTCAGCAAGTGGCACCATTTTCCATCATGTTTCAGAGCTATATTTCCAGTACATGCCCTGGCTGATGTTCTGTTTGATTTAAGTTCTTAAACAGCTATGACAGCTGTGCATTTTATTTTATTGTTAGCTATATTCATTTTTCACCTTATTTGAAACCCATCACTTTCAGCAACACAGATGACACCGGCCCCTTGCTGGACCGGCACTGAATACTGCTTGGTGCTCTCAGTCCTACAATTTCCTGTGAAATCTGCCATCCAAGTGCAGACCAGGCCCAACCCTACCTAGCCTGGAAAGGTTATCATCTCATGAGGGCATGGTAGCTCCACAGGTATCCGTGTCATTTGCAGATCTTACTTTGCAGTTGCAAAGGGGTTCACTTACATGTCACTTCTCCACAGCAGTGATGGACACCCATGGATATTGCTTTTCTCCGGAAGGCAGTGAGGAGGGACCATGGGTCAAACCAGCCCTCATCTTCCAGGCCTGAAGAAATAAGGGAGTAAAACAGGAACAAAAAGACATGAACCAAGTGCCACTGTGCTATCCAAGCTTTCAAAATGTAGGATGCCTGTAAACTATGGCCTGATCCTGCTAATACTTCACCTACTGAAATTATTAGGGTTCGTTGAGGTTGAGAGGGGAGTTTATAGCAGCTTACCGCTATATCAGGAGCGTGGTAAACAACTGTTCACTACGGCACCCCTGGGGAAGACCAGGACTAATAGATACAAACTCCTGGAAGGCTACTTCAGGCTTAATACCAGGAAAAACTCTTTCAGTCGGGGTGTCCAGGGGGTGGTGGAATAAACTCCCTCCAGAGGTGGTGCATTCACCTACCTTGGAGGTTTTCAAGAGGAGACTAGAGTCACTTCTCTGGGGTCACCTGACCCCAGCTGTCTTCCTGCCTAGAGCAAGGGGGCTGGATCCGATGATCTGCAAGGTCCCTTCCAGCCCCTAACATCTGTGAATCTATAATTCTCCACAGGGGAGGAAATATTCAAGTGTTGCTTGAGATATGATCCTGTAGAGTAGGGGTCAGCAAAATGGCATATCTGGCTGGCCTGTTCCCAGCAGCCCCTGCCTATATCGCTGCAGCCAGTTTCCATGGAGACCCCAGCAGCACAGTGACAGCGCAGGGCCAGGGTTTCCATGGAGACCAGGCCTGGGATCTTGCGGCAGTGACAAAGTGGCCCAGAGCCAGGGCAGAGCTGCCTGCCTGCCCCTGCCCAGGGTGTGTGGGCAGCAGACTGCAGTCCTGCCCTGGCTCTGGACCACGCTATCAACACTGCAAGATCCCGGCCTTGGAGCAGATTCCAGCCCAGATCTGTGCCCCATCAGTGCTGCTGAGGCCAGTCTCCATGGAAACCCTGCCCCTGCGCTGTCACGCCCCACCACTGCTGGGGTCTCCATGGAAACCAGCCTCTTGGGAAGAGGAGTCTGCTGTGGGCCCGATCCAGCCTGTGGGCTGGACTTTGCCCACCCCTGCTACAGAGCCAGCATTTCTAGGCAAATGCATCTGAACTGGCTAGTCACCCTCTTCCAAGCCTGCAATTGATGACATGGGTTCTCAGCAGGACCTTTTCTGCTCATTTCCCCACTATATAGGCAACCATTGATCCTCTGGATCATGATGTATGTGCAAGAGGTCTGGTCAGGTGCCTGATGAAAACACTTGTGGCCAACAAGCCCAATTTGGGAGTGACACAGCTGGTTACAAGTTTCACAGATGCATGTGTTGTTGGAGTTCAAGTCTGCACCATGCTACTTTCTTCTTTCTCTCTCTGTTTCCAACCTCTGGATCACAGTTGCTTCGTGGTGAGCTGCACCTAGTACCAGATATTCCCTCCAGATCAGATGGGATTCTGCATACTCCTCCCAGCTTTCTACACTGATGTTGAACAACTTCATATCATTTTTGCACACATCATGGTACTGCCATAGAGGGCAACCTCACTTTCTACAGCTGTCTCAAAGTTCACTATACAAAATATTCTTGGGAATTCAGTCTCCTCCCATTCTCCTGACATGGATAAGCTACTGCAAACCCCTCTTCTTGATAGTGGTTTCTAAGTGCATCGTTCCTGTGCACTCCAGCACCTGTGTTTGGTATTTTGTCTTCTCACTTTATTTTTAGGATTTTACATGGGAATCTTATGTGAAAACTGTTGTCTCTTGGTACGCCTAGCATATGTAGTCCACGATTATGAATCATAAAGCAGGGACAACAGCATACAAGTCTCACAGATTTACATCTTTATCTTAATGATAACTGATCACTGATAATGCTGTTATTGATAATTTGCTGTTATTCTATGCACATTTTTGTAATAACAGAATTGAAAAGGAGCTAAGAATTTCAGGCTAGTTCAGTCTAACAAACATGGGTTCCCTGCTTTTTCTACCCCTTGTTTTCCCACTAC
Organism: Crocodylus porosus; assembly: GCF_001723895.1. Taxonomy (NCBI): domain Eukaryota; kingdom Metazoa; phylum Chordata; order Crocodylia; family Crocodylidae; genus Crocodylus; species Crocodylus porosus. The sequence goes on along the minus strand of NW_017728936.1, from coordinate 1,200,734 downwards.
CTCCCTCATTAAAAGAATTACATTAAGGAAATGAAGTGTGAAAACTTGTGTTAATAGTTGATTGAGAAATTCAAGTCCCTAAAAATTATGTAAATGTGACCATGTAAACAAGCCAGGTTAAAATTATTCAAGACCCTTAGCTTGTGGTATCTCTTGATACTGGACTTCCAGATACTTAGCATTTTTGTTAGAGGTGCACTGATGTATCAGTTGCATATTGGATTGGCATTGAAAAAAGGGAAATTGACATTACTGCCTATCGGCTTTTTTTGGCTGGTGTGGCTGATAGTGTTCACCGATAAATATAATTATGCCTTCTGGCCAGGACCCCCGGACACCAGGTGCATGTGCACAGCCACATTCATGCACATGGCCAGGAATGCAGCCAAGCAGCATGGAGAGCAGCTCCCTATAGATAAGTCTGTGGAGGGAAAGGACATGGCGGATGGAAGGGGTGTGGGGGTGCAGATCGAGGCCCCCACAGTGAGGGAGGGAGTGGGCCGAGGCCCCCACAGTGAGGGAGGGAGTGGGGCAGGGACAGGGGCTGGGGACACTGCCCAGCCACGGTAGTGAATAGGACCTGGGGCCAGGGTGGGGAACAGGACAAAGCTGTGGGTGGTTTATCGGGGGGAGAGGGGGGCAGCTCCCCACCACTGCGTGCACCCCCAGGGGACGTATGGGGGAGCATGTCCCCCTAGATTTGTGCACAGGATGGATGTGGGCTGCTTGCTGTGGGCTCAGGGCTCTCTGCTCTGCTGCCTTTGCCCTGGGAGCTCAGCGCTGGCTGTGTACCCCCTGCCTGCCCAGAGAATTGTGTCTCCCACTGCCAGCTGGGCAGGAGATGCATGGCCAGCACGAAGCTCCCAAGCCCACAATGGGCAGCCCGCATCTGCCCTTACCTCACTTGGCTCTGCTCTGGTTAAAACAGACTTGCCCACCACGTGGCCCACCAAGCCATTTTATCTGGCCCAAGGCACCTGCTCCGCACTCCATGGTGGTGGCAAGGTGAGCCGAGCAGGGCAAGCCCCAGCTGGCAGCAAGGGGAGGGGAGCTGCTTACTTCTGCAGGGCCAGGCTCATCAGTGGACTGGGTCCTGCAGCCACTGCCCCCAGGGCTGCACAGCGTGGGGCTGCCCCAGCTGCGCTCGATTAGAGGAGCTAGGGACAGTGTGTGCAGCTTGTTCCTTGGTTCGCCCTTTGCCCCGGCACATGGCCAGGGGAGCTGCAGCATGGCCCGCGGCCTGCCTGCACATGTGGTGGATGGAGGCACGTGGTGAACAGAGTTAAGTTCCCATGCGGAGCTAGGGGCGCCGGGCTGGGGGGTGCATGGTTGCCGGTGACTGTGCCCTGTGCTGCTGGAGCGGCCCCATACGGGAGGCCTAGCAGTGGCCACTGGCACTGCCAGCCCGCGCCTGCCTCCTCACCTGCCCACTTTAAGCCAGCCCTGCCCTGCCCCACAGCAAGGCGGCGCTTGCTCCCCCAGCCAGTTTCTCGCTGGGTGCTGTGGCTCTCTGGGCCCGGCTGCCCACACGTGAGGCCCCGAGGGGGCCACTTCTCATGTGCTGCTGGGGGCAGGAGGAGCCCGGCCAGGTCTCGGGATGGGATGGGATGGGATGGGATGAGCGTGCACCGGTCAGTCCCAAGCCGTGTGCCGCTCGAGATGGGATGGGATGAGCGTGCACCAGTCAGTCCTACGCGGCACATGGCTTTGCTGCCGCTTCTGCTGGCTGGTGCAGACCTGGCTGGCCTCCTCCCATCCCCAGCAGTACATGGGAAGCCGGCTTCAGCTGCGTGCTGCTTTTCCTGGCTGGTGCCAACCCGGTTCTGCCTAGGCGGGTCCTGCAGCACCATGTCAACCCGGGCATGGCACTGGCAGGCCAGGCAGGCCCCAGGTTAACCCCAACCTGCCCCACAGCTTCTCCAGCACCAGGTCAACCCGGTTGTAGCCAAGCAGCTCCTGCAGCACCATGTCAACCCAGGCATGCATGCCATGTCAATCAGCACCATGTCAACCCCTGCCACTTCACTGGTGTCAAAAGTCAGGTGACATCACTTCCTGATGTGATACCACTTTGCGTGACATCTCTGAATATGGCTCGCCAGCCCACTGGGTGATCAAAAGTTTGTGACATGGCTGGTTAATAATTAGCTATGGGTATTGGCCAAGAAAATGTTTATTGGTGCATCCCTACTTTTTGCTGCACTCAAACTTGGTTTTCCATTTAATATCTGATCCTGTCAGCTGCCTCCCTAACATTTTCAGCAACTAAGGCTATGGTGCCCAGCAGTTCCATGCCACTGTAGGATGGCCAAGGATTCAGAAACTACATACCATAGGACGCCAGAGCCACACCATCTGTATTCAACCATGGAAACTTCTTCTTCAGCTGCGTTGGTGACAACAGGATGACCTCTGATCCTTCAGCCCTGAAAATTGTTAAACATTTATCAGAATGTGCTTGCTTTGTGCCTTAGGAAACCTGTAGGACATGTAGGTGGGGGAGATCTGGGGGAAAGCAGCATAATTGTGAGGGGAAGAGGGAATTTGGGTCACCTCTGGTGCCTTGTGATTATGTGCACGTGAGCAGCGCAGACAAAACTGTCAAAGCTTCTACAGAAATCAACTAGGGGAAGAAAGAATTTGGAAATTAAAAAGAGAAAAACATCATGAAACTGGAGGTAAATGGTTTTCATGCCCTCCTAGCTAAGATCAAGCAGTGTATGAGTTCAGCTGCCAATATGTCCTCTCTCAGGTACACCTACTATCCCCTCAGCCTGAGAGGCTTTAAGTGGGATGTTGCGATGCTGCCACTAAGATCACGAACCTCTAAGCACATGAGTTAGTACAGGCAGGGAAGAAGTCCAAGCAGCCCATTCTCTTCCAAGAGCCATCTTTGAAAATCCTTCCCATGTACATAGGGCCTGTCTGATAAAACTGCAATGAGCAGATCCCCTAGAACCAGCCAGAGTACAATTTTGCTGAGGGTGGAGTGCTCCTAATCCAAGGCCCAGGAGGCTCAGCTTCCTTCAAGATTTCCCTTTTGAGTCACAGCTGTGAGGGGCGCTTCGAGAACCTCACAGAAGCTAGGCATCCTCTGCAGAAAATCCTCATGTGTGGAATTTCCCCATCCAACGTCCCTCACAGCATCAGTCAAGACCCACAGCATTTCACAGGACATGCAAGACTCAGCACATTGCTGAGGAATGTAGAATATGAAATCAGCATCCCCACCCTCTCCCCGCATGACCCACAGTTGCTTCATGCTAGGATAGGGGTCCAGAACCCATTCAGAGATAAATAAGTCATTTGTAGGAGTATGATGAGGTAAATACAGGGATGAGGGGGCTTGGGGCAGACAGGGCACTAGTGCACAAGCCCCTTACATGCGACAGCCTGGGATTAACCTGGGATTTTGGTCATGAGAGAAAAGAAATGTTGCAGCCTTTCAGCCTGGCATTTGGTGAAGGTTTGCCCACAGTACCAGAAGCAGCAAGTTTTCCATACCTGGAAACCTAAACTTAGGAAAAGACCCAGGGTTGCTAGAGGAGGGAGAAAGACTGGAGGCCAGGGCCACGTGAAGTAGCAAAATTGTGTAAGGGGATCCAAACCTTGGAGTGCTCTAGCAGGACCCTAGAAAACCCAGACCTGGGATAGCAGCTCATGCCTAGGGCAAAGTGCAGGTGTTAGAACAGCATGGAGGAGCAGAGGGGCTGTGCTTGACTGCCACCCACCGCCAGAGAAAAGCTTATACAACATCACAAATCTCTGGCTTTTAGAGATGAAGGCAGTGCTTTTAGAGGTGAAGGCAGTGCTAGCTCTGAGTACAAGGTGCCAACTTTTCAGGGGCAGTACAATCAGTCAGCAGCTGTTTCATGAGCTATCACTCCCCCACCTCTGTGCAGTCACTGTGGCATCCCAGCACACAGAAGCCAACGGAAACTGAGCCTCCCCTGAACTGGGAAGCCAAGAACAGTAACTGCCCTCAAGCCCAGGAGACTCAGTCCTGCTACAAAGTAACTATGCAGGCTTCTCACTAGGACATGCTGTTATCAGCCACCATAGCTTTGCCCCACACCCTGCCCCCACAGCCATACTCCCTATAAAAGGGCCTTACCTCTGAATGCTCACATTCTCCTCCAGCATGGCAGCTCTTTCCTCTGTGGCCAGGAAGAGGTACCCCGAAGGGTTAAACTGAATATCGATGGCTGGCTCGCCTGCGACTCCCAGATGTTCCTGGGAACAGAGTGCCAGTGAGTACTTAGGCAGCTGCTTTCCTCAGGCGTAAGCAGAGAGAAAAGCACATGGGATTTCACCCTCAGGGACTCTGCCCACTGGAATCATATAAAAGGGGGCTGAAAAGAACCACAAGAAATCACTAAGCCCAAACCCCTGCACCAAGGAAGGATCCAGCTTACCTGGCCCATCCCCAACTGATGCTTCTGCAGGGGTCTTCCCTCCCAGTTGCTAAATGCCACCTGAGTGAACCTGGCCTGGGTGAACCTTTGCTGGAAGCCTCCTGTGGAGCCCCCTCAATGCAGTTCCTACATCTGCTGCAGGAGTTGCTGCAGAAGTCTGAGAGAACCTCATGCCAGGATGAAGAGCATCTCCTGTGTACTCCCAGCCCGTATCAGCTGGGCCAAGGAGAGAAACTAGGCCAGAGTGAAAGTTTCCTGCGTGGGCTCGTTGAATGTGACCTAGTTACTACTTGGGCAGTATTTCCAAGATGCAAATTGCTGAAGAATGTGAAGAGGTGAGCAACAGCAGTCAGACCCACAAGTGGTTACAACCTGAGAGGTAACAGCCATCTCACAGATGCATGTACATGGACCAAGCTACACCTGTTGCTACGGGGACAAGGCAGTTCATTGGCAGTCCTAGCCCTCCGCGTTCCAGCCCTGCTCTCTGACATTGAGCTTGCAAACCTGATGGGCTCTTGCAGGGGGAGTAATAAAGGATCCGGCACCTCCCTCCAAACCTGACATACGTTGATTGTGCGCAGGAAGTATGCCGAGTAGCGGGACATCTGGATGTTTTCTGGCAACGAGAACTGTTGTCGAATGCCTCCCACTGAAAGCACTGTAGAAGCTCGGGAGTACTGCAGGGAGACAGGGGAGGGGAGAGGCTGTCACGGCACCAGGGACAAGAAATGATACACCATGAGCTGTAGACAGAGTTTTCAGTACCCTATTCTTGTGGCTTTGATAGTGGTGAAAGGCACATGGAGATGGACAGTTCCAGAAACAGAGCAGAATTCCACCCAAGGATCAGCAGCACAGACAGCTGCTCTGAAAGTATGACCCACAGTCACCCATTAGAAAGCTTTTTCTCTAATCCCCTATAGTTGTCAGAGGGGAAACTACTGTCAAGAGACCTTCTATCCCTGTGCTCGTCCTCAAACTCCCAAGAGAGAGGCACCGGGACAACTGCTCTGTAGGAACTGGAAAAGTCATAGATCTTTCAGATGGCAACCACCAGAGTCCCACTCCTAATCGCAAAGCTGCCTTTCCCTTTACCAATGCCCCTTCTCCCTGTCCCTTACTAAGTCCCCTTTTAGAAATGACAGCTACCCCCTCAAGTTCACAGATGACACATTTATGGGGGGGGGGGGATGTATTACACCTTCAAAGGTAGCTAAACCACTCACACAAGGAAAGTATCATTCATTGGGAGAGAAACATCCTGGTGAGATACGAGAGTAGAGTACAGGAGCTCCTGCATCACACAACACTAAGACATCAGCCATGTTAAGTTCAATGCATGGCTCAGGTATGTTTGGGTTCAACAACCTGACTGTCATAACACTGTCTACAACCTCCATATCCCAACCACCTTTCCATCAATCAGTCCTTGCAGCCTCAGGTACCATTTGGGAGTGTACTTTCCACTGCTCTGAATGCTCTGGCTGCTAAGAGCCCTCCTCCCCCCACAACACCCAAACTGTATTTCCACTTCCTTTTGCTCAAGCCACTGCTGTGTGAACTCCTTTTTTCAGGGACTCCAGCCTTCTACCCATGCTGAAATGGCTCTTTTCTGGGCAAGGTCTGCCTTGCTCTCTGGTGCAGTTACTCCAGGGGCAGGCAAAACGTAACCCATAGGCCAGATTCAGCCTGCCCAGATTCGATTCAACCTGCAGGCAGTCAACCACCAACTCACTGGATTTGGCGCACACCATGCAGTGCTGGGTGGGCAGGTGGGACTGTTTCTGCCCGGCAGCATCAACTGCAAACCCAGGTGGGGGCTTCTGCTGCAGCAGGCAGGCAATGACGTCACCTGCCAATGCTGCCTGCAGGTTCAGGAGCCCCAATGCAGAACCTACTGCCAGTGTCCACATGTGATGCTACCAAGTGCAGCAGAGCCCCAAACTGGAACCTGTCGGCGGTGTCAGCGGCGGACCCAGGCAAGAGCTTCTGCTGCACCAGGTGGGCAGTGGCATCAGCTGTGGACACGGCTGCAGGTTCTGTGCCGAGTTCTGGAACCTGTTGGCTGCATCCACAGCTAACGGTACCGCCTGCCCACTACGGCAGAAGTCCCTACCTGGGTCCACAGCTGGTGACCTACAGCGCTGGCCAGGTTTTGGAGGGGAGAACAATGTGGTCCCCAAAATTCATTAAGTGGATTTACCCCGGAGTTACTCTCATTTTTATTGGTGCAAATCTGTACTACGCAGGCACTACGGTGGGGGATTCTATAACTCGGCCAGTGTCTGCATCTGTCCCAAATGAAGCCTGCAAGATCCGAGACTTGTTCAGAGCCCAGGTCTCCACTGCGGCATCCCTCGGAGGCAACTTACTGTTGTGTCCCGCTCAACCACCAGCACTCGCAGGGTATTTTTTCTAGGCTCCAGTGCCTTCAACCAGTAGGCGACGGACCAGCCCATCACCCCTCCCCCAGCAATGACCACCTCTGCCTGCATAGGAGGGCGTTTTTCATCAAAGAAGGGGTTCTTGAAGAGATTTGTGACATTTTCTTTTAACTGGTTCTGGAAGTTTGACACCGTCTTCTGCAGGTCTGCAAAGGGAGAGGAGATTGCTAGTTGGCCTGAACTGCTCCACTGCGATCAATCCACTTCCTACAGAAGCCAGAACAACCGCCAGCCCTGAGAAAACCCTCCGTACAGA
>NW_017728936.1:1169411-1193396 GCF_001723895.1 Crocodylus porosus | reverse complement strand
CCCCTCCCGGCCTGGGGCGGTCCAAAACCTGGGGCTCGAGGGGTCGGGCCTAGGGCGGGAGATGCACAGAGCGAGCCCCGGGCAGGCCCCCGCGGCCACTTACCGCCGGGCAGGTCCCAGAGGCGCCCGGGCCCGGAGCGCAGGCGGCGCCCGGGGCGGGGAAGCAGCGCCCGGCACGTGCGCATCATGCTGCCAGAGCGCGTCCGGCCGACCAGAGGAGAGGAGAGGAGAGCAGAGGAGGGGAGGAGGGGCGGAGCTCCCGCCCGCGGCCCCAATCGGCGGGCGCACGGACACGTCGTGGCCGCACGGGTTGGATAGTTTGATCGCCACGTCTTCCTCGAGGCTTGACGCCAACCAGTTGCTGCGACAGCCCCGCCCCCTTTCCCCTTCCCGCCAATAGAAACAGCGTGACGTCATCGGGGTGCCTCGCCGCTTCCGCCGACCGGACCAATCGCCGCCTCCATTCTGCTCCGCCCCCTGCCCCCGAGTCGTGCCCGGGGTTGTGGTGTTTCCGGCGGAAGCGGGGCCGCGAGCGGCTGTGACGTGTGCCGAGGCTGGCGGGCTGGTTCCCCAGCCGGGCGCCGCCGCCATGCTCGACTTCTTCACTATCTTCAGCAAGGGCGGCCTGGTGCTCTGGTGCTTCCAGGGCGTGCGCGGCCCCGCCGGCGCCTGCACCGCGCCCGTCAACGCGCTCATCCGCTCCGTGCTGCTGCAGGTGAGCCCCGCGCCCGCCGCCGCAACTGCCTGCCGCTCTCCGCCCGTGACGTGTCGCGTGGCTGCGTGACGCCGCGGTGTGACGGGACACGGGGGTGCAGCTCGTTTCGGGGGTAGGGGGGAGATCTCAGTCCACGCCACACCACGCCACGCGACGCTCAGTCCGGGAGCCCGGCGGGGGAGCGGCCCGGCCCGGGCTCATGTGGTTGTTGGGCCCAAAGGGCCGGGCACCGAGTGTCTCTGGGGATTCGTGGGCTGCTGGGAATCTACAGCCTCAAAAACATGGCCCCGCCGGGCTGCCTCTGAGGTCTTTGTGGCAGAAGAGCTGCTCGAGCATTTTCCTCCAGTCAGAAAGTGAGGTGGCATCGTCTGAGGGGCCTCAAGGCTGGGTGGGGGTCTCGGGTCTCAAAGTGTTGAGAACTGAAACCCTTCGGGCATGAGTCATGCTCCCGGCACCTGCTTCCAGAGGGGCTCTTGCCAGCAGGCGCGTGGAGAGCAGTGGTGGTCGCGCTGGGCTGGGGCGCAGGTGCTTGTCTGTGGCTCCACAGTTATAATAGGAGCAGGCTGCTTCTGTCTTGACCCAAGATGAGTGAAAAGACTCAGTGTTCACACACACTTCTTACCGTTTTGAATGTTTTATGGACTGCTTTATTCTAAAGTGTGGTCTGTCCAAATACTTGAGTTAAGCACATGTGACAGAGCTGACTGTCTGATGGATCATTCTTTTCATATCCTCCACCAGATCCATCTATCCAAGAAGGCAGATACAAGGGGGCATCAGTAAAGATGGTTTCACACTATCTGTTGTCCTTATTTTGCCTTGAGATGCTGTGTGTACTAGGCCAGCAGTCATTTAGGTAATGAGAAACAGACAAGGCCCGTGAGACTCCAGGAACTAGTTCACAGATTCTTACATTGTAGGGCTGGAAGGGACCTTGGAAGATCATCCGGTGCAGCGCCCTGCACCAAGCAGTGAAAGGTAACTGTGGGTCAGGTGACCCCAGCAAGGTGACTGTCCAGTCTCCTCTTGAAGATTTCCAGGGTAGGTGATTGTACCACCTCTGGAGGGAGCTTATTCCACAGTCTGAATGCTTTAACTATGAAGAAGTTTTTCCTAATGTTGAGCCTGAAACAGTCTTCCAGGAGTTTGTGACCATTACTCCTAGTTTTCCCCAAGGGTGCCCTGGTCAACAGCTGTTTACCCAGCTCTTGATGTACACCCTTGATGTAGTAGTAAGCTGCTACCAAGTCCCCTCTCAGCCTTTTCTTTTTCGGGCTGAAGAGTCGTAGGTCCCCCAGTCTTTCTTTGTATGGCTTGCCTTGCAAGTGTCTAATCATACAGGTGGCCTTTCTCTGGACTCTGTCATGTTTTACCACACCCTTGGTAAAGTGTGGTGCCCAGAACTGGATGCAGTACTCCAGCTGTGGTCTCACTAGTGCCAAGCAGAGTGGACGAATCACTTCCTTGGTTTTGTTGGAGATGCATCAGTTGATGCATGCCAAGGTATTATTTGTCCTGTTGGTTACAACGTCACACTGGCAGCTCATATTCATACTGTGGTCTATTATTACCCCTAGATCCCTTTCGTTTGTGGTTCTGGTCAGTTTGGCACAGCCAACCCTGTAGGTGTGTAGGGGGTTGTTCATCCCCAGATGGAGCACTTTACACTTCTCAACGTTTGAACTTCATCTGGTTCTGACTCGCCCAGCTTGCTAGCCTGTCTAGGTCCTCATGCGTCTGTAGCCTATCTTGAAGCATGACCACCTTTTCCCATAACTTGGTGTCATCTGCTAACTTGGCCAGTGAGCTCTTCACCCCCCACATCTAAATCATTGATAAAGATGTTGAAAAATACTGGACCAAGCACTGACCTCTGCAGGACACCACTGGCCACTTCTTGCCAGGACAGCGCAGTTCCCATTCATTAAGACTCCCTGGTCCTACAGCCAGCTTCATACCCACCTAACTGTCTTGCAGTTAAGCCTGCAATCCTTCAATTCTTTTGCGAGACCACCGTGAGATCTCAGGTCAAAGGCTTTATGGAACCCAAGGTATACAATGTCAACCTAGTTGGTAAAGAGTGTCAGAGAACAAGCAACAATGGGTGAACAGAACAAGGAGTGATAGGCTCAAGTTGCATCAAGGGAAGTTTAGGTTAGATATTAGGAAGAATTTTCTCACTAGGAGGGTAGTAAAACCTTGGAACAGGTTACCCAGAGAGATGGTGGAAGCTGCATCCCTGGACATTTTAAGACATAGCTCAACAAAGACCTTTTAAGACTTTGGCTGGGATGATTTGGTTGAGGATGGGCCTGCTTTGAGCAGGGGGTTGAACTAGATGACCTCCTGAGATCCCTTCCAACTGTAATTTTCTATGATTCTATGCTTGCAAAAAACATGTTGAGAGTGATTGTCACTGAAAGAGACCTGGCTGTGGTAAGAGTCACATGGCCCAAACTAAAGGTGAAGTGCATACAGCTGTTCTTTGGTGGTTTCATTGCTTTTTTTTTCTCTTTTTATAGGAGCGAGGTGGCAACAACTCTTTTAACCATGAAGCTCTTACACTTAAATACAAACTGGATAATCAATTTGAGCTTGTGTTTGTGGTAAGTGTCTTTACTGGTGCTTTGGGGAAATGGATAGCATTTTTTTTTGCCTGAAGAATATGCTTGAAAACTTGTCTAAAATTGATTCCCACTGCAGTTTGTCCACTGAAAGGATACCACTCCTAAAAATATTCTTCCCTCTTGCAAAAGATTCCAGAGCCAGTTAGTTATGGTAAGGTTTTGAAGAGACATTGTTGTCACATCTCAAACTCTGAATGCTTCACGTGGCTGAAAAATGCTGTTCCACTTTCTGTTCCGAGCATTGCTCTTGCTTCATATCTACCAACCACAGGTTGAATAAAAAAAATACAGGAGCCACTAGTGAGGTTCAAGGGCAGCATGCTGTGAAAGGCAAGAGCTTGCATTCTTACCAGCACGGAAGCTCACCTTTCCAGGATCTTATCTTGACTTGAGAGTGTGATAAACCAGAGAACTCATTTCTAGCAGCTGGTGGCAGGCAGAGAAAGGGAAAAAAAAACCCAAACCTTTCTTCCCTAGGATCCTGCTGAGGTGGGGAGAGGCTTTGCCTATTATACTTTCCTGAACTCCCTGTTTTTGCAAGGGAGAGAATAGGAGTCTGTTTCCCCTGTAGCGGATGTTTTATTGTCCTCTCAAGAACACTGACTAGGCTGGTGTCCTATTCCCTTGCACCTCTTAAAATGCTGAAGGCAGGAGGGAGACTGACCTGTACTGACAATTTCAAACCCTGCTTGTTAAAACTAAGCAGTAGCCAAGGCACAGCAGTCTCTGTCTGCAGATTTGGCAATGCAACATTGCATCCGTTGCATGTTGCTTGTGTCTTGGACAATTATGCCCATCATCAGTAATGGCTAGAAATGTGTAATAACATTTAGAGGTTGGTTATCTTGGCCTATTTTCTGGGAAAGGAAAGCTTTCTAATTGTTTACTGGTGAGTGGACCTTGGAACCATGGCAGTACAGGGCAGTGAGATGGCATCTTTTTGTGTGGGTGGTTGTCTGTTTTCCAGGAGTAACTGGAAAATCCTGTTAAGTAAGGTCTGGCTGAGAGCACATAGTTCTCTCCAATGTCTGGGATTTGTAGTATTGAAAAGAAACCTTGGGTGAAATCTTGATATAAGTCATGAAGTCAATGGCATTGAACTTCCAATACTTCTGGACCTGGTTTCATCTTTAAGGTGCTCTGAGTGTCTCTCAGTCCCTAATTTCCCCCAGCCCTTCACTTTTGTTGTGAAGGGACTCTGTTTGGAGGCTTGAGCAATGGTGCAGGTGCTAAGTTTTTGCGCCCTGACATCATGCTGTACTTGGCCTGGGTGAGAGGTCAGCAGCCTCGTATACATTAGGGAGCAGATTTCTTTTAGTTTATTTTTTTGGTTCTTAGTGTTTGGCTTAAGTAAGTGTGGTGAGGATAGCCAAGGGGTGCAGAGCAGCAGATTGACATCCTTGGCATGTGTTCATTGTTGCATCTGTTGCTTTTGAGCTGTTTCAGTTTTTCTTGTCTTGGGGATCAAAAGCCAATTCCATATCAGTCAGGTACCCCCAGAAGATCACTTTGAATGCAGTTCTTACACATTTAATCTGGAGGAAGTGCTAGCTCTGTGTGGGGATCCTTGGCCAGTTCCAGCCTCGTGTGGTGGGCAGTGCTTCCAAAGAGTGCACCTAGGAATTATGAAGTAGTCTTCCCCAACGTCCCTCAGCATGTTTTAAACCTGGGGCCCAGTTCAGTGGGTAGAGAGATCCCGACTTAAAGGTGATTAGTCATGGAGCCCTACACATGTGCTGTATTGTAGCTGTAAACTCAAAACAACTTCTGAACAGCTTTAGGGGTAAAATGGTGCTAGCTGAATCTGGCCAGTGACTGCACCTTGGGGGCATGGTTGGGTATGGTTCACGTAGTGTTGGAGGGCGTAGTGGTTTCCAATATTTATAGTGACTAAGCAATTTGAAGTCTCTGCCTCCATTAAGAGATTTGAATTGCCAGCATGTTTGTACCATGTGGCCATGTCCAGACGAGTGCAGCTGTGCAGTATGTGGCACCGCAGACTCGTCTGCAGCACCACACACTGCACATTCAAGTATTCTCTGCACTGCAAGGCTCTGAGCGGCAGGATCGCCGCAGCTACAGCTCTCCAAGGCCCCCAGGACTCCAGGTAAGGCTGCTGGAGCCAGCATAGTCACTGGCCCCAGCCGCCCCTTCCTTACCTGGGGTAACCTGCTGCACGCCAGAGGGCACATGGCCCAGGTGTTCCCTGAGGACAAGCAGCTGCGGCACATGGTATGCTGCTGCTTCTTGTCCCTGGGGGAAAACAGGCATCCGTGCTCATGTGGACACTGCCTGGGTTGGGGTGGAATTAAGACTTTTTGTGCTCTTTCAGTTAGTGTCATCTTCAACAGGTGCAGAGTTTAAGGCAGAAATATGATTATGTTTTAACTTAAAACATTTGCATATGCATATGCAGCTATCATTTTTCCCATATGAGAGATTAATTTGCTCTTCTTGCTAATGAGGTGTAATCGGGGGTTACAGTGGACCCCAAGCTGAGCCAACAGTGTGCCTCTGTTGCCAAGAAAGTTAACAGCATCCTGGGCTGCATTACTAGGAGTATTGCCAGCAGATCAAGGGAAGTGATTATTCCTCTCTGTTCAGCGCTGGTGAGGCTGCATCTGGAGTACACTGTCGTGTCGTGTCCCGCCCCCCCCCCGAGAGGAGTTGGACAAATTGGAAAATTGGAGAGAGTCCAGTGGAGGGCAGTGAAAATGATTTGAGGGTTGGGACACAACTTCTGAGGAAAGTCTGAGGGGAAACTGGGTGTATTTAGTCTGCAGAAGAGAAGACTGAGAGGGGATTTGATAGCAGCTTTCAAGTACCTGAAGCAGGGTTCAAAAGAGGATGGAGCTAAACTGTTTTCAGTGATGGCAGATGACAGAGTAAGGAGCAACAGTCTCAAGTTGCAGGAAGGGAAGTTTTGGTTGGATATTAGGAAAAACTTAATAGGAGGATGGTGAAGGATTGGAGCAGGTTACCCAGAAGGGTGGTAGAATCTCCATTCTTGGAGGCTTTTAAGGCCCAGTTCAACAAAGTCCTGGCTAGAGTTTAGTTGGGGCTGATACTGCTTTGAACAGGAGGTCGGACTAGATGACCTCCTGAGATCCCTTCCAACCCTAACTTTATATGATTCTATGACCATTAGAATCTTGTCTTGAAGTGTAGGTTCCTTTTAGCTAATAATATGTATATCTCTATTGTTGAGAAAGCAGACAAACTTTCTCTTCTCTTTGCAGGTTGGTTTTCAGAAGATCCTGACTCTAACCTATGTAGATAAGTTGATAGATGATGTCCATAAGGAGTTCAGAGACAAATATCGCAATGAATTCCAGCAGAAAGGCACTCTGGGGCTCCTCAATGGCACCTTTGATTTTAAAGAGGATTTTTTACACCTTCTCCAGTAAGTAGATCATTTTCACTACAGTTATGTTTGTGTATGTTTAACACTGTTCCTTGAAGGCCTGATATTAAGACATGGCCAGTGGAGGTATATGTAGCCCTGCCTATATGCTCATGTTAGTGTGGGCTCTCATTCTTACTGGTTACCTTCCAATACAGAGTATTGTTTAATTGGCACTGGGTGGACTAGGGGTAAATCTGCACTGCAGTTGATTTATGTTGCTCTCGCTGAGCAATACCAAACAATGTCACAGTGTCCAAAACTTCTTTGCCTAATCAAGTCTCTAATGTGCTGTTGGAAATCCTCTGAATCACATCAGTGAGAGCTCCCTGATTTGACTGTATAGCTCAGAGGTGGCTGCAGTGTCACAGGATTTCCAGTATAGCTGTTTTCGTGGAAGAAATATCTGGACCCAGACATTCAAAGCATCCAAGATCCTCAAAAAAGCTTTGTTGCATCAACCAGCCTGTTTCCTATGTCCCCTTTCTCTGGACTGGTGGTATGCAGAGATCACCACAGAATTGCCGGGGCAAGGATCCTACCTTTGTTCAGTTTAGAAAGTAGTGAGCACTAGAAACTGAGCTGTTTCTTTCCTCCTGCTGGCTGTTCATGAATATGCCAGTAGGGGCCCAGACCAAAGAGTGGTGGTGAGACTTGAGGGTAGATGCCCTACCACTGACTGGACATGAAACATAAGCTACACTTTAAGGGTACACTTCTTCAGCAGGTATATGTAAATCTGCCTTGGAATAGGTGTGTGTGTTGGGGGGAGAGGGATGACAGGATAAACCAGATAATATATGACGTCTCTCTCTTTTTTTAGGGGTTGGGGGTATCAGTCTTCACTCTTCAGAGCAAACCTCCATCCCCAGTATCTTTAATTATATACGTCACTGCTGTTTTAGACATGATGCCTTTAAACACTTTCCAAACTGCTTGACCTCAGCAATCTGTGGAAATGGAGATCACTAGATGAAGGGTCACACAAAGTGGGCAGTCAGTGATTTACTGCTAATGCTATGGCAAGCAGGAAGTCTGTTCAGTCTCAGATGAGGTTATCAAGACCCTGTTTACCAAAGTAAATGTGAAGCATTTAGCTGGGTTCTTTTGTTATCTGTTTCTGGTTCTGGATTGATTGATTGTTTTAAAACATAAGCCAAAAAAGCATACTGCCCATTCCTTTGGCCTTAAATGGGGTCTATATTTGTAGAGCATCTAGCATTTTACTTGCTTTGAAAAGTCCCAAGTACTGAGGCTGTTGTACCTGATCCCTGGCCATGTCCAGCAGAGTGAAGATCACAGCTCTGAGACAGGAATGCCTTGTTAGTGAAGATAGGTCTGATGGTGTACTTCCCCTCTGGAGGACAATGGGGAGGTTTGTGATGGTCCTCGGTTCCTGTGAGTTCACTCCATAATCATGGGCAGGCTCGTGGGAGAGCAGTCTCTTTTATTGATGAGCCCCATCTGTACTGGTAAAAAGTGCCATTGGGTCCCATCTCTTGAAGTACTTCTTGGTCTTCAGCTGTTTTGTGCTTTTGTTCTGTGATGGAGCACATAGCCTGTTTGGATTCCCAGGTGCTCTAGATTAGAGGTTTATTGGCTTTTCCAGAGCTTCAGCATCTGGCTGGCTGGATATGACAGACTACTTTGTGTAGTTCAGAGGCAAGGCACAGTAAAAGAGAGATGGGGTTTTCAAGAGTCCAGACTGGAGTGAGACAAACACAGATCTGGGAGGCTTTATGACATGGTATGGGATACAGAATAGGAGGCAGCTGTTGCCCTAACTGTTGTCATGGTGTGGTAGTGAATCTCAGGCCAGAGCTGCATTTCCAAGTCAATAACCCCATTCCTCTTTCCTCAGGGATGCAGAGGAGAGCAGCAAAGTGCGAGCTCCGCCTGTCATGAAGACGTTTGAACAGTCTGTGAAGTCTCAGAAGACTGTCAAGTCCATGATAGAAATCCGGGGGGAGAAACCAAAGGAGAAAACCAAGAACAAGAAGAACAAAGGTTCAAAAAAGGATGGTAAGTAGATGTAATACATGCTGGAATCAATAATCCAGGTAGGGTATGTGTCCCCTAGCCTTCAGTGGCACTAAATCAGCACATGCTTGTCTATAGGCGCATCTGATTATTAGTATCCTTTGGGCTTAAATTTTGCAATTTGGGTGCCTAAATTTTCCAGGTTTAAGGACCTAGACAAAAGTGGCCTGACTTAGAGGTGCTGCGCACACATTGACTTTTGCCCATGGGACTAGGTGATTTGGATGTCTGCCTTCAAATACCCATGTGAAGATTAGGCCAGACTTGGTTACTGTAATACTGGATTGTTTTCATAAAATACATTTTTTAGATCAGGGTTGGCAGCATTTTTGGGCAGAGTGCCAAAAGCACCTGCAGCCTTGACTTGTAAGATGTTGGTGTGGCAGGGGAACTGTGAGGGGCTCACTCCTTGTGGCAGTGCAGCCCTGCCCCCTTCCCTGAGGTGTGTGCACCAAGCAAAATGCCCTTGCGTGCCACACTGGCACGTGTGCTGGGGCTTGCCTACCCCTGGTTCAGATGATAACAAATATTGCTATCAGGAGCCTTCTTACTGCTCTGGCTTCCACCCGTGAGTTCAGTATTAACTGCAGAGTTCCAGCCTGCAGTTTACTTTTGGTTTGATTCCTTTTAGGGACTAGTGTCAACTGTCTGTTTGAGGTCACCCTAGCATAAGAACACTGTTGAAAACTATCAGCCTGTGGGCAGAAAAGTGCCACTTGTTCAAGGTGACTGAGACAAATCTGGGAACTGGGGGAATTGATGCCTGTGGAGTGTAATACTTGTATCAAGGAACTCCAGAAGTTAAGGGTCCTTGGGAAGTGCCAACTCAGCCATGATATTCATGTGCTTCTCTTCTTTCCTTGCTTGAGCAGGAATCTAAAGATTGCAGAAGATGGCCTCCTTGAGAGTAGTCCTGTAATAACAGTGCAAGTCCTGGGAGAGAGCAGAATGTTTTGCCTGGCTTAGCTGATGTTTCAGGGTATCCCAGAAGGAAATTGCCCTTGCCCTTTAAGTGCTTACATAGTCAGTTTCTCTTTGATCACCTATTTGTGAACATTCTGATGAGGGCCCCTTTTTTTAACCCAGCTTCAGGAACTGAGGCTGCTGCAGTCCCCAGTAAAGCAGCCCCAGTTGCAAAGCAGAACCCTCCTACATCAGCTGGGGACAGGGAGGAACTGACCAAGGATGAAATCCTGCAAAAGAACCGGGAGGAATTCTTCAAGAGACATATGAAAGGAGGAGAGAAGTCCAGGTGAGTGAGGGTGGTATATCTGGGTGTGCCTGTAGGTTGGGGGGAGGGGAGGGAATGGAGGGTTATAGGGGCCAGAGCTCTGCTTGGGGAGTATTTTCCCATGAGCAGACACACAAGTCATGACTACTTTCTGCCTTTGACCCAGTCTTTGTCCACCTGTTACTGGACAAGTAGGCTGTAGCTTGCCTTATCCTGTGCAGTGGTATCCCACTTTGTCCAGGGTGCAGCTTGTGTTTATGCTCTGAACTACTTTACTCTTCCTTTGGGGGTACTTTGGAGCTCTCAGGAACAAGCCTTATGCTGAGCGTTGGCTCTCCAGCAAGTGAAACTGGGTTTTTCTTGAGTTTGCTGGAAATATGGAGAAAGGCACCTATAAGCTCCTTGAGTGATTTGGTACAATCCCTCAGCAGCTTAAAGAGAGGGTGAAATTTTGGCTAGAGTGAAGTTGATAGAAATTTACCATTTGACTTCGGCAGAACCGGGATATCCTCTGAAGTGGCCCTTGGACAGCTCAGCAGCAGGGGTCCTGTTTTTCTCTGTTTAAAAATTCCAAAATCAGTGTTTAAAACCCCAGTGTGGTGTGAGAAGGAGAAAATCCAGATCCCTGCTTGTCAGACTGGGAAAAACAAAGCGTCTTCCTGGACTCCCACACATTTCTGTTGATGTGGTGATGAACACTAAATTGCTCCTATTGCTTTTGGTTTATTTAGGGCTATGTGTTGTTCATGGAGAAGAGAGAGGGAAGCACTTGTTCAGTCTGTGACACTGAAGGAATTATCTACACCTGCTCCCTGGTGGCATATGTCTCTCCAAGGAAATAGTATTGGTCCCAGAATTACCTTCAGTGCAGATACAAGCCCCTCAGTGATGGGATTTGTGTGGTGGAAACAAAGGGCACCACAGTGAGATGACCATTCCAGGTGCCAGTGAAAAGGCTTTTTTTTATTGGTTTGTTTTTGGGTTTTTTAAAGCAGTTGGGTCACTGCCAAGCTCAGTGCAGGATCAGAGTTGGGGCTGTTTGGATGACTTCTGTGATACGCTTCTTTTTTCAGTGCTTATCTTTAATCTCCCATCTTTCTAACCATTAGGCTTTTAAAATTACAAGCCTTTTAACACATTTCATTTGTTGCCAGTATTTTCCTGCTGTAACCCTAGCTTAAAAAGGTGCTATCAGCTTGTCTCTTGCTGATCAGTGGAACAAGAAAAGAGTTCTTTCACTGCTGACTAGGGGTATTATGGAAGGCTTATCACGTATTGGCCACCACAGATGAGCTGATAAACTTAGTGACTTGATCCAGCTGGCAAATCCTATGTAAATGTATTCCAGGTGCCAGGGAGGTCCCTCTTTCCCAAGGTCAGAATGCGATTGTTGTTGTTACTGTAAAGCTTGCTTTTATAATTTCTGTTCTCTTTCCAGCAAGTCCCCAAAGCCTGAGACTCAAAAAGAGAAGGGGAAGAAACCCCGTGTGTGGGATCTGGGGAACTCCAATGCCAAAGTACTTGATTACAGTAACTCCACTACCAACGGAAACACAGAGACTGGCCCTACTGAGGAGTTTGACCCTGATATGGTAAGGTCCTTACATTCCCCTTCCTCTGAGAGAGTGTGACCTTGGAGTATTGTGGTCTTGGATCTGCTGTGGACATCCTGAGAATCCAAGCCCCTGCAGGGTGAGAGTATACACAGTTGAATAAAGCTGTGAGCAGTGGCTGGTCAAGCCAAAGTCTCTGGTATACAGTTAAGGGTTTGCTCAGGCTCTGCTGGGTTGTAGAAAGTTGCAGGGCTATCTGTTACTTGGTGCTTTTCAAACTCCACACAACAATGCTGATGCAGATCTAGAGGAATCTTTACTTGGGAAGACTAGGATTAGATCCCCTGCCTGTACCAGAGTGTTTTGGAGGAGACTGATAGAAGACTGCTAGGGAGCTAACCTTGATCACTGGAGGTAGTATGATAGATAGAGCAGGGGGCTGTGATCTGATTCTGTTCCCATCTTTGTCACTGATTTTTTGAAGAAGTTTCAGCCACCTCTGAAAAGGGAAATCCTCACTTAGCTCAGGTGCTGTGATGACTAGATCATGTTAATAAAACTCCTTCAGGATGCTGCAGCTGCCACTTGTGGGCAAAATATTTTTTCTAGTCGTTTGCCTTCATTTAACACCAGGTTTGTTCACAATATCTTAAACAGCAGAGTTTGGCAAGACCTGCGCAAAAGTTAATTCTGCTGTTTATACCTTGATAGGCTGCCGCAGCAGTGAGCAATGACAGGCTTAAAGTGGGGATCATGTGCCAGTTACTGATTCTCCACACCCCCTAACATTCCCCTTTCTAGGCCCTTGGAGATCGGAATCGGGAGCCTGGTCGCCTCTATGATCTTGAATATGAGAGTGATGAAGAGGAACCTGAAGAGGAGAAGGTTGCTCAGAACCCTTCAAAACCAGGGTGAGGCCTCCTGTAGCCCTCTCTAACCACAGTCACCTTGCTTTCTCTTCTACAACTTTTCCTCCAATGTGGCTAGTCTTAACTTGCACAGAACACCTCAAATTGGAAATTAATTACTACTTCCCTGTGCCTTCAGTCCTAGTGCTGGGAGGCAGTAATGTCTCTCAGTGTACTTCATTATCCTAATACTGTTTTGACCTGCTTTAAATTTCATCCCATGCTCTGCACTCATGAGAAATAAGTGAGCCCTTCTGGGTGGCCATTCCATTTCTTTAGGCTGCTGTCCTACTTTAACTGAACGAACCAGCCACCACTTCACAATAGGTCCTTTGATTCCCTCCTGGTAAGTCTTTGATACCTGTCTGCACAAAGTAACTAAGCAAATCCATACAAGGTTTGCAATTTGCACCTGATTTGTACACAAGTTATGTACAGAATAGTTTGGATTGGCTGTGCAGCTGTGTCCCAGCGCTGCCTGCAGGTTGCTGATTTACACAACCCTGTTGTTAGCCAGTCAATCCTGGAGCACCCTGACCTTCACTTTGAAACCACAGCCTGTTAATCTTATGTGTGGCACACCTGGGCAATAGTGCAGTGGAACATGTGTGAGAATGGTGGGGAATTGTAAGAGCACTTCCAGTACTTCCCTGCATCTAGCTGCTACTCTTCGCCTTTCCCTTTGACTTTAATATGTAACAAAACTCTCCTTCCCCCAGTGCTAAGAAGGGTGGCTTGGGAGGCATGTTCGGGATGCTGAAAGGCTTGGTGGGTTCTAAAAACTTAACCAGAGAGGATATGGACTCTGTTTTGGAGAAGATGAAGGATCATCTGATTGGTAAGTTTGGAATGTCTCTATTATTCTTATGAACCAGGACCCTGCCCTGTGCTATTGATACCTGGGACGGGCTTGTTGTATCTCCGGGCCTGTATTCCACTCTCTCTAGTTCTTCAGTTGTATTAATCTAGGGTGATCCTTCCATGCAGTGAAGCTGCTGGAATGTAGCTTACCTCAGTTGCTGTGCTCTGAATTAACCCTCTCAGCCAGTGATCATGGAACAGTTGCTGGTTCAGTTATTTCTGGCCCTTCTCATTCTTCTCTCCCAGTGTTACCTCTTATAGCACCTTCTCCATAATGGAGTCTGGAGTTCAGGTATGGCCTACATGTTGGCTGTAAACTGTACTGCAGAAATTGCTTATCCTGTTTCCATAGCATGTGTTCTACTGTGTCTTTATGCTTAGTGCTGGAGCACAATGGGGCTAATGGAGAAGGGGTTTTGGATTATGTACCTCATACATCATGAGCAGTAGTCCCTTTTGAACTTCTCTGGGAGATGTTACTGGTTTTAAATCTGTGGTTCAATTTAGTGACTCCTAAATAGACATCCTATCTTTGGACTAGTGATAGTAATTGCTCTTGGGAATATTTGTATAGGGATTGAGTGTATTAAGGATGACTAGCTGTAGCTGTGGTATCACACTCAACAGAAAGCCACAATAGTCTCATACCTGTCTGGATAATCCCGTCTTGTACAATGTCCAGTTCTAAAACTAATTGCTCATGGAATATCTGGGCTGTAAGGGTGTGTGCTAGTCTCTGAACAGTTCAGTATAGATCCTACTGTTTCTGCATTAATTGACTTTGTCCTCACTTGAGTGCTGCTGGGGCAGTGTGGGTGATGGGATGAAGAATGGTGGATGTCACCTTTTTGAAAATGTTAGTATTTTTACTAAGGCAGTGACTTAGCCCCTTTCATTCTGAATGGCCAGACCTGTATCCTGCGTACTGTATCCTTGGGAATGGCCCAGGAAGGGGTAGCATCCATGATTTCTGAGCTTTTGCTGATCCCTGAGAGAAGTGGGTAGGACAAAGTCCTTGTTTCCACAAGCTAACTTTGGTGAGGCCCTGAGGGGCCTCTGAATGAATGGACAGGTTGGAGTGGCCCAGGTGGTTGGAATTACTTGGGAGCTGAATGTTGCGGGGAGACCTCATCAGCCATAAATGGGATTTGCATGGTCCCAGGGGGACAGACAATGACTTTCTGCCCTGATCTCCCCCAGAGCAGTACCCGATTTAGGTTTCCCACCCCAAGATCAAGCATTTGTGCTGCTGAGCTGTGGGTTGATGAGACCAGAGTGTTGCCTACTCTCCTCAAGGCCATTTGCCCTCATAGCAGAAAAGGCTGGGCAGTACTGGAAGCAATAGGATTAGAATGTCGTTGTGGCCAATTTTCCATGGAGCTGGGTGGTTATTGAAGCTTTCTTCAGTGTCCCTGTGGGAATCCTGACTCTAAGCCCCTGGAATTTAACCTGCAGCACTAACCCCCCTCCCTTTACTTTTTACCCAAAGCAAAGAATGTGGCTGCAGACATTGCCGTTCAGCTGTGTGAATCAGTTGCCAAGAAACTGGAGGGGAAAGTGATGGGGACATTCACCAGTAAGTGCTGTGATGCCACTGTCTGGGGAGCTGCTGTGAACTGAATATCTGCTCTGTTTGCTGAAGTGTCTGTAGTGCTATCTTGTTCTGTCCTTTCCCTCTGAGTTTCTCTTCCCTCACAGTTGACACAAAGCATGCAAGTCTCTGTAGACTGCTGCTGCTGGTGCTCTTCTGCTTGGGCACTCTGCTCTCCAAGTGGGCATGGTACTCTGGTTCATTCCAACCTACCCGCTGTTTGAGGCAGGTTTTTGTCCTTGCTTATAGGGCTGTGTGAAGCTTCTGAATCGAATCAGGATCTGAGGAGATTTGGCCCGATTTGGTGGCCAAATCACCAAATCTGAACTGAATTGATTCGGAGCTCTCCAAATCTTTGGAAAAAAAATTGGAGAGCTTTGATTTGGGCAGTCCCTGCTGGCTGCAGCAGGGAGCTGGTGCTGGTAAGTAGGGGCTGGAGGGTGGGGAAGAGGGAGCGGGGGAGGGGACCATGGGGGCACTCCTGCCTGCTCCCCCCACCCCCAGGTGGCTGCCTTGCCCACCCCAGCTCCCCACCCTTTAAAAAAAAAAAAGAAAAAAAGCCCCGACTCACTGGATGCTGCCAGGTGGGGGGCAATCCCCACTGCCCCACAATGCATGGGGGGTTCTGTCACAAGCACCCCTACCCCTCTCCCAGACCCCCACAGATGCCCTGCCCATCCCAGCTCTGGCCCTTTAAGAAAAAAAAAAAACCCGAAAAAGCCCCAGGACTCACCAGCTCCTGCAGCAGCCTTGGGGCTTTGGGTGGCTCGTGGAAGAGCAGTGTGGGGCAGCAGGGATCACCCCCCCCCCCCCCCGGCAGCATCTGGTGAGTCTGGGCTTTTTTTTTCGCTTTTTCCCCCCAAAGTACTGGGAGCTGAGATGGGCTGGGCAGCCATTGCAGGGCTGGGAGAGCAGGCGGGGGATGGGTCTGGCTGGAGTGATTCAGAGATTCCGCTGCCCAGATCTCCAAATCAGATTTGCCTGGATCGATTCGGGACAGTGATTTGAATCATTGAATCGCTGTCCCCCGAATCAGCAGAATCCGAATCCAAAGCAAATACTAGCTGCTTCACACAGGCCTGCTTGCTTAGCCTAGTCCAGGGGTGGGCAATTATTTGGGCTGGAGGGTTACTAAGCTGTGGTAAGTGATATCCAGGAGTGGTATGGGTGAGCAAGCTTGGATCGCAGGGCCGTGACAGCGTGGGGCTGGGGCCCAGAGCCCGGGACAGTCGCAGTCTGCTTCTGCACATCCCTTTGGGTGCAGGTTCCATGGGCAGAGATGTGCAGGGAGCAGAATGTAGATCTGCTGTGGATCCAGGCCAGGGTCCAGCCCTGGTACCACCCTGCACTCCTGGCCTCAGCTCCTGACCACCCGTCCTGCTCCTGGAGGCTGCTCCCCACCCACCTGCGGCCCCATCCCATCCACCTGGCTGACTGCACCGTGCCTGCAGGGGTCCCAAGCCAGAGACCCTGTTTGCTCCCTCTGACACCCCCAGTAGTAGTTGCAGGCAAGACTGACAGTAGCAGCTGGACAGAGTGAGTCATCACTACAGGGGCTGCTGTGAAGCTGAGCCTGGCCACCCTGCTGCCCCTGCCTCTCTGTGTGCCTGGGTGCAGCAGGGCTGTCCATCCAGGATGTGGATAAGCTGGAGTGGGTACAAAGAAGGACCACCCTTATGATTAGAGGCATAGAGGATAGGCCCTATGAAGAAAGACTCTGGGAACTGGGCCTGTTCAGGCTGAGAGGTGACTTGATAGCCAAGTATGTCAGGGGTGTAAGCATCAAGATCTGGGGGAGTGGCTCTTCAGGAAGGCACGTCAGAATGACTAGGACAAATGGGCATAAGCTAATAGAAGGTAAATTCAGGCTAGACATAAGAGGTGGTGCAGTTGCAGTGAGCTTGTCTGAGCCCAGTAACTTCCTGCACGTCCCTTCTGGTCCTGTGATTCTGTGATATGTGGCATGGTCCAGGCTGCCCCTGCAGGCCATATTTTGCCTGTCCCTGGCCTAGTCCTTAGTAGTCAAGTGTCTTGGGACTCGGTGCATGGGAAAGGGATCTGCCAGGTTACGACACCCAGCTTGAGGCAGCGCAGGTTGTACTTGACATGCTCCAAGACACTGTGGGAAGGAGAGGCAGTGCTCCAATTACCCAGCCTGGATCAGTTGCTGACTGGTTCCACTTCTACCTCCTTTCCCAGCCGTGACTTCAACAGTGAAACAGGCCCTTCAGGAGGCCTTGGTGCAGATCCTGCAACCGCAGCGCCGTGTGGACATCCTGCGTGATGTTATGGACGCCCAGCGCCATCATCGGCCTTATGTTGTCACTTTCTGTGGGGTCAACGGGGTGGGAAAGTCAACCAACCTGGCCAAGGTAGGGTGCAGCCTGCATGAGTGCTCGCATTTTGCACTAGTCGTGGAGACACTTTCCTGCTGTGGGAAACACCGTCCCCTGTGACAGCTGTAAGCCCACAGCACACACTTCCTGGGTCCAAGGCAGACCTATATTAAGACAGCTTGCATGGTCTTCAGCACTGTCAGCATTTGAACTAGCCAGAGAATAGCTTTGTGGTACTGCTGGGCAGTCCATTGTCCCAAGTCATAAAGCAGTTGTTTTCAACCTGTAGTCTATACTCTGCAGACTGTCTAAAGCAGT
This sequence comes from Crocodylus porosus, assembly GCF_001723895.1. Lineage (NCBI taxonomy): Eukaryota > Metazoa > Chordata > Crocodylia > Crocodylidae > Crocodylus > Crocodylus porosus. The sequence continues at coordinate 1,175,813 of NW_017728936.1, read as the reverse complement.
GGTCACCAACCAGTGGATCTCAATCCACTGGTAGATCTCGGAGCCTCTTGGAGTTGATCCGAAGCTGAGATGGTGGGGCTGAGTGCCCGCACATGTGCACCGCAGCTCAGCAGGTCAGTCCATGGGGGAGGGAAGGGGCAGGGGCTAGATCAAGGACCTCACGGTGAGGGCCAGAACCATAGAGGCAGGAGCAGGGTTAAGTTGAGTGGGGCTCTGGCCAGGTGGGACTTACCTGCTGGGGAGGTGCGCCCCCAAATAATTTTTTCTCCCTCTGCCTCAATCTGCCCCCACTTCCCTCTGTACAGATTTAAGATGACTATGATCAGTCAAAAGTCTGTGAATACCCACACTTACAATTCAAAGGGGTTTGTACCTCCATTTAAAAAGTTTTAGGGTCCACAGATGAAAAGGTTGAAAACCACTGGCATAGACTCTCATTGTTGAGTGTTGCTGCAGGGGAGAACTGTGCTCTGTACTCTGCTCCCATGTTGAGTAGATCCTTGTGAGGGGAGAAGAGAGAGCCCTTGCTCAAATCAGGCTGTGTTATTTAAAAGAACTTCTGCCAGATCTTTTGAAATACTAGTCAGCTTTGTAAAGTGCATTGTCCTTTAAATACCAGGGCTCGGACAAAGGGAGAACCTGGAGGGGAAGCCAGGGAAGATGACATTACAGATCCAAGTCCTGTGTTGTGCTGGTTAGTCTTTCACTGCATTGTATGCAAATAGAAGGTTTGACGTTGTAAAGGGAATAGTGCTGTTAAAGGCACAGCTCAGGTCCTGCTCTGCAGGTCAAGGCAACACAAAAACAGCTTGAACAGAGACCAAGAGGCTGCTGTTGCAAGGATGCTTCTTTATGATGCTTTTCCAGTGTCTGTTCTGCTTGCATCCCTCCTTAGGAGGTGCTGCTACCTGAAAGCCTGGGACATAGGACATCCTTTTGGGCTCATGTTTGGATAATGCTTGCAGGCTCTACAACTGCTCATCTGAGTCGCTAGCTCTTCCCTATTGAAGCGCGTGGTCCTGACAGTAATGTTGATGCAGCCTACACTGCAATTGGCTGTGAGACTGCAGCCTGGTACGTATACCTGTGCAAGCTGTCCTCTGGCTAGCTCAAATACTGACAGTGCTGAAGCCTTTGCAAGCTGTCTGAATACAGGCCTGCCTTGGACCCAGGAAGCGTGTGCTGTGTACTTGCATGTACTGCAGATCACACCTCCCACTGCAATGAGGATGTTCCCCTAAAGCTGCTGCATGTGGGGCACAGTGTATCTCCTGCTGTCCTGATCTTTTTCCACCCTGTCCCATACATTAGGAAGGAAAGATGTTCTACTGGTTACAGCACAGAACTCCAGGGTCTGCCATAGACTTCCTGTAGGGCCTTTTTCAGGGCACTCTTCTTCCCTGACTCTATTTGCCCACATTTAGATGCTAACCTGCCTCCTGGGGTGGACGTGTTAAGCTTTTCTCTTCCCTGGTTGCTCCTGAAAAATGCCATTTCTGCATGGTCCCCCAGTGCTACCTACATGGTAGTAACGATATCTCTGTGTAGGACAGAGCTTCTCTCCAGGTCACCCTGTGTATTTAGGGCATCTCCTGTCTGTGCCTGAGCCAAAGCAGGTACCTGACGGCTGTAGAGTCTGGCATTATTAGACGGAAGGTCTTCTGAGCATGTCAGGTGCTGGTTACTACAGACAGAGCTTGATGCTACCCAGAAACCTGGGTCCCATTATGATTGGGGTCTTAGAATTTCTGAGTCCTAAATCATGGTCACTGCCTGGATGGGATGTGTCAAGTGTTCTGTGGAGGAACTGGGGGGCTGTGGGACCACAGTGGGGCACACCCCATGTGAACAGAACATTGAGAGCCAGTTTCAGGTGAGGGTCATTGCCATCCTACTGTGTATTTCCAGGAGGCTTTGGCTTGACTGCATGTCATGCTACTTTCTGACATAACAGCCTTGGAATGAGGTGCTTAAATGAGGGTTTAGGTAGAAAAGTGGGACCAAAGGGTGGAAGCAGCAGAGTGCTCTGCTGGGGCATGTTGGGCTGGATGCTGAGCAGAGAAGAGCAACTGGGGTCAGACAGAGGATGGTAATGGGACTTTCTCCTCCCTCCTCAGATCTCGTTCTGGCTGATTGAAAATGGCTTCAGTGTCCTCATTGCCGCCTGTGATACATTCCGCGCTGGAGCTGTGGAGCAGCTGCGCACTCACACTCGCCGCCTGAATGCTCTGCATCCCCCGGAAAGCCATAGTGGGCGCATCATGGTCCAGCTCTATGAGAAGGGCTATGGGAAGGATGCTGCCGGCATTGCCATGGAGGCCATTTCTTATGGTGAGCCTGTTGTCCTCTCCATGGTAGTGAGAGGATAAACACCGGGGAAATCCTAGACACTCTGAGTGGTAGTAGCTTGAGGTGCTGTATCTGGGTCTGAATTGATCTGACTAATGACCCTTCTCTTCCAGCACGTAACCAGGGTTTTGATGTGGTCTTGGTGGACACTGCTGGCCGTATGCAAGACAACGCCCCCTTGATGACCGCCCTGGCTAAACTCATTGCAGTCAACACCCCTGACCTGGTTCTCTTCGTTGGGGAAGCCCTGGTGGGAAATGAGGCTGTTGATCAGCTGGTTAGTTTGTGATTTTTTTTTTTTAACTTCTGAAACTACAGTTCTTCCAGGGGAGCAGCTACCCCCCTGGTGAAAGCCTATGCACATTTTGGATATGCTTTGATGCCAGTGATGGGTGTCTTAGGACCAAGGTTGACTTATTCCCTGGCTCTTTTCCTTTTTCACCAGGTGAAGTTTAACAAAGCCTTGGCTGATTACTCCATGGCCCAGACACCACGTCTCATCGATGGAATTGTGCTCACCAAATTTGATACCATTGATGACAAGGTAAGATGCAGGATGAAGAGTTCTCATTTTCACACTGCTGGAGTTTGTAATGTCCTGCACAGATCCTCGTGCTGAAGCATGCTGAAGTTGGAGAGAAACTAACTGTAATAGGGTGTCTTCATTTGATGCCTTTCCCCAGTTCACTATTCAAACAGAATCAACTTAGTTAGGTTGTTCTGAAGAGAAGTATCAACTTTGCACTGTTGTTTGGGGAGTGGGGAGAGGAGTGCGGGAAATAGCTGTAAAAAGCTTTCTGGATAGAATTGCATTGGTGCAGCAGGAAGATAGGATCTGTGTTGTTCTGAACCTTTGCTAGAGGTTAAATGTTTGAAAGGCTATTCTTATGGCTATGTAGAGAGCTCTTAAGTCTGTAATAAGCAGGTCCCAAGAGGACTACAAGGGGAAGCTACTACAAATCAGATATCCAAAGGAAATCTCTTGTGTGGCTGTAACATTAGTTGACATGGCTTTTGTTAGAAAACCATAAAAGGGAAACTGAGCTCAGCAGTCAAAGTTCATAAAGTACAAAAATGTGTAGCTGTGAGTAGCAGCACTTTTGGAGCAGGTGGCTGCCTTGCAGGGGCCTGTACTAGACTGTTCAATTGCACTTTCTAGTTTTGCATTTGCCCCAAGGACTTCTGGTTCAGATATTTCTTATTAGCTGGAACCAGCTTAGAATGTAAACACCGGCTGCCTATTTTGCTAGTGTTACTGGCCTAGTGACAAGGCAGCTGTCAGCAGGTGGCCTGGAAAGGCAGTCACTGTTCTTCCAGGATGTTGCTGATGTTCAATTTTGAACTTCAAAAGCTGCTGGTTCAGGCAGATCTGGGTTTTGGGGGTTTCTTTTCCTTCTTCTGACAAGTGAACATCACCTTTCCAGTGTGGGATTGGGAACCTTGACTCCTGCTGCTCAAAGTAGGGAATTAGGAGCCTGCAATGGGTCCTTGAAAGGCATAAATTGTGGGGAGTAGGAAGTGATGGCTCAGTCACTGCTTAAAGCCCACTGCCTCCTTGAGAAGCTTTATTGCAGCATGGCTTAGTCTTGGCAGTGCAGTTAGAGCTACATTAGCAGCTGCCTTTCTCCTTTCAGTTTGCACTGAACTTCATGTCATCCTTGCGTTTTGGAGGTGAAGGCATATGGTCATAGTGGAGCTTGTCACTGCAAATTGCCCCTGTCCAGCTTGAGCCTTTTGGCACAGTCTGTTATCTAATGATGATGAGTTTCAAAGGCATGAACCCTGCTGTTGTGGCACAGTGCTGCTCCCTGGCTAGAGATGCTGTTCACTTTAGTGTTGTCCTATCCAGCCATCCAAACATTGAGGAGAAATTTTGCCCCCACCATGCTGCTGCCCAGCTTACTATCATTCTGACATCTTGACACTGCTACCTGCTAAATCAGCTACTAGTGTCAACAGACTAGCTGTGTTCTAGTAAGACAAAGGGGTTGCTTTACAGCCTGACGAGCACGAAGAAGTTTGTTACTGTTGTAGCTTTGATAGTACTCATCAGTGAAGGACTGTGGAGGTGCTTACGGCAGTTCTACTGCTATCAACTGTCTAGCTCCTTCAGATAGCTGTGTCTATATAGGGAATAGTATTCAAATCTGTAAAAAATTTTAAAAAGCAAAACAAAAAAAAGGCTAAATGGACCTACTGAGTTACACTTTTTAAACTGCCATAGGCCAAAGTGGTAGATTCAGTAGTTGCAAGCCATCCCCTGCTTATAAATCCAATTTGCCTAGACCCTGCTTCAGTTCAGCTGGTTGTGCAGCATCACACTGGCACTTTTCTTTCCATTGGAAATTAAATGGAATCTGCCTCAGTGGAGACCTGGCCTTCCTAAAGATATTTGTCCAGCTGTGAGAGGATAACCATAGCTTCTTCCTTGTAGGTGATGGAGTTTCTAGAGCTTGTCTTCCATCACACACACACAGACACAAAAGGCCAAGGTGAAGGTTGGAGTATTTCCTTTTAAAAGTACTTCTGTTTCCTCTCTTCACCCCATCTAATGGCTGTGTTCTTTTCTGCAGGTGGGAGCCGCAATCTCCATGACTTACATCACAAGCAAGCCCATTGTATTTGTTGGTACTGGACAGACCTACTGTGATCTGCGTAGCCTTAATGCCAAGGCTGTGGTTGCAGCTCTCATGAAGGCCTAAAAACCAATTATTGCACCAAATCGCTGTTTGCAGATATCTCAGAACGTGCTTTACCATGTGACTGACTAGTCTTTTCAGTGTAGTGCAAGACAGAATGAAGGGATCACAGAGCAAGGAGTTGCCAAATCCACTACTTGCCTGTGAATAATCTCTCATTGTGCTCCCCAGTGCATGATTTTAAACTTTGGAGGAGGTGGCTGCCTTTAATCATGTTGTGCTTACTCCAGTTGGCTACGTGCTTCCTCCATGGTTACTGGATATACAACTTATTTTTTGGTGAGGATGTGTCTCCTGCTGGAGCTCTTTAACCAGACTATCTCTGTGGCTGTCCACCAGCAAAGCCCTTTCTCCTAGATTTCTTTATTCTGTCTAAGTGACTCAGCCTTCACAGAGGCTGGAACCAGAGCTTTGTATTGTTCATACAGTGTGAGTGGTGACTTAAGGACTCGCAGCCTTTGGGGCTGCTCTGTCACTAACAAAGCATCTATGGACTGTTCAGTTTAGGTTGTTTAAAAGTATTCTTGATCCTGTGAGCCAGTCTGGATCTTGTAGGTAGCACTGGGCTCATCAGGGGCATGAGTGAGTTGCTCATAAGACAGTTCTAGGCTAATTGGCATGGGCAAGTGGCTTGCTTTGGACATTCAGTAGAGCAGGGATAGATGCTACTTAGTGACGGTTTTAGTGCATCCACCCTGATTAATACTTGCTGCTAGTTTGGACTATGGCAGCTCACCAAAGTTGCTAAACCAAAAATTCTAAATCTGCCCCTATGCTTGTCAAGCAGGGGCTATAGGGGAGTTGCTGAAGTTGCCTTAAGGTCCCTTGTTTCCATTATCATGGGATTCCTAAAGCAGAGCTATCCAGATGCTATGTAAAAGTGGCAGGAGCCTGAGGAGTCAGTGTGGCTCTGATACTGCAGCTCCCAGTGAGCAGCCTTTCAGCATGGTCTGAGCATCTCTGATCCAGGAGACTTGCGGGCTGGAACTGTGAACTGCACTTCTGCCCACAGTGAAGAAACATTGCCTGGATTGTAGTAGGTAAGCTGGACTGCTTTAGAGGGATACATCTGATTTGTACTGCAAGATCCCCCTCTCTCCTCTTATAGAAGCTGGTTTTCTACCAGTACTGGCTCTGGCTGCCTAGGGGGGATGCCTCCTAATCACCTGGAGACCAAGGCAGATGGAAGCTGTCAGCACCATTAGCTTCTGCCTCAAAAAGGCCAGCTAATGACAAGAAACATCTAAATGACAGTGGTGGCTGCTTGCTGCTTTCCTGCACCCTTTCCCCTTCCCTTTAGAGTGCCTCTTGAGCCTGGTCTAAAGTGCTACATTGAATAATACAAAACTCTTAA